>NC_050069.1:28372042-28972042 GCF_009764565.3 Dermochelys coriacea | reverse complement strand
CTAATTTTCACTCTATGCATCTGAAGAAGTTGGTTTTTTACCCATGAAAGCTTATGCCCAAATAAATCTGTTAGTCTTTAAGGTGCCACCAGACTACTTTTAGCTTCCTCTAAGTCACTAATGAAGATACCCCAAAACAGGACACTGCAGTGGTACCCCACCGGCCATATATCCCTGCCCCACTACATTTTACTACTTACTACCTTTTTTCTGTTTTCAGTCTGTGATAGTCCTTATGTCTAGGGCAACTTGAATTATTTTTGTATGATTTCAGAAAGCACCAAATATCTTTCTCCTTACCCACTCATTGTGTAAGTCTGAAAAATAAAAATCAGTCAAAATTATCTGAGAAGATCTGTTTCTTTAAAAAATTCTGTTTTATTGCTCATGATTGTTTTAATCATGGGAAGTTTAGTGATATTTAATATGTGCAAGAATAATTAAGAGAGGGTTTCAACATGGCCAGAGGGTCACTTCTTATAATATTGGTGCTAGAAAGAAAGATGGTTTTCCTTTCTCTAAACATTCTTATCCTTCCCTTAATACTTGACCAGAAGTGAATAAAAAGGTTCCTAAATACCAGCAAGATGAATCTGTGGTTTTTATTCACAGGGATACTTGTGTGAACGCTTTCCTGTTATATTTTCAAAGCTTCAGTTAATATTCTTTTTCCCACTTGCAGTGCAGGTATCTTTAAACCTCAGAGTATAATTATGAAATAGAATATAAAGCCAGAAAGTAGTATAACAATCATCTAGTCTAACCTCTAACACAGACCACAGGACTTCCCTGAATGATCTCCTGTTTGAACTAGAGCAGATTTTTTTTTTAAATTTCTTGATTTTAAAATTGCCTGTGATGGAGAATCCACCACAACCATTGGCTAATGTTCTAACGGCTAATTACACTCACTACTAAAACAAATGTGCACCTTATTTTTAGTATGAATTTGTCTAGCTTTAATCTCTAGTCATTGCAATTTGTAATATAATTGTCTGCTAGATTGAACAGGCCTCTATCAAACTTTAGTTACCTATTTAGCTATTTCTACACTGTGATCAACTTACCCCTTCACCTTCTCTTTCAGGAACCTCCTGTCACTACCAATACTGGTTGATTTCCATAGTTCCTCTCCTTGGGCTGGTGCTCACTTGGTGCCAACTCCTAATTTCCTTCTTCAGTTTTTACTCAATTTTTATTTAGGAAAGCTCCTGAAATCAAGCTGTGTAAAATTTGGGGTAAGACTAAGGAGATGCTCCTAGATTTCTTAACTTATTCGAAATTTTCTTTCTTGAAGCCCAGACATCTGCTTGTAATACATGTTCCTTCCTATGCTATATCCAAGAAGCTCATAGGTCCCTATTTCCAAGCCTCCATTTTTTTTTAGTATTCTGAATTAGTATCTTCTTTTTGGTGTGTAGTCCTGTATAATTTATTCTGTTTTTTTTAGGTTTGGCTCCTAGGTTTGTCTCCTATATAACTTCATGAAGCATTTGTGGTTCTATTTGCTAGCTAACAGATGTCTGCAGTTAAAATCTTCCATGAGTATTCCCAGAAATGGTCCAGACAAGTAAGAGAGTGGGAGAAGATGTAGGTACTCTGTACCTCTGAAAATCAGTGTCAAGCTGTGTAAAGTTGGGCACCCAAAACTAGAAACTAATTTGAGAACCTGTGCCTAAATAATTTAGCCCACTCTGCACAATGAGTCAGTGGGAGAGCTGTACTGGTTCTCCATCCATTGTAGCCACAAAACCACACTCCTTCATAATTCTTTATTTTCATATTTTTGTATTTGGTGTATCAAAAATAAATTCAAGAGAAGTTATAAAGCTAGCTCAGTTGAAAAGTCTAAACATGAATCTTCACATAGTATATTGTGGTTTTATGAAGATGTCCAAAATGTCAATCAAGTGCCAATAAGGATGTTTGAATCATCAACAGAGAGACCGCACTTCTGAAGAAGCCATAATGTTGTACAAAAGGAGGTTTTTCTTTTTGACATACGTCTAAACCTGCATTTCATTTTAGATTGCAAATACAGTTAAGCTTTGGTATCTGGCATGTCGGGGAAAATGGAGGGGGCAATAAGTAAAAAATTCCGGTTAACTAAGAGGAAGGGAATTTGGGTGTGGGGGGAAGCTGGGGGTTGGAATGTGGGAGAGGGTGCAGGGTGTGGGTTTTGGGAGGGAGTTTGGGTACAGGAGGGGGCTTGGGGCAGAGGGTTGGGGCACGGGAGGGGCTGCGGGGTTCCAGATCTGGGTGGCGCTCACCTTGGGTGGCTCCCCGCAAGCGGAGACATGTCCCTGCTGCTGTTACGCGCAGGCATGGCTAGGCGGCTCTGCACGCTGCTCCTGCCCTGAGTGCTGGCTCTGCAGGTCTCATTGGCTGGAAACCACAGCTAATGGAAGCTACAGGGGCAGCTCCTGCAGGCAGAGACCTTGCCAGAACCTCCCAACGGTGCCTCAGCCTAGGAGCAGCAGGGACATATCACCGCTCGTGTGGAGCCACCCAAGATGAGTGAAATGGCATGAAATTCATTAGTACACAGTGCCATGTCATGCACTTAGGGTCCAATAACTTCTTTTGGAGCTGGGGGCTCATCAGTTGGAAGTGAAAGAGGAGGAGGTATAGGTTAATCACAAGATGACTGAGCCACTAATGCAATATGCCTGTGAAAAAGGCAAATGTGATCCTAGGATGTATTTGTGAGGCTTTTCCTGTAGAACTAGAGAAGTATTCATGCCATTGTACATTGCACTGGTAAGACCTCACATGGAATACTCTGCAATTCTGGTCACCCATATTCAAGAAAGGTGATTTTAAACCGAAACAGCTGCAGAGAAGAGCTACTAGGATGATCAGGGGGCTAGATGACCTATCTTAGGAGAGGAGACCGAAAGAGCTTTGCTTCTTCTGTCTAATAATGAGAAGACTGAGAGGGGACTTGATCACTCTCTATTTATACGTTAGGTGGTAAATACTGAGGATGGTGTAGACCTGCTTAAGTAAGGATAATGTTGATGCAAGAAGAAATGATGCACCATTGGTCATGAATAAATTTAGGCTGGAAATTAGAAGAAGGTTTCTAATGCTCAGTGGGGTGAAGTTCTGGAAAAGTCTCCCAAAAGGAGTTTTGGGGCAAATAACTTAATTAGTTCTAAGAGAGCTGGACAAGTTTGAGTTCAATTATATTGCCAGGTTGTTTGTGATGTGCGTGGGTGATGCTGATGTCCTGCGACATACAGGAGGTCAGAGTAGATGATATAGTGGTCCCTTCTGGCTTTTAACTCTGCCACTCATTCAGGGGGTGTAATTGCAGCTCAAACTGACATACCTGAGGTAGCTTTAATCTAGATAGTTTGGGTCCTGAGTATTGAAGCAACAATAGTGCATGCTTCAGTGTGAACTTGCCCATGCACAATTTCAGGCAGGTTTCAGGCAGGTTTTGCTGCAGCTTCCCTGTTCCAAGACTGGAGTAAGCTAGATTAAAGTCAGCTCTGCGTACATCAGCTCAAACTACAATCACGAGTTTGGTCTAGACATGTCCTGTAATTCAACTGTCACTAACTGATGGCCTCTGTGCTGATCCAAAGCCCTCTGAATTAAATGTAAAGGCTCGGAGGGTATGTCTACACTGCTATTAAACACTGACTTAGGTTTTTGGAGCTCAGGCTGCAGGGATACAAAATAGTAGTGTAGAAGTTTGGGCTCAGGCTGGATTTCAGGCTCTGGGAACCTCCCCACCTTGGCCTCCAACCTATGCCTGAACATCTACACAGCAACTTTATAGCCTCATAGCCCAAACGCCATGTCAGTTGACGTGGGACAGCCAGAGGTGTTTAATTGCAGTGTAGACATACCCTCTGTGATTTCAGTGAGCTTTGGATGAGGTTCTTCATGAATATTCTGTTGTTCCTTTCCTCTTTCTCACCTACTACTACTGTTTCAACATTATTCTGATTGAACCAATAAAGCAGCAATCACAGTAAGAGAAGAGATGCTCAGGAGCTGCAGAGTGCTTCATAATGCCAAGTTTTTTTAAAGGTAAAAATTGTGAAATTATTTCTCATGCAGTCTATGGAGAGATGTGTAGCTGTGAGTAGATATAAGGTAAGAAAAATAAGTTTAATGTGTGGCTAATTCCTCTGTTATTCTCCAACACAGTGGTGAAAAATTTCATTCGATAAAGTCTATCAGTTGCACTGTAAAAGAACATAAGAGATGGCAGATGCTGGTCCAACCCAGGTTACAATAAATAAAAATGTGTACATGATGAACTGTTAAAGCTCTGCCTGTTTCTAAGTACTGCACTATGTCCTCACAACTAAAAAATGGCGCCCAGGAAGAGTTCATAAGCCAAGTATCATTGCCTATTTAAGAAGTACCAAGAAAAGCACAGTAATAAAATAAAGAATTGCCAGTCTTTCAGTTACTAACTAGCATTATGATAAAAGCTTCAGAGGCTCAGATTGTCAAACTTATGGTAGAATAGAGATAAACAGAACAATCTTAAATGGAAAACAAAGAAGCATCTGTGAAACAAAACAACTCACCTTTGTTGTTTCTAGGAGAAATATGGTTATCAAATGGCTTATAAGCAACACCACTGAAATAACTTCTATATTCAAGGGAATACAGAATAGAGATATAATTCAACTTTTAACAGCTCAAGAGCTGCTGCTTTATATTGCAAACTCTTTGGACTAAGGGTTGACTTTTATTTCTCTTTGTAAAGCACATAGCATATCTTCGATGCTACCGGCGACAATAAATACTTGTAACTCTTTGGGGCAGGGATTGGCTTCATGTTCTGTATGCATATAGAACCTAGAACAATAGAGTCCTGTCCCATGACTAGGCTTCTAGGCACAACATAAATAATGATTCCAAGTCTAACACTACTATGGCTTTAGTAAAATCACTTAAATATCAAAAAGGATATTTTGCCATTTTGCAACATAAGTAGCAGCGCCGAAGTGTGTGTTGGGTATTATTTCTGTCTGATATTTACACTAGAAATTCAGGTCTTACCTAGCTTGGAAGACTCAGTGACTTTATAACTAGTGAAATTGTAACATCACTGGAGTTAAAAGGCTGAAATTTGAGTAATTGTGAGAGAAGGTATTTTTGGTCAAACAGCATAAAACTTTGTTCTAAGCACTGTGATGCATAGCTAGAAAGGGTTAAACATCCTGCAAAATAAATAACCCTTAAAAGACATGTGGGGAGATAATGTTTGTGTTTTTGTGTATTTATATATGTATGAGTAGGGTCAAATATGTAATCAACAGTCCCTTTCTATGCTGTATTCTAATAGTTCAGAGATCCAAACAACATCTAGCATTTAAATGAACTGTAATCACTGGATATCTCGGTATTCATCTCTATTTAAAATGTACTGTGAATGGTGGAGGAACAAGCAAATGGCCTTATGTTAATTTGTATAGCTAATACAATTTGTATAGCTAAGAGTGGTGGACCTCCTTCAAAGTCATCCTAATTACCTTTTGTTCTCTGAGGAACTTCAATTTGTCAAAAGACATGAAATTGTATAAGAGATTCTTGGGTCCTGATTCTGTGATCTCAGATCTGCTTAGGCTTCATCAGGGAAGTTTGATTCACAAGACTGAGGTCCCAGTTATGCTGGTATGCCCTGAATATGATATTTGGTCATTGGACTATGAACTATTTATCAAAGAACTCTTTGCAACTAAAAAGCTCACCATCTCTGCTATGAATCTGCACCTTAATGCATTGAACTCATGTCTGTATGTACATTCAAAAACAACAAGGAGTCCGGTGGCACCTTAAGGACTAACAGATTTATTGGAGCATAAGCTTTTGTGGGTAAAAACCCCACTTCTTCAGTTGCATCAGAAGAAGTGAGGTTTTTAACACACGGAAGCTTATGTTAAAATAAATCTGTTAGTCTTTAAGGTTCCACCAGACTCCTTGTTGATTTTGTGGATACAGACTAACACGGCTACCCCCAATGTACGTATATTGACCTTTTAACCATACTCTCTCTTTTGTTTTTTAATATATTTTAGTTTAGTTCATAAGAATTGGCTGTAGCATGTATTTGGGTAAGATCTAAAACATTCATTAACCTGGGAGGTAATGTGTCCAATCCTTTGGGATTGGTAGAACCTTTTTTTTAATATGAGCAGATAAGATATACAGAAATTTTCATCATATTTGACATAGGTATCTGGATGGAGGCCTGAGGCTGGATCACTTTAAGGGAACTGTGTTGTTTGGACTTCTGAATAACGAGTAAGGTAATAAAGAAGCAATTTTATGCTGACTTGGTCAATCTAAGTATTGGAATATCCACCAGTTGTATGGGGATTGTCTGCCCCATTCTTTGCAGTTCACCCTACTTGAGTGACAATAGCTGGCTCCCCACTAGGAGCCCAGTCACAACCACATTAATTACTATTTATGAGAATGGTTGCCTTTATTAAAGATTCAGGCTCTCCTTAGTGTCTGAATACACCTCTCTGAGACCTCTAGGAAAGCCAGAGGAGACCACTTATCACTCCTTATATTCCAAATGTAAGAATAATAATAATAATAAAAAAGACACACAAGTCCATATTTCTATTAAAAATAAACAGAAGGGTTAGGCATTCTTTCTATAGCAAGAACAAAGAAGGCACAAACCATTGTTGCAAAATTGTTTGTACATCACCTTTAAGCATCTTTGCTTCTGTGTGCCCATCTGTAAAATGTGAACAGTACTCAATGCCTTATAAGTGGATTGTGATGATCACATAGGTAATGTTTATAAAATACTACATGTGCTAAGATTCATCAAAAGACTCAAAAAGGGGGAAGGCATACCTCAAAACTTGCAGCCTAAGGATAGAAAGGGCAAAAATGGCTTTCACCTACTTTTGAACCATTCTGATTCTAGGTTGCTCTGCAAGAAAAAACAATCACCCAGTGTAACTTGGGTAGCCTAATTTACATAATTTAAGATACTAGAAGATTCAGATTATGGCCATCCAGGAAGGGGAGGTGAAAAAACAAATCAAGCTTGAAAATAAGGGGGACAGGTTAACCTTAAGGTAGGGTGTGTGTGTGTGTGTGTGTACAGTGCTAAAATCTCAAGCTGTGTCTCAGCTATTACCTGAGAATAAATTTAAAGTTTGGTACAGCAGAGAAACTATTGCAAACTTTGTCTGTTGTACAAGAAGGGAAACTGAGGTACACCACCTCATGAATTTCATAAATGACCAGTGAGTGGGGTAATTCACTAGCCTGACTATAGAACAAAATAAGGAGAGACTAGAGGTAATTCTTCTGTTTTTCCTGCAATTAGCAAGGAAATTTGTAAAAGAAAGTGGTATTATTATTATTAAGCAATAATCTGTCCCTACCAGGGGGGTGGAAATTGTTTCTTTTGTTTTTCAGACACTCTACAAGCAAGCTGGTGCCAACGGGAAAAATAACCCACAATACCATGGATCTGTGTTTTGTGTTTGTCTGTGGTGTTTGTCTTGTTGCTAGCACTGTTGTGTTTTAATGAACAGAAAACCTCATTACATGTATGAGGGATGGCTTCAAAAGGCTGACGGTGCTGGGGGGGAGATGTGTATGGGAATGCAAAATGCTCAACTAGGAGGCCAGCACCTGTGTAATAGCTACCATGGTACCTGGAAATGGAATAGCAACTAAGGTGGTCCCCACAAGCCCAATGGAAATAATGAGAAGGGGAGGAGCTCACTGGGAATCAGTGGAGGGGTGTGTAAAATAGTGTAAATTAACAGAAGATGTTTGGATGTGCCCTTCTTCTATGACTATGGAGGAGCAGAATCAATGGCCTATGCAAGGGGTGGACAATTGGGTGTACTGTGTATAAGGTGTTTTGCTGGGAATGTACATATTACTGGGGACACAATTACACCAACCCATAACCAAACTACACACATCTACATGGTGCTATTTGGACTTTGGTGCACAAATGTATCTGTGAATCTTATTGCTGAGAATAATCAAACCAGGGCATACTGCCTGATTCCATGCCAAGTGGTCCGAAGGTCATGACCCTGTCGAAGGAGGAGAGACACTGTTTTCAGGGTGTCTCGGATGTTGGACCATACTGCAGTGGCCAGGACTCGGTGTTGCTGTGGATTTTGTATTGTTAACTGTACTTGTGTTACGTTGCATATGGAGATAACCTATAAGTAATATAGTAGGCCCTCCAAACCCTGCAGTGTACTAGACAACCTGGACCCAACCTTCTCAGGCCCACTGTAATGGGAAGTCCGGAACACTAATTGAAATAGGTGTGGTATGCCCGTATGAGAGAAGGTGCAGGGCACTATACTACACAAGGGGCAGTGGGACAAATGGAATATTGACACCTTCCACCTTGATGCCTGGCCCTATCAGGAAATGTGTCACCATATGTCCTATGCTTTTCCAGGGATACCTGGGCGGGAGTATCCCAAAAGGAAAAGAAAAAAAAAAGCGGTGGAGTGTTAGGATATAGATATTCAGGCCTGTCTGTAAAGGCCTATACTCTCAGAATTTAGGTGTTTTCTTATCACCTAGCTAGTTATAGAGGTATAAAAGAAAGAATCAAAATCACTGTCTGCCAGTGTAAGGTCCTTCTCTTACTGAGAGCGTCTGAGGCCCTGTTCTTAGGCTAAGGCCTTTGGCTAAGCAACAAAGGCAGCCATAAGCTGGGAAGTGACCGGTCACATCCCAAACTAGGCACATTGAAAGAAGGTGCTATTGGACTGTTAGGAATACAATCCTGTCCTGGTAATGCCTATCGCCTCCAGAGAAAGGGAAGTGCCTAGAAGATGTAAAAGGAAACTTAGTTTGACAGCATCCTGTCTGGCAAGAACTCACTTATCAATAGCTGGGATGTGAAATCCTAAATTCTGTATTGTTTTGTCATTATAGTTCCCACTTTGCTATTGTTTGTCAGTATAATCTCTGTCTGGTTCTGTGATTGTTCCTGTCTCCTGGATAATTAATTTTGCCGTGTGTAAACTAATTAAGGTGGTTGGATATAATTGGTTACATAATCAGGTTACAATATATTAGGATTGGTTAGTTAAATTTCAGGAAAATGATTGGTTAAGGTATAGCTAAGCAGAACTCAAGTTTTACCATATAGTCTGCAGTCAATCAGGAAGTAAGTGTGTGTGTGTGGGTGGGAAATGGGAACAGAGAATGGGGGTGGGGGAAATTGGAATCATATTTTGCTAAAGGGGGAAATGGGAAGAGGGAATGGGGGTGGGAAATTGGAATCATGTTTGGCTAAGGGCAGGAATGGGAACAGGGACAAAGATGTAAGGCTTTGTGGTGTCAGAGCTGGGAAGGGGGACACTAAGGAAAGAAACATGCTTGCTGGAAGTTCACCCCAATAAACATTGAATTGTTTGCACCTTTGGACTTCGGGTATTGTTGCTCTCTGTTCATGCAAGAAGGACCAGGGAAGTAAGTGGGTGAAGGAATAAGCCCCCTAACAGCTCCTTACTTACCACCTATTGATAATGACTTGCCTAAAATTATTGCCACTCATGACATAACCCATATTCTGTAGTTTGTTGGCTTCAGAGGACAACTTCAGCTGGTCTATAACTGCAGGAAAATTCCAACAATGCAGCCGGATGAAGGGTCACTTATAGCCTGCTGCAGCAGGAGGCAGAATCCCATTATCCCCAAATGGATTGGGAACTATCAATCTGCCTTCCTGGCCACAACTAATTTATAGAAATTATCTTTTATTTTTCCCCTCTAAATGTTAGCAACTATTCGTTGACCATGGGATAAGCAAGTGAAGACTTCTGTTCCTGCAGTGCTGGATTAATATGTCATGAGGGGGTCTGCCATTATGCCATTTTAAAAGTCAGTAAAGTCTGTTACTGTATACTTCTATGATCACAGTAAAGACAGAGGGATCATACGCTTTAGGGAGGGAAAGTGTTTCAGGCCCATGAAGCAAAACTGTTGAGTAAAAAAAAAAAATCAAACTTTTTTTTTTAAATAAAGCATTATCTAATACATCCATCAAAGCAGTTTTTTTACAAGATGCTTGCAATTGGAGAAGTGGAAAAGAGCTGTGGCAGCGGTTCCAAAAGGTCTGGTTCTATCAGTTTTACTACTGCCTAGGTAGTACTGTGAGGTGTGTCTGTTTATTTTAGTTGCCAGGTGTTCCTGTGGCAATCACTGCATTGACATCAAATCTTCACATTATACCTGCCTCAAATGCAGGGCAATGAAGATCTGTATATGTCTCAAGAGCTATAGGTTAAATATTGGTGCTGCAGAATATTTTAAATGCTTTACAGAATCCTTACAGTGATCATTCAATCACCCTCTGACTTCTAAATCAAAAAGAAAAATGTATATAATCTTCCACAACAATCAGATAAGTGATGTGAGTATGAGGAGGCAGCTATTGCTTTCCATGGACTTAAACACTTCAGCAAATCTTTTCCTTTTTATAAGCTTTGTAGTGAGAAGATGGCTTTACTCTGCTGTATTAATTTAACTAGCTGTTTTATCATATTTAAATAATACAGATAAAAGAGATCATCTACTAGTCTTCCCTAATTTTTCAACTAATAAAATATCCTGAGTAGCTGTTTAGAACCAGCTTCCCAAAATATCTGTTTGCTAGAAAAATTAGACCAGTATAACCGTCAGGTATACTATTTTTTTTTTAACCAGTGTATTTATACTGCTATAATCTCTACTGTGAATGAAACTATAGCACTATAAAGATACCATATACCCTATGGATCTGGCCTTGTCTACACTTGAAACTTATAGTGCCATTGCTATATTGGTTAGGGTATTTTTCCCCTGACATAGCTATGTCAGTATAAGCCCTAGTATAGACACACTTATACTAAAATAAATGTGCTTTTGCAAATATAGCTTATATCTTTTGAATCATTGGTAAGATATGCTAGAAGAAGCTTGAGTATGCTGGTTGAAGCTACATCTATACTAGGAGGGTTTGCTAGGATAGCTATAGTCTATTTTGCTTCCCAAACCAAAATAAGCTATATAGCTATAAGCAGGTTGATACTGATATATTTGCATCCACACTAGTTGGGAGCAGAAGTGTTGCCACTTTAATTTACTGGTACAATTAAAGCAACAAACCTTTCTGGTATAGACAAGATTTAAAATTTTCTTAGTAGGGGCAGGGAAGTTAATGGGATTCTCCAACAAAAACTCAAACTTGTCTTCATTCTGCATCACTTCTTATGGGCACAATTCAACTATCTTGAAAGTCCATAAAAAGACATCACTGATTTTAATGGGATTTGGATTAGGCCCTAAGAGAACACATTCTGTTTATGTAAATCGAAGAGCAAAATGTGTCCCTAAGTGAAATGGATAAATATTTTCATTATAGAAAACAAGAGGAAAAAAACTAAAAAGGAGACAAAAACAAATTGGAAACTGGATTGTTAGAAAGGTGAAATGTGAATGATATTGTTCCTTTTGTGGCTCTAACTGACCTGATCAGTACATCATATCTATGATGATAGGTGTATAGAAAAAGATCAATTTTTGATATTGGATGATATAAATGTAAAAAAAAAAATCCTAAAAAGGCAACATCAGTGGAATGCAGAAGATTGTGACTTGATAAATGCCAGTGTAAAGAGGAAGACTAGGTGAGTGAGATAAAACTTCTACAGGGCCAACTTCTGTTGGTGGAAGTGACAAGCTTCTTAGGTACACTGAGCTGGGGAAGGATACCGGAAGAAGAGCTCTGTGTAGCTCAAAAGCTTGTACCATCCACCAGCAGAAACTGGTCCAATAAAAGAGATTGTGCTACCTTGTCTCTCATTTCCTGGGACCAACACGGCACACAAGTCAGAGGAGGTATTTATCAAAAATGAATGTAAGGAGCAATGAACCTGAGATGTTTATTTTTCAGGCAGAAGGGGACATCTGTATGAGGAACACCAGTAGATTTACTGTCCAGTAGGTTTGTTCAAAACCTATTAATAGTATTCTCAATACTATTTACAATATTGTCTTTGCATCACTTGTTTGCTTACGAAGAAACTAAAATAAAAGAAATAAAAGGAGTACTTGTGGCACCTTAGAGACTAACAAATTTATTTGAGCATAAGCTTTTGTGGGCTACAGCCCACTTCATTGGATGCATAGAATGGAACATATAATAAGAAGATATATATATACATACAGAGAATCATGAAAAGGTGGGAGTTGCCATACAAAATGTAAGAGGCTAATTAGTAAAGATGAGCTATTATCAGCAGGAGAAAAAAAATTGTAGTGATAATCAAAATGGCCCATTTAGACAGTTTGACAAGAAGGTGTGAGGATACTTAACATGGGGAAATAGATTCAATACGTGTAATGATCCAGCCACTCCCAGTCTCTATTCAAACCTAAGTTAATGGTATCTAGTTTGCATATTAATTCAAACTCAGCAGTTTCTTGTTGGAGTCTGTTTTTGAAGCTTTTCTGTTGCAAAATTGCCACCCTTAAGTTTGTTACTGAGTGGCCAGAGAGGTTGAAGTGTTTTCCTACTGGTTTTTGAATGTTATGATTCCTGATGTCAGATTTGTGTCCAGCTTATGCTCAAATAAATGTGTTACTCTCTAAGGTGCCACAAGTACTCCTGTTCTTATTGCGGATATAGACTAACACGGCTGCTACTCTGAAACCTGAGAAACTAAATGTTACCCTGTCTTTAAAGTTGACTGGGAACTATTTATACCTACTTATCAGGGTGTTTATATACAATAGCCCTGACATTTACACTCGGTAATGCTTCCAAAAAGTCCTTCAAAGACAAAACTGTAGTCTGTGCTTCAGCAAAGAATTATGCTGAGGTGAAGGAAGGAGGGGAATGTCATAGAATGGTACATAATGTTGCCCAGCATCCTCCTAACCCATTATATTTAGATACTACAATGATACACTGTTCAAAATAGATAGTTTTGCAGGCTGGGGAATCACACTTAAGACCTTGATTCTTCAGACAGGCCAATTACTATTTGATTTTTTTATACCCCATACACTTGAGAGTAAAGTTTTGGGTGCCCAAAAGAATTAGAATTACTTTATACTATGTGGAGGACTACAGCCAGTGGTTAACCTTAGATGTATTCACCAGTTGCCTCCTTTCACATCTGCAAAAGATTGCAATGACCTTGGGTTTCCCGCTGTGCACTGCACAAGGTTTTGTAGAGAAAAGGGTTAATAACCCATTACAGTCTGACTGAATGGCTGTCATACATTTCCTTTGGGTTAGCAATTGGGATTAGTAAACATTTTCAGAATACAGGGTGTTCAGTTTCTCAGAATGTTGTTTCTTCCCTCATCACAGAACTGTTTATATACTTTATTTTATTTTTATATAGTTTATTTTCTTTTCAAATGCAGATTGCTTCCACCTCTATTCTTTTGAATCTTGAATATGGGTTAAAACTGTAAACTCTTTGGGACAGTGACTGTACAACGCCTACTATAATGAGGCTCAAAGCACTGCCTGTGGCTTGTAAGCAATACCTCAAAACAAATAATAGTTATATATATTTAAAGTTCAAGAATGCATATGCCTTAGCACGCAGTATGCAGCAATATATCTGAGAAAATTTTATTTTATTATTCATCAGCAAATATTTTTTGAGGTTTTTATTAATCATAATGCCAGAAAATCTGGAATTCATTTGCATCAGCCCATGCCACTCTGATGAAACATCCACCACAGTAAAGGATATTAATTCATTTATAACAAATCTTAAAAGCAGCAGCTCAGCATTATATGACACAGACTTTTGTACTCATTAACCTTAGCAAAGATACATTGATATACCTTATCCCTAATGATGCTGTCATTTGTGGTTCTCTGCTAACATGGAAATTCAGTCAGCACTTATCTCAAGAAACACTGACATTTATTCCTTGGGCTACTTTGAGACACTACTAGATTAACAACTAATTCAGGTAATGGGGTCTCCAAGATCAATGAAGATAGGGTTAATGCCCACAGTAATGTAATTTATACAAAAATTAGAATACTGTAAGGAGAATGATTTAACCTTTCAAGATCAAATCAAGATATCCAGCCTCTGCAACACATTTAACGAGACACTTACTCTAACATTTCCATTGTGTTTTAAGAAAAAGTATCTGAAAATAAATGGGTTTATGTGATCAGAAACATTTCAATGCCTCTGTACTGTGAAACTACAGGGAAAGGCTAATCTGTAAAAAAGGCTCATTTCAAAGAATTCTGCCAAATTAGTATATGTACAATATTTTATAGAGTAGCACTAATGCATGTTTTTTTCTTTGAAAAATTGTTTGCTGCACTTTATTGAAAATGCTCCAAAAGAAAAGGAAATTACTACACTATATTCCAGCAAGGAACTGTGAGGATAGATTGTCCTCCCACAGAAAATTCACAGTCCTTCAGAAGCCAACGGCATCTAAGATCTGTGTATATGTGCGTCCCACTGGAGAGCCTATGCCTCCACGTTGGCTGCAGGGCCACCTGGCTCAAGCTACATTTACTTTTCTGCAGATTCCACCACAGGGATGGTAAGAGCATATGCTTCTCTATGACATGATTTGGCTCCTCCCATGCATATATCTAGGATGTATTGAGAGATTTGGGCAGATAATCACTACTGTGTGAGCAAGGTGAAATCTGTGTAGAAGGGGACCCTTGTATATGGATCTCAGAGGGACTATGAGGCCCACTGTGGGTTTTTTCCCCTTAATGCAGATTTGAGTTGCTGCTACATAGAACAGAGTGCTTGATCTTACATTTTTTGCACATTCATAGTTCCCAGTGGTGTTAATGGGAGTTTGGGATGCAAAGGCTACAGGATCACACCTAATTATAAGTGCATATTAATATTAGTTTATCCCAAATAAATGATGTTTTTTATTGTAGGAAAAGCTACTATGTATAATGATGAATAAGACTGTTTATTTACTCAATGTCTATACAGTGTCTAGCACAATGGGACCCTGATCCATGAGTAGGGCCTCTGGATGCTACTCAAATGCAAATAAATAATCATTAATTTGAATGCATGCATGCATTAGTGCTACTCTATAAAATATTGTACATATACTAATTTGGCAGAATTCTTTGAAATGAGCCTTTTTTACAGATTAGCCTTTCCCTGTAGTTTCACAGTACAGAGGCATTGAAATGTTTCTGATCACATAAACCCATTAATTTGAAAAAAAGAAAAGGCAAAATTCATACAATATTTAAAACTTTAAGGTACACATTTTTAAAACAGATATTGCCCTCAGAAATATACAGCAAGTAAAAAAAAGAGTTCATATTATTATTGTAAATTATTTGCATAATCTAGTTTTAATTATGGCAAAACAAATATATTTGTCAGAAATTACACTTCTTTGGAGACCTGAAGAATACTAAAATAGTCTGCAGCAAAAATCAAATGCACTGTGATTTTTTTGTTTGGTTTTTAGACTACTTATGTCTAGCAGGAGCAGGAGCCTGTATAGATACAATTTGTTTATGCTTTCGGTCCCAGTGCTTGCTGTTAAAGAGAACTGAGTTAGTGAATGAAAGAACATTTGGTACATAAGGAATGGGATTCATGCCCAGGAAATGCCAACAAAAACTTTAAATACTAGCAGAAGGAGAATTTCTGATGTTTGTTTCTGAAACTGCAGCCTGAAGTCCAATGAGCTTCAGAAGCAGTTATGTGGGAGGAAGAATAGAATACCAGCAAAGTGAAAAATAAAGGACCAAATTCTATCCTCCATTATGCCTTTTTATCTTCATTGGCTAATGGCAGAATTTAACACTAGATCTACAGCAGTGGTTCCCAAACTTGTTCTGCTGCTTGTGCAGGGAAAGCCCCTGGCGAGCTGTGTCAGTTTGTTTACCTGCCGGGTCCGCAGGTTCGGCCCATCGCGGCTCCCACTGGCCACGGTTTGCTGGTCCAGGCCAATGGGAGCTGCTGGAAGTGGCAGCCAGTGCATCCCTCGGCCCACATCGCTTCCAGCAGCTCCCATTGGCTTAGAGCAGCGAACCGCAGCCACTGGGAGTCGCAATTGGCCGAACCTGCTAACCTGGCAGGTAAACAAACCAGCCTGGCCCACCAGCGGCTTTCCCTGCACAAGCAGCAGAACGAGTTTGGGAACCACTGGTCTACAGGAACATTTTCAAAATCACAATTGTATTCTATCCTGTTCCTTCCTCTCTTACCATGCACTTCTACTGTTGAGAGGGACTTTAATGTCCTGTGAGAAAGAGTGCAATTTACTCCATAGCAGGAACAAGGAAATGCTTCCAGCATGCTTCAAACCACAAGTTATAGAGCACAATTCGTCAATTACAGAGTGAAATTTTGCAGACTGTGTTGTAAAGGTGTTCAGACTAGATGACTGTTATGGTCCCTTCTGTCCTTAACATCTATTGATGAAGTTCTGGTCCCAATGAACTCAGTGACAAAACTCCATTGACTTCAGAAGTTAGGATTTTATCCTATGAAATTTAAATCTCAGTGTCTCTTTCCTACACAGCTTTTGGGAAACCACATCTGACCTCAGGCTCCATCTTTCTCTTTCATCTTTTGACTAGCTCTCACCCACTGCTAAATTAAATTGCAGGCTCTCTGGCTAAGGTAGCAAGTGTATATGAGTGTTTGTGTAGTGCTTAGCACAAATTTGGGTCTAATTTGGATTGGGATCTTTGGGGATTACAAAAATACAAATACTAACTGATAGCTCTAGGTTTTGTAGGGATCTAATAGTATCAACAGAAAATATATCTAAATCAAAATTTTCAAAGTTGAGTGCCTGTGGCAGGGGTTGGAACCTGTGGCATGCAGTCCAACAGGGTAATCTGCTGGCAGGCCAATAGACATTTTGTTTATTTTGACCATCCTCAGGCATGCCCCCCCCCCACAGTTCGCAGTGGCTGCAGTTCGCCATTCCTGGCCAATGGGAGCTTCAGGAAGCAGCGGGGGCTGCAGGGATGTGCTGGCCACCGCTTCCTGCAGCTCCCATTGTCCAGGAACGGTGAACCTTGGCCATCGGGAGCTGCGGGCGGCCATGCATGTGGATGGTCAATATAAGCAAAATGTCATGCGGCCCGCCAGCAGATTATCCTGATGGGCAGTGTGCCGAAGGTTGCTGACCGCTGGCCTATGGTATCCATCTAAATACCTAACCCTATGGCTTAATTTCCAGTGGTGCTGAGAACCTGCAGCTCCTATTGACTCTGTAGTGGTTGAAAGTTTTAAAATGTTGGCACTGGTCCCTGTTGGATGGGCCACTCTGAAGTCACTGCTGTCAATTATATTATTGATGTGATATTATTATCTGGATGTGGAGGTGTTCGGTGTTCAGGAAAATTTGGACTTGGCTTTAATTGCTAGTCAGGAGCATGTTGGCTGCAAGATTTTATAGGACTGTGAACTGTTTCTTGTGGCTGAATGGATGTGTGTGTGCCACGTTTGATCTGCAGATGACTAAAATTCACATTGTTTATCAACAAGTTGAAGAGTACTGTAGCTAAGCTCTAAAGCCAATATTTTTGAAAGTATCCACTGATTTTTGTTGCATCAATTTCTGGGTCACTAAAACTTTAAACAGTGAAGTCAGTGAAAGCTTTGGTTGCTACACCAGGTCCCAGTCCATGGAAGATAAGCCTCATTGTAGGACAAAACACTATGGCTAATCCAATGCCCTAAAGTCAATGGGTGTCTTTCACTTCAGTGGGTGTTAGATCAGCTCTTTCATATCATTTTTTTTCTCTTCCTGTTGAGATAAAACAATGTAGGTTTATAAACTGTGTTTATAAATTGAATGGAGGTTCTTAAACAGCATTAAAGAGTTCTTATGAATAATGTACAACACCTACTTACAGAGTTGCTAAATTCTGTTCCTGGGAATTATTTGATGTAAAATCTCTTGGAGTTTGAGAGCCCAGACCCAGAATCTCATTATTTTTAGTGTCAGCTTTTGAACTTCAAAATATAGCCTGTAAAATTATTCAAAGGAATGCTTAATGTGTTTTAAAATAGAGACTGAAACTTCTTCCTATTCATTTCCAAAATACTTGCACTCTGTGAACAAAACCTGTCCATGAATTATGCACAAAAATGTGTATTAGTTGTTTGGTTCAATGTCTGTTATCTGACAACAAAGTTTATTACTTAGGGTGTCACAGAAACAAAAATGGATTTGTTACATCACCGGCCATTTGAACCACTGTTCAAACATACATCACTGCAGCAGCAGAAAGAAAGAGATGGAAATATGTCAGAGAGAAAAAGGAAGACAAACTATTATTTATTTATATTCCAGGAATGTCTGGAATCCCTAAGAGAGACTGAGGCTTCTCTGTGCTAGGTCACACTGGTAATCTGTAACAAAGCCAACAATAAAACTCCAAACTCCAGAGTCCCAGTCTAGTGCCTTAACCATAAGCCCATCCTTCTTTTCTGTGATTGTGGGTTTGGATTGCTACCTTGACCAAATGAATAATTGTGAACTTAATTGGCTTGTCTCACACCACCTTAGGCAAATTAATTGGTGAATATGGTCATACTGGGCCAAATTCCTTATGGGTGTAGCAACAGTAACTTCAGTGAAGTTACACCAGCAAAGAATGTGACCTTAGGAATTTTAGTGATACAGCCAAGGTGAATATGTCCTCCAAATCTATCCAAAATTTCAGCACTTTTATGATCAATATATCTATTTATTTCTTGATTGTATGAATGATGAAAAAGAGCAGAAATGTAAGCAGCTGAGTGTTTTAAGACTTCTTTGGCTTGTAGGTCAGTCACCTACAAGACTAAATATGTTATTCAGTATAAATACATAGGGACAGATTATGGGCTCACAGTCTGGAGTAACACAATAATTGATGTACACCAGTGACACTGAAAGCACAATTTTACCCAATATGGTTGCTTGGTGTGTACATCAAGTAGAACTTGGACCAAAATTTTTAAAAGTGGCTTGTGACTTTGAATGTCTCAGTTTTGTGTTTCCCAAATTGAGATGCCTTAATGGGGCCTGATTTTTCAGAAAGTGCCGAGGACTCACCCTCAGAACTTTAGACCTTCAATAAGATGTCTCAAATTTGGTGCCTAAAATGACAATTTCCAAAAGTGATTAAAGTCCTGATCTTGTTCCCACTGAATGACTAAGCTCTCCAATGGAAGCAGGGTTGGGTCCATAAATTATTGTTATTATTTATTTACATTCTCATAGTGCTTAGGAGCCCCAGCCATAGACCAGGACTCCATTGTGTGAGGCACTGTAAAAATAGAGAACAAAAAGACAGTCCCTGCCTAAAGAGTTTATAATCTAAATATAAGACAATAGACAACAGATGGATACAGACAAATTGATAGGGGAATACAAGGAAACAATGAGACAATATTGGTCGGCATGATAGGCAATGATCACTTTTTTTGTAGGCCTCACAGCAAAAGAGAGTTTTAAGGAGGAATTTGAAGGAGGAGAATGAGTTGGGAGAAGCTCCCTGTAATCATTCACAAAACGAAGTGTGAGGGACAGCATGGGAGAAAGCATGATGATGCTTGTTTAAAAATTTAACAGGGCAATGGAGGCTGGGCATCATGAGCTGATCAGAGGCTCAAGCTGACCTTTTCATACTGAATGAGAGGTAAGAGGCAAGGTGGAGTTAGACTGGGAAGGGCCTTGAAAATGAAGCTTATGTTTGATACGCTAGAGAAGAGGAAACAAGTGAAGGGATGGAAAGAGAGGGGTGACGTGATCTTTACAGCAGTCTGCATTTGTCAATGATAGAGAAGGATGTTGCAGTAATCAAGACATGAGATGATGAGAGCCTGGGTGGGAGTTTTAGCTTTAAAGATGAGCAACGGATGGCACAGGATAATTTTTGCCTTGATGATGCATCATCATTAATACTGAAGCCAAATCATTACTCAGTCTGATTCAAAGAGATTTTTGACCTAGGAATTGAGAAGCAAATCATTCCTATTATCAGAAGGGTTCTGGATACTATATAACAAGGACACTCCAACGATACCACACATGCCAACCCTGTGGAAAAAAACCACAGAAGTTGGGCTTGCTTTTGGCTTAATTGGCTTGTGAGTTGCTTGTTGGCTAGTTTTTGTCCTGTAGCTTGTTGCTTCTTTTTTTTGATCAGCTCCTGGCAAGCAGGGGCAAGCGGGGAGGAGGAGAGAGTCAGGGGTGCACAGTGGGTCCATCATATCCCAGACTGCATGCTGTGGGGGATCTAGTTATATAGAATGTTTGGATTCTTTGGGACTGGCTTGTTTTGGCCTTGTTTTGAAATGGAATTAGCTTGATTTTTGGCTCATTGTGAAAGTCGGGGTGCTTATTTATCATGTGAAAGTTGGCAACCAGGATCCTAGTTCATTTGCCTCCCTTGCACCAACCCTCTATCACTTTGGTTTGATTTCTAACCACACTTTTTACTCCAAACCATGGTGTGAATCCGTAGTGCATGTTCTCTTCACTAGATATAAATATAATTCCCATTCAAGTCACAGGGAGATATGGGTGTATGTATCTTAAGAGAAGTCTCCCTAAGTGTTTAACTTAGGGTGACCAGATGTCCTGATTTGATAAAGACAGTCCCAATATTTGGGACTTGGTCTTGTATAGTCGTCTATCACCCACCACCCTCTGTCCTGATTATTCACACTTGCTGTCTGGTCACCTTCGTTTAACTGTACAAGCATATGCACCTTAAAAAGTGTTATCCCCATGGTAAAGGCTATAGTTCAGCATTAAATTCAACAACACAAGACCATATGGAGCAGTCACATTGGGTGTTTCTTTTTATGCATGTTCTTTGTGTCATTTTGTACTTTTTTTGAAGATGTTTTCTGTGTAGAGCTGAGAAAATAACAGATAATATAAGCAAAGCAATGACAAGCAGATGAAATTAAGTGAGAATGCAGCCGTGTTAGACCTTGCATTTATGCAGAGAGAGCTAAAATAATACATTCAACTTTTATTAAGAGCTCCTTTAAATGTTTGGCTCTTAAATAATAGTAATGCATTTTATTAACATGTGTGCATGTGCTCCTGGTATACACTAACACTATTACAATAATAAAATGATTCAGAAAATGTTTTTTTTCTTCTGGCAGTATTACAAAATATTATAATACAATTAATGGCCAGACCTTTCTGAATATACTGCATCAGTCACAGGCATTTATTAGAACCATAAAGTACTATAATTCTGTTAAATTCACACTTGATATTTTTTATATATATTAATAGTTGTGTATGCTTGTAAGAAGTTTTGAGTTGTATCACTCTTTTGATAAATGCTCAGTAACTCATCCATCTAATATCAGTTAATGAGTGTTTTGTTTTAGAAACTGAAAATTCCCAAAGGAGATATATATATACACATTGTTTTAAATTGTAATATATCCAGTGTTATTTTTTCAGTCTGAATTATACCAGGCCTCTATTTTTGCTCCTCTGATTTTGTGTGTGCAAATAATTGCAGGCCCAATGTGTGTGTCTCTCTCTCATACAATAAAACTGGGAAAAAATTTTGCCCAAAACTTTCAGTGACAAATGTATATTCCGCAACATCAAAAGGTTTAATGAACTCTTGTCATTTCACTGACTTCCTTGTTTAAAAATTAGAAAAAAAAATCATTTTTTAAGTGAAACATTTTAATTTTTTGGTTTGAAAAAATATTTCAAAATTTCCTTTATTTTATTTTAAAACATTCAAAGTTATAAAAGGCTAAATGAAATGTTTTGATTTTGTCAAAATAAAACATTTTTCAACTTCTCATTCACAGAAAATATCTGGTTTTGATTTGACTCAATTTTTTTCTTCAATTTTTCCATATTGCCAGCAAACAGAAAAATCTGGTATTTGCACAGAGTGCGCTCTCTCTCTCTCTGTGATTTGCTCCTATAGTTAAGGTCTTTCCAAGTTTAGGCACCAGATTTATGAACTGAAATACATATCTCAAATGTTTTATGGGGTTCCCAAGGTACAACCTAGATTGTGGGACTGCTGAACCCTCTGACTCACCATTTTGTGGTATCCCTCTCACACTGTGATGCTATTTTAAGTCACAAACCTCTGGCAGGTACTACACTTACACAGACATCCACAGACATGGACACACCTAACTGAGTTACATGCATGATCTCTCAGCCACTCATGAATCATCAATAGGGAGGCTCCAGCCAATTCCCCCTAGCCTCCCAGCTTTGCACCCCAAAACTGAACTATCTTGCACTGGTCAGAAGCCTGGCCAGAATAAGGTAGTTTTTTTTAAACCAGTTTGCCCCTCCCTCAATGTGGAGAGGACACACACTAGCCTTTGTAAACTGAGCTGCGATTTCTCAAGCACTTCAAGCAAAACACACTGTTTTAGGTAAAAATATAAAACACATTCATTAACTACCAAAAGATAGAGTTTAAGTGGTTATAGGTAGCAGGCATAGAAATTAGAGTTAGTTACTTAAGAAACAGAAATAAATTTGCAGTCTGAATTCTAGAAACTAAACCGGATTTGAATCAAGCAGTGTGTCACCTTGACAGATGGTACAAACAGCTCACAGATCCTCAATGCAAGGCTGGAACTGCCTTTCAGCCTGGGACCATCCTCCCACAATTCAAAGTCTTTGTCCTGCAGAATGTTTCCAGGTGTTGAGTTGTGGGGGGAGTGAGGCCAAATGATGATGTCTCTTGCCCTCTTTTATAGTTTCTTCCAGCTTGCTGGAAAGATGAATACTTGTGACATGGGTCAATCAATCTCTATTGTCTATGTGCTCTCTCTGAAAAGTCTTCTGTGATGGCTGTTGGGGGAATGGATTTGCTTTAATGGGTCTTCAGCATGTCTAGCTACTCCACTGTTGAACCTGAAAGTCTGGTTGTGGGTGTTTTCAACCTCACAAAATATTTTACTAACACATACATAGCAAAACTTCATATACAATGATAGCATATACACTCCAATAGGATATTAATGTTGAACAGATAAAGACTTTTAAAATACCTCACAAGGCATATTTTGAACAAACTGTATCATAATTATATAACAGTGGTGAATATGGGGGTTCCAGGGTGCAACTGAGGTACAGAGTGCCACAGTGTCCAACCTTATTACACAGGAAGGCCACAAACTTAAGCACAGCCTTATGTGGGCCAAACAGATTCTTCATAGTTTAATAAGATTTAAAGTCACGTGTATTGATTTATATCAGGGATTGTCAAACTTTGGCACGTGGCCCATCAGGGAAATCTGCTGGAGGGTGGGGATGGTTTGTTTACCTGCAACTTTGGCCGATTGCAGCTCCAACTGGCTGTGCTTCGCCGTTTCAGGTCAGTGGGGGCTGTGGGAAGCAGTGTGGGATGCTGGACGCCGCTTCCCACAGCCCCATTGGCCTGGAACGGAGAACCGTGGCCAGTGGGACCTGCGACTGGCCAAACCTGCAGACACTGCAGGTAAACAAAACTGTCCCAGCCTGCCGGGGCATTCCCTGATGGGCCGCGTGCCAAAGGTTGCTGATCCCTGATTTATATTTTAAGTTCAGCTTGTTTCATATGTACTTAGTTTGTTTCTGTGTACAGTATTGTCTATTTACACACTTGTGTAAACTAAAATGATTTAAACATGATGACGAAATGCTAAAGAATCAGCCACTAGTATATTGTGTGGAAGATGGCTGTCAGTCTTATGAAATGCTCTGGTGGCCCACATGTGGCCTGCTGGCCTTAGGTTGGATGTTCCTAATTTAGGCTGTGCTCCTGCAATAAGGTCCACATGACTGGACCTGGGCACAGTCATAAGGATCTGCCTGCATAGATCTCATTTCAAGAGCCGGGCTTCATATTGTACCAGTATTCATTCACCCCACTCCACCCACTTAAAATACAAAGTCCAAAATATGTTAGTTCTGAAAATCTGGCCCTAATACTAGAGATAGTGTAGTAATAATACATTGCGTTGGGAAGGCATATGGAAATGTATTAGTTATTTCATTATTTGAAAGTGCCAGACCATCATCCATGTAGTTTTTAATTCTTCTAATCTGTGTTTAATTAAATAACCATCTGCCAAAAGAGAGCAATAACAGTGTTGTATAATACCTGTAGGCATTATTTGTCTACGGCGCTGCTCAATTTTACAAAGGGAGCTCATAAGGTCATACATTAGCATTAGCTTAATAATTGCAAAGCATTATTCATGCATCTTAAAACATTAGTCAAACCTGTGTCCTTTGTTAACTTATGGATGTTTTATATGAAAAATGCCTGTGCCTTTGTGACTTTAGTTGACTCCAAGAGAGCATCTGACATTTAACAGGGAAATCATGTTTTCCTTCTCCACTAAGATGGAATTTCTCCTAAGGTAGATAAGGTTATCAAAGTCCTCTATAGTACCTCTAAAAGCACTGTGCTCTTTGATGGATACCAATCTGGATAATTCAATGTGACTAGTGGGGTGTTGCAAAGAAATATTTTGGCCCAATTTCTTTTCATCATTGTCACACTGACTAAGTCAGATGAAACTCTGAAAGCAACTTGAGACTCATTACTCAGCCCAGGCAAGTCCCAAGGGCACTCTACCAAGGTCCTAAACAATCTGTGCTGATCCTACAGCTCTTCCCGAGGACAGCTCTAACTGTGCACAGCAGTTTTCAAATACTTCATGATAACATGTTGAAGGTGAACCACTAGGCCAGCATACTTAATGGACAAATGTCATTATAAATAGCTACAATAACTCCCAATTCCATCTGGACAGTGACCTGATGGTGCACTTCCTCTGTATTAATTATTCCCATTTGATGTAGTGTTGTTAAATCGTCTGTGTTTACTTTTGTTTGAGTGAGTACATGGCATGTTGAAGAGAGAAGATTCAGAAGTCACCCCTAATAGAAAGTCTTGGTCGTGGTGAAATTCCACTGTATATTTTTGTGTGTGGAGGGGAGGCCTTGCACATACACCGTATAAGAGAACCCATCCCACTTAGTGCCATGGACTAGAGCTGTGTTCCATTCAGAGGTGCACAGATGAGGATTTGGGATGTGAGTGGGGAGAGTGTGGCCATTGGATCTAAGATTGTGTAGAACCACTGACCACCACACACATACACACACGTGTAAGGTTTCAGAGCATCCATATAGTTATATCACCTCTAATCATGCAAGAGCACTGCACTAAAAAGGGTTTTACCATTTTTTCTATCAATTTAGACATTCATTTGTTCAATAAAACAAAATATTTACTTACCAAATACATAAATGCAATATAGTGAGAAGAGCTATAGGTAGCTCACTGGGCCAATATTTTTTTGTTAAGATACAGTTTATGCAACTGTATTAAAACCTCTTTAGTTTTTAAGAGAGATTTTCATAGAAGCCTCTTACATTATGGTAGACCCTTATTGTTTCATCCTATTACATGCTATAGGATTTTCCCATAAGTGGTCCCCTAGCTTCTGTGGCAATATTCCCTTCCAGAGCAATCCTGACTAAAGATTCAGCAGCTTTTCACAGCTACCACCTCCCCACTCTGGTAAACTTTCAGCTTCCAAGCCCTATTTCAGCAAAGCACTTAAGCATATATTTAACTTTAAATAGCTGCTTAAATTCTTTGCTATACGAGTGGCCTGAACACCTCTGCTGGGGTTTTTTCCAACAGATAGTGGAAACTCCAGGTTAATTCCTTCCATCCCTCTCCCCCACGTCTGCTTTGCCAGTATAGTCTCCTCGATTCCTGTTCTTTTTTCATTCAACTTCCCAAATACATAAAATCAGGAAAATGACCAACCCACACACACAAAAAGGAGAAAAGATAGAGAGCTCAGCATATGAAATGCATACACAAACCTCTTAAGTCTTCAAAATTCCAATATCCAGCTGGAGTACCATAATGAGATTACTAGATTAATAGATATAAAGCCAGAAGGGATCACTGATCATCTAGTCTGACCTCCTGCATAAAACATGTCATAAAACTTCCCTGAATTAGTTCACCTGAACTAGAATATATATTTTTTTAATTCAATCTTGATTTAAAAAGAATCCAGCTTGATGTATGTTTATGTGCTTCAGTAGAATACCCAGAATGTTTATTTCAGCTAGCAGATATTTAACAGCAGTTCTGATGCCTGAGTACTGAGAACTAATTGAAAGTTTTGGCCATGCTTGTGTATGTGAGTGTACACTTTCCTTTTTTGCATTGTGATTGTTGCAGGTTAGAATGGTGGAAGCCTCCTAATTTTGGATTTTTGTTTGGGTTGTAATACTAAGCTCTAATTTCAGCTGTTGGGTTTAGCATGTGGGTGTTGGTGGCCTGATGTACAGGTCACACTAGTTGACCTAGTGCTGCCAGATGGTCTTAAACTTTATGATTCTGTGACTAAATAGATAGCTTCTATATTTCTACAGCTTTTCTTTTCTCAAATTCCAAGGCATCCATGCAAGTTCCCTTCTTTCACAGGGAACATCCTGGCAACTCCAAGCATTGTGCTGGTTACATGAGGAAAGTGTGTCCTCAGCAAGTACAATGTATTCTTTAACCTTCATCTTCACATTTTGCATTGTTAAATGGCACAACGTAATTTTGCTGAAGAAAACAAACAACTTACTTATAGTGGGACTGAAAAAACAGCATTTGGGTAAAAGTGATTTTTTTTTCTTGTGGCTTTTTTCCTTCAAATTGTTTCAAAACCGAGAAGTGAAATTCTATCATTTCTGCTTTATATGTGAAATGTTTTCCACAGATCACGTAGGAACATTAATCTACGATACTAGACCTTTTTCATTTTGAAATGCTAAATTTTAAATTTAAGACATTAGATCTGTATGTGATTTCTATAGGTAGCAATACATTTTTTGCATAATTTCATGGGCCTCAAGCTAAAAGCTAGAGGGCATGACCAAAGACAGGCACTTGTGTTGTATCCTGAAGTAAGTTTTCTAAAAGGATCACAGATTTCCAAGTATATTTATATTACTACTAAAGACTTTAGGAAAGTGTTTTAAAGATTTTAAATTTATGCCAAAATAATCAGTGTTCAAATGCAGTAAAATACCTAAGGATCTGTAATCATTTCCTACACAAGCCTACATTGAAATATCTTACAAAATATGTAATTTTGTTACATTTATTACTTAGGAAGTTTTGCAATAAAATATTACTTTGATTTGGGTGTGATAAAATTTAATGTGCTCTAATTATTGTTAGAGCTAAGTCATATTTTTGGAACAAATGAGAACTGTTCTGTATTGACAGATTTTTAAATTAATCAGAAAATGTTCATGTGTTCGACAGCAGTGTGACAAATCAAAAATGCATGCAGGATGGTAGCAACGATAAAGAGCTTCTAAAAATTCATAGGTCTTGTCTCTCAGTAAATGTAAAAGATCAACCACCTTTATCAGCTGTATAAATGTATCTAAATTTGTTCCATCATCATCGTCAGATTCTGTCAGTTCACTGTTGAGGAAAAAATTGGAATTCTTATTATCCAGATTCCACTTCTCTGCAGGGCTCTCCATTCATGCTGCCTGTTTTTTAAATTATGTAATCTCCCTACGTGGGCATTTTATATACATTTATTTCACTATTCCTCCTAGTAACCACATACTCACCATCATCTGTTTCTCTTGATAACTTAGTGGTGTTTCTTTCATATGTTATTGATTTATCCAATCAATTGTGTTTGTCAGAGAAAAAAATGGCATTTTGTGCTCTCACTTCTCAGGCTAGTATAAACCAGAGTTGCCAAGTTTTGTTTGATTGTGTCTACACTCAGGATTGTCAGAAATCTCACTGGTACTTTAGCGCCAGTACTAACAAAAATACTCTGAAACTTGATAAGGGGATGGGTCTCAAAACCTGGACTCCAACCTGAACAGGAATGTCTGTACTTCTAATTTTAGTTCCATAGGTCAAACCTCAAAAGCCCAAGTCAGTTGACCCAGACTGAGACTTGTTGCCATGGGTGTTGTTGCAGTACCCTATGCCTGCTTAGAGCAAGTCTAGAAGAAAGTCATTAATAACTTCTCCATTAACACTTCTATTATTGTTAGCACTGGTGCTTCAGGTACAATGGTAGAATTGCTAGAACTTCTCAGTGAAAAGGTGCTAGGACAAATTTCTAACCATAAGCCATTAAGGGATTCATAGAATCTTCGATACGTAGGGCTGGAAGGGACCTCAAGAAGTAATTAAGTCCAAGACCCTGTGCTGAGGCAGGACCAAGTAAACCTAGACCATCCATGACTGGTATTTGTCCAACATCTTCTTAAGAACCTCAAATGGTGGGGATTCTACAAGCTCCCTTGGAAGCCTATTCCAGAGCTTACTATCTTTATAATTAGAAAGTTTTTTCCTAATATCTGTATCTCCCTTACTGTAGATTAAGCCCATTACTTCTTGTCCTACCTTCAGTGGTCTTGGAGAACACTTGATCACCATCCCTTAACACATTTGAAGGCTATCAGCCCCCTCCCCCATCAGTCTTATTTTCTCCACACTCAACTTTCCTGGATTTTTTAACCTTTCCTGATAGTCAAGAGGAGAACTACAAAAATGATAAAATGTTTAGAAAACATGACCTCTCCTGTTTGTCCACATACACTATATTCCCTCATGCTGAGTTTAACTGACTGTTCAGAGCAATATCTACAGAGGACTTTTACTGGTGAATATGGTCTGCCTTTCTGCCATGCAAGCTCCATGCATATGTAGAAGGACAATCACATATTTTTCATGCCAGCATACAGGGCCTCATACACCAAAGATTCTCTGCAGGTGAAGAGTTTGCTGTCTGCTCAATCCTTTCCCACAGACATATATAATCAAGTCTAAAATACTGTATATTTGTTCATCTGCTCCAAAAGTTCATTTATTATCACACAGAGGTGGTCTATTGTAGAGAGAAATAAATGAAAGTCTGCTTGTTATCACTGTTGAAATAGTTATAGTGAGTGTATCTTTCACTATCTTAGCAGAAATGTCATTATATGAAATGAAGGAGAATGATACTTGTCATGCTGATGTTCCCTTCTCCAAGCTTCTGATAAAGTTCTTCTGATTGCTTCAGGTTGCTTTTTCTATAATTTTCCTCCATTGGCTTTGAGAGAGAATATTTCCTATTGCCCCATTACTAGTTGTATTTCCCAATACCTTGTTATCTTAACTATCTTTACTCAAGATATTTTTTCTGATGTCATCCTTTATTTTTCTCTTTGTTATATGAAATACAAGCTATGCAAGACGCTCTCTTAAAAAAACCACAGAAATGTAGGACTGGAAAGAGACCTTGATAAGTCACCTAGTCCAGTCTCTGCACTGAGGCATGAATAATTGTTCTGTACACCATCTGATAGGTGTTTGTCTAACCTGTTCTTAAAAACTTCCAATGACAGATCCACAACCTCCTACATAATTTGTTACAGTGTTTAACTACCCTTAGTTAGGAATTTTTTCCTAATGTCTAATCTAAATCTTCCTTGCTGCAATTTAAGCCCATTACTTCTTGCCCTGTCTGCAATGGTTAAGAGAACAATACATCACCCTTCCTCTTTTATAATAACCTTCTACATACTTGAAGTCTATTAGCATGGACGGTTCTCTTTATCAAACTTTTCTTCTCAGGTTCCTAGTTTCATTACATTTCTGTTTCTTTGGCAAGAACATGGAAATCCTGCATCATCTGTGTGAAAAAGGTAATGTGTGTTCATGAACATAGGGCTTGATTCATCACAGCATTATTCCAGTTTCACTCTATTGTTATGTCATTATAAAACTAGAGTAGTTAATATGGCCCAGTCTACAATAGCGATTAATTCACTAGCAGCAATTCATTAGTTAAATTTTTAATCCAAGACAGATCCTAAGTAATCTATTAGATTTTTCTATCACAGAAAAAATTGAATTTTGTAATTCTAATGAGGAAATCAGTTCAGATCAAAATAACCTAAGGAGAGAGTGTAGGAGATAGAGCTTTATTGGCAACTGGCCCACTGGAGTGAATTGCACCCTGAAGGCAGTGTGGAACTTGCTTCTGGAAATATATCAGAATGACCAGAAACCTCATTGCCTTCAGGGTTAAATTCACCCTAGTATTAAGGACCAGCACAATTCCAATGCACCTTTTAAGCCCCATTCTGATGTTTTATGTGGAACTTTAGCAATGCATACATCTGTGTTATTGTACACATGGGTGAATTTTACCCTAAGAGAAAAATGCAAACCCCCCCTTCTCTGGCCTTTCCTACTACAATACCAGCAGGACTCAGAACAGAAATAAATACCTGCAAATTGGGATTAGGGGAGAGAAGGCTTCAGAGATCTTAAATGCTCAGACACTAGGGTGATGGTACTGTATATATACAGAAAATAGCAACCTCCATCTCAAAAATGAGGGATTTTGAGTGGTGCAAAGGTTTGAATCAGTTCTTCTCCCCTTCAAGTCTTGTATTTTGTCATTCTCTCTGTTAGGGCCCTTTGCTACAGAGTTTAATTCTTGTATGCTGGATGAGGTCTGGGAAACTTCTATAGCACTGGAAATGTAAGCAGGGTTTCCTGGATATCATCATTGCCATCTGTTACTTATTGGGAGATGACTTAGAGTCCTATTGTGATGAAAGGAACATTGGGGAAAAAGGCATCTCTGTTGCTTCATTAAAATTAATTTTGCTGAGTTTACAAAGTTCCAAGCAGCCCTGGATGGAATTTTCAGCAACCCTTTCCCAGTAGAACATTCAGGGCAGGATCAGTTTACACCTTTATGCCCACAAGCTGTACATAAGCGAATACTTTTATGTATGAAAGAGTATTACAATCATGGAGAACTGCCAAGCATTGTTGCTGAAGAAAGGGCAGGTATCAGTGGCACAGAAGAGATACCAGTCCTGTCAACATTTGTGACAGCTGTTGCCTAGGAGGAGGAGAGAGATGGGAAGTACAGTAAAAATAAGAAAGAAATCTATAGGAAAAATTGAGTTGATATTATTGTTCCTGCTGTTTTTATTTCTGTTTCTTTTAATTATTTTAAATTTCTTTGCCAGAATATATTTTAAAATCAAGACTGGATGCCAGTTGAAAGGATATGTTATCACTGAGAAAGATGTTATGGACTTGTAGAAATTAGGGGGTGAGGTTTTCTGGCCTGCATTAATCAGGAGGTCAGACTAAATCAGAATGATCCCTTCTGGCCTTAGAAATCTAAGAATCTCTGAACAGTTGTAATACTATTAAATAGTGAATGGATTACATCCACTCAGTCTGTCTTGTAAATATTACCAGATAAGGCCACAAACCTCACAGCCTCCCACACTATTAAGACATCTCCTATCACTACAGGATGGAGAGGTCCAAAACAAGTTCACCTTCAAAGAACATGGAGATAGTGAGCAGAAGAGTTGTTATGAGAGAGGTTTACATGACGTGGCCAAAAGATATCAAAATATTAGAAGGTTTGGATGAGCTTCTGATAATCTTGGAAACTTTTGGAGGCTGATCCCGAGCAAACTAAAGCCCCAGTTCAGCAAAGTACTTAAGATAAGAGTTTGATATTTTCCAATTTGATTTCATCACATGCTTTAAGTGTTCTCACAAGTCTCCAAATCTTTTGAAATTTGCCCATCACCAATGGTAGTAATCCTGCAAAAATTACATAGAACTTTAAATATGGAGAAAACTATTCCCACTTAATGCACACTGTTTTCACAAGTGAAACCTGCCTTTCTGCAGTGATCTTCATCTTGTCCATTTATATTATGAAATATTAAATTGAAGTTAATGCTCATGTGACTAGTGAAGTTTTGCAAACAATCTCCACATTGATATTTGTTGTATTTATAGTGCATGTTATATAAGGTCTCTGGTCTTGTTTGTCAGTGTGTTGCAATTCACAACTGGATTCTATCAGAAATAAAAGAGAGCCAAGTGTTGGGATTCTCTCCGAGAACTTTTTCCACTCTACTTCCCAAAAAACTCAGTTCGACTCCAGCCTTTGTCACTCAGGTATCTTTATTCGGCATACAGCAACGCTGTGCTGAGTTGATCAGGCTCAAACGTGGGGGTGGGGAATTGATGGATGCTGGATACATCACAGCTCCAAAGTTACACAGAAACTCTCTCCCTTTATACACCTTACATATCTCATTTGCTATACATTGCATCACATTTTTTGACTTTTGCAAAATAATAATCACTTTACAACATGCACTGTCCAAGCATTGTCCATGTTCAACTTCCTCTTTACCACCTCTCTACATTATCTTATTCATGGTTTCCTTTTTTGGAGTAGGACCCTAAACGTTCTCTGTTATCTTAGCTGGTCCAGACATTGTCTTTTTAGCCAAATAATCTGTTTACCTCCCGAATTCTACCTTTCAAGAAATGGGGCCTCCCTCCATGTGTTAATCACACATATGAGGCCACGTCTCAACTACGCAGAGTTCCAAGGGTCATTCTTGAATTTGCACTTCCCAAGTTCTGAGTGGAAGAACACCCACTGCAATTTTTAAATTGTCTGTTTGACTCAATGACAATGTCTAGTAATATTTTGTATCATAATGTTGGGAACAGAAAAATGATGTAAATTAAATCACATTCCTGTGTTATTTCATGTCTTGGTTAAACGCAAGTTACAGAGTACTTGATTCAGTTTACTTCCCATATGTTATAGGTAAGTGTCTTACTTTTCCATCAGGATTCACTAGTGCACCCATGCAAAGTTTCATTGAAATCAGTGACTACAGTGGGAGAGGTGCATAAGAACTTCAGCCCTACGCCCCATGAAAATAGTAATACTCACAGTATCTAATTACTTCATTGACAAATATTTTTCCTTGATGAATCAGCGTAACTGTTAGTGCTGAAAATTAACAGTATTTTAATAAAACTGCTGCTAAAATGGCAAGAAATAGACTATATAAAAAAATAAATAACAAATAGCCAGAAGAAATGTAATTATTATTAAGTATAAGTCAGTCATTCAGTAGTTTGTCTCCCAATTACCAGAGATGATGAGCAATGACCCTTCTGTTATACATATTTTCATGGGTTTGAATTATATGAAAGTTGCTGTATAAAAATATATATATATCTGCACAACATGAACTGATACAGCAATGGCAGAAATATGAACAAACAGCATAGGTCTAAACAAAATAAATTTTCTGAGACAAATTTGATTGCTTCTTTTGAAAGAATTACAAGATTTTTGGATGCAGATAACTTAGCAGATCTAATCTATTTAGATTTTAGTAAAGCATTTGATACTGTGTTATGAAATCCTACTCCCAAAATTAATTCAAAATGATTTGGATAAAAATACTGCCATGTAGACTGAAAAACAGTTGAAAGCTAATAAAAAAAATATGATAACCACCAAGTTTTAAGCTTGTGGCAAGATGGCCAATTTTAGTCTGGTGGGTCCTGCACTTTTCTTGGCAGGGAGCTAAGAAGCCAATCTTTGCCCCTGCTCTTGGGTGCTAAGGGCCCCACTACTAGCCCAGGAAGGTGGTAGAGGAGAGAAGCAGGGGAGGGATCTAGGTTTGCTCCTTGCTCTGAGTCCCAGCCCCTGTGGATTTCTTATCCTCATCCCCCTTAAGTGGGGTTTCCCTCAGTCCTTAGATGCTGGGGGGGAAGGAAGTCTCCCTTACTTCAATTCTCAGGTCTTCCAGATCTCTCAACACACCTCCAAATTCCAGTCCTCGTCTCGTCCTCGTCCTCGTCCTCGTCCTCCTTTTTCTCCTTCTTCTTCTCTGTCTGCCCAACTCAGGGGGGTTTTATTAGGTTCCTAGAGGGCCTTAATTGACTGCAGGAGCTCCAATTAACCTGCAGCCACCTTCCCTAGTCTACAGGGAACCACGCCTTAATTAGCCTTGAGCTTATATATTTCCCCTCTAGCACGCTCCCACTGCTCCTCCTGTATCACAAGCTGCAGAGAAGTTTCTAATAGAATAATTGATATTAGGTACCTCCTTATTTCGTATGTTCACTAGTGATATAAATAACCCAGCATTTCTCTACATTGTCTCACAGTTCAGACATCCGATGAAGTGAGCTGTAGCTCACGAAAGCTTATGCTCTAATAAATTTGTTCAGACATCCGATGAAGTGAGCTGTAGCTCACGAAAGCTTATGCTCTAATAAATTTGTTAGTCTCTAAGGTGCCACAAGTACTCCTTTTCTTTTTGCGAATACAGACTAACACGGCTGCTACTCTGAAAAAAGTTCAGACTATGGGAGCATGAATAACAGTGTGCACCAAAGTGCTGACATTAGCCAAATTCATGAATGTACAGATGATGCTCACTTGGAATTTGATGGAGAAGTAGCCTGTCCTACGAAAGGGCATGTGGTCACCCACTTTTTTCAACGGTGTTTGCAGCCTGTGGGTGAAATCCAGCCATCATTGAAGTCAATGGGAGTTTTGCTGTAGATTTCAATGGGGTCTAGATTTCACCCTTCATATATGCTATTTGATGCCTGACTTTTCTCAGGTGTGTCTGCCTCCCTGTGTGCTTGGCAAGTAGATTGTGACTGATTCTCTCAGCTGTGGACTTTGGATCACAGTGATCTATGCCTTTGCTCCCTCCAGATTGCAATAGCATCCTGCACCATGCTAACCATGTAGAAAATTGAGTGTCTGGCCTTTTATATTTAGAGCTTTGTAGATTTAAAGTTACCAGCATACATTAACAATAGACTTTCCCTTGGAATAGTTTGGCAATAAGAACAAAAGCATGGCAGACATGAAGAAATACAGAATGACAAATAAAGATTGTGACAACATTTTTAAAAACAACAACAACAACAACCTTTTGAGTTCTGGAATCAATGTACATAAATACTGCAGCCTAATTTCCAGCTACCCTGTCATATGACCCTCTGAGGTGAGATTTCACTGTAAATCAGCAAAAGTCTTTTATTTAGTGCATTTTTTCCTCTCTCTGTTCTTCTCTGTTGCTATTTGCTAAATGGCAAATATATATGTTATATATATATTTATATTTTAAAGCCATCTGAATCTTTCTCTCACCTGAGTGATACAAAGAGTGCTGATGAACTGTTGATACTAGCTGTCTGAAGATTGCAAAAGTATTTTTCCTACATTGTCCTCACATTCACCTTTATCGAGGGCTCAGCCTTGAACAGCTAAAGAACAATTTATCATTTAACTGAGAAGTACCACAATATAGAAATAGAATTGTGTGACAACTTTATTGTAAAATAAGAGCAAGTATGCATATCAAAGGAGGTAAATAAAGGTCACCCAATCTGAGTGATATTACTTAGAAATTTTGTTTTATCGTGGTCACTGCCCTCAGTGTGTAGACTAGTTTGTGTGTGTGTGTGTGTCTGCGTGTGCATAAATTTGTCCATGCTTATGTGGGTTTGATTAACTGGTAAGTTACCATTTTTACCTGTAACAGTTACTGTCAGAAGATAGCAGTAAGAAGAGTGCCTTGAGAGTCACAGGTTGAATATTACTGATTTGAGTATTTTTCTTCATTTACACTTCTTGAAAACAGTAAATCTTTTTTCCCCCCAAGGACTCTAACTAAATTGCCGACATGTGACAGAACACAGCACAAGAAATGATTGAAAAATATATGTGAAAATATGATTAAGAACCATCACTGTCACATGGATATCATCTGCTGGATGATATCTAGAAGATATCTTAGCTATCTGGAAGATGAAGGTTCTTGTTAAGATAGATATCTGCTTTGTACAGTATTACATTTTAGTTCACTAAAGGCTTGATTATTTCATAATGTATGCACAGGAACTACTCTGTGAGTTAGTATCTTACTATTGACTAGCAGAAGATAGGGGCAGAGGGTGAAACATTACATAATGATTGGTCTAACTCTGCAGTCTTTAATCAATTAAAACTCTCCATGGTTTCCATAGGATTTTGGCTTGTGTAGTACTTGCAGGATCAGGCCATGTGCATGCTCCAGCTATCCAGCTTAATCTGTGTTGAATGAATAAAGAATGTAGGCCATACTTACAGGCTGAGTAACTCTATTCTGGGAAGAGATGACTCTGAGAAAGATTTGGGGGTTGTCGTGGACAATCAGCTGAACATGAGCTCCCAGTGTGATGCCGTGTAAAAGAGCTAATGTGATCATGAGATGCATAAACAGGGGAATCTCAAGTAGGAGTAGAGTGGTTATTTTACCTCTGTATTTGGCACTATTGTGACTGCTGCAGGAATATTGTGTCTAGTTGTGGTGCCCACAATTGAAGAAGGATGTTGATACATCGGAGAGGGTTCAGAGAAGAGCCAAGAGAATAAGGGATTAGAAAACATGTCTTATAATGATAGACTCAAGGAGGTCAATCTATTTAGCTTTACAAAGAGAAGGTTAAGGGGTGACTTGATAACTATCTGTAAGCATCTACAAAGGAAACAAATATTTAATAATGGGCTCTTCAATCTAGCAAAGAAAGGCATAACGCAATGGCTGGAAGTTGAAGCTAGACAAATTCAGACTGGTGTAAATTTGTCATGGTGAGAGTAATTAACCACTGGAATAACTGCTGGTGGATTCTCCATCAAGGACAATTTTTAAATCAAGATTGAATGTTTTTCTAAAAGAGATGCTCACAGATTTATTTCAGGGAATTTCTATGGTCTGTTTTATCTAGTCTGACCTCCTGTATGATCACAATGGTCCCTTCTAGCCTTGGATCTATGAAAGAGCCACTGGCTGTTTAAATAGCACATCAATGCAATTTGTAGCAAAATATTCCTAGTGAAGACATGGCTAGAGACCCAGGGCTAAAAAAGTATGAAATCTGGACCCATCCTCTCACCATCAGCTGTGGTCCTTCCAGATCAAAGCTGAAGCATGTCAGCAGAGTAGCATAGTGAAAACTGCATGGGCATTGCCCATGCTGTACTTCATCTGTGATAGAGATGATATTTAATACCTTTAATTGGGTGCAGTTTAGTGAAGCCCACACTGGCATTCCCAGACAGTACCTGTTGTGAAGACAGAGGGGGCAAATATAGAACAGCTTGAGTGCATTAAGATCTGCTAATATGTGTGCAATTTTTATTTTTTGTGAGACATATACAAGAAAGAAAACAATGAATCCAACTTTTTTTTTTGTATTTGTAAATGTGGTTTCAGTGAAACATTAGGAAATGGAATCAGTCAGAAATAAAATGTATCAAAGGCTTCTAACTATTTTCCTTGTATAGTCCCATGATCCATGGTGTGTTTCTGAGAGGTTTTAGCTAGATCAGAAATGAATTTTCTGTAAAAATCCATCCACTGTGGAGCTATAGCAATTTACACTAGCTGATGATCTGCCCCTCGATTTCCCAGCACTTTTAATTAGTCCCACAGGCCCCTATTCACCAATGTACTTTAGTACGTGTTTAAATCCATGAGTAGAGTCCCATTGACGTCAATGGGATTTTTGCAGAATCACAGCCACAATTGCTTACATTTAAAAAAATAAATGAAAAGATGCGTCTACATATATTTTTATAGTACATTCATTTTCTATCTCGCTAATAACCCCTCAGAAGCTCAAAATGGACCACAGGATTATATACTGGAAATTGCTGGAATTCTTTGATGTATTTGATTTCTGAAAGGTTCCATTTCCTAATGTTTCATTAAAACCACATTTAAAAATGTTAAAAAGGGAGGAGTGTTCTTGTTTTCTTTTCATCCTTTTTTGTAAACCTATTGCAAAAAATAAAGAAGATTGTGCTAATAATATACATTCAATCTTCCTTAGTGCATTCAAGCTGTTCAGTATTTACTTATTAAGAAAGCTCCTTTAAAGAATACAGCTCCTTTTATCTGCATTCAAAACGTCTTCAATTTTTTTTCATCAAATGGCTGTTTCACATAGCATGCCCATAGTGGTTATGGATCTTCATTCTCTGAGCAAGTGGTTCCAAGCAGCCTCACAAACTGCAAGGCTTAATTTAAGAGCAGTAATATCATCCTGGTGCTGGGCCACTCCTGTTGTCAAAGAGAGAGGAATGTTTGTCTCTTTCTGAAGAAACCTGAAGATGATTTGTGAAAACAAACCACTGTCCAAAAACAAATAAATCCAGATGTCATTCCCAGCCACTCCATGTAAGTTTCAAAGATTTGTGTTATTTTAATTCCTCAGCAGCTTGAGCAAAATTCAAGGAAAACTCAGAAAGTAAAACAACAAAATACTTTAGGAATAGGCAATAAATTAGTGTTTGCTTTGCCTTACAAGGAAAGGAATGCTTCACATTATAAAATATGGTTGCAATCAGTACACTTTAAAACCCAAGGAAGATTTTTTTTTCTATTACAGAGACATTTATAAATCATTTGAAATAGATTTCTGAAAATATATTCAGGAAGACTGATCTAATTTTTGAGGTAGAGGGGAGAAATGAAGAAGGGTGTTAAACTATCCTTTTTCATTACTAGGCCATATGAAGTTTTAAGTAATATTTACAAGAAGTACCTGCCTTCCTCACCCAGAAGGTCTGCACAAAATGGGGGGAGGGAGATTTAAAACAGTTCTAGCAAGAAGTCTGTATTGATTTTCTGTGGCTGAATTATATTATAGTATCAGAGCACTTCAAAAAATATAAACACACCAGTTGCTGAAGGCCCATCACAGACATAAATAAGGGCCATGACTTTATTCACAGAAACCAAACAAGTGCTGGTAAGTAGTCTCTGTTGAACTGCTAGCTACTCCTGGCAAGGCTGGAATGCTTAGGCCCCCACCAGAGAAAGTTGTCTTCACGAGTCATTGTAAAAATCTGCAGTTTGTAATTAACCACTATCCTGGGGTTACAACAACTCCAGCAAGGGCAGGTTACATGCAAGAAATAAGTTAATCGTATATATTCCCATTGCCCTCCAACTTGGCACATAAGTTTCAAAAGTGAATTCCTCCAACATCTGACTGTAACCAGCACACTGTCTTGGTGCCAGAAAACACAATCATCCTCTCTTGTTTATTTCTCCCACACCTATCTGCCCTTCAAAAAATGTTCCAATCCATTGCATCTTTCACCCTAGTGACTTTTCATCTCGCCTCTGTTTTTATTCTCTCTACTTCCTCTAACCAGTGGTTTATTCCTCATTCTTTTTTAATCTCTTCCCAGTTGCATCATTTTCTTTTTTCCTTCAGTTTTTCTCCATCTGACTCATTTTCTTTTTACATTCTCTTCTTTCTTTCACTCATGTCTTCTCATTCTGTCATATGTTTCTATGATTCCCTCTCCCTCTGTATGTATTTTCTTCTTTCCTCCTTCCTTCTGATTCTCTTTCATTTCCTTCCCCTTCCATACCATAACTCCTTTGTTCCCATAATATAAGAACTAGGGGTCACCAAATGAAATTAATGGGTAGCAGGTTTAAAACAAATAAAAGGAAGTTCTTCTTCACTCAGTGCACAGTCAACCTGTGGAACTCCTTGCCTTAGGAGGTTGTGAAGGCTAGGACTATAACAGCATTTAAAAGAGAACTGGATAAATTCATGGAGGTTAAGTCCATTAATGGCTATTAGCCAGGATGGGTAAGAAATGGTGTCCCTAGCCTCTGTTTGTCAAAGGGTGGAGATGGATGGCAGGAGAGAGATCACTAGATCATTACCTGCTAGGTGCCCCAGAGGGAGTGAACCTAGCATTGGCCACAGTTGGTAGACAGGATACTGGGCTGGATGAACCTCTGGTCTCACCCAGTATGGCCATTCTTATGTTCCTCTTTATTGCTGTTTTTGTACCATTTTCTCTTGCTTAGTCATTGTAATTATTCACCATATATCCTTTGCCACTTGCCTCAGGGTCCATTATAAGTTCCTTAAATTCTCAGTCTCTTGATAGATTTTTCTAAAGATGCAGATCAGGTTTCAAGGTGTAGCCTTATATCAACCTTAATGTGTTTAAAGTGTGTTGATCCAAATAAATTTAAATGATGAATGGCAAAAAGTGTGGGACCCTGTCCAGTAAAACCATGGGTCAAACTCACCCCTTGTGTAATTCCATTGATTGCCAATAGTCCAAAAGGACCATTCCAGAAATCAGGGATCACTGATGCTTTGTTTTCTCCTCTTTCTCTTTTCACTGGGACCTCAGAAGGGGTTGGGATATAAGATTATAGTCTTGGAACCATCTAAGCCAGGACTGCTGAAGTAGGGCATAGGGCATTGCTTTATTAACTTCCACACCAGTGCACGATGCACAAGTATGGGACTCTTTTCAGTCTCTGTTTAAAGTCAATGGCAAAATGCCATTTATTTTAAAGGGTGAAGGATTAGGTCCATAAGATTAGATCTCTTGTCTGCTTTCTAGGCCTGATGCTTTGCTGGTGTAAATCAGTGTAACTGAAGGAACAAGGATGTGGCCCTCAAAATGTACAAAAATTGTGATATATTTTTGGAAATATCATAAGGCATATTTACTGTATAAAATTATTCCTATTTCACTGAATTGTCACAATATTGCAGTTTTTGCCTCATAATGTGTTAATATGTTTACATTTTGGAGGAAATTTGCCTTTGTGAAAACATAATTTAGAATTTCAGAATTAAGTTTCCACTCAGAAAGGGGCATTTTTGCAGGTGTGGTACAAATTTGAAATAAAACACTTAAACCTCCAATTTGCATGTCCCCAAGGCTTACCTTGATGCTTGCTTATTCTTTTGCAAATGCCTTGCTAGCCCATGAGTGGCATGTACTGAGGGAAACTGTCCTGCAAGGCAGGATGTTGGTTGACCACTTGGTCTCTCTCTTGTGTTTACAGAGTACCCATCATCTTAGTAGTGAATTATCAACTATCAAATAAGATTTTATCCGATTTTTAACTATCGTGGATTATATTTTTTCTGTGATTGTTAGCAAAACACACTGCATTGCAGCAGACACACTGGGAACTCAAAGGGCTACAAGAAGGAGGATTCAAAACCTATGTAGCACATATGTGTGATGCTCCCCTCTGGTGTTATCCTGACTGGTGATCTGCTAGGTCATTCCAATCCTTAACTCTGGGAGCCAGCCTTACTCTGCTCTGCTGTGAGAAACCCCACTCCTGGGCTGTTCACACACAGCCTCTGACATGTAAGTGCTCCTTGGGTTGTGCAACTGAATGACATTAGCCAATATCTCCAGTCCCAGACACAACTGTAGGAACCTCCGTCTTGCAGTGTCCAGTTATGCCCATTACCACCATTGCTTGGTAGTGATGTCTGTAGATGGAGGTGGAAGAGAGAGGAAGAGCATGGCAAATGTCTCTCCCTTTTATCATGTCTTTTCTTCCCTCTTGGCTTTGCCGGCTCTCCCCTCCCTTCCCCCTGCCCTTTAGAGTCAGTTGAGCATTATGTCATTGCAGTCTCAAACTGACCAAAGGAAGGGGGGTGACTCACTCGAGAGTCCAACAGATCCTTTGTTGTTGCCTACACCAGTGTCCTTTGTTCCTGTAAGGCTGGGCTGGGTTTGTCCCATACATGCCCGGATGAGGTGTGAACTGCCCCTCTGCTTCTAGAGAGTTTTTGCCTGGGCTTGCTTTAAGCCAGGAGGATACATTTTCAGCCTCATAACTATATACATGAAATTACAACCTATAACATTACTATAACAATGATTATTGTAACATTACTATAAAAACAATGCTCAGTACATCATGAACCTTCCAAAGATACCCAACATGACAAACTTTGCATTAGATACCACACAATCAAATTATAAGGATGAACATGGGTGTGTATGGTGTTCCCTCAAGGTACAGAATGTCAAAATATGTCACTCTGTATGATGGGAAATTCATTACACAATTATCTGAGCATATACAAAGTCTCATTTGTCTTTAGGTCATGTTCATACAATTAAGAGGACCTGATCTCAATAGTTCAAGGAATTCAATGACATTCTTTTGGTATGTGACATGTTCCCTGAGACTAGAGTTTAATCAAAACAGAACTTTCTTATATACTAAGGAAAATTTACAAACCACTGTAAGAGCGGTGAGATGACAATCATATGAGCCAGTCTAATGGTTTCATCCGAACATTTTGGGACATGTTCCTTACCTACTGGTCTAAAGCCATTTTTGTTGAAACAGATCTTTAATGGACCACAGCTGGGCAGATAGTTATTGATATGAGTGAAAATTCGGATTCAATTTGCTCAAGGCACAGTAGTTTATATGAGAAATAATCATACAAGTAGTAAAACATTATATACATTTCCCTAATAAGCCTCATTCCCCCAAGCATAAACCCACAGTAATTATGTTGGCCTTACACAGTATCGGGATTCGCAAACAAAGCAGCTATGAGTCCTAGATGGAGAGGGACACCCTCCTAACTGAGGATGAATGTCAGAAAGTCAAAGAAAAAGCTGCAGCATTTCACCTAACTCAGCAAGCTTGGGGAGCTATGCCCACCGCTGAGCCTAATTGGGATCCAAACACAGGTAGAGGAAGAGAAGGGTTGAGTCAATACCGACTAGCTATTCTGCATGGGCTAAGGGCAGCAGGGGAGGCTACCCCGAATTGGAGTAAGGTTACAGCATGCGTACAACTCCTTAATGAACACCCGTCTGATTTTTGTACCCGATTAATAAATGAGGTGAGGAAACATATCAACCTAGACTTAGAATCAGACTCTGGAAAGGAAATGATCAAGATAGTGTTTGCGGCACAGTGTGCAGAAGACATTACAAAAAGGTTTAGGGAAAATCCGGATGGAATGCAAGGAGAAAGCCTACCTGAAGTAGTCAGTATCGCAATCCAAGTCTATAATGGGAGGGAAGGAAAGAGGGAAAAGGAGAAAAGAAAGGAAAAACTAAAAGATACGAAGGATCAAGTGTCACTGTTGGCAGTGGCCATGTCGGAAGGCAGAGGAAGGGGCCGCGGGCGGAATCACGGTTCTCGGGGAGGACCCACTGGAAGGGGAAGGGGCGGATTCGTTAGAGGACAAGGGGGGCACAGAGGTGGTATGGATAGGGGATGTGATGGGTGCCATTACTGTGGTGAGGAAGGACACTAGAAACGGGAATGTCCATATAGTCAAAAATCTGACTACAAGCCTGAAGTAGTAGGTCAATTCTCTGTGGACCATGAATGAAAGGAGGTGCCGCTTACCTGGGGCCCTGAAGTTTATGAAGCCGGAATGATACAATTTAAATATGATGCTCGATTTGTGGTTCCCTTAAAAATAGGACAAGAAACTTTTGTGGATACGGGAGCCACACATTCGGCTATACCTACGGGGGCGGCACCAAAGAATAAAGTGGAAAAATGTGTAATGGGAGTTACTGGAAAACCTGAATGACATTATATGACTAATAATTGTACAGCCACTCTAGGTCCTATTTCTGTTCAGCATTCTTTCTTATTGATGAATGGTCCGGTGAAACTACTGGGGAGGAACTTGTTGTGTAAATTACATGCCCAAATTTCCTGTACTCCTGAAGGTATTTCCCTTAGCTTCCCAGTGGAAAAAGCTTTTCTACTAACACAATTAACCGATAGCTATTGTGAGATACTTCCCCTCCAAGTCCAGAATGAGGTTAACCCTATCGTGTGGGGAGGAAAACATGATGTGGGGCTGGTAAAATTTGCCTCGCCTCTCAATCCAGTGATAAAGAGCAACATGTCTCCACATGCTCAGAGACAATATCTTCTTAAAATTGAGGCCATACACAGACTTGAGTCCCTTGTGCAGGATTTTAAGCACAAAGGAATTTTGGTGCCATGTGTCTCTCCTTGTAATACTCCCATTCTGGCTGTAAAGAAATCACATCTCGGCTCTGACGGAAAACCTGTATATAGAATGGTGCAGGATTTAAGACTCATCAATCATTATGTGATACCAGAACATCCTGTGGTGCCAAACCCGAGTACTATTTTATCAATGGTGCCGCCAAAAGCAGAATGGTTTACATGTATGGACTTAACAAATGCTTTTTTTTCTGTACCAATGGCCCCAGAAAAACAATACCTTTTTGCATTTACGTGGGGGGTCCTGGGTACAGTGGGAAAAAGAGATAAGGGAGTTGGATCCCCAGGACAACTTACTTGGACTAGAATGCCTCAAGGTTATGTGGAAGCACCTGGTGTGTTTGCCAGGGTTTTAGCCAAGGATTTAAAGGATGTCCAGTTGCCAGCTGGTTCTACTTTGGTGATTTATGTTGATGACATTCTGGTAGCTTCAAGGACTTGGGAGGATAACGAAGATAAGGAGCTGGACTCCATTTAATTGCTCAATCAATTGGCACTCAAAGGACACAGGGTCAGTCCCACTAAGCTGCAGTGGGCCCGACAGGAGGTAAAATACCTTGGGTATACGCTGGGTCCCGGAATACGTAGTTTGGATTCCAAATGGATAGAAACTATAATAAATATCCCATTTACCACCATGAAGCAGGGTATGTGGGGCTTCATTGGTATGATTGGGTTTTGTCGCCCTTGGATTATATCAGCGGGGAATGGCTGAAACCCTTGCATAACCTAACTAGAGAGGAGGCTGAGGAGCCAGTACATCCTAACCCTGAGCAGATAAGAACCTTTAAAATATTTAAAGAATCCCTTGTTCGAGCTCCTGCATTGGGGCTGCCAAACTATAGCAAGGCGTTTGACTTGTACGTACATGAGGTAAAAGGGGTAGCTTCTGGAGTACTAACACAGTCCTTTGGAAGAGCCCCTAGACCTGTTGCATATTTTTCAGGACAATTGGATCCAGAAGCCAAAGGTCACCCAGGCTACCTTAGGAATGTGGCAGCGGCTGCACTATTGGTAGGAAAGGCTCAAGAAATTGTTTTGGGACACTCTTTAATGGTGCACACCCCTCATGCTCTTGCAAGTTTGTTAAATTCTCGGCAGCACAAACACTTAACGAATCAAAGACTGTCCAGTTATGAAGTGACTCTGTTAATGACTCATGGAGTTACCTTAAAGAGATGTGCAAATTTAAATCCTGCTTCTTTGCTACCCCATACTGATGGTCAGGAGACTGTGCATGACTGCTTGCAAGTCCTGGATCAGGTATCCACTCCACGACCTGATCTTATTGACGTTCTGCTATCTAATCCGGAATTAGAACTGTTTGTAGATGGATCTGCCTTTGTACGGAATGGAGTTCGACATTCTGGGTATGCAGTTACTGATGGTCATACTGTATTAATGGGGAAACCATTGTCATCTGGAACAAGCGCTCAGTCAGCTGAGTTGCAGGCTTTAACAGCTGCCTGTTGGTATTCTAGAGGGAAAAGCATTAATATTTATTCTGACTCTAAATATGTGTTCGCCGTGTGTCATGCCACCGGAGCCATTTGGAAGGAGAGAGGTTTCATTACTTCTTCAGGGGCACAAATTGCTCATGGTAAAGAGATAGCTGAACTACTGCAAGCTATTCAAGCCCCTAAAGAAATTGCAGTTATTCACTGCAGGGCTCATACCAAAAACACTGATCCTGTATCAGTAGGTAACCACTTGGCTGATGAGGCTGCTAGAACCGCTGCCTTACAAGGTACTCAATTAGATTTACATTCACCTCTTTTAACCTGGCAACAGCAAGCCCCAGATGGTGAGAAAATGATCTGGGAGAAATGGGGTGCAAAACCCAATTCGACAGGAATTTGGGAATGCAATGGTCATTTTGTTCTACCTAAAAATCAACAGACTGCAGTGATGGAACAGATCCCCAAAATATGCACTTGGGAGCAAATAAAATGGCCCAGATTATTTTAAGACAGTTTGTGTCCCCAGGACTTCACGAAGTAGCTAGAAGGACAGTAGAAAAGTGTGCTCTGTGTCAGCAATGTAATCCAAGGGGTGTAAATAAGCAAGCACCACCTGGGGGGTGCAGGTGGGCTCATAGGCCTATGCAGCATGTACAGATTTACCTCCCTCTGAAGGAAAGCAGCATTTATTAGTTATAATAGACCAGCTCACTGGATGGGTGGAAGTTATCCCACTGCTCAAGCAACTGCAACTGCTGTATGTAAGGTATTACTTAATGAAGTTATACCAAGATTTGCCCCCCTCCCCCCCAAAAAATAATTGACTCAGATCAAGGTACTTATTTCACCACAAAGATTTGTAACGAACTGACCAAAGCAGTAGGAACAAAATTGGCCTTTCACGCTCCCTGGCATCCCCAGAGTTCAGGCCAGGTGGAGTGGATGAACAGGACTCTAAAAAATCTGTTGACAAAATTATGCCGGGAACTCAATCTGAGATGGACTAAAGTCCTTCCTCTGGCTCTCTATACCATTTGAACAACTCTGAGTGCCAGAACTAAACTGGCACCGTACGAAATCCTGTTTGGACAAGTACCCCCGACCTTCGCTCCTTTGATATCAGTTCCCAATGATACTGATATGACCAAAGCCACAGAGACTTATATAAAAGAATTGCAGAAACATCTAGTGACATTGCAACAATACCCTGCACACTCCCAGTCTTTACCTCTGTGGGAAGCTGTTCATTCTTTTTTACCAGGTGATCCTATGTGGGTAAAAACATATAAGAAGACTCCACTTCAACTACAGTGGCTAGGACCCTTTGAAACCCTTTTGGTGAGCCCTACAGCTATCAGAGTGAAGGAGCTACCCACCTGGATCCATCATACCAGAGTCAAGAGGAGCACCACTAGGGAACCTGACCTGGAAAAAGGTTCCCCAGAAACAGACGGTGTCGGACTTTGAGGGAGCTACGCATGTTCACCCCACCGTGAACTGGGTGACTCAGAAGAAGACGACATCTGTGCTCAAGACAAATGGACTGCCACCCCTTTGGGCGACATGAAGCTCCGACTGCGGCATAAAAATCCTTGAGTTGGTGGTGTCCTCTCAGGGATGGATGGCCCCATTCTCTAGGCTGGGTTCTTGTGTTTTTAATCTGTTTGTTATTTGTTATCTTTCTTTTCTGGTGGTACAGGGAGTTGAGCCTATAGAATCACACAGCCCTAACACATTTATACATCTTGCCCATGAAATGAAAGCTTGTATACCAGCCCTACATAACACTTCATGCTGGGTGTGCTCATTAATACCAGCAGATAGCCAAAAAGGTCTTCCCATGGTTCCTATTCCCCTTAGTGCAATGAATATGACCTGGACCCCGTCCTGGAAGGATTCTTCAGGCAATTTAAATATTACCTGGGCTGCATCTCTGAAAGCAGGTATCTAATAGTTTGGAAACGAGTTGGTCAATGGTGCCTCTTAAAAGAAGGGAAAATAGCTATAGGTAATAGTGAGTGCAAAGCCTATTTTAATGGCACTCATTTTGGGAGTAAGAGAGGTCCTAATATCTGTCTCTTGGATGGGGCAACCTCTTGCACCTCGGCGTTGTATAGATTTACAGGTAACAAGTGTAGTCTGCATGGGGAAGAACACTTTTTGTATAATGATTGCAAGTTGATTGAGCATTACGTTATAAATTGCACACTTGAGTATGACCTGTCAACTCATACTACGTGTTTATGTTCTGCTAACGCCTCCGCAGCTAAATTTTCCCTCCTCACATCTTGGACCGGATGGTACAAAGTTATTAATAATACCTGGTCCAAAGCCACTCCTGCCCTTTTTGGAGTATACTGGGTGTGTGGTAACAATCCTTACTTAGCCCTCCCTCCTTCATGGAGTGGATCCTGCTATTTGGCTTGGTTAGAACCACCTGTAGTATATCGTGCACGTCTTCCTAAAGGGAAAATAAGAAATGTAAGAGGGGCTGAGGAAGATGTTAAGGACTCTCACCCCCTTACGTGGCATGGCCTAAATGATTGGATGGGTGCTAGTAGCGGGGTTTGTCTTCGCCTGTGGAGGTACCACTTGGCGTATTGGGGAAGGAGTCATAAGACTTCAGGGAGTGTTGGAGATAATGGCAAATACTACTGCTGATGCCGTGGTAGATTTGGCAACCAACCAAAAAAAAAAACTAAGGCAGATGCTTCTCCAAAACTGCTTGGTGTTAGATATTTTGCCGGCCTCTCAGGGAGGAACATGTGCGTTAATCAGGCAAGAATGCTGTATATATGTTCCGGATGTTTATAACACCACCTGGGAAAGAGCAAACCACCTTATACAAGTTGCAAAAGACCATGGAGGAGAGCGAGTCAGCTCATGGTGCAGCAATTTGTTCAATTGGGTTCCAGACATAGGTGGCTGGTTACATAATTTGCTTCGCAGTGCCGTTGTAATTATTTGTGGCCTAATAGATTTGTATGTTATATTAAGATGTGGCTGTTGGATGGTTACCAAGCTGAGCCCTACCAACCAGTGAATAGTTCTAAGTCACTACCCACAGTGGCCAGTATGTCCCAAGAGTTCCCCTATGGCACTCTGCGGACAAAGGGGGTACTGTTAGGTAAGGGAAATTGAACATGAAACAGTTATGCCAACCGAACCAAAGTCAGGCCAATAAAGGTTGCTGGGAAAGTCTCTGAACGAGATAAGTAGAATGAAGGAATACTTATTTAAGTTGCAGGGAGTGAGAAAAAAGGGTAGGCCTGCATTCCTGCATTTTTATACCAGACGTTTTGGGAATGGTTTGTTGAGATACAGGGGCACTGTTTTCCACTCCCTGTTTTTGTGTTATGTCTGTTCTTAACTCCTCATCTCCTGGTTGACACCCATACCGATAAGAAAGATAGTGAAGCATTATGATTTGCTAAAAGTTATCTACAATAAGGGGGTAAACATGCATGCATAGTAGAGAAAGAATTTTAACTAACATGGGGGGAGGAGTGGGCTACTTCATGAATAAATCTGTAACGCGATGGAACTGTCTATAAAAACCTATTAGTTTTACCTAGAGGCTGCTGGTTCTCTTTGGAGATGGGCTGCTCTCTATTTGTTGTGTGAACTCTTCAATATAGAGCTTTGTGTTCAGACCTTGCTAGTGTTGCCTGTCTCTCTCCAGTCAGACAATGAACCATGCCGTCTGGGGTTCGAATCCTCGACAGAGACTTCTTTTCTTCTCTTTCCCTCTTAAGTACCTGGTCTGTCAAATGTCCCCCAAAGCAGGGTCTTGGTTACCCTGAGGCCCTCTGATTCAAAAGTCCTACAAAAGTCCCTCATAGAAGGATCTTGGCTACCCTGAGACCCTCTGTCTCACAGCGTCACAGACCTCTTCAGTTGTTAATTGGGGAACTAACTAACTAATTTACTCTGCTTAGCATTTGTACCTCTTGTTCTCAAAGGAGTCACATGTTCCAGAAATATGCCCTGTGGGCGTTTCATTACTGGCTTTTCTAATTAATATTTTAGAAGGGACAGCAAAACAGAGACAAAAGATCAGACAATGTTTACCCTCTCAGCAATCATTCACTTGAGCTCTTAGCATGATGACACCCAAAAAAGGCTCATTTTGACCCAGGTCAGCTTGTGCCAAGCTCACTGATTGTATTTTTGCATTTTCTTTATGTGGTGAGCTGGCCATTGGCTGGTATATTCCAAAGTTCTATATTGAATCATACACTCAGATAGAACCTCTAATCACTCTCCATAAATTTCCATACCAACTGTCTGATGCTAAGAGAACCCTGCTCCCAGAATCCTCTAGCAAATTCAGACATATCAAGCTATACCAAACTCATGTTCACCACATTCATTCATTACAGCCACAATAATTTATAATAATTCAGCAGCATCCCAACAGTCCCCAACTCTATATCCAATTACTAAAGATAACTGCAGTATCGCATCAATCATGCCAATTATACCAATTACTTAACATGCCAATTATTGGATTATATGTCTCCTTTTTTTTACACTAAAGCATCATTTAACAATTTTTAAAAAGCATAATTTGATAATTTAATGTTAAATTTTTTTTGCAAACCTTGTCTTTTTTATATTGCTTACATATTTGATATCCAAAACAGAAGCACATAAGAAATAACACTGCTGTTCCACAAATCCAAAATAATATTGCCCATTCAATTTTATTCCAATCTGTTACTTGACACACAATATCATACATTTGAGATTTTATATTCTCTACAGGTCTTTTAACATTTTTATATTTTTGCCTTTACAGTTATTACAATTCTGATTGATTGTTTTATTTAATTCAATGTTCCTTGGTTTTTTTGCATTTCCGTATCCCACTCTGTATTATTCCATTATTTTTTTTTCAAATTTGGAAATATGTGATAGGATGAGTTATAAAAGTTTTAGTTATTTAAGGGTGTCATTGGTATTGCTTATAGTGGAAATTAATTATCTTTTTATGGGTACACCATATTCTTTGGTTCATGAGCCAGGTTTGCTTATTTATTGTTATGTTACCCTTCTTCTTCAGATGCCAACATATATTTTGATTTATCTTATACAATCCCCACTAACACTTTTTTCATTGTAAATTTATAGTAAGGTTACCTTCTTTTCATTTCAAATTTATTTCAATTTCCCTTTTTAATTAAGGCACCCCATTCCCATTGGGCTCCTATTATTTGTTTCCACCATTCTCCAGGTATTCACCACAATCCATTTCCTTCTGGCACTATTTCATAGTACCTTGTTGCATTTCCCCAGGCACTTACATATATTATTGTATACACTTCTTGTACCTCTCCATTAGCTATACCAGAAAGGACAAGGGTGCACTGGCGTATGGTACATGTATGCACTTGCACCTTCCGGGTATCTTGGAATGATTGATTAATATAGGAATAATAACTCAATGCCCAATTAAGTGTTTCTGGCCAATTACCTCTCTGACTTTGTTCTGAAATATCTTTCCTTTGTTCTCCCAAGATTCCCTGGGCTTCTATACGCTCTTCCCCCCAGAAAAATTCTGAGCGAATATCTCTTATTTATTTAACAATTTCAAAAACACTTTTTCCTAGTAGTTCACTTAATTCCATCACACAGTATCCCTTTTCTTGATCCAAAATATTCCCTTGCTCCCCAGGGTTTGCTGATTGTACCAATTGTTCCAGTTTCTCTTACATGGAGTCTCTCCTCTTTGAGAGAGAGAGAGTATTTCCTAATCCCATCCCAGTATTAAATGCTTCCCAGTATTAAATGCTCTTTTACATCCCTCTTCTTTCCAAATCACAAAACCAGTATGTTTTGTATTCTGTAATCCATTTAGAACAATTTGAATAATGACTATCTATTATCCAATCCTCAGGGGCTAAGATTATAGAAACTTTAAATCTAGATCCGTTGTTTACCATATATATCTGCAGCTATGGTCACAATCTAGAATTAACCATTCCATATGTTCAGGAAAACGGTTAGTGACATTATGTTGTTCTCATGTCAGTTTGGTTACATTAACTCATAGTTTTCCCCTCCACCGGTTGCAGATTATCCCATATGAGGTATGGCATCTTAAAGCACATCTATGTCCTTCGGGGCATTTTCATCTGGACGCTTCCCATCCCTTAAATTGGGTATTATGACAATGTTCTTTTACCATTACCCACTCATTTCCTAGTTCCCATTCAAATACAGATTCATTACCATACCCCAATGAGCATGTGTTTTGCATGAACCAACCACACACCCACTGACGCATCTCCACATTTGCTGTGATATTGTAAAATTTTACAGCTGATCCTATATCTATGGCTGGAACTTCAGTCCCATTTCCAAACCATGCCCCTGGAATTATACATTCCTGGGGTACCTTTCCCAGATAATACCAGATTCTGGTATCAATCACTTGGGATTCTTGGGTACCCAATTCATGTAAACGATTTATTACACTTGAAATCCAATGACACCTTTCACTACTCTGATCATATTCCCACTCAACTGCTAAAGTATGTTTATGTAAAGTTCCTTGCCACCCTTTTGTTAATATTTTAGAAACTGGTCCTTGAACCCATACAGAAACATATGCTCAATTTACTACATGAAATATCCATATCTCTTGAGTATCTTTCTCAGCTTTTAAGGGATTAATTGACTCTGTTACTTTACAGTGCCAGACTTCTCCATTGTCTACATCTGATTCTTCCTCCTCATCATACCCTTTACTGTTGTCTCTGGCAACTTGGTATCTCCTATTGAATCATTGAGAGTTTTCAGTTTCTGGTACTGGAGAATCAGCTGCCTGGATAGAAATTTCTTTATCCCCTTTCACTTGGCTATTTTCCTGCCTTTCTTCTCCTTGTGATCCTAGTGAAATAAGCGCTGTTGGAGTAAGCACTATCAGGGAAAGAACTTCAATATTACTTTTGTACAACATTTCCACAGAGAACAGCTCTGAGTTGTTGCTTACAGTAAGGTTTACTTTAGGTAGGAATTTGATCAAATACCATTATTTATGTCACTACTTAAATTTATATTTTCTAGAGACCTTTTTGAAATTTCCCCCTCTTTTGGAAAGGTTTGATATGATTTCTTCCTCCTCCTCCTAGGACAGGAGTGGGCAAACTTTTTGGCTTGAGGGTACATCTGGGAATAGAAATTGTATGGCAAGCCATGAATGCTCACAAAATTGAGGTTGGGGTGCAGAAGGGGGTGAGGTCTCTGGCTGGGGTGTGGGATTTTGGGGGAGGACTGGGGATGAGGAATTTGGGGTGCAGGAGGGGGTTCCAGGCTGGTATCAAGGGGTTCAGAGGGCAGGAGGGGGATCAGGGCTGGGGGTTGGGGCATGGGGAGAGGCTCAGGGGTGCAGGCTCCAGGCGGCGCTTACCTCAAGCGGCTACCAGAAGCAGCAGCATGTCCTCCCTCTGGCTTCTACATGGAGGCACAGCCAGTTGGTTCTGTGCACTGCCCCATCCGCAGGCACCGCCCGCATATCTCCCATTGGCCTTGTTTCCCAGGCAATAGGAGCTGCACGGGCAGTGCTTGGGGCGGGGGCAGCATGCAAAGCAGAGCCCTCTGGCTGCCCCTATGCATAGGACACAGAGCAGGGACATGCCGTTGCTTCTGGGAGCCACATGACCCCCAAACTTGCTCCCCGGCTGGAGCACCAGAACACCAAAGTGGGGCAAGCCCCAGCCCCTGCTCCCCAGTGGGAGCTCGAGGGCTGGATTAAAATGGCCATAGTTTGCCCCACCTGTATCCTAGGAGATTCTTTTTTATATCTACGTCTCATGAAGAGTGGAAGCAGGGTAACTGGACATTCCTACTGAAAAATTCATTCCAATCTTCTGTATTTATATACACCAGGGTCTACAAGCACTGATTTAAATCTTTCTAGGCCTTTCCAGTTAAATTGGAAGCTATATTTACAAGCTTTTCCTGGCCAGCAGAAGGTCCTCCAAGTAAGACCATTATCCCACAACCTCACAACATTCTAAACCCAAGCCATACATTCCTCTTTTGCCCTAGTTACTTCTTCCTTAGGGGTAATTAGGACACTTAATTCCTCTTCCTGATGTTTCATTCAATAAAAATCAGTGCCCCTAACCTGAAAAAGAAAGGTTGGTTCATGCCACCAATATGGTTTTTCCTTATAGTTGGAATTGAATAATCTCACAGTCTTCTGACTTATTGCCTGGATGGGGTTCCATAGCACGGGCAGGTCCCACAATCAGTGGTCCAATAATCATACAGCAAACAACTCTGCAAACAGCAAAACAAAGCAGATTCCACACCATACTTTTTGCTTCAATGGATTAATCTGAAAAATTTAAGTAGACAAAAACCAAACACAAGGCCCCTACCTGGACCTTATAAGTTAGTACACATTATACATTTAATTCTATATACTACTATGTCTAATCCTTTGACAGATATTATTTGATTTGATCAGAATGTTTCCACACATCTCTGTCTGGAATAACTACCAAAATTGCCATGGGTCTGGCTACATACTTAACTGGGAAGAGTGATACCAGTCAGCTCTGTGTTCTTGGGGAACCAGGGCACAGCATATAGCCCGTCTGACTCATGAAACAACCCACCCCACCCTCCCCCCACTCTCCCCAACCAGTCTCTGCTTGAACCAAAACCAGTCTGAGAAAAGATTTGCAGACAGCAGTGAAGGGCATTGGGAGACACACCTAGACCCCTCCTGACGAGGGGGACAAGACTAAAACATCTCCATTAGCATACAGAATGGAGAACAGAGAACCACACTGAACTCTGGGACCAGAAAAGCAGGGAAGCACTGCATCATGGGGGATCTCTGCTCCAGAAGGTAATGAACCTATGCCTGCACACACCCAGCTCATCAGTTATCAGACCAATTCTAGTAATGAATCCTTGATTGATATCCAAAATACTGAAGCAGCCTAATTGCATTGTGAGCTCCCTGGAAGAAAACACCACCCATAGCCAAGAGTGATCAGTTCCTTTTGTCTAGCCTAAAGAAAGCCCTTGAGTCATCAGTTGACCCATAAACAAATCTAGTGTTCTCCCTTGAACCATTGTTGTTTCTCTACAAAAACCCCTACCTATGTCCAAGTAAAGGTCCTGATGCATGGACCCAAACTCTGTTTCAGTTCCACTGAGACTCCATCTCCTGACTGATCGTGCTGGGAACCCCGACCAGTTCAAGCCTCATGAAGTGGGTGAGATCTCCCTTTCTCTCTCTCTTTGTCTCTTTGTTTTCTTTTCTACCTCAGGTATTAACCTTTAATAATGTAACTGTTATGTTTTTTTAGCCCTCCTTGTGTAGTTATCACTATTATACAATAAATAACTTTTATGGTTAAGCTTGTTGCTTCTCTCTCTCTCTCTCTCTCTCTGAACTTCACTCTTTTTTATTTTAGCTTCCCCATTTACTCTGCAGCAATGCTTCTTTTACCTAAGCTAAAGATCCCTGTAGCTCCCAAAAACACTGTGGGGTTTGCTCATCAAGTGGGTTACTACCAGTATAATTGTAATGTGAAAGTGGGGATAGGGATGTGCTGAACCTGGGGCATATAAGGGTGGCAGCTTGAAAGTGCTGCTTGGCCCAGCCCATTGAGTACAGGACATATAAGGGGGTCAGCTTGAGAGTGCTGATTGACCTGGTCCACTCAGACTTGCTCTGTTAGTGTGTGTGTGCACGTATGTGTGTTCATCTGATTCTGGGGCTGGAGGAACCCAGACCTGGGGACCCTAGGTCCTGCAGGATAGCTCCACTGGGAGGGGACATGCAGAAGGGAGAAGTAGAGTTCCTTATGAACACACAAGTGACACAAGCAGTACATTAATAGAATTACAGAACCTCCCCCTCTCCCCAGAAGAGTAACCCTAATAAATGAGCATAACCCAAAGTAACAGGCACATCTGGTAACAAGGGTCCCTTCCATGTGGGTTTCATTTTACCTTTACTTACCAATTCTTTGAGCATTACCTTGTTTACTATTTTTCCATCGATTTCCCAATCGTCCCTTCTGCTCCTCTCTTTGTCTACATAGATTTTTTTTGCCCAGATATCCTCAACTGTTTGCACCAATTTTTCCACCCATATTTTATTCTATATCCACTCAGGCATTTGTCTCCTAAGTGTTAGTAGGAATTCAGGAGTTCTCAGAGCTCAGCCTGTCATTGGTTCAAAGGTCGTAGAGTTACTTCCAGCTTGTCCCAAAGTTCTCATGGTCATTAAGCAGGTAGAGCAGTTTCCAATCCAGACCTTGCATTTGCATTTGTTTAGTCAAAGCATCTTTTATTTCTCTATTCTTCTGCTTCACTTTTCCTGCACTCTGTGGATGGTATACTATGTGCCATTTCTGCTTGATTGCCATTATCGATGACAATGTTTTTACCACAGCTCCAACAAAGTGAGGTTCCTGATCACTATTCAGACACAAGGGCATATCCCCATCTACTCAGCACCTGTATCCACAAAGCTTTGGCTGTAGTTTGAGCTGTATTATTTACTGTATGACTCACTTCCACCCAACCTGAAAAATTATCTATAACCACCAAACAAAAGTTTTTCCCGATAAGAGTCTTTTTCAAAGGTCCAATGAAATCCATTTGTAACCTTTGTCATGGGCCCATAGTTTCAAGTCTAAGTATTTTCTTCTTTCTACTCTCAGAGTTAACTCGAGCACAACCCAAACATTGTTGACAAAATCTGTCAATCTGCATCCTTATTCCTAGCAACCATATTGCCCTTTTTACTTGTTCCAATGTTCTTTTAGTACCAAAATGCCCTTGCTCATGTGCAAACTGAACTATTTCCTTCTTGCATTGTTCTGGAGGTACCCATTTTTCCTGATCTCCTTGTTTGGCTATAATCACATCTTATTCCTTTATTATTTCCTTCTACTCCTACTATCTTTTGTCCCACCAATCCAGTTTTCCATATTTCATTAGAGTATTTTGTTTCTCCACAGATTTCTGATCAGCTATATTATATTAACATCTGCTTGAAGTTTTCCTGAACTTGCCCTCTCTTTCCCTTGAGATGGAGACACCACCTTGATTTCATGATCAATCACAGAAGGTGCGGTAGCCACTGCTTTCTTGGCCATCTCATGTACTTTAGCGCTGTAATAGCCTTCAAGAGTATGTTGTTTGATGTGGGCTTTAACATGCTTGACTTTTGTGGAACCTGTTCTTCTTTGAATGATATCAATGATAGCTTTCCAGTGATTCCAGGATGCAATTTCTTTGCCTTCTTGTTGCTCCCAGATGCATGCCCATACAATTACTTCTTGGACAGTCCATTGGGAGTCAGAACATATAACCACATCACAGTCTGAGGGAGTTGCTTCAAGTGCCAATTTAACTGCAGTTACTTCACAGCCCTGGGCTGACATCCTTTCACATGGATTCATAAGTTCTTGTTCTGGAAACAAGCAAATAGCTGCCGCTGCACAAACAGGTCAACTTTCTATATAATAGCTAGACCCATCTGTAAACCATACCCACTTGTGGTCCAATACTGCTTGTAATAAATCTCTGGTCTCTTTCACAGGCCACTTATATTGTGTTTGGATAGGTATGGGACATTCATGTTGTTCCCTTTTGATTATCAGAGCATATGGAAGTGGGGGGGACTCTTTCACTTGGTCAGCTATAATCCTATGGTTCTGTATCAGGATGGTCCCGCATCTTTGTCACTAGAGCGTGTGCTATAGCTGGGGCATTATGGAGCTCTTGGGGTACTCAGCTGAAACTAAACTTTTTATTTTGGAATGTAAAGATGAATTGAGGCTGACTCTCTGCGGTTAACAGGATAGTGAAGAAACAATTAGCAATACCCAGCACAGAGAACCATTTAGCCACTGCTGCCAGTCAGGCCATTATAAATGGAAGGTTAGCTGCTATTGGGGCCATTGGTACTGTAGCTTCATTGATCTTTCTATAATCAATCGTAAGGTACCATCTGTTGTGCAGTTTTCGTCCAGCCAGATTGGAGAATTGGAAGGATTTTGACACACCACCACTACCCCCTGTTCTTTCAAATCCTGTAACAGTTCTTTTATATGGGGAAGAGCTTCTGCCTGATAGGAATACTGAGGAGTTGGCTTTACAAATTTTGCCACTATCTTCACTGCCGCTTCTATCCCACCGCATTCACATTTCTTCCTAGCCTAAACCATGGGAAATTCATTAGACTAGAATCATAGAATATCAGGGTTGGAAAGGACCTCAGGAGGTCATCTAGTCCAATCCCCTGCTCAAAGATGGACCAATACCCAACTAAATCAATCCCAAAATAAACCAATCCCCAAATAAATTCTCAAGTCCATTCATTGTCGGGCAGTACCACAATTGCCATGGCCTTACAAGCCGATTTTCTTAATGCTTCTGAAATCTCCCTCTCATTCACAGTCCTTCTCTCTCTCTCCCACAACTAGCCTCCTGCCAAATCAATTACCCACTTTTCCTGTTGTACCATATCTGCTCCTAATATAGCTTCTTCAGTCATGCTGTCAGAAATCATTGTATCTGTCCAAAATTTAGTGTGACCTATTACCCACAGCCATTCTTTCAATAAGGTTCCTTTTACTTCTTTGCCATGGAATCCAAACAAAGGAATGGTTTGTCCTTTCTGTAAGTCCTCTGACTTAATTAAAATTGCCTCCACTCCTGTGTCAATTAATGCAAACAACCAATGTATTTTTCCTCCTGCCCCTACCTGCCCTGCTTCCAAGTAAAGTCTACCAGTTAAGCTGGGCTGTAATTTGGCCACTAACATCTAATCTTGGGGGCAGGAGTTGCAAAGGCCGAGGCATCTTTATTGAGATGTGGAAACACCTTGATGGGGGGGGCTACCAGGTCCATCTAAGCCAATTCCTGGGTTAACAAGCCATAAGGGTCTATCAGCAGATTTCCTGTACTTGTTTCCAGTCTCAGCAGCTTTAGCTTCTGGTTGCAGCATCGACTACAATCTAGTCCTTGCCATCAAGTCACCTAAACTAACAAAGACTCCAGAGGTTGGTTATCCTAACAGGCCATATCTGCCCCCCTTTCCTAAAGTTATGCCCATACCTGTTCTCAGAATGATCCCATACTAATCACTCCACATCCCCTGCCATATCATCCTCGGCCTGGTCCTATTTCATTGAAACTACCATGCCCCATTCCAGCATGATCGGAACCGTTATAGATTGCTTGCTTACTGTCGGAAACCTGCCCAACTGCTTTCAGAGAGGAACTACTTTTTCCACTCGCTATCCTTTCTGCCTCCCAGGCTGTTTTGATCAATCAAGCTTGATCCAAATCCATTCGAGAGCCTATAAACACCTTGATAGGTTCCCTTAAGCCAGTGGTGGGCAACCTGAGGCATGTGGGCTGCACGCGGCCCATCAAGCTAAGATGCTGGTGGACCACGAGACAGTTTGTTTACATTGACCATCTGCAGGCACAGCCACTTGCAGCTCCCAGTGGCTGCGGTTCACTGTTCCCAGCCAATGGGAGCTGCGGGAAGCAATGGCCAGCACATCCCTGCGACCTGCGCCACTTCCTGCAGCTCCCATTTGCCAGGAAGGGTGAATTGCAGTCACTGGGAGTTGTGGGCAGCCATGCCTGTGGATGGTCAATGTCTGCAAAATGTCTCACGGCCCACCAGCCAATTACCCTGACAGGCTGCATGCTACCCATGGGGCACAGGTTGCCCACCACTGCCTTAAACCATCATAAATCAAATCTGTCACCTATTTTTTCTCGATTTCAGCTAGAGAGCATGCCAACAACAATCTAGTACAATAAGCTATAACTGATTCCCCTTCCTCGTGATGCATTAACAAGACTGCCCTTCTTAATTCAGGGGGAGTCAGAAAATATTGGGCTGTCTTCCATATAGCACCATCTTTGTCATCTTTGCTTGATTCTGCTTCAATTTTTGCCAGCAATACCATTCATTCTGTGGGGTCAGCACACATTATTATCAATTCTCCTAAATCTCCAAGATCTAGATATTTCCTAACTGTTTATCGCAACAACCATGTTTTCTGAGTAAGAGAACCCAACTGCTTAGCCAGTGCCTGTTTCTTATTCTCAGTAAGAAGGTGAGAGGTCTCCTCCAGTACATATCCCAGAGGCTTAGGCATTTGAACTACCACTGTTGGCTGACTCCCTATTTCCTTTTTATATCCTAAAGCTCATCCTCCTCATCCAGGAGTTCAAACATAAGGTCACCACTCTCATGCTTTGCCACTGTACCATCCTCATTAAATTTAGCTTTGAACCTGTCTTTTGACTATTTGTGGACACCTCATATGTATATCAATATTATTATACATAGGCTTGTCTTCTTCTTCACCCCCATATGTTTTACCAGAATACAATGACACACACACCTTCTTGCCATCCTTTTCCTTTCTGACATCCTCATATGGAGGTGTGGGGGGGGAAGGAGGGGCGCTTGATTTCATATGTCCTTGATCATTCGCTTGCACTCTTTTCTTTGACCAGTTTTTCACAGTGTCCTCCCAATCCTTATCATCTGAGGGGCTATGATCAAAAGCCATACTGCAAAAAGGTTTTTCTAGTCATTAAAGTAGATTCCAGCTTATTAATCACTTCAGCACATTTCTTATGGTTCTCTTTCCCAGTCGGTTTTGTAATCTGTTCAGTTAAAACTGACACAGCACCTCTATACCACTCAGCTTCTTGCGTATATTTCTTCCCCTCTTGCATCTATGTATTCATGTCACATTCCAATTCCTGCAATGCTGCCATTTGCTGGGCATTAGTCAAATTCTGTGTCAAAGCTGTTTGCAAATCCCATCTCATACCTTCATTCTGTAATTGTACTTTTTCCAAGCCCTGTTTTAAATTCTCCCTTTCATGTTCCCAAGCCTTGCACTCTTCTACAAATTTATTCACAGCTTGATACATAACCCAAACAGCAGCATTTGTCATTTGCTCCTTTTTTGGAGTAGGAGTATAACATGTCTGGTATTTTAGCAACATCTCATTCAAACATCCCTCCTTGTATGGTATAGGCACAGCATCTGCGAGCCACAGATCAGACCCCAACTTTCACATGCCTATCTTAATAAACACTTATCAACCATACCTGGAGGCTTCAGGGTGTCCCCTTTATCCTCTGAGGTAAACCTGCCTTGTTTGCACTTGTGGAACATCTTTTGCTTGAAGATAGCACTGATACAACCCCACTCTCTCAATATTCTGGTTCCAAGCAACATTCAATTCCCAGTTCCCTGGCACAGTACAATGTCTCAAAACATATATCTCAGCTTGACTTACCAGTTCAGAAGCAACCAACTTTTTTCACTAGCATGGCAACCATCCTCTGCTGTCAATGTTGAAATGGATCTTTAGTGGCCAACAGCTGGGCAGATTGTTACCGGTACCAATGAAAATTCAGATTTGATTTGCTCAATGCACAGCCGTTTATTTGAGAAAAAATCACACAAGCAGTAAAAGGTTATATAATACATCTCCCTAATAAGCCTCAATTCCCCAAGCATAAAGCCTCAGTAACTATGTTGGCCTTACACCAGGGTAATCAGGGTAATGTGATTGCAGGCTGTAAGACATTTTGCTGACATTGATCTGCAGGCATGGCCCCCCACAGCTTCCAGTGGCCGCGGTTCACCATTCCTGGCTAATGGGAGCTGCTGGAAGTGGCAGGCTGCAGGTTGCCCACCACTGCCTTACACAGTATCCTGATTGACAAACAAGTAGGTATAGCTACCAGTCCAAGATGGAGACTTCTCTTCTTCTCTTCTCTTCCCCTCTTAAGTACTTGGTCTGCCAAATGTCCCCCAAAACAGGGTCTTGGTTACCCCAAGACCCTCTGATTCAAAAGTCCTACAAAAGTCCCTCAGGGTCTTGGCTACCCTGAGACCCTCTGTCTCACAGCGTCACAGACCTCTTCAGCTGTTAATTGGGAAACTAACTAACTAATTTACTCTGCTTAGCATTTGTACCTCTTGTTCTCAAAGGAGTCACATGTCCCAGAAATATGCCCTGTGGGTGTTTCATTACTGGCTTTCCTAATTATTATTGTAGAAGGGACAGCAAAACAGAGACCAAAGATCAGGCAACTTTTACCCTCTCATCAATCATTCACTTGAGCTCTTAGCGTGATGCCATCCACAAGGCTCATTTTGACCAGGGTCAGCTTGTGCCAAGCTCACTGATTGTGTTTTTGCATTTTCTTTATTTGGTGAGCTGGCCATAGACTGGTGCATTCCAATGTTTTATGTTGAAAAATACATGCAGATAGAGCCTCTAATCAGTCTCAGTAAATTTCCATACCAACTGTCTGATGCTAAGAGAACCCTGCTCCCAGAATCCTCTAGCAAATTCAGACATATCAAGCCATATCAAACTCATGTTCACCACTCATGTTCATTCATTCATAATAGCCACAGTAATTCATAATAATTCAGCACCATCCCAACAGTATTGTTGTTGTTTTCTTTTGGCACTGTCTTTGTTGCTGGTAGTGATTATATCACAGATGAAACAAAAGAAGTCCCAGAAGATCCAGAAGCAAAATTTCATTGTACATTTTAGATAAAAGATGGGTGTGAGGGAGGAAGAGATGGCACTGCAGAGAGAAGCAACAACAAATCCATCTATCAGTCCCCTTCATGCTAAGTTAATCATTTATCCCAGATTCTGCTGAGGTTTCTGTAAAGATTACTTATTGCTAGAAAGTCTAAATTGTAGAAAAAATATCAGAGAGTAAAACAAGAAAGAGCTGCCTTAGCAGAATGGGCATGTTAGAGGGGTTAGAACCTGCCTAATCATTCCTTCATTCAGGGCTAAGCACCACTTCCTTGAAAACGTACATTAAGGGAACCCCTTGGTAATAGTTTGAAATGCTGGAGCAGCTAAAAGAAGCCAAGAAGGCGATGGGTTGACTATTGGTTTTTGACTCTGTAATTCACTTCCCCCTTGAAACAACAGCTGAATTTGTTGACCTTCCAGGAATATTTCATGCCTTATCTGTTCATAGGACCATTTGCTGAGAGGGATGGCTTTAATGCGTTGGGAGTGCTTTTAGTGTCACTTTACTGTGATGTATGTTTTTAAATAAGCTATTTTCTCATATGTGCACCTAGAGAATTTTGATAGGTGCACGATATAAACAAATAAATTGTCCTTGTATAATTAGAGATGAGGTGTGGGCTCACCAGCCAAAGAGGCCTGCAAGCATCCCTAGATATCACTGGCCTACATTTTTCCAGGTGTTTAGGCATTGCTTCATTCAGCACTAAGACACAATTTTTTAAAGGTGTTTAAGTGCCTACAGTTAGGAACCTTACAGGAATTTCCAAAGTGCCTACATGCCTAATACCTTAGGGGCCTAATGCCCACTGGGTGTTAGGTACCTAGGTGTTTTTGAAAATCCCACTGGGCACCTATCTGCATGTTTAGGAACTAAACTACCTTTAAAATCTCGCCCAACTGTCCTTTGAATTTTTGATATTCGCTAGTCCATATTATATCTGTATTTGCAGTTCCACCAATAAATTGAGACTATTATTGAGTGTATGACTATTTCTTTGAAACTAAGAGAGTATAGGTAAAAGATGGATATTTATGGTGGCTTCCTTTGAAGCTTTGTCCAAGAGAGTAGCTTTAAGCAGAAGATTAGCAGGCCCTATAACTAGGCTCAGAAGGATTCATTTTTTATCGATAAAAATTGATTTCGCCATACACACACAAATCAACAAAAATATTTTCATTGGTGGTAATCTAAATGTACAGATAGGGAAAGTAAAACAAAACTCTGTTTGAGAATGTATTACAGTTTGATTTAAGTATATTTACATTTTATATTTTAACATGTGATGATTACAATTTGTGTTTTAATGGTTAATAAAGTTTAACTGTTTGAATCTCAATATATATTGTCATTACAGAATTGTCTGACACCCCCCTTCCCATGATTTCCACTACTGTGAAAATGTAAACTGATAAAAATTAAAAGAATGCTCAAAAAACATTCATATTCTCCACCAATATTATAACAAAATAAAAATCTAATTCTTCCAAGCCTACTTATAAGTGAGGTAAGAGATATTTTGTGGTTTCCTGACATCTTCTGCATAGCTGCTAAAATATTCTCTCACATCTCTTGCTTAATAAACAAGCCACAGATTTAGGTGTAGATTATGATTCCTAAAATGTTGATGATTCCTAACTGTTGTACTATCTTGGAAGGTTTTTGGAATTACAAATCAGTCATCATGAAGAAACTGTAGAGTACTATGGTCTGAGAGACCAGGTAGGTTAAGACTTGATCATCTCAAAGGAGTAGTAGCCATATGAGTCTCTCTCTTCCTCAGAGTTTTGATTAGGATTACAGAAATTTGGTGGAGATTGTTGTAGATATTAAAAGATCAAAAGAAAATGTTGCATGTCTTGAAAGAAATCTCAGGACTCACTGATGAGAATATGAAATCAAACTTTGTAAGCTGGTGGACTCTATTACCAGCCTGGGAAATACGATCAACCACACCCAGTTCAGTTTTTTAGCCTTTACCTCAAGGCCCTATTTATTCTTCAGTGTACAACTGTGCATGCACACACACACATGGAACATCACCATTAAGGAATAGCCCTGCTCCCAACTGATACTCTTGGGTCTTCTAGCTTCCAGCAACTTAATGGTCCAGACCTTCTCCAGTCTAACAGGACCTGCAGGACCTGCTTGTAACTCTTGCAGTGTTCTGCTGCAGCCACAGAAGAGTGTACGCCCATCCCTATCCTGGTCCTAGGCTCCCTCATGGAGCTGTGACCTTCATTTATTTCCTCTAACTGGGAATCATCAGACGCAATCACTTGATTCTGTCATCTGGGTTAGATGGTTCCCAGTGCTTCCTGCTGGGCTCCTTTCCAGAACAGGTATGGCTGTTCCCTAGCCTCCCAACCCTTAAAGGGTCAATCTGCTCAAGACTTCCTTGGGATTTCTGGAAGATAGGAAGTGCCACTGGGAGATTTTTAGTTATGCTTGTTGAAGAGTTTGAGATCCAGAACCAACAGCTCTTTGGGAACCAAAGGGAATTTTAAATAAAACTTAATAGAATCTGTCTTTCTGAGGTATTTCTTCTCCGACTCTTTTATCGTCAATAGTTAGCAGATGGCTGCCATCATAGGCCTGAGCCGTTTGCATTAATTTTAATTTTGGGGATTGTATTAAGGATTTGAGTTATAACTTTGTAGCCTTTCTGGGCATTTTCCAATATCCACCTGTCCTGAGTGGTCTCAGACTGTCTGTGAATGAAAAAATTACCCAGGAATACGAAATAGATACCTGAAAAATGGCAGTAACAACATATTAACATTCTCTTGGTAGTTATTCCAAGAAGAATATTTATGTATTTTAAAGTCAAATAGTGTCAGTGCTTTGATTTATGTTGTTCTGAGACCAAATCAGCTTTAGTGGAAGTAAATTACAATTATAGTCATTTCCAATCAGCTTTCCATCGGGTAAAGGCAGAAAGTTGGTCTGAATCATAAAGTCATGCAGAAGATACTCTGAAATATATTCTATACTTAGGGCATGATCACCATAGTGTCAACTGCATTTAAATCAGGTATGAGCAAGTGCCTGAAGTTAAGTTAATTTGTGATGTTGAATATCAAATACTTTAAAAAAAAAGTCCATGGTTCCATCCATCTGTCTGTATAGGCATTTACACCACATTTATCACCATGGTGTCTACCACATGCCAGTCTCTTCAAGAATCTTAATATGACCCTCATATTTCTTAATAAAATATACAAATTCTCCAGATTGGTAGACATGAGAACCTCTATCTTTTGACCTTGCAAATATCTGGGGGGAAAAAAGAACCTTCTCTTTCTCCACAGTGAAAATAAATAAACACCCAATACTTTTTTAGGAAAAGTCAAAGATGAATTGCCAGTGTCTGCACTAGTTTCAAAGCTAGAGTACAGAACAGCAGCATGGGGAAACTGAGGTAGGCTGGTAAACTGAAGAATCTGCTCTAATAGAAAAGAGCCACAGGCAAATTTTGGAGGGAAAGTATATTGAATCCATTCTGGGTATTGTATTCTTGCCATCTCCTATAAGCCTGATAAAAAGCAGCCAGAAAAGGAAAGTGATACTAAGCTTCATGTAAACATCTGGACATGAAAAGCATCTGAACTGATGTCTGAAGGAACTCCTACCAGTTCTGGTCTTCCCTAGCCTCTTTTGTCTCTCTGCCTCATCTGCAGATAGCTTCTTTGATTGTTCCAGATATTGCAGATAATGAAATAGGGCCTGTTCTCAAAGGGAAATGTTTTTAATTGTTGTCTACTCATCCAAAGTTTTTCATATCATCTTTATATTATTTTGGTTGCTCTTCCTCAGGCTAAAGGAACTGGGAGTGGAATGCTAAGCTATCTAGTGTTCACGGATCTTGGGAAGTGTTCAGGCTTGAAATTCATCGGGTCACAATGTAACTGCTGACTGTGAGGAAGACCAGCATACAGAAACCTTCTGACTTAATGGGCACCTGACCTAAATGCCAGTTGGGCAGGAGATCTTCCTGGCTCCATATTGGAGGGAGCATCTAGAACTGAAGAAAAGCTGTCCGACTTCTTGAAAAAGTCGATGTCCTATCAAAATGTGGTTGTAGAAGGCTGAGCAAGCTGGATACTCCCAGAGATGTTATATAGGCCTGTTATCTTTTTACTCACTCTCCTGTCAACCATTTGGAAAGCCTGTGTGATTAAACAGGAGGTTCTGTTGAAGTGCCTCAGAGAAGATAAAAAATGCCATTTAATTACCAGTAAAATCCTGAAACAGAGCCAATTTAGAAATGTAACTAAATGAATTGCCAGTGTTACTGAGATATTTTGCTGTAGCTACTGTATGCTCTGCATTATTGGAGGTTTGGAGCTGCTTTGAAGAAAGGCAAAACAAAGTGATTAGGAGCAGAGACAAATAGATAAGTCTTATCCCCAGGCTGAAAAGGAATTGGTCTAGTTCTGCCACCATCACTTTGCTTGGATACAAAGCATACCCCACACATTAAAAGTGGAAGATACAGAGAAGGTGAAGAAGATATTTTCATCCCCTAGCTATCAAAAATTGAAGGATCCCCTGAGCCTCGCAATAAAATCTACAAAGTGAATAAGAGTGTCTTGTTTAAAGGAAAGGTATAGCTGTGTAGGGAGCGATGTCAGCACTGAAACATTGCTAAGGACGCTTACCTGAAAACAAACCGGTTTACATTTGCATCGATTCCATGCTTGAAGGGGCTGGGAGGGACAGTGCAGTGTGCTGAGAGGGAAAATAGTTCAGTCCTGAGATCACAAGTGGTATTGGCAAGTAGCACTTCCAATAAGTAAGTAGAAATAACTTTACAAGCTGTATTGATCCATCTATGTATGTGGAAGCAAGGCTTCATTTGGCGGAGACATGAAGCCATCTTTCTATAATAGTTGCTATTGCTCCTATAAACCTGTAAGCTTAGCGTAGACTTAGGGTATGTCTACTCTGCAAGTAGAGGTGTGATTCCAGCACCTATAGACCTATCCAAGCCAGCTTTAATCTAGCTAACTCAGTTACTGATAGTAGTGAAGCTGCAGTAGCACAGACTATCCACCTGCATACAAGCCCGCCAGGGAACCTGGGTACCTACTGTATACATGTGTTCCCATAGCTTCACTACTATTGGTACCTGAGCTAGCTAGATTATAGCGAGCTCGGGTACATTTATATGTGCTGCACACCTCTGATTGTAGTGTAGACATTCCCTTAGAGACATCAAAGAACTGTTCTCCATATGCATCCATGGGGGGGGGTTCAATATTTTAGGGTACATTTTATAAGCCACTCTGAGAAATGTGCACTTTGTTTTTATTTAACCCTAAATATGCATGGTTGTTTATAATATCTATGTAATGTACATTAAGGATCTGTACACATTTGTTCCACCATCCAACGAGCATGCAGACACACTTGTGAATAACCCAAATGAGACTTGTGAGTAGGCCAGCTGAAAGGAAGAATGGTCTTGTGGGTAGGACATTGGAGTGCGACACAGCAGATTTGAAATTCAATGTTTCAGCCAAAAATCACAGAAAGAAATGAATATTGGACAATTTTAAATAGTGTCAAAAAAGCAGAAAAACACTGTTTCAAAAATAAATAAATAAATTGAATAAGGACCATATTAAAAAAAAAAACAACCTCCATTCAAAAACTTTTGGACAGCTCTAAATGAGGTAGGTACATTTAAATGTAGATGCCCCACTTTAAATCCCCATGTATGAAAATGTTGTCCAGTGTATCTTGATCCTAAACTAACAGTTGACTATCAGTTCACTAAAGTGTGCCACTTGTTTACATGTGAGATTAGCTTTTTATAGAAAAGCGTGCATGTGCTCTGGTATAGCATATGATCTAGAAACAATTATAGTTGCTGTTGATGACAAGTTTGTAATGTGTAACAGTCAATGTATTATTAAACAAAGGCAGAGCCCTGGAAGTGAAAATCTGCATGTTTTATAAGTTATATACTTGTATGAAAGATAATTAGAGCTTCATGGTTCCAACAGAGCATTGCAGAAAAAGAAAATACTGTTTCATTGAGGATTCCTTTTAATTCCAAATAGCAATTGAACCTATCATTTTCAAAATTCTCCACCAAAGAATATTGCAAAAAAAATTTGTTTCAGATTGATCAACATGTTCATTTTCATTTTGACTTTTTATTTTAAAATATATCATTCAATATAAAATTTAAGATCATTAAGAACACAAAGTTGGTTCTAAAGAAAAAAATAGCCATTTTGTTCCAAAAATCTCATGATGGGACATTTCAACATTTTCAGAACATTTTCCCCTTTTTTTGTCTCCAAAACAAACTTTTGGTGAAATCAATGTGATTTTGCAAAGTGGTTTGATTTCAGCGGAACTGCATTCTTCAACAGAAATTTGTTCAGTTGAAGTTTTTCTAACCATCTCTAGATTCCATAATTTCTTCAGACTACAAATCAGCTCTTATAATACCAGAACACCTCACTGGAATCCTATGCTCTGATCCTGCAAAGACTTATGAATGTGCTTAAATTTATTTCATGTAAATAGTTCTATTGAAATCAATGAGATCACTCAAGTGTGTATAGCTAAGCACATGAATCCTTGTAAGATCAGTCTGTAGCCCCTTTGTAAGACCAAACAGTTGCCTTTTTTATTCTCTCTGTATAAAACATGTACATGTTTAAAATTATGATAACATCTTTGTGTTTATTAACCTCTTTAAGTCTTTCTTGTTAAAGAAGATAATATTATTTTTCAACATAGAATATAACCAATTCCTTTTTCTATTTATGATAAATGTTTTGCCTTACCACACATGGAGTGAAATTAACTCCTGTGGGGAGGGGAAGTGGTGAAGTGGCATTTAAGTGTTGTATAGCCCTTCTGCTGCCTCTCCAGAAGGGTGAATTTCTCTCATATGTAGGAGATGAACAGTGTCTGGTTTGTCTTTTATTAATAATAGAAATTGGAATGTTCAGATTCAGTTTCATTTCAGAAATGGCTGTAAGAGGAAAACAGTATCTTAGCAGCAAACGAAAAAAGAGATACCAAATAAAAAGGTCATGTCCAATAATGGGTCAAAGATAAATGCCACCAGTAGTCAGCTGCTTGAAATCTGAATAAATTTGAAACCTCAGGGAAAAAGTCTGTTGGAGCTGATACATAAACCTACAACACTGAGAGGAGCCATTAGTGGAAGATGTGTAAAATAACACATAAATGACAAAAAGCTTTTAATCTGTGTAAAATAATTACTATACCAAATGTATTCCTAATTTCTAATCCTGAAGACTGTACTATAAATCTGCTTAAAAGGTTTGAAGCTGTGTTTTGCTTTGTTTTATTTTATTTTTTCAAACCAAGCAATTTTTCCAGTACTGTTTGAGCTGTTTTCCAGTACTGTTTTCCAGTACTGTTTGAAAAGGAAATAAGTCCACAGTAAACAAGTTAATAATACCTGGGAGAAATGTTAAAAAATGAAAAATTGAAAAGAGTGAGAGAAGAGTATACAGAACTGAGTGATAATCAAAGAAGACCAGGTTCTTGATATTACAATTAGTCAAGGCTTCGTCAAAGTGAAAGTGATGGTCCAGGATTTAGCAAAATGAGTATAGTCCATGTGAAAAAAATAATAGTTGAATTTATTTGAAACTCTCTTCCATAATAAAACTCTCTGAGACTCTAATAGTTTCAGCCCCTCTGATGAATTTACTGAAAAATGCATTGGGCTGCTGATAAGAAGGCTTTGCTCAGTTAAGCTAAAGAACACTAAATATATTCTTGCTCTAATTTTTAACTTATCTCCAGCTTACTTTACAGTAAGAAAAGGAGTACTTGTGGCACCTTAGAGACTAACAAATTTATTAGAGCATAAGCTTTCGTGAGCTACAGTTGAGAGTTACCAAAAGAAACTACAGCATTTGCTCAAGAAACTCCCTGAAAAAGCACAAGATACACCCCTAGAACCCCAACCTGGGGTATTCTATCTGTACCCAAGATCCATAAACCTGGAAATCCTGGACGCCCCATCATCTCAGGCATTGGCACCCTGACAGCAGGATTGTCTGGCTATGTAGACTCCCTCCTCATGCCCTATGTTACCAGCACTCCCAGCTATCTTCGAGACACCACTGACTTTCTGAGGAAACTACAATCCATTGGTGATCTTCCTAAAAACACCATCTTAGCCACTATGGATGTAGAAGCCACCTAAACCAACATTCCACACAAAGGTGGACTACAAGCTGTCAGGAACAGTATCCCCGATAATGTCATGGCTAACCTGGTGGCTGAACTTTGTGACTTTGTCCTCACCCATAACTATTTCACATTGGGGACAATGTATAACTTCAAATCAGTGGCACTGCGATGGGTACCCGCATGGCCCCACAGTAAGCCAACATTTTTATGGCTGACTTAGAACAACACTTCCTCAGCTCTCGTCTCCTAATGCCCCTACTCTACTTGCGCTACATTGATGACATCTTCATCATCTGGACCCATGGAAAAGAAGCCCTTGAGGAATTCCACCATGATTTCAACAATTTCCATCCCACCATCAACCTCAGCCTGGACCAGTCCACACAAGAGATCCACTTAGTGGACACTACGGTGATAATACGCGATGGTCACATAAATACCACCCTATATCGGAAATCTACTGACCGCTATTCCTACCTACATGCCTCTAGCTTTCATCCAGATCATACCACACGATCCATTGTCTACAGCCAAGCTCTACGATATAACCGCATTTGCTCCAACCCCTCAGACAGAGACAAACACCTACAAGATCCTATCATGCATTCCTACAACTACAATATCCACCTGCTGAAGTGAAGAAACAGATTGACAGAGCCAGAAGAGTACCCAGAAGTCACCTACTACAGGACAGGCCCAACAAAGAAAATAACAGAACGCCACTAGCCATCACCTTCAGCCCACAACTAAAACCTCTCCAACGCATCATCAAGGATCTACAACCTATTCTGAAGGACGACCCATCACTCTCACAGATCTTGGGAGACAGGCCATTCCTTGCTTACAGACAGCCTCCCAATCTGAAGCAAATACTCACCAGCAACCACACACCACACAACAGAACCACTAACCCAGGAACCTATCCTTGCAACAAAGCCCGTTGCCAACTCTGTCCACATATCTATTCAGGGGACACCATCATAGGGCCTAATCACATCAGCCACACTATCAGAGGCTCGTTCACCTGCGCATCTACCAATGTGATATATGACATCATGTGCCAGCAATGCCCCTCTGCCATGTACATTGGTCAAACTGGACAGTCTCTACGTAAAAGAATGAATGGACACAAACCAGACGTCAAGAATTATAACATTCAAAAACCAGTTGGAGAAAACTTCAATCTCTCTGGTCACTCGATTACAGACCTAAGAGTAGCTATCCTTCAACAAAAAAGCTTCAAAAACAGACTCCAACAAGAGACTGCTGAATTGGAATTAATTTGCAAACTGGATACAATTAGCTTAGGCTTGAATAGAGACTGGGAATGGATGAGTCATTACACAAAGTAAAACTATTTCCCCATGTTATTTCTCCCCCCCCCACTCCACCCACCACTGTTCCTCAGATATTCTTGTTAACTGCTGGAAATAGCCAATCTTGCTTGTCACCATGAAATGTTTTCCTCCCCCCGCCCCCGCTGCTGGTGATGGCTTATCTTAAGTGATCACTCTCCTTACAATGTGTATGATAAACCCATTGTTTCATGTTCTCTGTGTGTGTATATCAATCTCCCCTCTGTTTTTTCCACCAAATGCATCCGATGAAGTGAGCTGTAGCTCACGAAAGCTTATGCTCTAATAAATTTGTTCGTCTCTAAGGTGCCACAAGTACTCCTTTTCTTTTTGCAAATACAGACTAACATGGCTGCTACTCTGAAACCTTACTTTACAGTGAAATCCAACTGTGGTGCACAAGGCCAGCACAAAGCCATCTGCACCACTAAACCCTCTCACCAGGGCTATGTCAAAGGGACTGCATAAAAGATCTCAGGATGTCCCCACAAAGGCTAGTGGCAGGTTAGGGTGGGTCCATGGGAACTATATGAATGAGATCCAATGGCCCCAACACATTGGTGCAAGTTATGAGGAGGGGCTGTGAGCACTACTTCAGCCTGTAAGAGGCAGGAATAGCTTCTGCAGGGAGGGAAGAGAGAGCTGCAGCTCTATTTCTTCCTTTATTGTGTATCTTTTTTTAAAAGTACCTTTGGAAAGTATTGAACAGCTCTGAAAGTATTGAACAGTTTGCCATGGGCAAACTGACCCAAGGTGATTGGAACACTGAAAATATCCAGGCCTGTCTGGTAAATGGGCTATTTTTGTTAGTCCAGAGGAATCAATGACCTCATTAGTGGCTGAGTTAGTGCAGTGACAACAAAATTACAGCTAGAGTTGTTCAAAAAAGTCAAGAATGTTTTCCCCTCAAAACCATAACTTTTAACAAAAAACTGTCAGCACTACCAAATTTTCCATTCTTGCAACATTTTCTGTAATATTTTTCTGCAACATTTTCTGTAATATTTTTACAGAAACTGTTGCCAATACTGTTACTGGAATAACTTTCCAAAATTGTTTTGAAAATGCTCAAAAGAATGTTATTTTGTTGTTGTTGTTAATTTGTATTACTGTAGCACATAGGAGCCCCAGGCATGGACCAGGAATTCATTGTGAGACTCACTGTATAAACACAGAGCAAAAAGACGGCCCCTGCCCCATGGAGCTTACAATCTAAGGATATGACAAGAGGCAACAGATGGGTACTAGACCAAAGGGGAAGTATAAAGAAACAAAGAGACAATATTGGTCATCATGCTAGACAATTGCTACTTTAAATTGGTCATTTTATCTGAATTTTCAGATATATCCAGATGACTGATGTTCATTATACATATTTGTCATAGGTTTAGCTTCGGTGATTCAATAGGTTTTCTTCTTATGATATTTTGAATCATAGAATCATAGAATATCAGGGTTGGAAGGAACCTCAGGAGATCATCTAGTTCAACCCCTTGCTCAAAGCAGGACCAATCCCCAACTAAATCATCCCAGCCAGGGCTTTGTCAAGCCTGACCTTAAAAACTTCTAAGGAAGGAGATTCCACCACCTCCCTAAGTAACACATTACACCTCCCTCCTAGTGAAAAAGTTTTTCCTAATATCCAACCTAAACCTCCCCCACTGCAACTTGAGACCATTACTCCTTGTTCTGTCATCTGATACCACTGAGAACAGTCTAGATCCATCCTCTTTGGAACCCCCTTTCAGGTATTTGAAAGCAGCTATCAAATCCCCCCTCATTCTTCTCTTCCACAGACTAAACAAATCCAGTGATTCATTGTGAGAGAAGTAGGCAGGGGCACTATTATAAAATATCAAAAAGATTTAGTGACTGGCTTTAGACACTGGATGGTTTTTGTTTTTTATTGAACTGGTTCTCTCATCCCTAGGGGCAGAAATGTATAAAGCACGACTGATTAGGGACCCACATGTGCACGCACTGGACTAATCTTAAAAGCCTGATGCAAAACTGATTGAAGTTGATAGGAATCTTTTCAGCACATTCTATGGGCTTTCAATCAAACCCGAATTATTTTTCAAAACTGATCTATATTTTCATGCGTCTTTAAATAAGATTTAACTCTGGGGGAAAGCTGACAGATGCGGAGGAGCACGTGGTTCAGACAGAGACATCCTTTAGGGGAGGATCTATTAATGGAGATTCTCTATGTCCTAGTAAGGAGGAGAGGATGGAAGATGATAAAATACAAGTAGGATCTGATGAGAAATAGTCAAATAAAAAAAAGTTCCATTCAACTACATCATAGAATCATAGAAGATTAGGGTTGGAAGAGACCTCAGAAGGTCATCTAGTCCAACCACCTGTGCAAAGCAGGATCAACACCAACTGAATTATTCCAGCCAGGGCTTTGTCAAGCGGGACCTTAAAAACCTCTAAGGATGGAGATTCCACCACCTCCCTAGATAACCCATTCCAGTGATTCACCATCCTCCTAGTGAAATAGTATTTCCTAATATCCAACCTAGACCTCCCACACTGCAACTTGAGACCATTACTCCTTGTTCTGTCATCTGTCACCACTGAGAACAGCCAAGCTCAATTCTCTTTGGAACCCGACTTCAGGTAGTTGAAGGCTGCTATCAAATCCCTCTTCTCTTCTGCAGACTAAACAAGCCCAGTTCCCTCATTCTCTCTTCATAAGTCATGTGTTGCAGCCACCTAATAATTTCCGTTGCCCTCCACTGGATTCTCTTCAGGTTGTCCACATCCTTTCTGTAGTGGGGGGCCTAAAACTGAATGTAATACTCCAGATGTGGCCTCACCAGCGCCAAATAGAGGGGAATAATCACTTCCCTCGATCTACTGGCAATGCTCCTACTAATGCAGCCCAATCTGCTGTTAGCCTTCTTGGCAACAAGGGCACATTGCTGACTCATATCCAGCTTCTTATCCACTGTAATCCCCAGGTCCTTTTCTGCAGAACTGCTGCTTAGCCTGTAGCAGTGCATGGGATTCTTCCATCCTAAGTGCAGGTGAATGAGGATAATCGATGGGACACAATAATAGCACGGTAGAAAATATATTGGAAGGACAGAACAGGTCGTGCTGGTGGGGGAGTAGCATTTCACTAAATGTGAAAGAAAGCATAGAATCAAATCAAGTAAAAATCTTAAATGAACCAAACTGTACCATAGAATCTCTTGGATAGTAATTCTATACTCTAATAATAAGAATATAGCAGTAGGGATATATTACTGACCACCTGACCAGGATGGTGATAGTGACCGTGAAATGCTCTGGGATATTAGAGAGGTTATTAAAATAAAAAAACTCCATCATAATAATGGGAGATTTTAACTATATCCATATTGAGGGGTACATATCACTTTGTGATGGGATGAAGAGATAAAGTTTCTTGACACCTTAAATGACTGCTTCTTGGAGCAGCTAGTCCTGGAACCCACAAGAGGAAAGGCCATTCCTGATTTAGGCCTAAGTGGAGCACAGGATCTGGTCTAAGAGATTAATATAGGTGCCCCCCTTGGCAATAGTGACCATAATATAATTAAATTTAACATCCATGTGGTGGGGAAAACACCACAGCAGCCCAACATTTTAGTGTTTAATTTCAGGAAGGGGAAATACACAAAAATGAGGAGGTTAGCAAAACAGAAATTTAAAGGTACAGCTCAAAAAGTGAAATCTCTGAAAGCTGCCTGGAAACTTCTTAAAGACACCATAGTAGAGGCTCAACTTAAATTTATACCCCCAATTAAAAGTAAGAGAACCAAAAAAGTGCCACCATGGCTAAACAACAAAGTATAAAAAGCAGTGAGAGGCAAAAAGGCATCCTTTAAAAAGTTAAATCCTTGGAAGGAAAATAGAAAGGAGCATAAATTCTGGCAAATGAAGTGTAAAAATATAATTAGGAAGGACAAAAAAGAATTTGAAGAACAGCTAGCCAGAAACTCAAAAAGTAATAGCAAAAAAGAAAAAAAAATTAAAGTACATCAGGAGCAGGAAGCCTGCTAAATGGCCCATGAGGCCACTGGAAGTTCGAGATGCTAAGAGTACGCAACGATGATAAGACCATTGTGGAGAAACTAAATGAATTCTTTGCATTGGTTTCCATGGCTGAGGATGCGAGCCGTTCTTTTTAGGTGACAAATCTGAGGAACTGTCCCTGATTGAGGTGTCATTAGAGGAGGTGTTGGAACAAATTGATAAACTAAACAGTAATAAGTCACCAGGACCAGATGGTATTCACCAAAGAGTTCTGAAGGAACTCAAATGTGGAATTGCACAACTACTAACTGTCATCTGTAAACTATCATTTAAATCAGCTCTGTATCAGATGACTGGAGGATAGCCTATGTGACACCAATTTTTAAAAAGGGCTCCAGAGGTGATCTCTGCAATTACTGGCCGGTAACCCTGACTTTAGTACTGGGCAAACTGGTTGAAACAATAGTCAAGAACATAATTGTCAGACACATAGATGAATATAATTTGTTGGGGAAGAGTCAACATGGTGTTTGTAAATGAAAATCATGCCTCACCAATCTGCTAGAATTCTTTGAGGGGGTCAACAAACATGTGGACAAGGGGAAATCCTGTGGATATAGTGTACTTAGATTTTCAGAAAGCTTTGGACAAGGTCCCTCACCAAAGGCTCTTAAGCAAAGTAAGTTGTCATGGAATAAGAGGGAAGGTCCTCTAATGGATTGGTAACTGGTTAAAAGATAGGAAACAAAGGGTAGGAATAAATGGTCAGTTTTCAGAATGGTGTGAGGTAAATAGTGGTGTCCCCCAGGGTCTGTACTGGGACCAGTCACATTCACATATTCATAAATGATCTGGAAAAAGGGGTAAACAGCGAGGTGGCAAAATTTGCAGATGATACAAAACTACTCAAGATAGTTAAGTTCCAGGTAGACTGGGAAGAGCTACAAAAGGATCTCTCAAAATTGGGTGACTCGGCAACAAATTGGCAGATAAAAGTAAATGTAGATCAACGCAAAGTAATGCACATTGAAAAACATAATCCCAACAATACATAGAAAATGATGGGGTCTAAATGAGCTGTTACCACTCAAGAAAGAGATCTTGCAGTCATTGTGGATAGTTCTCTGAAAACATCCATTCAATGTGCAGCGGCAGTAAAAAAAGCGAACAGAATATTGGGAATCATTAAGAAAGGGATAGATAATAAGGCAAAAAATATCACATTGCCTCTGTATAAATCCATGGTGCGCCCACATCTTGAATACTGCAGGCAGATGTGGTCACCCCATCTCAAAAAAGATATGTTGGAATTGGAAAAGGTTCAGAAAAGGGCAACAAAAATGATTAGGGGTATGGAATGACTTCCATATGAGGAGAGATTAATTAGACTGGGACTTTTCAGCTTGGAAAAGAGATGACTAAGGGGGGATATGATAGAAGTCTATAAAATCATGACTGGGGTGGAGAAAGTAAATAACAAAGTGTTATTTACTGTTTGTCATAACACAAGGATTAGGGATCAAATGAAATTAATAGGCATCAGGTTTAAAACCAACAAGAGGAAGTATTTTTTCACACAATGCAGTCAGTCTGTGGAACTCTTTGTCAGAGGATGTTGTGAAGGCCAAGACTACAACAGGGTTCAAAAAAGAACTAGATAAATTCATGGAGGATATGTTCATCAATGGCTATTAGCCAGGATGGGCAGAGATGGTGTCCCTAGCCTATGTTTGCCAGAAGCAGACAATGAGCGACAGGAGATGGATCACTTGATGATTACCTATTCTGTTCATTCCCTGTAGGGCACCTGGCATTGGCCACTGTTGGAAGACAGGGTACTGGGGTAGAAGTACCTTTGGTCTGACCCAGTATGGCCATTCTAATGTTCTTATGTTTCTTTTTTCATCCCGAAAGACATTGAAATGATGTCCAGGTCGTGACAGCCCCTTTCCACCCTAATTAATTCAAGCTAATGTGTCTTATGGAATATCTGCATTAACTTTGAATTGGGTGGATTTGCTGATGTTAATTAAGCCAAAGGTGGGGTTTTTTCATATATAGTGTCAAAACATGAATACTTTATAGTGTTATAGGAAAAAGCTAACCTTGACATCTGTTACAAGTTGCTATGGTCTGCAAGAATCAGAACAAGCATGTAGAAAAAGCTGACAGTGCTTGAATGATCCTGATAACTGAGGTAAAAGATACTGGTATAGAATTTGGAAATACAGACCTTGCATTCAGGAGTGGTATAGCTCCCCTGGCAGTGGTGTCTCAAGCCTCCTTCATACTATGCCCTTTATTCTTTTTACAGTATTACTCAGAAATATAAACTTTGATCTTTACCAGCTCAGTAAGTATTTTCTATTTTATTTAAGTTGCATGGCAGGCAGCGGTGAATTGTGTTACATCATAAAAACTCTCATTGACAAAAGCATCAGGTTAACAGACACTCCAAAATAAATACTGTCAAATTAAGCTAGCTTGGAAGGAAAAAAATATATATTGCAGATTCTCTTTAAGAAGGCAGCAGGAAAATCAGCCTTAGGGTTCATTGGGAAAGGGATATAAAAGACCAAATTTTATTCACTTTTCTCATGTAATACTGAGGATTTACTATTCAGATGAATCAGATGACCATGATATGGCCCAGCGTGTTCTATGGATTTTCTTCTTTTCAGGCACTGGAGAAGGAGGGAGAGGAGTGGTTCTTGTTAGCAAAATAGTCAACATGCTTCTTTTTTTTTCTTTCACATACTTTGATTCATGTGATATTTCTCGTTCCTTTCTTCAGAAAGTGCTTCTCTACCTGTCCTTCTCATTGATCTACTCAAGTGAGGTGGGAGGACAACAATAACAGAAAATGTAGAAATGGCAGAAGTGCTAAATGATTTTTTTGTTTTGGTTTTCACTGAGAAGCTTAATAGTGATTGGACATCTAACATAATGAATGCCAGTGAAAATGAGATAGGATCAGAGTCTAAAATAGGGAAAGAACAAGTTAAACATTACTTAAACAAGTTAGATGTTCGAGTCACCAAAGCCTGATGAAATACATCCTAGAATACTCAAGGAGCTGATTGAGGAGATATCTGAGCCATTAGCAATTATTTTTGAAAAGTCATTGAAGACAGGAGAGATTCCAGAGAACTGGAGAAGGGCAAATATAGTGCCCATCTATAAAAAGGAGAATAAGGACAAACCGGGAAACTACAGACCTGTCAGCTTAACTTCAGTACTTGGAAAGATAACGGAGCAAATAATTAAGCAATCAATTGCGAACACATAGAAGATAATAAGGTGATAAGTAACACTGAACATGGAAGTGTCAAGAACAAATTGTGTCAAACCAATCTTTGACAGAGTAACAAGCCTTGTGGATATGGGGGAAGCGGTAGATATAATATATCTTGACTTTAGTAAGACTTTTGATACTGTCTCTCATACTCTTATAAACAAACAAAGGAAATACACCCTAAATGGTGCTATTATAAGGTGGGTGCATAACTGTTTGGAAAACCATTCCCAGAGAGTAATAATCAGTGGTTCACAATAAAGCTGGAAGGGCATATCAAGTGGATCAGTTCTGGGTCCAGTTCTGTTCAATATCTTCATCAATGATTTTGATAATGGCACAGAGAGTACACTTAAAATGTTTGGGGACAATACCACGCTGGGCGGAGTTGCAAGTGCTTTTGAGGATAGGATTAAAATTGAAAACAATCTGGACAAACTAGAGAAATGGTCTGAAGTAAATAGGATGAAATTTAATAAGGTCAAATGCAAAGTACTCCACTTAGGAAGGAACAATCAGTTGCACGCATACAAAATGGGAAATGGATGCCTAGGAAGGAGTACTGTGGAAAGGGATCTGGGGGTCATAATGGACCTCAAGTTAAATATGAGTCAACAGTGAAACACTGTTACAAAAAAAACCCCATCATTCTGGAATGTATTAGCAGGAGTGTTGTAAGCAAGACATAAGAATTAATTTTTCCATTCTACTCGCACTGAGTAGGCCTCAGCTGGAGTATTGTGTCCAGTTCTTGGTGCCCTATTTCAGGAAAGATGTGGGCAAACCGGAGAAAATCAGAAAAAAGCAACAAAAATGATGAAAGGTCTAGAAAAAAGGACCTATAAGGGAAGATTGAAAAAATTGGGTTTGCTTAGTCTGGAGAAGATAAGACCGAGAGGAATCATAATAAGAGTTTCCAAGTACATAAAAGGTTGCTACCGGGGCATGTGTGTGTGTGGGGGGGGGAGCGTGAATTGTTCTTGTTAATCTCTGAGGATCAGACAAGAAGCAATGGGTTTAAATTGCAGCAAAGGCGTTTAGGTTGGACATTAGGAAACACTTCCTAAATGTCAGGGTAGTTTAGTATGGAAATAAATTGCCTAGGGAAGTTGTGGAATCTCCATCACTGGAGATTTTTAAGAGAAGATTAGACAAACACCTGTCAGGGATGGTCTATATCAGTGGTTCTCAATCGGGGTACACGTACCCATGGGGGTACACAGAGCTCTTCCAGGGGGGTACATCAACTCATCTAGATATTTGCCTAGTTTTACAATAGGCTATATAAAATGCACTAGTGAAGTCAGTACAAACTAAAATTTCATAAAATTACTTGTTTATACTGTTCTATATACTATAAACTGAAATGTAATAATAAATTTATATTCCAATTCATTTATTTTGTGATATTATATGGTAAAATGAGAAAGTAAATCATTTTTCAGTAAGTCTGATTTTGTAATCAAATACAGTAGTTTTTAAGTGAGGTGAAATTTGGGGGTACACAAGACAAATCAGACTCCTGAAAGGAGTACAGTAGTCAGGAAAGGTTAAGAGCCATTGGTCTAGATAATATTTAATCCTGCCATGAGTGCAGGGGACTGGACTAGATGACCTTTAGTGGTCCCTTCCAGTCCTATGATTCTATGATTGCTCTTGTGTGTCCTGCATATTCTTATTTATTTATTTATCCCTTTTATTGATGTTTCTCTTTTTTCCCTCTCAATCTTTTTTTCTTTCTCTTACTTATCAACCTCTGCCAATATGCACTCAATCACTGGCAACAGGGTTACTCATCGGATTCTCTCAAAAGAAGTCAGTGATTCTATCAAACTTCCATTAAGGGAAAAAAAATATTAAACATTAGGAACTGGGAGAATTGACCCACATGAAAAACTGACTTTATTATTGCCTTGGAACCCCACTCAACTATCAGTGCCTCCTGTACTACTGACTGTATAGACAAAGACAGTCCCTGTTCCATGGCTCTTACAGTCTGCACTATCCATGCAATACATCTGGCCCAATATACATACATAAACTGTATACTCTACTTCTGAGGGAATTCTGTACCAAAAATTTAAAATTCTGCTAAAAAAAAATAATTCTGCACACAATATTTTAAAATTTTGCAATATTCTGCATATTGTATTTGTCAATAAATAAAGGTGGAGGCTTCAGCATGGCAGTGGGGAGTACAGGCCACTGGCTGCACAGAAGTGGGAGATCACCCTGCAGCCCCCTCTCCCCAGGATACGGAGTCGGTGGTGAGGCTGCATGCGACCCTGACATAGTGCAAGGGCTGTGCCAGCCCCAGAAACACTCTGGGGCCCCGCCCCTCCGTGCCAAGTGCACCAAGTTAGGAAACAAGAGGGACAGAGTCTCACATGCCCAACCCTATCTCCTGATCCAGGCAGGCTCAGCACAGCAGGATACAAGTGTGGAGGGGCTCAGTGTGTGGGGTTCTGTGTTTGAGGAAATCTGGGTGGCTTGTTCAGGGTCTGACCTGGCCCTATCCCCTCCTTCCAGGGAAAGAGGAAGTCCTGTCCTTCTGCACCCCCAGTCCAGCTGGAACTAGCAGCTGAGTCTGGGATATTATCAGCCCCCTCCATGCTGATTTACCTCTCTACCAGCTGCTCCAGTCACCTGAAACTGCTGGGGAGAGGCGCATGACCACTCTTGCAGCTTCCCTTTGCTTCCCCATCGGAAGTCATTTTTCTGCAGGGAAGCAGAGAAATTTGCAGGGGACATGAATTCTGCATGTGCACAGTAGTGAAGAATTCCCCAGGAGTAATATTCTTCTTATATTAAGTTGGGTCCTCCACAAGAGGGATAAAATAAAGCACCAGTGCTTCACTTGATTCCACAGGGAATTATATTTTGAATATGCTTAAGGTCCTACACTGCCCTGCTTATTTCTGGTTCTGTGGACAGTGCTATGCTTTAAGAAAAATAAAAGATGACCATTTTTATTTAAAAGTCTGAATTTAATAATGATATGAGTGAATAGTATTCTGCAAATCATAACGTACAGTATAATTTCCATCATTAACCAATTTCCAAACTCATTATAACAATAGAGTACTTGAATGAAGACCTCCAAGGTACATCTCACTACTGTAGCATGAGAACATCAGGGAGGTTAACTAGACATATTTTTAATGAATAATTTATTCAGATTTAGACTCTTTTTTTCTCCATTTGAGAATTATTTATGAACAGACATAGAATTTTTCAGATGTATTCATTATTAAAAGTTGAGGGGTCTATGCAAATATTTATAATCCTCTGAATTGTTTCTGACCTATTCATTTGGACTATGTCTTCAACAATTTATTTTCATTATTTGTTGTTCATGTTGTGTGATAGATCACCTAAGTTACATGATATTGTTTCTGCTTCCTGATTAGATGGCTGAAAGTTTTAAATATAAAAAAGCCCACTTATGCAAATCTCTCTCTCAATATGGCCTTTATCATTACAGTATTTTCACACATCCCAAGTAATTAAAAAGTAGCAATAACAATTACTAAAGTAAATTACCTCAAATGCTCACACAAATTATTGTAAAGAGTTAGGAATACCTTTAAGGCATATTTAATAATTTTGACTAAAACCAAATGTTTTAAAATACTACAGTATTTGTACACCCCTACTTGTTGGTGATTAGTGCTACTTGAACAAACAAGTAATCTACTCCAAAGTTCATTCAGCAGCCAGACTCAGCTATGAATATATTTCTGAACATCTAACTCTGTTGGTCTTAGAATACCTTATGTATCCTCACTCAAAATGGGGTATTCCAGGCCATTAATATCATCTGTGAGCCCTCTGGAAGAGGGAATGTGTCTTTTTAAGAGTTTGTTCCCCACCTACCATGATGGACCCCTGATTCTCTTTGGCATTTCTATCTCTCCTATAATAGAAATATTAAAATAAAAGTAATAGATGCATTTTAACAAGCTGGCCAATTTCACTGGAAGTCAATTCTGAATCATGGGAAGAAACTGAAATTCGTATTCTTTGCAATTTAAAAATAAATTCTTAAAAAAAACACTAGCCCTGAATTTGGAACTCACATTGCTGATAAGTGGATATGCTGATCTCTGAACAATAAGCCAAGTATTCTGAGGTATGATTCTAAGCAGAAATGTTCCCCAAGCGCTACGAATACTAATTCACTGATGTCTGTTAGAAGGGGAAAACAAGATGTTGTGTTCTGCAAGTACTAAAGGGACATGTTTCATTGGCATCAGTGGGATTTCCAGGATTGAAAAGAAAACATGTAGAAATAAGAAAAGGAGTACTTGTGGCACCTTAGAGACAAACAAATTTATTAGAGCATAAGCTTTCGTGAGCTACAGATCACTTCATCGGGTGCTCACGAAAGCTTATGCTCTAATAAATTTGTTAGTCTCTAAGGTGCCACAAGTACTCCTTTTCTTTTTGCGAATACAGACTAACACGGCTGCTACTCTGAAACCTGTCATTATGTAGAAATAGGAACTTTTATTTATGCCAGTTGCTTCCTAATTTATCCATGTTAGGAAAGTAGAGGATAAAGAAGCTAAAAGTCAATGGAGAAAAAGGAGATTGGCAAAACCATACCATTATCCAGGAAAAGACACAGAAAAGGGAATATTTTCATCAAATTAAATATTCAAGTAAGTGATTCTGTATTATTTTAAAATGATTGACTTCAGTGGATTAAGAGTTCTCCCACAGCAGGAGAGAGGTTGCTCAGGCTGAAGCTAAAGGACTCTTTGAATATGTCTACACAGAAAAAAAAAAAGTCTGTAGCAGCAAGTCTCAGAGCCCAGGTCAACTGCATTGAGCTCCCAGGGCTTGCACACTAGGGCTAAAAACAGCAGTGTAGACATGCCAACGCAAGTAGGAACATGGGGTCTGAAACCCAGTGATGGGGGAGGGGCTGGGCTGCAGTCCTAGCAGGAAGTCTACATAGCTATTTTTAGCCCTGAATCAGGAGCCTGAGACAGTTGAACCAGACTTTGAGATTTACCGCCATATTTTTTTTCTGTGTAGACGTGCCCTCTGAACCCCAGGTTCCTCAAGCCAGGGGATTTGTTTGGTAGAATTTACACAGTCAGCAGAGTTATGGATGAATTGCATGCTTCAAACTGTTTCCCCTTCCCCTTTTAGAGGGAGGGTTGTAAATATTTTTAATATAACTTCAAATTTTTTTTTTGAAATTCAAAAATGGTTGGTTCAGTTTGGGGGCAAAAGTTGAGATCAGTAATTTACTGTGCAAAATACTGAATAGAGAACTGGCAGGGAGACTCAGGGAGCTTCCCAGCTGAGCCACTGTCTCTTGAGAGACCTTGGGAAGTCACTGCATCTCTGTGCTTCAGTTTCCCCATCTGTAAAAAGGAAATAATGATGCTTTCCTTCTTTGTAAAGTGCTTTGAGACCTACTTTGATCTCCTGTGGATAAATAATGAAAGAATTATTGGGCCAGGCAAGCATGAAAATGATTCTGTATCCTGGTGCAGCACTTAATTGTGAGGTCGGAGACCCCTGCTCCAATGACTTTTTAAAATTTATTATCCACAGAGTCTACTCCATTGCAGATCAGGGCATTCAGTAGATCCTTGTTCAAATCATTTCTTCCCTTCTGGTGGAGGTTGGCTTTAAATCAACAGGCTCCCAATCCTCAAAGAGTATTTTAACCCCTCAGCTATAGGATATTCTGATAACCTCTTCGCTCTTCCCCCCAAAACTTATTGTTAAAATGGCGTAGGCACCTAATACCAAGAGAGGGTTTGCAGAGAAGAATCCCAAACAGAGGGAGGCACCTAATGCCTCCCAGACTTAGGCTCCTATTTCTGAGGAGGGGCGGGTTTTAGCACACATCCCTAAATTTGACATCTCCCATTGGCTAGCTTTGCTGAGGAGCAGCCTAACATGATGGCTTTTGTGAAATCCATTCTATGGCACCTATCTCTCCCCATTCATTGAACAGCAACCTAGACACTGAACTCCAGCTTTATGAATCCCAGTGATTTTTCTGGGCTTCTATAAATCAGGCATGGAGATGTTCAGTGTTATCACACGTAAGTTCCTGTGTGAATCTAGCCCATTAAGGGTGACCATTGTACGCAAAAGAACTATGTAAATTTTGATTGCCAGAGGCCAAACTCTGCAGCCCTCACTCAGAAGAAACTTCTGTTTAACAATACATTGGGATCTTTTCCATAGTAAGAACTACAAGATTTCCCCATAGTCAAATTAAAATAAACATATCTTTCTTGCTTGACATATTTCCCTGTATTTCCACTAACTAATGCTTCACATCAAATTCACCAACAAGAAGGTTGATGTTTCACTGCTGTGTTTCTCTTTACAAGAAATATTAAACACACACACACTCACAAAAGAATGAAGAAAATATGTGAAAAAGAGAAATAACTACAGAAAGAAACTAATGTCTGCAAATACATATTTATATTTTAAGCACCAGAAATCAATATGTCCTTTCAAAACCTGAATTCCATCTCAGAAGGAGCAGTTTATCAGTGCTAAGGTTGTCATGGTACACATGCAATTGTATTGAATCATGGTGTAAATAGATGAGTGAGATCCATATATCTTTCTGACACAGACAGCATTCTACACATAGCTTCAGTCCCAAGATTGCAACAACTTGCATGCTCCTTCATTCCGAAAAAAACAACAACCAATGTTCAAAAGTGTTTAGGGTTTGGATTAATCTCTTTCATGCATTAGAATCAGCTTGTTCATTTGTGGCTGACTCTGTATCCTCTTGTACAATAAACATTTCAGCTATGCAAAGAAAATCATCTAACAGAATTATTTGACTGAATCAAGTGGACTTTCTGTAATACAAGAAGGAAAAAAGTAGTAGAATACCCAGAAATGTCTCACAATCACCTCTTACAGCAAGCAGATGATATTATAAAAGAAACAGAAAAATGGCTGGATCAAGAATGTTCTCTAGGAAAATCTTATAACTTTATCTGCTCTTTATTTAAACACTTTCATGATAAATGAACAATTTCAGGATTCTTTTATAAACAATGGGAAGCCCAGTAAATAATTTTAAGACTAGAATAAGCAGCAAAGTAAAATAACCACTAAAACCACATCTAACTATAGTGCTTTCCTGAATAAAATGAGGTCACATGAGTGGGTTGATTTCAGTGGGAATGCTGGCCTAAGTAAAGTTTTTCAGGTTTGGACCACATATGAAAAAAGTAATACATTTATTTTTTATCCAAGCCATATTTGGGGTTTTTTAGGGAAATGCCACCACAGCTAAACATGGATAAGAGGTGTCCGTCCTGCAATCCATTGTGAATAGTGAGAAATGTAATAACACCTGGCACCATGAAACCTGAAAATGGCTGAGTAGTGTACATTTTTGTATAGCTTCAGAACAGCAGAATCTGATGGCTGCTTACACTTGCACAATTATTTCACTTGACAACAATGGCCTCAATCCAACCATCACATATAAAGGGCTATCTCCTGATTTTTATTTATTTATTTGGTTGGTTGGTTGCTGATGTAGTTCTTCTCTTTGACTTCAGTGAAGGGTTTTCTGCACAAACATAAAGCAGAATATAGTATATATAGGAAAGGCTCTTCCCAGGTCTGTCCCTTATGTGCCACTCTGGTGACAAAAATGAACATACAAACTGGCTATATCTCCTTTGCTAGGAATATATGAATAGTCATACTGGATCAGACATAAGGTCCATCTAATCTAGTGGCCTGTTCTGACAAGGCTAGTACCAACCAGATGCTTCAGTGGAAGGTGTAAGAACTCTGCAGTAGATGGATGTAGGATAATCTGCCACTCACATTAGGTCTCATCCTGATTTCTAAATGTTAGAGATTAATTTAAGCCCAGAAGCTTGAAGTTTAATATCCCTTCCAAAATTGCTGTTATTAATTATGCCAATTCTGGATACCCTTGATTTCCATATAAATATTTGCTATTGTTTTAAATCTTGCTAAATTCTTTCTCTCAAATATGTGCTATGAAAGTGAGTTCATTGCATAAAAAGAGATATCCTTTGATCAGCTGGGAATTTTCTACCATTGCATTTAATTGAATATCCCTTTCTTTTGTTAAAGCACAGGGAAAGCAAAAGTTCATGATCTACCTTCTCTAAACCATTCAGTATTTCACACCTTTTATTATGTCTCCTTTTATTTGACTCTTTTCTAAGCTAAACAATCCCTGTCTTTTCAATCTTTCATCATGCAAGAGTATTTTTCTCTCCTTGATCATTCTCATTGCTGGGGATTCCTTTGCTGTGGGAGAGTCTTCAGCAGGCATAAAGCCACAATAGCTAACTCCTATGCTATCCACTCTCCAGGCACTTGGGGACCTTTGCCAGCTGGCATAGTTTAGAGCAGTATCTAGGCTATTCTATCCTATCCTAGGTTGGAAGCCAAAAGCAGCATGGAACCAGACAGATTGCCATAACCAGCTATCTGATTGACCCTCTCTGCTTCACCATGTGAGAACTCTGGCACTGCACAGAATCTGAGACAAAATGCATAGATCAGGGCTGTGCTCCTTCAATTCTATTGTTACCAATAACTCCTACAACAATGGGGAGGGGAAATGGTGTTGGTGGAGTTTTGTGCTCTTTTTTTTTCATTGGAGCACTGACTTCTCTACAGCATGCAAGCATATAATAGTTTGATACAACGGTATTACTGATACTGTAGTTCTTCCCTTCCAGTGTGCTGACTATCATGGTGTCAGGATTTAGGAATCTGATGGGAATCCCCATTTTCCTTGGCTAATATTTGAGCAGAGATACCTATGGAACAGGAAAAGGAGGTTGTCCTCCACACTGCTCAGTGAGGTGACCCTTCCCTGCACTATTCTCTGACCCACATCGATGGAGCTAGTGTTTTGTGCTTTGAGAAGAAGCAGAAAATGGTGGGCTGGGGTTAGGGCCAAAGAAGATGCCCCAAGCTTTCTTATCTTTTGCATAGAACTCTTTTGTGCTGTGTTAACCCTCCTCCCTAGTGAGGCTAAGCCATGTTGTCCAGAAACTGAAGTGGGTTGACAAGGTGTCAGATTAAAATATGACCATGTAAATCATTGTGGCTACCACTGTTATATAATTGCAACAAATCTTGTACAAAGTATGTCAAGTGAGGTGTCTAGGCAAAAGTTAGGATTTGCTGAATATGATCATCCTATTTGTATGCCTGTACCATTTTTGTATTTTAAGTTATAAATATTAACTATCTAACCGTATTTCAAATGTTTGCTCCTGTGTTAACACCCACAAGGTGTTTAGCCAGCACACTCTGAAGGGACTATTCAAGTTGAATGGCCAATCAAGGAACACTTAACTCACAATGGACTATAGAAGAAGCCCATCCACACCTGATGGACTTTCATGTGAAAGTTCTTACTAGAGTATAGGTAATGGCTTCTGCTATGATTAAGCGAAGCAGGCATGGACATGTGACTTGCCCATATAACTCTCAAATCCATCTTGCTACCTGTATTTTTCCATAAGCTGTGTGGAGGGCTTTGTTTGAAACAATAAGTTTCCCTTCTACATGGCAGAAACTATAAAAGGCCCTGGAAGCATCTCCATTTTGCCTCTTTCCTGCTCAAACCTCTGGACTATGAACTTATACTAATGGGTCATTCTAACCAAAGGACTGAGGACCTCCCACTGATTTGGGAGCAAGCTGAGACCTAACAAGCCAGCAGTTTATCCCATCACTGCTATGATCCAAGAACCTTGCAATTATGGTATGAATTTGATTCCTTTAACCAATTTTAACTCTCACTTTTCTTTCTTTCTTTTTATACATAAACCTTTAGATATTAGACACTAAAGGATTGGCAACAGAATGATTATTGTGTAAGATCTGAGTTATATATTGACCTGGGTATGTGCCTGGTCCTTTGGGATCAGAATAACCCTTTGGTTGATGAATTTGGTTTTAAATAACCACTCATCATTAAGTCTAGTGTTTTTAGTGGTGATACAAGGACTGGAATACCTAAGGAGACTGCTTTTCTGACTTCTTGTTAGCCAATGTGGTAAAACAGAAGTTTACTTTTGTTGCTGGTCTGGTATATCTTATGGGAGAATAACTATCAGCTTTGGGGTATGTCTTCTCTATTTCTCAGCAGTTTCTCCTGAATTTGATATTCTCAGTTGTGACCCACCAAGGCACGGTGACACAAGGTCTTATAATTAAGGTGGTGGCCTGGGACTCAGGAGGTCTGGGTTCAATTTCCAACTTTGCTACAGACTACCTGTGTGACCATCGGTGAGTTACTTAATATCTCTTTGCCTCAGTTCCCCATGTGTAAAATGAAGGGATACTCTCCAGTATTACAGGACGTGTCATGAGGATAAATCCATAAGCATAAATGAAGTTCTGAAATACTATGGTGATAAGCAACACACAAAAGTCTATATAAAAGGGCCCCAGAGAGTGCACAGGACTTTTCCTGAGATGCCTGTGTCTCCAGCAGATCTGCAAGATCCAGGGGATTTGGCAGCCAGGCCCTCCTTCTGCAACTGAACAGACACTTATTCTTGGGGAATGTTTTAGAGGAAAATCTATGATAGGAACCTGGCAGAGTTTTCCTCACCAAGGGGTAAACTAGATGGACCTTTGCACGTAAATTATTCCACATTTTATTCTGCAACATGGAGAAATTAAGATGCACAAGAAAATAAAATTCCTGTTACTGACCAGTGTCTCTTCAGTATCATGACAGTGTTCTTTTAAAGAGCACTCACTCATTGCCATTATGCAGAGATTGTTGATTGGCAGTGATGACAGGACAGCTACTTAGCATCGGTTTAAAAGCCTGCCATTTGTTTGTTATTATGAGCATGTTTGTTTTGCTTTTAGAACATATCAGGGAAAATGTTGGAAATCGCAGGCAATGCATTCAGCTGCCTAACCTGTGTGTGGATTGGATGTGCAATTTTATATGGCTGAAAAGGTTGCTCCAGCTTTAGGATCATATAAATAACAATATCCACACACAACTTTACCTCCTTTTGACTATAAGCAAGTGTTGTTTTGTATCCAGTTTTAAAGGGGATGTTCAAAGAATTCTAGAAAGCAGTTTTGGACAAATTTCCCCTCAACTTTGAGTTATGCATTCCTTACATTCAATTCATTAAGAGAGTTGTTAAATAACATTTTTGTTGCATTTTATTGTGGGTGCTGAGTGCACTGATGTATCTTGTAAAGTAAATAATCCCACATAGGGGACAACAATCAACAATATCTGTATAATCATTAAACAGCACATAGTTAAATCTTCCAATATTTCAGGCATATTTATAATGCTACACTCATAGGTTTTTATTCTCCTATATATTACCAAGAGGTAATACTACCTCACTGCCTGAAATACTATAGTTCATTATAGATGATTAGTAGTGTGATTACTGATCATACACTTGAAGCCTGACATTTGAAATCACATCACCATGTTATCTTAAAGGAAAGAAATTATTCTCATCCTTTCCTAATATGTTTATCATTGTGAGGCTGAGTCAGTTAACTATATGGATTTCCTCTCTAGCTGCTGACTTCTGTCATACAGAATGAAATGCATGCAGCCCATGCTGTTACAGCTGTAATTAAAAAGCAGAAAGGTATATGGTGACTAATTCTTCTTGGAACAGAATGCCTAAATTCATGTTGTACTCAATAAACCTCTTTCCTGTATGACTATGTATGGTGTGACTTATTTTATGTGCAGATAATGAATACTGACTTATTTCATGTGCAAATAATGTGTGCTTCACATTAAGGTAGGTCTACACAGCAATTAAACACCCACAGCTGGCCTAGGTCAGCTGACTCTCAAGTGACACATGAAAGCAGGTATTCATCAGTAACAGACATGCCACAAAATGCCATAACCTCCTCTCAATTATGAAATAAAAATTGTCCATTAGTTATATATTCTTTTACCTCAAACCCTCCCTTGTTTGTGCAGGGGATCGGATGACAGACCAAGTCTCCTACTGGTGCTGGATACCTCAGAGGAGCAGAAAAGGGGGTTTCCCACTGGCTGTTGTTGGAAGTCAGTAGGAGGTGAGCCTCCTGTGGCTTGTGTTGGGAATCAAAGGTAGTAGGTCTCCTTTGGTTGTTTAGATAAGTCTGAGGTTCTCAGGAAGGAATGGTTCTGCTCAGGGTGGGGCTGGGGACTTCATAAGGAAAGGGTGGGTCTCCAGACTCCTCAGTACTAATTTCACTGGCTGAAGCTGTGGCTAGGAAGGCAATCATCACTAGAGAAGTCAGGCTGATGTGGATGTAGGAATTGCAGTCCGTGCAGTAGTAGTTAGACCTTACTTCTTTTTCTCCTCCCCATGTACTAGTGGAGAGGTTGGCCAACAGAGATGCATGTACTATAAGATGTTCCTAGTGGTGCTGGGGAGAAACACAGGAGGGGAGTTCCTCCTACTGCAGCTTCCATGACAATAACAGGCCTACTTTACCATTATATCTTGACAGTAAGAGCACAGGTGAGCACTTCAGTTTGGAAACTTCAGCTCAATGAAGAGGGCAATACCTCGTGCTCATCCTTGCATCTCTATATAGCTTCTGTTCAGGCTACAACTTTATACTCCCTTCTGGGCACCATGCTACGGCTTGTGGGATCAACCCCTATAGCACATATTTGATAGCAAACATTCAACTGTCTTCTATAGCAGATATCTCCATACCTGAGAAGGCTTCAGTTATTCCACAGCAAGCATGACTGTTTTTAAACTAGCTGGCTTTGAAGGGTAGGATATAAATTAGTGCTCAGTTGGGATAAATAAATTGCTCTTTGGGGCCAAATTGTACTCACTTGTGATTGCTTGGATGAAGTGCACATGTGGCGTAAATCTTTTCTTACAGTGTGAAAGCCTCTGGGGAAGGGTTCTATGAAATGTTTTGTTAGAATCCATTCCTTGGCAAACCCAGGAATATCAGCCCAGATCCAAAATAATTACCAGATCTGCAAAGATAATATTTCAACAGAATGTGTGCCTCCAATTTCAGCAGCAGTTGTTCAATTGCCTGCTATTATGATCTCGCTCTGCAGGATCCATTTTCTGTAAACCAAATGCCCTAGGGCTAATTCAGTTCAAATCAAGAGGAAGAAAAGTTCTTCAGTGTATCTAAGATATCCCAGAATTTGATCTAGTTTTCGGAGTTCTGTCCCATGCTGTCTGATGCTACCATTTAGCCTTATGCAGGCTCAGACTAGTATTTGTATTAACCCTTCTACTTTCATTGATTATAAATAAGAGGGTACATTGTGATCATCCAGTCTGACCTCCTGTAAACAATGGCTATGTAACTTCCCTGAATTAATTAATTAATTAATTCCTGTTTGAACTAGATCATATCTTTTAGAAAACCATCCAATCTTGATTTAAAAGTTGTCAGTGATGGAGAATCTACCCCTCCCCTTTTAAAGGTTTAAAGTAGAAGCTAAACAAATTCAGACTGGAAAGAAGTAGTAATTTTTTAACAGTGAGAGTAAGTAATCATTGGAACAATTTACCAATGGTTGTGGTTGTTTCTCCATTACTGATGATTTTTTAATCAAAATTGGATAGCTTTTAAAAAAATATGCTCTAGGAATTATTTGGGGACATTCTAGGGCCTGTGTTATACAGGAAGTCAGATTAGATCAGGGATTCCCAAACTTGGTTTGCAGCTTGTTCAGGGTAAGCCTCTGGTGGTCCGCGAGACACTTTGTTTACCAAAGCGACCACAGGTACAGCCGCTCGCAGCTCCCAGTGGCTGCAGTTCCCTGTTCCCAGCCAATGGGAGCTGCGGGAAGTGGCATGCAGCTTCCACTGGCCAGGAACAGCGAACCGCGGCCACTGGAAGCTGTTAGCGGCCGTAACTGAGGATGCTCAGGTAAACAAAGCATCTCGGGCCCTCCAGAGGTTTACCCTGAACAAGCCACGAACCAAGTTTGGGAACCCCAGGACTAGATGGTCACAACAGTCCCTTCTGGCTTTGAAATTTATGAATCTATAAATTGTTTCACTGTTAAACATTTGCACCTTATTTTCAGTCTGAATTTGTTCAGCTTCAACTTCCAGCCACTGGATCTTGTTATAGCTTTGTCTGCTAGAGTTGTCATCTTCATTATTTACTACTCCTCCAATTTTTGGGTCAACTGAAAATTTATCAGTGATGATTTTATATTTTGTTCCAGGTCATTGATAGAAAATGTTATATATCAGAGGGCTAAAAATCCAACCTTGTCGGACCCCACTAGGAACAAACCCAACTCAGTGATGTTTCCCTGTTTACAATTACATTTTGAGACCCATCAGTTAGCTAGTTTTTAATCAATTTAATGTGTGCCAGGTTGATTTTGTACTGTTCTCATATCTTAATCAAAATGTCATGTCGTACCAAATCAAATGACTTACAGAAGTCTAAGTCTAAGTATATTGCATCAATACTATTACCTTTATCAGCCAAACACGAAATCTTATAAAAAAAAAAGATATCAAGTTAGTTTGACAGGATCTATTTTCCATAAACCTGTTCTCATTGGCAATAATTATATTGCACTCCTTTAATTCTTTATTAATCAAGTCTCTTAGCAGCTATTCCATTATTTTGCTGCAATCAATATCAGCCTGACAGGCCTATAATTACCAGCATCATCCTACTTACCTTTCTAGATATTGAACATTAATTTTTTTTCAATTCCTCTGGAACTTCCCCAGTGTTCCAAGACTTATTGAAAATCATCAACGGTCCAGAGAGCTTCTTGACCAGCTTTCTTAAAACTTTCAGATGCAAGTTATCCAGACCTACTGATTTAAAAAATGTCTTGCTTTAGTAGCTGCTGTTTAGCATTCTCCTTAGTTACTGTTGGAATAGAAAGTATTTAATCATCATCATTGCAATATTTATACATCATTTGGCTTCTTCTCACATATAGAACAGAAATATTTATTGAACATTCATGCCTTTTCTGAATTATTATTTACAATTATATCATTTCCCTTCAGTAATGGACCAATAAGCCTCTTAGGATTACATTTTGTTCTTAATATACTTTAAAACCTACTTTTCCTTGTCCTTAACACTGCTGGCCATTGCCACCCTATACCGAAAACCTACTGACCGCTATTCCTACCTACATGCCTCCAGCTTTCACCCAGATCACACCACAAGATCCATTGTCTACAGCCAAGCTCTACAATACAACTGCATTTGCTCCAACCCCTCAGACAGAAGCAAACACTGACAAGATCACTATTCTTGTAAAAGATTTAACAGGCCTCTAATTTCTAAAAGAACTAACAGATCTCTGATTTCTATGGCTTTGTAGTAGTCTGTCCTCGCCTTGACTTGTTGTTTGGCAAGATAAGTAACTGTTATGAAAAAGGCCTGGAGCTAGCAAAATTTTGTGTAAACATGTTATCGCAGGCAAAGGTTAGGTTTGAATACAACAATAATAGGTTTTACCCATTGGCTGCAGGACTCTGTGCACGAGGATAACAGGACCTACTGATTCGTGGAGGGGTTCAGGCACGAGGGCTGCATGTATCACCCACTCATATATATATGGTGTGTAGACAATGCATAGGGTCCCCCTCTGACTAGCAGGGGGGCACCACACTCGAGCGTAATAAACAGAAACTTTGCAAAGATTGATGAGTTGTTACTAGTTTATGTGCCTCAGCCTAGACCCGATTTGTACGTGACCTAGGTGGCATAATTCGCTACTCTGATAATAGCGTGGCCTCTGTGGTTTAATTCGTAACAGTTTTGGCACCCCAGATGGGACTCTAGGCTCGCCCTAATAAGCGAAGCTGCACTCCTCCTCTCGGATAGCTCCAGCCGGCACAAGGTGAGTTCACCTTTGAGAACTCCGGGGGGGGGGAGCTGAGAGTTGTCGCTTAGGTGATAAGGTGGCACATTTAATGCTCTCTTGGTAGCCCATTCCACTATGGGTTCTGGACAGAGTGTAAGCAGGGGAACCCCTTTGGCAGAAATCCTCAAAAATTGGAGACACATTTCTGGTACCCATGGGTTAGGTAAAAGGAGAATGGTAAATTTGTGTAAGATAGAGTGGCCGGCACTGACAGCTCAAACCTTGTTTGAGTGGCCACCGAATGGATCCTTTGCCGGGGACAAATTAACGGCACTAAGGAAAAAACTAGAGGACAAAGTTCCAGCTCAGATGGATTACTGGTATGTGTGGGACAACTGGGCTTATGCGCGTGCGAAGGGACGTCCCCTCACTTCCTCTTTCTCTTACCTTTCCCAGGGGTCTTCTGCCCCATCCCCATCCTGTGTCATGCTGTCAGCCTCTGCCCCTCCTCCGGCTTACCCTTGTCTTTCTGATTTATGTCCTTCACCCCCTTGCTTGCCACCACCCAACCCGTCTGAACCTACTATCGACCCATCGTCTGCCCTTCAAGCTCCTCTTGTTCAACAACCCCTTGTTACTCATGCCGCAGATGGTGCTGAGCAGTTAGTCTTTCCTTATGTGCATCGTCCGTTTGGTCCAGGCGATTTAGTGATTTGGCAGCAACAGATGCCCCGCCTGCGCGACGACCCAGAAAAGCTATTGCAGACTATTCGGTCTGTGTTTATGGCATTCAACCCCTCGTGGGGAGATGTTCAGGTAATTTTGGACACACTCTTTACTCCGGATGAAAAATATTCCATTTTGGATGCTAATAGACGTTGGGCGGGGGAAGATGGTACTCGAGTGCTTTGGCCATCGACTGACCCCGCTTGGAGTCCGAATATCACTGATCAAATGGGCCGTTTACAAGCTGGGAGACATGGCCTTTTAGAGGCTATACGCAAAGCCGGTAGTAAGACTGCTAATTGGTCTAAGATCCTTGAGTGTCAGCAAGAGCCTACAGAGCACCCCTCCGCCTTTTTGGCTCGCTTGTCTAAGCAAGTTCGTATGTGTGGGGGTGGTATTAACCCTGAGGCGGAAGAAAACCGCCCTATGATGGTATCCTTTTATGTTGATCAAGCAACATCTGATATAAAAAAATACTTTTCTAAGCATGTTCCCCTGACTGGCCAGGAAAACCCCTGCAGGAGGTAGTCCGATTGGTCACCTTTGTGTTTAATGGCAGGGACGAGGAAAAAGCTAAGGAAAAGCGCAAACAAAAGAAGGAGGAAGTAAGTATGTTGGCGGTTGCATTACAGGTCCCCTTCGGGAATCAGGATTGGCGGGGACGTGACGGTGCGAAAGGAAGGGGGCGGGAGCGAGAGCGAATAGAGCGGAGTGGAGGTTGGGGGTGTGTGAAATCTGGCAGTTGTAACTATTGTAAACAGCCAGGACACTGGAAGAGGGAATGTCCCCTATGTCCAAAAGGGGCCCCTTGGCAGAGGCAACCACAAAACGACCCTCCCTGTTTCTCTCAGACTCCTCAATGGTATCCCCCTAACAACTCTTCGAACCCTGTTGACCCCCAGTGACTGGAAGCGGAAATTTTAGGAACTTTGGGGGAGTTGGAGTGGGACTTGGAACTGCAGTCACAAATTTATTTAAAAATCGGGGAACAGCTCGTGCCCTTTTTGGTGGATACTGGGGCCACCCTCTCTACTTTGACTTTTGTCCCAGGTTCTTTGTCAGGTACTGAGGTTTGGATACAGGGCATAGAGGGCCATCCGTACCCAGCGCCCTTGTCCTGTCCCATTCCTATCGAACTCGGTCTGTTAAAATTGTCACATAAATTCCTCGTAATGCCAGAGGGTCCTGCCAACCTTCTAGGGCGGGACATGTTGGATAAGTTGGGGGCACACATACAGTGCACCCCCGAGGGGTTCCGCATGTCCGTCCCTGATTCAGCAGTTGCTTCCCTTATGGCAGTGGTTACCCCTACTTCCACTGTACCCCCCGAATTAACAAGCGTGCCCCACACTTTGTGGAGCACAAATTCTACAGATGTGGGTCTTCAAAAATTGGCTACTCCAGTAAGTTTGAGACACGAGACGGACCGCCCCCGTCTGTAAAACAATATCCCTTGCTGCGAGAGGCTAAGGAGGGCATTTCACTCCTTATTGATAGCTACTTAGAACCAGGGGTTCTGTCCCCTGCAATTCGCCCTGTAATACGCCCATCCTCCCAATACGAAAACCCAAACCTGGACTGGATGGGCGTCCAGTTTATCGATTTGTTCAGGATCTACGCACTATAAACAGTTATGTTATAGCCCCCCATCCAGTGGTTCCAGATCCGAGTACTATTCTAACATTGATTCCTCAGTCGGCTACTTGTTTTACTGTCATAGATTTGTGTGCAGCATTTTTCAGTATCCCTTTACACCCTGATTCTCAATATTTGTTTGCCTTTACTTGGAAGGGTCAACAGTTAACCTGGACTCGTCTTCCCCAGGGGTTCTCAGGATCCCCCACCATTTTTTCCCAGATTCTTATTGAAGATTTGAAAGATATTATATTGCCTAATTCTTCTGCTTTAGTTCAATATGTGGGTGATTTGTTAATTGCTGCCTCTGACCGCGATGCCTGTTTAATTGATTCTGTTGTTTTACTTACTGCATTGGCTGATAAGGGTCATCGTGCATCTCCATCCAAGTTGCAGCTGTGCCTGAGTCAGGTAAATTATTTGGGCTTCGTTATTAGGCCTGGGGAGCGCCTACTTTCCCCTAACAGGGTACGGGCAATCCAGGATTGCCCGCGCCCAACTACAAAAAAACAGTTACGAGCTTTCCTGGGAGCTGCGGGGTTTTGTCGCCCATGGATTGTAGCTTTCGGGGAACTGGTGAAACCACTAGTCCAAGCTACTACCATATCGGCCTTGGACCCTGTCCCCTGGACTCCTGAAATGGAGGGCGCTTTTAGGTCTGTTAAAGAAGCTCTGATTTCTGCACCTGCTTTGGGATTCCCAAATTATGATAAACCATTCTCCCTTTTTACTCATGAACGGAGGGGAGTAGCTAGTGGCGTCCTTTTGCAGTACCTGGGGATCACCCACACCCTGTGGCCTATTATTCAGTACAATTAGACTCTGTTATTCAGGGCTCTGTCTCCTGTGTGCGGTCTATTGCCGCTGCCGCTGTCATGGTTGAACGAACGCGACCTATTGTTTTGGGACATCCTCTGACTGTCTGGGTCTCTCATGAGGTTGAAGTTCTTTTAAAACAGCATTCTACTCAGGTCTTGTCTCCACAGCGAGCTCATAGGTACGAGCTGATCCTGTTGGCTGCTGATAATATCACCTTACGCCGCTGTAATGTCCTTAATCCAGCCACGATGTTACCCCTTCCGGAGGATGGTACTCCACAGTGTATGGATGTCGTCATGCAGCATGGTAAGCCCCGCCCAGATCTGGTGGATACCCCTTTAACTGAACCCGATTTATTACTCTTTACAGATGGGTCCTCGTACTATTTAAATGGCCATCGGGTTTCAGGCTATTCGGTTACCTCCCAAACAGACGTCATCGAGGGTACCCCACTACCACCTTCTTTCAGCACCCAGAGTGCAGAGTTATATGCGCTCATCAGGGCTTGTTTATTGTCATCGGGGAAAGCAGTTACTATTTATACGGACTCTAAGTATGCTTTTGGTGTCTGCCATGCTACGGGCCAGCTCTGGAAACATAGAGGATTTTTAACTTCCTCAGGCTCGAAAATTGCTAATGAGCTGCTAATTTCTGCCCTTTTAGAGGCTATCCAGGCCCCACGCCAGGTAGCGGTGGTGCATTGTTATGCACATAGGCAACCTGACAGTTTTGTATTGCAGGGAAATGCATTAGCTGATTCAGCCACGAAGGCTGCGGCTTTACAACCTCTGTGGATCTCTACTTCCCTCCCCGTGGTTGTACCCTTTCCGCCAGCCGATTGGTCACTGCTGTATGCTGATATATCCTCATCAGAGTTACAGGACTGGAAACGTTGGGAAGGATCAGAGGGTCCCAATAAGATTTGGCGAATTGGGAATAAACCTATCCTTCCCCGGCGTTACTTGCTCGCGGCGGCTCATTACTTTCATTCTTTAGGCCATGCTGGGATCCGGGGCACAGGGGCGGCCATATTGAAATTTTGGGCCGCACCGCATGTGTATCCTGCGGTTAAGCGAGTTCTCAGTTCCTGCTATACCTGTCTGGCCTTTTCTGCACAGGCCCGGTTCGATACCACTCTCAGGGGAGGAAGAACCTGGGCGACTTTTCCATTCCAACGCTTGCAAATGGAGTACGCTGAAATGCCTAGATGCTTGGGGTTTCACCACCTCCTTGTTATCGTAGACCAACTTTCTGGATGGCTTGAAGCAATGCCAAATAGAAAGGCAGACGCCAGATCTGCAGTCAAGTTTTTAATGAAAGATATTGTACCTAGGTTTGGGGTCCCTGAAGTGATTGATTCAGATCGGGGCTCACATTTTACTGCAAAAATCTTAGAAGAATTGTACTGGTGCTTGGGGATTACACGACAATTGCATATTCCGTATCACCCTCAGTCCGTTGGACAGGTTGAGCGCATGAATCGAACTCTAAAGACAACGGTCACAAAGTTTTGTAAAGAAACTGGACTTAAGTGGCCAGATGTCTTGCCTATAGTCTTATGGCATATAAGGCGAACCCCACGAATGCCCCTGGGGCCTATCTCCATTTGAGGTATTGTTTGGGAGACCAGTACTAGTTCCAGGGACTTATGTTCCAGCCCATGCTAGCCTTTTGGATGGAGATGAAACCTTGGCCAAGTATGTTGCTAGGTTACAGGAGGGGTTGACCTGTAATCAGTCGGAGGCTCAGCTGTTTCAAACTGCACCCCTGGGATTGCAGGTTCATTCCTTTAAACCAGGGGATTGGGTCATGGTAAAAAAGATCCCTCGTACAGATCCTTTGGAACCCCGGTGGGAGGGGCCTTATCAGGTTTTGTTATGTACTTATTCTGCTTTGAAAGTTGCAGGTAAAGGCTCCTGGATTCACCATAGCTACGTTAAGCTGGCAACGAGGCTCCCATCCGGCCCTAATCCTGACTGACGAGCTACTTCATTAATGAACACTACTACCAACCCATGGACCGAACTCTCCAGCTATTGGGACCTTCATAGCCCACCGGGACTTCTCGTGTTCCTGTTTATCGGACTTCTATTGGGAGTGTTGGTTTTTGTGTGGTATCGGGGAGGATGCTGTTATTGGTTTGGTTTGCCTGGGGGTTCTTCCCCCTATTCCCAATTCCAGCACAAGGATGGGCGGGTAATAGTTTCTTAAATTTGACTCGGACTATTACACAAAGCATAAATCAAACACAGTGTTGGATATGTATCCATACCCCCACATATATTGGTCAGGGGGTCCCGTTGGTAGGGGTGCCTATCCCTTTTAATAAAACGCATTTTCCCACGCTATGGGCCAATACCACCTTTAATTGGAATATCACTATTCAAACATGGTCTATTGACATGGTGGCCCAAGGCAATTATGCAATATGTGTAAAATGCTCAAAAGGAGTGGAGAACACAAATTTTGTAGGAACTTTCAGGGGGTGCAACCACACTACCACAATTAGCTCTGGAGCGGCACACGCTTCGAACTACTCAGGGGCCCCTTGGCCGGTCCCTGACGGATCAGGCTGGTTTTGGTTGTGCAATCACACAGCTTATAAAGTTCTCCCAGCAGATTGGGTTGGCACATGTACTCTGGGGGCTATTGTGCCCGCCGTCACAGTGCACCAAAACTTATTCCAGGAAGGAATTCACAATTTAGTATGGAGAAAACGACGGGAGGTCCCACAAAACACCCTCGTCAACCGTCCCACGGGGTTTCATTCCTTCACACGATGGTTTTTATCGTGGTTGGGAGTTAGCGAATTAGAAAAGGCTATAGTTAACTTATCAGCTGCCCTAGAATTGATGGCAAATGCCACCGCTGATGCTCTCTCTGCCCTTCAAATAGAAGTTACTCAACTATCACAAACTGCTTTGCAAAACCACCTCGCCCTGGATTACCTTCTTGCAAATCAGGGAGGGGTCTGTGCTTTGGTAAATTCGAGCTGTTGTGTGTTTGTAAATCAATATGGCAGAATTGAAACAGACATTCATATCTTGCAACAGCAAGCAACTATATTCCACCGTGTTAGTCTTGATGATACCAGCACTGGGTTCCAAGAGGTTTGGAACTGGCTTACGTCATGGGTGCCAGATCTGGGAATATGGGGGAGGCGTGTTTTGTATTTGATTTTTTTGGGTATAATTGTATTTGCATTATTTTTTGTATGTATACAGTGTTGCGGTATATGTTGTCGACGGGTTTCTTCTGCCCTAATATAGTTAACTGACGTACAAAAGAAAAGGAGGGACTGTTGTAAAAGATTTAACAGGCCTCTAATTTCTAAAAGAACTAACAGATCTCTGATTTCTATGGCTTTGTAGTAGTCTGTCCTGGCCTTGACTCGTTGTTTGGCAAGATAAGTAACTGTAATGAAAAAGGCCTGGAGCTAGCAAAATTTTGTGTAAATATGTTATCGCAGGCAAAGGTTAGGTTTGAAAACAACAATAATAGGTTTTACCCATTGGCTGCAGGACTCTGTGCACGAGGATAACAGGACCTACTGATTCATGGAGGGGTTCGGGCACGAGGGTTGCATGTATCACCCACTCATATATATATGGTGTGTAGATAATGCATAGGGTCCCCCTCTGACTAGCAGGGGGGCACCACACTCGAGCGTAATAAACAGAAACTTTGCAAAGATTGATGAGTTGTTACTAGTTTATGTGCCTCAGCCTAGACCTGATTTGTACGTGACCTAGGTGGTATAATTCGCTACTCTGATAATAGCGTGGCCTCTGTGGTTTAATTCGTAACACTATCAAGCATTCGTACAACCACAATACCCACCTGCTGAAGTGAAGAAACAGATTGACAGAGCCAGAAGAGTACCCAGAAGTCACCTACTACAGGACAGGCCCAACAAAGAAAATAACAGTACACCATTAGCCATCATCTTCAGCCCCCAACTAAAACCTCTCCAACGCATCATCAAGGATCTACAACCTATCCTGAAGGATGACCCATCACTCTCACAGACCTTGGGAGACAGGCCAGTCCTTGCTTAGAGACAGCCCCCCAACCTGAAGCAAATACTCACCAGCAACCACACACCACACAACAGAACCACTAACCCAGGAACCTATCCTTGCAACAAAGCCCGTTGCCAATTCTGTCCACATATCTATTCAGGGGACACCATCATAGGGCCTAATCACATCAGCCACACTATCAGAGGCTCATTCACCTGCGCATCTACCAATGTGATATATGCCAACATATGCCAGCAATGCCCCTCTGCCATGTACATTGGTCAAACTGGACAGTCTCTATGTAAAAGAATAAATGGACACAAATCAGACGTCAAGAACTATAACATTCAAAAACCAGTCGAAGAACACTTCAATCTCTCTGGTCACTTGATTACAGACCTAAGAGTGGCTATCCTTCAATAAAAAATCTTCAAAAACAGACTCCAAGGAGAGACTGCTGAATTGGAATTAATTTGCAAACTGGATACAATTAACTTAGGCTTGAATAGAGACTGGGAGTGGATGGGTCTTTACACAAAGTAAAACTATTTCCCCATGTTATTTCCCCCCCTAACCCCCCACTGTTCCTCAGACGTTCTTGTCAACTGCTGGACATGGCCCACCTTGATTATCACCACAAAAGTTTTTCTTCCTTCCTCCCACCCTCCCGACCTGCTGGTAATAGCTCATCTTAAGTGATCACTCTCCTTACAGTGTGTATGATAAAACCCATTGTTTCATGTTCTCTGTGTGTGTATATAAATCTCCCCACTGTATTTTCCACTGAATACATCCAATGAAATGAGCTGTAGCTCACGAAAGATTATGCTCAAATAAATTTGTTAGTCTCTATGGTGCCACAAGTACTCCTTTTATTTTTGCGAATACAGACTAACAGGGCTGCTACGCTGAAATTTGTGTCTTTTGCTTCCCTTATTGATTTTCTACAATTCCTACCTTCTAATTTGTATTAATCAATATCAACTTAAATTTTTCTCATTTGTGGGGGGTGGGCATGCAGGAGGGATATTATGTAAAATTTAAGTGCTGCTTTTAATTCTCCTCTAACCAATGTTGATTTTTTTTTTACCAGTTTGTGGTATTGTGTCTTTTGGGGCATCCATTCAGTAAAATATTCTTAAACAATTCCCAATTATCATTCACATTTTTCTATTTAAATTCTTTCTCCTAGCTAATGTGGCTTTGTGAAAATAGCCCTTTTAAAGCACAAATGTATACATTACTGGTTTGGACTTTATTTGAACATAACAAATGTAACCAAGTCATGTATTCTTGCACCTAAGCAGCCACTCATTTTTAGTCCTATGATCAATTCCACTTTGCCAATCAAGATGAGGTCTCATATAGAATTCCCCTGTGTTGGATGCAACACTTGGATATAGGAAACTATCATCTGCAATTTTTAGAAACATTGAGGACATTTTAGAATTGGCAGAATGAGACCTCCAGCTTATATCACTCAATTTGAAGTCCCTCTGATAATTTAGCTTTTTCCCCTTACACAAAATAGGTAGGATGACTGAATCCTTAAGCACCTATTCTCTATTGTGATTTGGTAGTCCATAGTACCTCTGCTTGTGCTACAATCTGTTAATACACTCATACACAAATGTTCAAGAACATTTGCCTCTGAGTTGTCACCCAATTCACACATTTTTTGAAGAGGAAAAAAAAACATTAAAAGTATCTAACTAACCAACTATATCTCTGTAGGGGTCATGTGATGGAACCATTTAGGAATTCATATTGTGCAACCTTCTTTATCATCGGCTAGCATGAAGAGTAGACTAACTCTGGGTTGACTAACTAGTTCATGATTCTGAAGCATTCTACTGGCCAAGATTCTGTGGCTCTGATGATGGCAGAGGAGTTTATCTTTGCTTATTTTACTCTGGTGGCATAATCCTGCAAGAAGTCTTTGTGCTGTTGGTGGATGCAACATCAGAGGTTTTTTGTTTTGTTTTTGCCTTCTGCATTGTATCCATTCATCCTCCTAGGTAAAGCAGAGTGAAACAGGAGTGGGAGCCTTCCAGTCCCTCAGCTAAGGAGAGAAGAGGAGCTGTGGGGAAGTACTGCTTAGCCACATAGGGATAGCAAGGCACACTGTTTTTATTTTAACCCCTCTATGCTCCCATCCCCATAGTATCAGAGCCTCCCAAAAAAGAACAGGAGTACTTGTGGCACCTTAGAGACTAACACATTTATTAGAGCATAAGCTTTCATGGGCTACAGCCCACTTCATCGGATGCATAGAATGGAACATATAGTAAGAAGATAGATTATACATATAGATAAGCTGGAAGTTGCCATACAAACTGTGAGAGGCTAATTAGTTAAGATGAGCTATTATCAGCAGGAGAAAAAAACTTTTGTAGTGATAATCAAGATGGCCCAATTAGACTGTTGACAGAAGGTGTGAGGATACTTAACTTAGGAAAATAGTAATGACCCAGCCACTCCCAATCTCTATTCAAACCCAAGTTAATGGTATCTAGTTTGCATATTAATTCAAGCTCAGCAGTTTCTCCTTGGAGTCTGTTTTTGAAGCTTTTCTGTTGCAAAATTGCCACCCTTAAATCTTTTACTGAGTGGCTAGAGAGGTTGAAGTGTTCTCCTACTGGTTTTTTAACATTATGATTCCTGATGTCAGATTTGTGTACATTTATTCTTTTGCATAGAGACTGTCCGGTTTGGCCAATGTACATGGCAGAGGGGCATTGCTGGCACATGATGGCATATATCACATTGGTAGATGTGTAGGCGAACGAGCTCCTGATGGCGTGGCTAATGTGATTAGGTCCTATGAGGTGTCACTTGAATAAATATGTGGACAAAGTTGGCATTGGGCTTTGTTGCAAGGATACATTTCTGGGTTAGTGTTTTTGTTTTGGGGTGTGTGGTTGCTGGAGAGTATTTGCTTCAGGTTGCAGGGCTGTCTGTAAGTGAGGACTGGTCTGTCTCCCAAGATCTGTGAGAGTGAGGGATCATTTTTCAGGATAGGTTGTAAATATGTGATGATGTGCTGGAGAGGTTTTAGTTGGGGGCTGACGGGTAAGGCTAGTGGCATTCTGAATTTCTTTGTTGGGCCTGTCCTGTAGAGTCTCCCAGGTATTAATATAGAAATAACAACAAAGCAACTTTGATAACTTGCAATTTTATCATGAGTCTTCGTTTTGAATAAAACCCAAGGTCCTGCACACATGGGGTTCTGTGAGGTTCTCAGGGACTCTGTGAGAATTCTCATGGGATTCTGCGAGATTCTGTAGGATTCTGAGCTTGCATTAAAAAAAAATAAAGTAAGTAAGTTTCTCGCTACCATAGTTGAAAAGCTTGCAAATGTGATTTGAGTGCACTCTGAAGACTCAAAAACCAGAGGATGAATAAAAAGCTCTGAAAATGTATTTGAAAAAAAATCACCCGATTCCAACATTTTTAAATGTTTGAGATTGCCAATATTGACAAAATCTCTCCTAACCTGTGAGAGAAACAGCTGTATGCCTTCATAGGTTGGGAGCCACTGCTTTACTAACGCTATTTCAGTTTCCCCTGTCTCTCACATACATCCACCAACCCAGTCTCTCTCCTTATCTCCATGATTTGCTTTCAATCAGCTGATCTTATTTTTTTCTTTAATGCACCTTAATACCAACGGCAATAAAACTAAGAGCAAGGAGTTTTACCTTTTCAAATATCTTTTTTTTAATAAGAAATTGAGTAAGAGGGAAGAGAAAGGAGGGAAAAAAAGATTTTTCACTTTGCACATTTCTAGATTGTCAAGCTCTGAAGACCTGTCAGTGCTATTCAACTCTTCAAAGCTAGTCTCATAATGCTGTAAATTTTATGGAGCTTTACAAAGTGTATCTGAGCTTATTTATATACCTGCAGTTCAAAGTTCTTAAAATGCTCTTTAAAATATGCAGATTATTATTAATAATCATATCTAATTTGCAGGCCAAAGCTTCACATAGTAGGTTTTGTCAGTATAGAATACTAAGTCAGAGTATAAAACCAAAGGAACATGGCCTGGGAAGATTATATCCCTTGGAATTTGGGACTTTCAGAATCTGTACACTACAGAGCTTTTTGGCAGTCATGTAAGATGTGTATTTCCTGTCATTTTCCATTGTTTAGATTAGAGCTGCTCTACAGCATTAACCAAAAGAATATCCAAATTATTATTAGTTAACATGTAAAATATTAGCACCTAGAGGTCAATCAGGTCACATCCCTTTGTGCTAAGTGGCGGACAAACATATAACTGACAGTCTCTGCCCCCAAAAGCTTATAATCTGTGCTCTGTTGCTTACAAGTAGAACTGATAAACTGGACTGGCATGCATCCTCATACAGTGACATGAGTTCACTTCTGATTCCTTTGTGATACACAGCAAGAGGACATGTCCTAATTACACCATTGTGCTAGTAACAGGACCTCTTCAGTCCAGCTTCTGTCTCTATCGACAAACTATGCAGAGCCCTTTAGAATCATAGAATCATAGAAGATTAGGGTTGGAGGAGACCTCAGGAGGTCATCTAGTCCAACCCCCTGCTTAAAATAGGGCCAACCCCAACTAAAGCATCCCAGCCAGGGCTTTGTGAAACTGGGCCTTAAAAATCTCTATGGATGGAGATTTCACCACCTCCCTAGGTAAGCCATTCTAGTGCTTCATCACCCTCCTAGTGAAATAGTGTTTCTGAATATCCAAACTAGACCTCCCCCACTGCAACTTGAGACCATTGCTTCTTGTTCTGGACCCCTTGTGCTGGTCCAGAACTCTGTGCAGTTTATTTATAAAGGAGCCCTACCACCTTCCTAACATAAATAGCTCCTTTTAGGGCTAGTCTAGCTGTAAAGTGCCAGTGTAGACAAGCCCTTACAAGCAGGAGACAGTAATCTCTCTCTCCTCTCACTGCCTGCTTCCCCACTTTTCACTTCCTCCCTGTGTCTATTTGTGGTCTCTGGCTAACGGCTTAATTAGCCTTTCTGCCCTGCCCCATCCACAAATTAGGCACAGCTCTGCTTAGTCAGCTCCAATCTGTCTTGCCTGATTGGAGCTGCTGTGAACCAAATGCATCCGATGAAGTGAGCTGTAGCTCACGAAAGCTTATGCTCAAATAAATGTGTTAGTCTCTAAGGTGCCACAAGTACTCCTTTTCTTTTCGCGAATACAGACTAACACGGCTGCTACTCTGAAACCTGTGACTTGGGCTTTTGGACCTAGCACTCTGTCACACACTTCCCCCCCTTATCTAAAAGCAAAGTTCTTCTTTCCCCATGCTCTCCCTCCCTTACTGGAGCAGCCACTTTGTAAAAACCTCTCTCTATCTCCAGGGCAATCATCTGGGTTTCCCTTGTGGGGTTCACTCATCCTCCACCCACATAATTCAGACTGTGTGGGGGTGGACACCTTCATAGCTCTGTAGCAGCCCATTGGTCTTCACATCATGAGCATCCTGGGGGGGTTACTCCTCTCATTCGCTCTCTTTGCATCTGGCAAGGGATTGAGGTTACTCCCCTCATCCCCCAGATCACCAGTGCCCCAGGTTCCCTCAAGTTTCCAAACTGTGCCTGGGTTTCTTCTCTTGTGTCGCAGGGAACTCCAATGGCCCCCTGATCTCTGCTAAGGAGTTTGGGCTGTCTGTCTCCCCTGTACCTCCTTCCTTACTTCCCTGGGGACATCTCTTGTCCTCCTGACTCAGACTTTGTTGTCTAGGTGTATCTCCTGCTTCTTTTCGGGGGTTCTGCCTCTCTATCCTCCCTCATTTTCCTTTTCCTAACATGGGATTCCTCCCACCAAGTCACTTCCCGATGGGAAAAGGGACTCCAGTACGTGCCCAAGACAAACTGGATAAGGCACCCCTCCATTATCCCAACCTGTTTCCACTGAAACCTCCCCTGGACCTCCGGGGACACCTGGGTTATAGGGCAATGCCACTTATCCCCATGGACACATTCTATGCCCATAGTTGCTCCAGTGAGGCTTCACCAGCTTCCTCCAGACAAGACAGCAAACTGAGGCTATATCCAGAAGGTCCCTCGGGAGTTTCCTCCCAACCATCACAGAAATGGTGGACAGTTTTTTGCCCTTTTTTCTTCTCTCCAGCCCTGGCCCAGCCACAAAACTCAGCAAAGCCACAATCCATGTACAGGAAGTCACTTTTCTTGTGTCTGGGTCATCCACACTGGTAGCAAATAATGGGTCAAGCCCCAGCTGGAACTCATCAGGGTTCTTCCTTCTTCCTGTCCATGCCCCTCCCTGCTGTGGGTTCTCCAGTCTTCCTCCCAAGTTCTGGACACTTATATGGTCGCCCCTCTTTCCTGGGAAAGTCTTCCTCTGCATACTCCTCTGTCACTTTCACAGCAGCATCCACCGTACCCGGTGGATGTCACCTGAACCACACTCATATGTTCTTGGGGAGACCCTGAAGGAACTATTTTAATACCAGAGGATCCATTATTTCTGCCACTGTTTGGTATCTGGTCTCAACCAATGGGTGGTCCCAGTCCATCAAACTTTGGGCAAATGCTTTAAGCCTCCTGTGCACCTTGCTGATCTGAACTTTTCGCAGTACTTCTCAGTAGACAGCCCCATTCGATCCAAGATGGCTGCCCTCACCATCTCTTAATTTCTGGCCTGCTCCACATTCAAGCCATATAGGCCGCTTGGGCTTCCCCCGACAGATAGGGAGCCAACCTCAAGGCCCAGGTTTCTCTATCCCATCCAGCACCCAGGGCTACCCTCTCAAAAGTGCCCAGGAATGCATCTGGATCATCTGCAGGGCCCATTTTACATAGTCCTATGTTCAGGCACAATCCTCCACCAGGGTATTTATCGCCTTCTGTATGCACTGCTGCTGGATGCTAGTTTGTTCCCTTATGAAGTCCTGCAGGCTTTTCTGCTGCTCTGCCTGCCAGATAAGCATAGCAGTCTCTCTCTATGGTGGGCTTGTTAAAAACCTTGTAGGGCCTTATGCATCTCCTCTTGTTTTACCAGCCATTACACGGTCTCCTCCATTGCCCATACCACCAAACCTTTGCACTTGCTCAGCTCCCAGACAAGCTGCCATGTGTAATGGGCCTCCTTGGTCCTGCTTCTGTCTCGGTCAACAAACTATGAAAAGACCCTTGTGTTAGTCCAACACCTTGTGCAGTTTATTTATAAAGGACCTAACATACATAGCTTCTTTTACAAGCAGGGGAGAGAAATTTCTCTCTCCTCTTACTTCCTGCATTCCCCCTTTTCACTTCCTTCCTGTGCCTATTTGTGGGATCTGGCTAATGGCTTAATTAGCCTTTCTGTCCTACCCCACCCACACATTAGGCTTATCTCTGCTTAGTCAGCTCCAATTTGCATTGCTTGATTAGAGCTGCTTTGAATAGAGTACTGACTCAGGCTTGCATACTTAGCACTCTGTCACAGTGCTCAATAGGGTTACCATTTGGCATGTAATTTTTTCTTGTTTGTGGAATGGGTACAATCTACAAAAGAGATGGGGGGATGGCACTACATATCCAAAATATTAACAAAACCATCGAATAAGGAGTGACGGATTTTAATTAAGGATTTTAATAAACTCAGAAACTACATTAGGGATCTGATGCACAGACCCAGGACTAGAAAAATGAAAGAACTAAGAATTCCTGGAGCAACTTTTCATGAAGTGAATTATTGCATGGTTGAGGAAATTTATCTGCCCTGAAGCTATGTCAACGTGCTGGGCTCCTGTCAAATACTGCAAGCATAAGAACATAGGAACAGCCATACTGGGTCTATCTAGTTCAGTACCCTGTCTTCTGACAGTGGCCAATGCCAGCTGCCCCAGAGGGAATTAACAGAATAGGCAAACATCGAGGGATCCATCCCCTGTTGAATATTCCCAGCTTCTGGCAAACAGGGGCTAGGGACACCATCACTGTCCATCCAGGCAGATAGCCATTGGTGGATCTATCGTCCATGAACTTATCTAGTTATTTTTTTAACCCTATTATAGTCATGGCAAAGAGTTCCACAGGTTGACTGTGCATTCTGTGAAAAAATACTTCCTTTTGTTTGTTTTAAATCTGCTGCCTATTAATTTCATTTGGTGATCCCTAGTTCTTGTGTTATGAATCATGGATTTATATAGTGGCAACGAGATATTTTCTGTTCTATTATCTATCCCTTTCTTAATTATTCCCAATATTCTGTTCACTTTTTTGACTGCCGCTGCACATTGAATGGATGTTTTTAGAGAACTATCCACAGTGACTCCAAGATCTCTTTCCTGAGTGGTAACAGTTAATTTAGACCCCATCATTTTTTATATATATGTATAGTTGGGATTATGTTTTCCAATGTTCATTACTTTGCATTTATCAACATTGAATTTCATCTGCCATTTTGTTGCCCAGTCACCCAATTTTGTGAGATCCTTTTGTAGCTCTTCACAGTCTGCTTGGGATTTAACTATCTTGAGTAGTTTTGTATCATCTGCAAATTTTGCCACCTCACTGTTTACCCCTTTTTCCAGATCATTTATGAATATGTTGAAAAGGACTTGTCCCAGTACAGACCTCTGAGGGATATCACTATTTACCTCACACCATTCTGAAAACTGACCATTTATTCCTACCCTTTGTTTTCTATTTTTTAACCAGTTAATGATCTATGAGAGGACCTTCCCTCTAATTCCATGACAATTTACTTTACTGAAGAGCCTTTGGGAAGGGACGTTGTCAAAGGCTTTCTGAAAATCTAAGTACACTATATTCACTGGATCCCCATGGTCCATATGCCTGTTGATCCCCTTAAAGAATTCTAATAGATTGATGAGTCATGATTTCCCTTTACAAAAATCTTTTCCCCAACAAATTATGTTTATCTATATGTCTGTCAATTTTTTTCTTTACTATAGTTTCAACCAGTTTGCCCGGTACTGAAGTGAGGCTTACTGACCTATAATTGCCCGTATCACCTCTGGAGAACTTTTTAAAAATTGGCGTAACACTAGCTATACTCCAGTCATTTGGTAAAGAAGCTGATTTAAATGATAGGTTACAAACTACAGTTAGTAATTCTGTAATTTCACATTTGAGTTCCTTCAGAATTCTTGGATGAATAACATCTTGTCCTGGTGACTTATTACTGTTTAAAGAAAAGGAATACTTGTAGCACCTTAGAGACTAACAAATTTATTACAGCATAAGCTTTCGTGAGCTACAGCTCACTTCATCGGATGCACGAAAGCTTATACTCTAATAAATTTGTTAGTCTCTAAGGTGCCACAAGTACTCCTTTTCTTTTTGCAAATACAGACTAACACGGCTGCTACTCTGAAACATGTTATTACTGTTTAGTTTATCATTTTTTTCCAAAAACCTCCTCTAATCATGTCTCAATCTGGGACAGTTCCTCAGATTTATCACCTAAAAAGAATGGCTCAGGTTTGTGAATCTCCCTCACATCCTCAGCCGTGAAGACGGATGCAAAGAATTCATTTAATTTCTCCTCACGGCCTTGTTATCCTTGAGTGCTCCTTTAGCATCTTGATCATCCAGTGGCACCATTGGTTGTTTACCAGGCTTCCTCCTTCCGATGTACTTAATTTTTTTTTTTTTGCTATTACGTTTTGAGTCTTTGTCTAGCTGTTCTTCAGATTCTTTTTTGGCCTTCCTAATTATATTTGTACATTTCATTTGCCAGAATTTATGCTCCTTTCTATTTTCCTCACTAGGCTTTAACTTCCACTTTTTAAACGATGTCTTTTTGTCTCTCACTGCTTCTTTTATTTTTTTATTTAGCCATGGTGGCACTTTTTTAGTTCTCTTACTATGTTTTTTTTAATTTGGGGTATACATTTAAGTTGAGCCTCTATTATGGTGCCTTTAAAAAGTTTCCATGCAGCTTTCAGGGATTTCACTTTTTGTGCTGTAACTTTTAATTTCTGTTTAGTTAACTTCCTCATTTTTGTGTAGTCCCCATTTCTGAAATTAAATGCTACAGTGCTGGGCTGCTGTGGTGTTTTCTCCACCACAGGGATGTTAAATTTAATTATATTATGGGCACGATTACCAAACGGTTCAGCTCTATTCACCTCTTGGACCAAATCCTGTGCTGCACTTAGGCCTAAATCAAGAATTGTCTCTCCTCTTGTGGGTTCCAGCACTAGCTGCTCCAAGAAGCAGTCATTTAAGGTGCCACAAAACTTTATCTCTGCATCCCATCCTGAGGTGACATATACCCAGTCAATATGGGGATAGTTGAAATTCCCCATTATTACTGAGGTTTTTTATTTTTATAGCCTCTCTAATCTCCCTGAGTATTTTACAGTCATTATCACCATCCTGGTCAGGTGGTTGGTAATATATCCCTACTGCTATATTCTTATTATTAGAGCATGGAATTACTATCCATAGAGATTCTATGGTACAGTTCGGTTCATTTAAGATTTTTACTTCATCTGATTCTACGCTTTCTTTCACATAAAGTGCCACTCCCCTGTCAGCATGACCTGTTCTGTTCTTCTGCTATATTTTTTACCCTGCAATTACTGTGTCCATTGATTATCCTCATTCCATCAAGTTTCTGTGATGCCTGTTATATCAATATCCTCATTTAATATGAGGCATTTTAGTTCATCCATCTTATTGTTTAGACTTCTAGCTTTTGTATACAAGCACTTTAAAAACTTGTCACTTTATAGCTGTCTGCCATTACATGATGTAATTGAATGGGACTCTTTTTCATTTGACTGTTTATCATCAGATCCTACCTGTATTTTATCATCTTCCATTCTCTCCTCCTTACTAGGACATAACAAATCTCCATTAGTAGATTCTCCCCTAAGGGATGTCTCTGTCCAAACCATATGCTCCTCCACACCTGTCGGCTTTCCCCCAGCCCTTAGCTTAAAAACTGCTCTACGACCTTTTTAATTTTAAGCAGCATTTGGCTGGATGTGAAGATTTTGATGGAATATCTAAGTGCCGCAGAAAATAGAGCTGGAGATGCAAGAGGTGACACTCTTAGATAGTGCTGAAGCAATGCCCTGACATTGATTAAAAACCCTCCAGGAGATCATCTTTCAGATAAGACCTAAAAAATTTAATAAAAAAACCCCTCAATCCCATCCAACTAGAGATGTCAGTTTTGGTCTCCTCTCCATATTCTGTTTTGGGATATTCCATTCCTCTTCTTTGGCCCCAGTGATTTCCAGATATTTGTCTATATGGTAGTGATAATGATGTGGAGCCATGGCACCTTGACCAGCTCAACCATGTTTAGCCTACTCATCCTTCTTTCCTGAGATGCATTCTAACATTCCAAACCTCAGAGCAGCTTCAAATATCTGCCACTGGAAAAAAAGTGAAACTGTCACAAATACATTTCCTCTCCTTCCCCACCCCCATTATGGAGTTTTATAGAATCATAGAAGATTAGGGTTGGAAGAGACTTCAGGAGCTCATCTAGTCCAATGCCCAGCTCAAAGCAGGACCAACCCCCAACTAAATCATCCCAGCCAGTGCTTTGTCAACCTGGGCCTTAAAACCATCTAAGGATGGAGATTCCACCACCTCCCTACGTAACCCATTCCAGTGCTTCACCACCATCCTAGTGAAATAGTTTCTCCTAATATCCAACCTAGACCTCCCCCACTGCGACTTGAGATTATCGCTCCTTGTTCTGTCATCTGCCACCACTGAGAACAGCCGAGCTCCATCCTCTTTGGAATTCCCCTTCAGGTAATTGAAGGCTGCTATCAAATCCCCCTTCACTCTTCTCTTCTGCAGACTACATAAGCCCAGTTCCCTCAGCCTCTCCTCATAAGTCATGTGCCCCAGCCCCCTAGTCATTTTTGTTGCCCTCCGCTGGACTCTCTCCAATTTGTCCACATCCTTTCTGTAGTGGGGAGCCCAAAACTGGATGAAATACTCCAGATGTGGCCTCACCAGTGCTGAATAGAGGGGAATAATCACTTCCCTCAATCCTACTAATTCATTTCAAAATTTCACTGGTCTAAAATTCAAAAGACTCCAATATTCAGTTATGCTCTAATGAAAGTCTAGGATTCCTGCAGAGCTAGGAATGGGAACTTCTTATAATTGGAAGGGAACATTTCCATCTTTCTTGTGAGACTCAGGGCACTTTCTTCTAGCTCTCCCATGATGATCCCATGATAGAAAACTTTAAAATTATGACATTTAAAATTACAAATAATCTATTTTAGGTCATTTTAGAAATGTTTTCATGTAATACCTATAACTTTCTTCTCACTCTGAGCAATAAGATGCATGGCAATATAAGAACCAACCTTGTTTTATAGATGACAGGATACATGCCATAGTGCCACTAAAATAATTAAAACTTTTAAACTGTATATTTTTTCTATAAATCATGTAAAACATATAAAATGAAGGAGGGTGCTGCATAAAGGGCATGTCTGGCACTCATTTGGGGATGACTGGGTCTTGTTATATAACCATCTCAAACACATGCTGATAAAACTTTTGAAACACACCATTCTATTATATATATTTTTCTCTCTCTGTGTACAGAATTTCCACTGTAAATATTAGTTCAGAATAACTTTGATGTATCCATGCTTTAAAATGTCATAGAGCTTCCCTCTTACCCCCAGCCCTGGTTATTTTAGGTGAACAGTGGTATAATATGAAAATAACTCTTTTAGTGCTAGTTATAGTTCAGTGGTTCCTTTCTACAAAAGAATATCTCCAAAATGTGTTTTTATTTCAAGTCCTGAAGAGGTCTTTTAAATCCCTGTGTACATGTATACTTCTTTTGCTTCATGGACTCACTGGATTCTAAGATGTTAATCCTCAATTGCTCCTACCATCCTTTCCCTTTATCCAGGATCACTTTCTTCCAAAAAAACAATATTAAAAACAAACAAACAAACAAAAATCCTCCCAAAAAACTATCTACACCTTTACATTGAGGAAGCGAGCACCGGGGGGGGGGGGAGGAGGAAAACCTTTCATGGAACTTCCTTGTCACCATGAAAGGTTTTCCTCCTTTCCCCCCCCCCCCCCCGCTGCTGGTGATGGCTTATCTTAAGTGATCACTCTCCTTACAGTATGTATGATAAACCCATTGTTTCATGTTCTCTGTGTGTGTATATAAATCTCTCCTCTGTTTTTTCCACCAAATGCATCCGATGAAGTGAGCTGTAGCTCACGAAAGCTTATGCTCTAATAAATTTGTTAGTCTCTAAGGTGCCACAAGTACTCCTTTTCTTTTTGCAAATACAGACTAACACGGCTGCTACTCTGAAACCTGTCATCTGGCTATAGTAATTTTAATTTTCAGTCTCTGTATGGAGTATAAAGGGATAATACGCTTCCTTTCAGCCAATTCCCTTTGCTCGTGGCTCCCTGGACCCCTGAAGAGCTCTCCACAAGGTTTGGAGGAAAGGGGAATGACTGGTACAGAGATAGGTGATGCCCTCCCCTCATACCCACACACATATCCAGTTCATCCACCCTTCTGTTTGACAGAGAGGAGAGCATCTGTGAAGGGAGAGCATAACTGAGCTTTCAGTCTTTGTTTATTTTACAAAAAGTAACAAATGCCAAGGGTCTAAGTTACTGAAGGAAAACACAAGTTAATTCAAACGTACATCTCCCATATGCCTTAGCAGAGATTCTTTAAAAATATAATATGCCAGAAGCATTGAAAATTAATCCATTCTGAACTGGTAGTGTAGTAAGGAAATACTCTCACAAAACAATAAACAATCAGATTGTAGCTTTAAGCCACTGGTCACACTGAAAAGAGTTGCAAAACCACCTGAGGCTCCAGAGCTATTTTGGTAGAACCAGTCAGGATTCCTCTTTGAAGGGAAGTGCATGCTGGAGTCAGAGCTCCACTAGACTTTCAAGCGGAGTAGGTGGCAGTGCATTGTACTAGATCACTCTGCTGGTGAATTTGGCAAGGCAGGGTTATAATCCTGGATCTCAGGAACTATCTTGATGGGCAAAAGTGTGATTTGGTATCATGTGAGCTCCACCAAATAAGATGCAGGCCAGAACATTTGAAGGTGTGTTAACTAGCTATTGTATAGCCTTGGGGTGCAGTCTTGGCTATGACACAGTCAGCTAATATGCCCATCAACACATGGCCATAGTGCCTGCATCGTGACTGTAACTAGCCCCTGAACTGGTGTGAAGGGGGCTTCTCGGCACCCATGCAGGGACTGGTGTGGTATGGCCAGCCACAACTTATTCCCAAGTACCAGCATGCTTTCTCACCATCATGCTTTAATGTTGTGTTTAACTCACTACTTAAGTCATTCTTACTATTCTAGTTTCCAAATAATGTAGGACCCTTTGCATTCTTTGTGTCAGAGATTTATGAGGGACTGTACTGGGGCTGGGCATTACATGGGCCCAGATGCTCAGGTGCACTGCAGCTCCACTCAAATTGCCTAATGAGAGGACAGGAAAAAAGGTGGCTTACTCTGATACTCCCCCAGTTCCTGGGATAACTGGAAGCTAGTTTGACTACTTAATTTATATCAGCTGGTAATAACCCCGCTAGTATCTCTTAAATGAGTGAGGGTTGCTGGAGTGCAGCATGATCCAGTTATTCCTCTGTTCACTGGCATGCCTTGGCACACCCATTGTGCTGATGCAACTGGAAAGTGATGGCATACATTGAACTGGCTATGATGTCTCCATGCAAGTAGGAGATTCCCTCAAGCTAGATGAATCTACAGCTGGCCCCTTGTGCCACGATAGCACAGCCCAGAATCTGGCCCCAAATACAAAGAAATCTTTAAGAAAGGGTGTGCTTTACACATGAAACATATTTCTGAATTGTCTGCAATAACAGAAATGTCCTTTTTTTCACCAAGTCTAGCTTTGACATTGCAGAGTGCCAGTTGATGGGAAGGAAGGACTGAGGAATGTATGGGTTGGTAGCTTGGATGGAGGTGTTAAAATCCTGAAGAAGAGAATGGTGTCAAGTGTCTCTTGTCCTTCAGGGATGATCTTTTTGGTTCCCTTCTATCACCAGATGACCCACCACCTGCAACACCAGTGAGTCAGCTTCCTGAGCTCTCCCTGCTCTTGGAGTCCTTCTATAATCAGTACAGTACTTATTCTGCCTGAATTGAGGCTGAAGCAGCCAGTGGAGAGTCCATTCAGTACAAGAAATGTGGAAGCTCTCCTACCAATTATGATCCTTTTGGCCAGAGCAAGAAAATAACTTTCTGTGACAACACATGCAATCCACAGCCAAAGACAGGCCTTCGAACTAGGCTTAATTAAATGGAACAGTGGCAAGAAAATAAATGGTGCCACTATTTTTAAAAATTATTGATTTTTATTTGCACATATTTGACTGCATGTCTGTTTGTAAGCAAAGGGCTTCTTCTGAATGACACAGGTTTGATTTTACAAGAAAAATGTTAGATCTGTACAGCGGTTCCCCTTTCCCCATTTTTATATTGCCTGAAAAATGCCAGGAGAGTTTCAAAGAAATAGGGCTTATTGTAAGTATAGGAATAAAATAAAAAAAAATCACTGCTTCAGAAGTGGTGGATTGGATTCTGGATTGGAAAAAAATGAAAATTACTGATTATTTTGGTGAACCAAAAAAGTCTGACTACATCATTTTAAGTTGGATGAAACATTTTATTTGACTCAAAATGAAACATTTCATTTACATTTTTAGTTACTCTTTTAAAAATAAAACTGAAGTAAACTTTGAACTGAACTGAAAAGCAATTTGACATATAAAATCAAAAAGTTTCATTTGAAAATGTTGAAAAAAAATAGATTTTTTTAACCAAAACAATTTGACACAAATTTGTGAAATGTTTCAGTCAACCCAAATCTGTATTTTTTGTCAAAGTTTCATCCAAATGTTTTGTTCCAGTTCTGTTCATAAATCTTTTGTATGCTTCAAGACAGGAAAATACATTTAAAAAAAATCCCCCAAAACATCAGTAATGTATTAGTCCTTTTGAACTTATATCTGCAGGACTGTATGAGAATGAGGTGAGAAACCCAGGACTGAGCCACAGCCAAAATCCTACATCCAAATACCCCTGAACATCTGAGTTTAGATTTGAATTATTTATCTTGGGTATGGATCTAGAGGAAACTAACTTAGATTTTCAGTTTTAAAAGAGAATATGTTCATCTGTGCAAAGCAATTGCTTCTGCATTCAATGGGAGTGCATTTATTTACTGTCACAAAAAAGATTAAAGAATTGAATTTGTTCTTGAAAAACCCAGGGTAAGATGCATTGCTCCAAAACATCTGGTACTGGCAGTTCCTGAATTCCTGAGATACATCGACTGAACTTTCCATGCATACTGTGAATAATTCACTTGTAGAGATGGTCTGATCTAAAGACTATTAAAATGAATAGGATTCCTTCTGTTGTCCAAGCGCCTTTGAATCAGGCCATAGGTAACTATACCTTCTAATGATACAGAATGAGTTCATTCATTGTCATTAAATCAATTATCAACCAAGTTCTTTGCAACCAACTCCCCAATATCAATACATAGCTCTGGACTGATAATTTGTGGCACATATCTTTTTTTTTTGTTTGAGAATTGTTAGTGAACAAATAATGATTTTCTCAGATACATATATTACTCATACTTTTATTTATTTATTTTGATTGTAAGTTCTGAGGGCCAGGGCATTTAAATTGCTATGTGTTTTTACAGACCCTAGCTTAGTAGGGCCCCAATCTTACTTTGTGCTACAAAGCACTATAAATCAAATAATAAGTTAAATAAGTTGAACAAATAATTATTGATCTTTTAGTTTGTTCATGAACAGTTTATTGTAAGTTCTCAATATTTAAAATTTGAGTTGGTTTAATTGGACATATAGTTCACAACTTCTTTTCTCTGATTAGATAATTGTACATCTTAGAATTGCCAGGGTAAATATTTATGATTATCATTCTGAAATCAGTTTTCTGTCATACTCCCTTAAATTCATTTATTTGAGCATAAGCTTTCGTGAGCTACAGCTCACTTCATCGGATGCATCCGATGTAGCTCACGAAAGCTTATGCTCAAATAAATTTCTTAGTCTCTAAGGTGCCACAAGTACTCCTTTTCTTTTTGCGAATACAGACTAACACAGCTGCTACTCTGACACCTTAAATTCATTGTTTCTCTTAGCATTTCTGTCAGCAAGATTGGTTGATAGTGAACATTAAGATTGTGTAAACAAAGTCAAAGAGAATTTGAAAAGGTATTTGCAAAAATCTGTTTTGTGCTGTTTGTCTGGATTGACCAGATGTATTATTTAAAATCAGTAGCATGTGACCAATTGCATTTGAGCCTTTTTTTTTAATCTTTACATAAAAACAATGTATGAAACATCCTAAAACATATGAATTAATCTTCCCATCAGATTATGACCTCACCAACTGTAAGTGAACAGTATATGTTATGTTTCAGAGTAGCAGCCGTGTTAGTCTGTATTCGCAAAAAGAAAAGGAGTATTTGTGGCACCTAAGAGACTAACAAATTTATTTGAGCATAAGTTTTCGTGAACTACAGCTCACTTCATCGGATGCATTGAAAGCACGAAAGCTTATGCTCAAATAAATTTGTTAGTATGTTATACTTGTGTTTTTAAAGAGAAAGCTGGGGGGGGTTATGTATTTTTAGAAAATGTTTTAACTTAAAACTTATATTCCTTACCGCCTTATAGCAGCAAACCAACAGTGCCATCCGCTGTTTCTCTGAATCATATTTCCCCAGTTTTCTCTCTCAAGGTGATCTTAAATAAGACATGACATAAAAATGAGACCCATTTTGAGATGTGTATATATTGGACAGCTGATAGAGATTAAAAGCATTTTAATCTATAAAATTATGTTGAAGTCTAGTGGCAAGAGATATTTGCAGTATTCCTAGGTTATCATCCTATAGGAATTTGATGCAAAATAGCCCAGATCTATTGACTTTCAAGGTAAGTTACAACTCTGCATGGGCATCTGTTTTATTCCAGATATTGAAATAAATAATAAAGGCAACAGTGCTATACTTGACAAAATTAATGTCTAAACTTTTGAAGGACAAATTACTAAACTATAAGAGTAACAACTAAATTATTAGATTTGATGAAACACCACATTTTAATCTTATGTCTTCTGAACAAAACACAGAAGCACATAGGACAAATGCAATTCACATCAATTGATAAGAAAAAATACATACAAGAACCACACATAAGACCATGGGTGAAATCCTAGCCCCATTGATATCAATGGCAAAACTCCCATTGACTTCAATGGAAATATATTCAGGGCCTATGTACATTAGAGATTTTGCTCAAGTACTGCAAAATACCAGTGAAACATGTTATAACATTGGAAGGCTATACGTGATTAGAAATGTTGTATTAAATACAAGACTGCATCATTAGAAACTGAAAACTAAGATTTTAAATTTAAATTTTAGTTTTCTTTCTTTAAGGATATGTTGAAGCTAACTTAAGTGTTTAGAAAATGCCTACATTTACGTTAGAGGGAGCCAGAGAGGAAACAAAGAAAGAGAAAGAAAAGCAAGATGGCCACTATTGTTGGTGTCTTTTCAAAGCGTGTTTATGAAACTAATTGTCTATTTCAGTCCTTACAGTTTACTTACTTCCAAATATAACAATCATATCTTAACTCCATATTGAAAATGATTCAGACAACATGAAAGGACTCTTTTTTTTTCTTTTTTCTTTTTCTTTTTTTCGTTGAGGTCTTGCAATTTCCTTCAGTTAGGGCAGGAGGAAATATTGAGCAGAAAAGTTCAATTTATATTCCATGATTCCTGTGTAATTTCCTTCTATTAAAGCCTTGCCATCCAGAGAATGGCAATGCTTGTTGTTAAATCAGGAAATAAGAAATAAGAGGAAAATATATCTTAGTTAATTTTATAAAGGAAAGAAACTGGCTTCCTAGCTCAGAATTAAATTCAACCTGATTTGACCCATACATATTTAGCAGAGAAGAATTATGTTATCTCTATTTTATTTGGTTTACTTTCCTCATATAGAGGGAGACCAAAAATGAAAATGTTGAATTAAATATTATCATTACAATGAAAAAATAACTATTATGGCGTATTTAACTCAATATATTAGAAACAGAATCCACAATGCACATCTCTGGAAATTAATTCATATTCATTAATGGCTGAACTTGTGGCTTTACCGCACTCATGAGGTATACACTGAATATCTTAGGGGTACAAATTCTGTATCCTGCTTGCGTATAGAATGCATTCAGAGAAGCAGTAAATATAGTGACAGTATTTTAAGATTATTATGCATGTAATGAAAATATTCATTTCTTCAAAATCTAAAACTGTTTATATTTCATTCAAAACCTTCTATAATAAAGAGATCATCTTAGCAATCACTTTATGAACTTTATTATAAACTGATTTTATTTATTACTTTATGAACAGTATTTAAAATTGAAAAAGGTAATCCCACACTACTGTTTAACTGAGTAAGATTTCCATCAATACTGTGCCTAACTCATATTAACATAATGAGGCATACACTCACATACAGAGAAGGAAATAGAAAAGGAGTTCTTGTGGCACCTTAGAGACTAACAAATTTATTTGAGCATGAGCTTTCGTGAGCTACAGCTAACTTCATCGGATGCATTCAATGAAGTGAGCTGTAGCTCACGAAAGCTCATGCTCAAATAAATTTGGTAGTCTCTAAAGTGCCACAAGTACTCCTTTTCTTTTTGCGAATACAGACTAACACAGCTGCTACTCTGAAACCTGTCAGAGAAGGATATGTTTCAGAGTAGCAGCATCCGATGAAGTGAGCTGTAGCTCACGAAAGCTTATGCTCTAATAAATTTGTTAGTCTCTAAGGTGCCACAAGTACTCCTTTTCTTTTTAGAGAAGGATATGGATCCTTTAGTACCTGTAGAGCTGTAACAATTAACTTTTTTTGTCTGGGTAATTTGTTTTTATATTATAATGATGATTGTCTTTTAGTTAACATCAGGAATGGGCCTTCTTCTTTGAGTCATAGCAATTACTTTGTAAGTGTGGTATGGTAATTTATACTGATGAAGTTGTATTAAAGGTGCTACAAAGAGGAAGGTATTGGAATTGAAATGTATGCAAGGAGTTTGTGTGTCCAGATGAAGAGAGCACAATTGAAGAGGCCATTTGAATTGACCAAGATAATGGTATAAATTAGGGAAAAAATATCATGGGAAATGCAACAAAATTATGTTAATATATCTTGCAAAGTAAAAGAAGGAAATTGACTTAGGAAATGAACTGACTTCAAATAACAAGAAAGGTCTGCAACTACACTAGCAAAATTCAGACGTGTATTGTTCCTCCAATGCTAGCAACAGTGGAAGTAGCAGCATTGACAGGCTGCAGGCATTTTTTTTTTACCATAGAGAAGGGTCAGATGACATTGTGCCAAAACTCTTGAGCCCTATCTACTCTAGCACTTCTACTTTTACCGCCACCAGAGGAGCTGCACCTATGGAGGATAACACATCTGATTTTTGACTTGGATATACAAGATTTGAGAGGTACTCTAGTTGACTGGCTCAGAAAGGGGCAACTTTGCTACGATAGAGGCTAGCCAAGAAACTTTTATTTAATATGACTTTCTTACGTAACTGAGGCCTATGGCTTCCTGAGGAAGTTTTCAGGCAGAGAAAAGGAAATAAACAGGGTGTCGATTCTGGTCACGAAAAATAATTGTGGATATGGGAGAAGTTTTGAGATTTCATTTGAAAATGGCAGGGAATGGATACAAATGTCAAGAAAGGTTTCAGAGTAGCAGCCGTGTTAGTCTGTATTCGCAAAAAGAAAAGGAGTACTTGTGGCACCTTAGAGACTAACAAATTTATTAGAGCATAAGCTTTCGTGAGTTACAGCTCATTTCATCGGATGCATCCGATGAAGTGAGCTGTAGCTCACGAAAGCTTATGCTCTAATAAATTTGTTAGTCTCTAAGGTGCCACAAGTATTCCTTTTCTTTTTGCAAATGTCAAGAAAGAGTGAGTTCATGCCCCAGGGGCTACCATAAGAAGGCCTATTGATTTCCCAGTGCTATGCTGGGATCCTTTATAGGCAGAAGGTGCCTGCACACAGATACTTGTCAAGATGAGGCTGAATGTATAGGTCTTGAATTCAGAAATTAAATTAAAAGAAGAGAGAGACTTTTGTAGCTCGAAGTTGCAGGGCTAGTTGTGAGTGGGGTGGTTGCATCTACAGCCCTCCAATGGAGCAGATTTTTGCAGCATTGTGAAAATGGAACACACAATACATGTTTGCCTCTGAAAACACCCACTCAGAAATCAGACTTCAGTCCCTGTTTCCTATGTAGCTTCAGAAACAATTTTAGGCTAGCTAGGAATCTATTTCAAATGTGATTCACAAATGAGATTTGTTGTCTACACTGGTTTCCTGGAACACAAACAAATAAGCATGTAAGGAAATATCCAAATACTATTCCAAAGTCAACAGAGTCTATAATTCTTGCACATTTTCGCTGAGATCACATGTAATACTACAGACAAAATCCTGATCTTATGAGATAGTACTTTGGGACAGTGATGTGAAGGTGGCTCAGGGTGCAGCGAGCCAAGCATCTGGCACAAGACTGACCATGCAACCTTACGACAGGATTCCACCAGGTTGCATTGGGTTTGGAGATGCTATTTGTTGCACTTCACTGCTGTATGAGCTAGTGACCCTAATGATGTTGTGCTGCTAACTACAATATGCATAGTATCCAGCTGGGAGACTAGAGACATCCTTTGGTCATCAGAACAGATGCTCTTGCGGCTGGGCAGACTGATCAAAGTGGTAACCAGTTCCCATTCTTAATCCCATCCAGAATATGAGACAGAGATTCAGCATTTCAGTTTACACGGGGGATTTTTTTATGTGTAAATCTTTCTACACAGGTCACGATTTCAGCCACAACATTTTCTTTCTGATGCACTGGCAGGTCTAATCCAAAATTCCCGACCCTGTGTGAAGGATTTGCTGTGACTATGTGCAGTAGGATGACAGCCTTATGTTCTTGTTGATTAACTTTTCTGACATATTCATGCACTCTGTGCTGTAGAAGTTAATGTTGGGTCAGTACTCAGGATTAACATAAAACAGAATTCTAGTCACACAATAAACATCAATAACAAGTCCATGAATGAGTTTGATTGGAGGAAAACCATATGATTCAATGGTGCTAAACTGGCTGTCAGTGGTGCCTTGGCTGATCATTTTATTTTAAGGCCAACAAACTATGCACTACTATAATTAATTTGTGCAGCTATTATTTAATTGGAATAAATGCACACAGACTGAATTAGTCCATCATGAGGAATTTAGTCAAGTCACGTGGAGATGTCAGGAACAAAATATAGTGAGACAGAGAGATGTAAACGTAGATGCATATGATTAACCCACAGACAGACAGCCTGAGATGCTGGGGAAAGAAAAGAACAATGAAGAAAGGAGACAGAAGACTATAGCAATGAATTTATTTATGCTGTCTTTTTAATTCTTGAAATACCTGTTGTGTGATCTTTCTAAGAGCTAAATCCTCCATGCTACATAAAGCCTAAATAACTGGTCTTGGGATTCTATGGGAGCAAGTTGGAAGGAATGTAGATTTATCCACTGTGCCATGGTCCTAAATCGGCATTAGTCCTTGCTGCTCAATGGAGCGTGCCCAGTGTCCCAAAGAGAAAGGAAGCACAGAGTGGAGACAGAGCTCATAAGCACTGCTCCCTAAAGAGGTTTTCTTGTGCATCTAGGATTGCCACAGGCATCCTGCCTCCCAATGCTTGCTCCGATGCAGTGTGCCTCCACCCCACCCCTTTACTACGGGCTGTGTCTTCAAGGGCAAATGGAACCCTTAGTTATCTAGGGAGACCTGGGAACATTGGTGTGAAGGCTTCTGATTTGTTTGTGTACCTTCCTCATGTCATTTTCCTAGCACTGCTTCAGCACATTCATTGTAGGTCAGCTTAATAAGAGGACGTGGAGTTGAACTACATTGGTCTCATTTCCTGCCGGTTCCTTACCCCCAAGGATATTCCCCCATAGTAGCACAAAGAAGCAAGAAATGAATGTGCCAAGTAGTATTGCTTGGTATCAGAAAACATGATGCGGAAGATTGACTGCCTGGGATTGCATCAAATTTGACAAGTCAGTAGTCAGCTCTGCTCATATGCATGTAGAAGACCTGCTTTCCCAACTGATACCAAAACACAAGTCAAATAAATGAAAGAGCTGTGGGATGAAAAGTGGCTTTTGGGGAGAAGCCACTGAACTGCAATACATCACTTTAAGAACATCAATTTTGAACTTGTATGCAATTCAATGTTTTTTAAATGTTTCGGGACACTTTGAGCTGCAAGCCTTTTACTTTGGCAATCATGATGCGAAAAGATTGTGTGGTATTGTTTCCTAATTGAAACAGAGGAGGAGATTGACAGTGATATGTCCTGGAGCTCTTTGTTTGTGAGTGCATCCTTTCAGTGATTTATGCCTTGAACGGCCTAAGTAGGGTGCCACCACTAATACGCTAATATATTATAGTTGTCAGACTAACTATAATAAGTTATAGCTGAGGAGAATAATGGGAATTCATTAATAAGAAAGGTTAAGTAGTGTGCAGAGCATGGTATGTGAATATAACCAGTGCCATCAACTTTAATTTTATACACTGTAGTACGATAGCAGTGTTGCTTGTAAAAATGCTTGGTGTTGGAATCTCTGGGACTCTTTCAGATTTCTCTCTCAATTCAAACTGAGGCCCAAATCTTGTGATTATATCCAGGTAGGCAGACCCCAGGCCAACGCAGAGCCTCTTTAAATGGTACTTGTTGCTGCTGCAAGGATCCAGTTGTGGGATCAGGTCCTAAGCAAAGAAGCTGGCACCTGGCAATGCCAGAATAAAGATGGCTCTCACCTAAATGGATCAGCTTGTATTTGGCAGAGTAGCCAGTCATCCTGCAGAGAGATTTGGGCTGTGGAAGTATGAGCTTTGAGCAGGGGGTTGGACTAGATGACCTCCTGAGGTCCCTTCCAACCCTGATATTCTATGATTCTGTGAGTTCACTTGTAGTTGTTACATGGGAAAATAAAATCAAGACTGAGGCAGACTATCAAAAACATATTTCTATTGGATTTTTAGACTGAGGAACAGTCTCCCAGTGGAAGTGGTGGAATCTCCATTGTTTGGGAATTGTAAAAATTGGCTGGATAAAGTATTTGAAAATACACTGCAGGGAGTATTCCTTCACTAGTTGTGGAAAGACCATCACTGGCCTTTTCCATCTCTTTCTTTCTTCTGTGTTTCTGAGAGAGACAGCTTTGTCTTCTCCAGAGCTACTCATTTTCCGCCTAATTCTGAGGCCACTTCTGTCTTCATCAACTTTTTCTTTAACACCTGGATAGAAGATTAAGCTGTTTGAGCAGATGGAAACTGCAGAATGTTCTTTAGTTTTCATTAGTTCTACAGCAGGCATTGGGTGAGGTCATCTAACATAAAGAGAAAGAGGAAAAAAACCCTTTGATGCTCTTGAGCCCTTAATTCTCAATATCATTGCTGGTTTTATGAAAGTCTTACAATTTTTTTTTATATAGTGTCTGAGTTGTGCCTGGTGGGTATCCTGGTGCATTGCTGAGGTGTATGAGCAAATTGACTCACTCCTTCAATGGGCACCAGAGCCCATTCAGTACAAATGGTGATGGTATAATAGGCTGAGAAAGGGCAGTCCTCTTACAATGAAATCTGTAAAGCTGCAACTTGGTCAAACTTGCATACACTTATCATGTTTTATAAGACAGCTACTGAGTCTTAAGCTGATTAAGCCTCTGGTAGGTGGGTCTTGCACTCTCTGGTGATTCCTTAGAGTAAGGGAATCCTTTCTCTCAGTAACATTATTTTGCAAGTTTCAACATGTTGTTGTGGCTATAGTCAGTGGTGAGCTGGAGCCGGTTCACACCGGTTCGCGTGGGACAACCAGTTCTAAAAGGGCTTCTAAATTTAAAGCACACTAAATTTAACAACCGGTCAAAAGTGGCGCCTTAGGCGCCAACTCCATGGGTGCTCTGGGGTTGGCGCACCCACCGGGAAAATTTGATAGGTGCAGAGCACCCACCGGCAGCTCCCCACCACACCCCAGCTCACCTCCGCTCAGCCTCCTCTCCTGAACACGCCGCCCCGCTCTGATTCTCCGCCCCTCCTGGCTTCCCGCAAATCAGCTGTTCGCGCAGGAAGCCTGGGAGGGCTGAGAAGCAAGCTGTGGCTTCACGCTCAGGCCCAGGGAGGCGGAGGCAGAGTGGAGCTGAGCTGGGGTGAGGGTTCTCAGAGGTAATCACTAATGGTTTTACAATTGCTTCAGCTTGTTCCTTATGTACCCAAGGTTGAATTTCATCAGACCTTGCCAACTTGAATATGTCCAATTTGTTTAAATATTCTTTAATCTGTTCTTCATATCCCATCCCTTTGTTGTTAATATTAATTGTGTTAAATTTCTGGTCAGGATTTGCCTTTTTAGTGAAGACTGAAACAAAATAAGCATTAAACACCTCAGCCTTCTTGTTGTCCTCCATGATTAGCTCTCCTTTCTTACTAAATAGAGGATCTACTTTCCTTCATCTTTCTCTTGCCCCTAATGTATCTAAAGAACCTATTCTAGTTGTCTTTTATGGCCCTTGCTAGGAATAACTCATTTTGTGCCTTAACTTTTCTGATTTTTTCCCTACGTTTGTCTTATTCTTTTGTATGTGTCCTTAGCAATTTGTCCACGTTTCCATTTTTTGTAGGGTTCTTTTTTTATTTACAGCTAATTAAAGAGCTCTTGATGAATACATATTGGCCTCTTACTGTTCTTTCTCTCTTTCCTTCACATCAGGATAGTCTGTTGTTACACATTTAATATTGTCTCTTTGAGAAACTGCCAGCTGTCCTGAACTCCTTTTTTCCCTTAGATTTTCTTCCCATGGGACCTGACCTATCAGTTTGTTAAAGTTTGCTTTTTTGAAATTTATTATCCTTATTCTGCTACTCTCTCTCCTTCCTTTTTTTATAATCATGAAATCTATCATTTCAAAATAAATTTACCCAAATTTGCCTTCAAAGTTCAGATTTGCAACCAATTCCTCACTATTAGTCAGAATCAAGTCTAAAGTGTCTGTCCCCCTGTTTACTTCCACCACCTTCTGAAACAAAAAGTTGTCCCCAATATATTGCAAGAACTTATTGGATATTTTGTGTTTTGCTATATTACTTTTCCAACAGATGTCTGGGTAGTTCATCACCACCAGGTCTTGGATATTGTTTTGGATATTTTTGTTATTTGTTCTTGACATGCATCATCCACCTCCTGATCTGGTGGTTTATAGTAGACCCACCTGTTTCTTGACCCTTTTATCTTCACCCAGATACTCTCAATTAGTCTACCTCTCAAATCTTTCTGGACCTCAGAACCAGTGCATATATTCTGGATGTAAAATGCAACTCCTCCTCCTTTTTTCCCCTGCCTGTCCTTCCTGAACAAACTATATCCATCTTTACCAATATTCCCATCATAAGATTTATCTCACCAAGTCTCTCTTATGTAATAATAGGTTCAGTTTCTTCTTGTTTATCTCCTGTACTCCTTGCATTTGTGTATAGACATCTAAGGTGTTGAGTGTTATCCCTCTTGTTACTCCTATGATTCTGTTGTAATTTTCCATTCCCCTTCCCTTTCCCCCCAGAGCTAGCCCTCTGTTAAGATCAGCTTTTTTATAGCTAACATCTGCCCAACCATGCATTGATCTCCAGAATGTGCGTGGCTCAACTGGGTGGCTGAATGAGAACACAACCTGCACCCCTGACCCCTTCACCCTTGCTCCCAGAGCCCTATAGTCTCTGCTGATCTGCTCAAACTGGGAACATGGATCCTTTGAGGTCTTCCTGTTCCTTCAAGGGAGGAGAGTAGCTGGGAGCTCACCTTTGCCTAACTACTCAGGAGGCTACATCACCTAGGATTGGTGAAGCTAACCCAATACAAAAGTACAAGTACATACATAATATTCAGAAAATGACATATAAAGAAATAATGCCTTTTAATTCCCCTTAAATAAACAGAATTACCTGCTATTAAAATGTAACCTAAATTAAATAAATCCACCCTGCATTTCAACCTTTGGGAAGTAGCACTCTCTAATACCAAAGACCCATAACTGTCAAATTGTAATTGTCCATAATCAGAATATAATCCCTAAGGAGTGTGTAGTTGATTTATGTTCTTCCAGACCGCAATACAACATTAGACATAATAAAATGCCCTGAGATAGGCAGACACTTGATCATTTTCTCCATAGCCTCAAGTAAGTACTTTTCTTATGTCTATAATAAAGGATTGCCCTTGGAAAGACAGGGACCAACATCCTTCTAACATACCCTTGAGTGGCAGAGAAAGTTGTTAACATTTCTTGAAACATCACAGAAACATATGTAGGCATCCTTTACTAGAAGGACCTCTGAACTTAATTGGGAGTGTTCCAGTTAGGAAGATCCTGAGTGCTGCAATCCACCCTTGGAGACTATAACTGCCATGATGCCTTGGGGATGAGAGAGAGATTTCCACTTCTAGGGAATGCAGGCACAGCATGTGGTGGGCTCCATTTTGGAGAGAAGCTGAGGTTGCTTTATGTTCAAACCAGGAGCTGCTGCTAAACTGCTACTAGAAAGCCAGAAGCTTCTACTGAGAGTCTTCTGGGTGGCTTTGATCAAGCAGGGAGCCTCAGAAGTTGTTGATGGACTTCACTGGAGCCAGAGCAGAGACTGTTGCTGTGCCCAGAGCTGACTGAGGTGGACCTGCAGTGAAGGCAGCATGAGTAGCCACTACCTTTATGTGGGAAAGTGCTTGCTAGAGAAGGGGGACAGCAAAGAGACTTTAAGGGGTTGTCTGAGTTTGAGAAGAGGTGGAGTGGTCTTGTCATCTAACTAGAAGCCAAGGTTGCTGACATCTGGTTAAAACAACTCCAATCTTAAAAGGGGTTGTGCAGCTTAGAATGATTCCAAATTAGAATTGTTCTGTCCCATATTGCCTTGACTGGAGTGATTTACTGACCAACAGGGTGCTGTATCCACCTTCAAGATCTTCAAGCATGCTCACGCAAGCAAGCGTTTAGAACTTTGAAATGCAGAGGAGTGTGCACTCAGGGTAAATGGTGACAGTGTAAATGCAAGTTAGATAAGTTTAATTTACTACTATAAACTGTATTTGTTAATTGATTTATAGAACTGCCTTCTGCCCATTTAAATTAGTAGTGACATTTAACCTCAGTCTGTTATATCATGTTTTTTTAAATTGTGAAGTAAAGGTGTGTTAACTCTAATCTAAATGTATATTGGGTGTATATGGTTTATAATTAGTATTTTTGAGTTAGACCCTTTGTACAGATTAGCTCAGGTTTATTCCTGGAGGCACCCAAAGCATGCCATTGAGTGTGTACAAGGCCTAGCCAGATGAAGGCATGGCCAATTTTAATTTCCCTTACAAGTAAAAGAACTGCAGCTGAGGGGTGGATAGAAGATTCCCACCGGTCCAAGATCACCACTGGGATACTCAGGATTTACTTTACTGTCAACAACATCAGGCATCAGGACACACAGGAGAGGCTTGCCTGTGCCCAAGTAAACCCATAGAGAAAAGGGGTTTGATCCCTGCTGCCAATGCCCCTGTGTGAGTCAGGCTGTAGCAAGCACATCAGTCTCTAGGTGGCCTAATTACCTCTAGATGGGGACAGTGCACTTCTGATCAAGAGGAGAGTTACATACTCTCCCTGTGCAGGCAAGTGTGTCCCCAAGCTTCTGAGATTTCCCAGTTGAATTGCCTGAAGACACTTACATTGAAAGCAAGAAATGGGGTTACCCATAAACACAGGGATGGAAAAAATAAAACTATTATGTCATTCTGCAAATTCAGATTTGTTCCCATTGTACTCTTACTGGGGTTCTCTTCAGCCTAGTTTTAACTGAGCCAAACTCTGAAGTTTGTACTCATGAGTAGTTTGGAGATCATTCCACAGGCTCTCTGTCAGGAATTCTTTTCTGCTATTCAGCCTAAATTTCCCATTTCTTAATTTAACTCAATCATTCCTAGTTACACTCCCTTTTGTTATGCTAAATAATTGTTCTCCTTAATTACTTTTCTTATACCCTTCAAATACAAATAGATTGTCATCACATCCCTTGAAATTGCCACTTAGCTATGCTACAGAGGTCACCATTCAAATGCTGTGATACTGTAAATAATATTAATTATTTGCAAGCAGTAAGTGTCAGCATTTTGATGGTGACCACTGTGTAAACTTTTAATTTTTCTTTACTGCTCTCTCCTTCCAGCAATATAACTGTTTTGGTTGTTCATGTCTGGAGTCCCTCCAATGGATTTATCTTTCTAGTAACACCATTCCCACATTCACCTACTAGAGGACAGGCCCAACAAAGAAAGTAACAGAACGCCACTAGCCGTCACCTTCAATCCCCAACTAAAAGCTTTCCAGCGCATCATCAAGGATCTACAACCTATCCTGAAGGATGATCCCTCACTCTCACAGATCTTGGGAGACAGGCCAGGCTTGCTTACAGACAGCCCCCTAACCTGAAGCAAATACTAACCAGAAACCACACACCACACAACAAAAAGACTAACCCAGGAACCTATCCTTGCAACAAAGCCCATTGCCAACTCTGTCCACATATCTATTCAAGGGACACCATCATAGGGCCTAATCACATCAGCCACACCTTCAGAGGCTCGTTCACCTGCACATCTACCAATGTGATACATGCCATCATATGCCAGCAATGCCCCTCTGCCATGAACATTGGCCAAACCGGACAGTCTCTACGCAAAAGAATAAATGGACACAAATCAGACGTCAAGAATTATAACATTCAAAAACCAGTCGGAGATCACTTCAACCTCCCTCGACACTCAGTTACAGACCTAAAAGTCCCAATTTTTCAACAAAAAAACTTCAAAAACAGACTCCAATGTGAAACAAAAGAACTGGAATTAATCTGCAAACTGGACACTATTAAACTAGGCTTGAATAAATACTTAGAGTGGATCAGTCATTACACTAACTAAAAACTATTTCCCCATGCTAATTTCCCCCCCCACACACTGTTACTCACACCTTCCTGTCAACTGTTTGAAATGGGCCATCCTGATTATCATTACAAACATTTTCTTTTCTCCATTTTCTTCTCTCTGAGCTGATAGCTTACCTTAATTGATTGGTCTCTTTAAGAGTTGATATGGCAACCCCCATTTTTTCATGTTCTCTCTCTCTATATATTCCTACTGTATTTTCCACTGCATGCATTTGATGTAGTGGGCTTTAGCCCATGAAAGCTTATGCTCAGATATATTTGTTAGTCTCTAAGGTGCCTCAAGTACTCCTCGTTCATTCCCAGAATATAACACAAAATCATAATCGTCATATTATTCCTATTAATGTGTAGAATAATCAGTGTATAAGAGAAAAGTGCTATTATGATGCAAGTTTTATTTGCTGACAGAATGTTCAGGGCTAGAGTCCTGGCATATATGTTGTGAAGCTCAGAAAGTTCAATCTGGAAGATTTTTCTGTGCTTACCAGAAGCAATAACAGTTGCTATCAATTGTGCCTTGATGCAAGTATGCAGGCTTGCCACTTTTTTTCTCCGATGCAATCAAAATCTCATCTAAGGGCCGCAGATTCTGCCTGGCATTTACCCAGAGGCAGAGGAGGATTCTTTACCCCATCCCCTTGCACAAGCTATATAAAAGCCAGGAATGTTTACAACTGCTAGGCTTGATCTTGCACCACTGAAGTCAATGGGAGCAGGATCTGGGCATATACATTTGGAGTTATGTGGGACTACTTTGTTCCTGGTCTGCCAGGGACAAAGAGAGCTCAAAAAGAGGTCTAATAGGTGGTACCATGATCCCCTCCCATACCACCCTGCAAAGCAGGAACAGCACACAAGTGCAAAAAGGAGAGTAGCAGGCATGCTTCACCTTCCTATAAGCAAGCTCGAAGAAGCAGAGCTTAATGTCACAAAACTCAACCTCCTGGAGCGGGACCTGGCAAAGTGGCTCTCTCTGAACTAGAGCAGAGAGGCAGAAGAAAGACACCCCTTGTCACACTTGATTACCCTCAAGCCTAATTGGACCCACGAGTGGACTTTTAGGTAAGTGGGATTGTGGTAGGAATAAGAGTTTTAGACCTCAGTTAGCTGGACAATTACTATTTGCCACCATGGAGTTGACCAAGTTCCTGATGCATTGATTTGGGCTGCTCAGTTTCTTGTATTTAAATGTATGTTTTTAATGTCCTTTGATTGTGTTTCCCTTTTTCCCAAATAAAAAGATACTTAAGGTTCCATGTTCCCAAAAGACTATGGGCCAGATTTTCAAAGGCATTTAGGCACTTGATGGGATTTTCATGAGCATCTAGGTGTCCAAGACCCATTGAATTTAAACAGCCTGCAAAAGTGACCAGAAGGTTTCTTTTATTTTCCCAGAGCCAGAGATAGTAGTGTGGCTTTGAGTGGGGCTTGAGCTATAATTTTATTAGAGTTAGAAGAGGGCCCCTTGACAGACTAAATTTGGTCCTTGTTGTTGTCACTGGCAGCTGGCAGAAGGGTTACATATTTTATACTGATGGAGACTTTAGGAAATTGATCTTTTTATGATGGTAAAAAGCCTTGAAGTAGATCAGCATTATACTACTTTCCATGAGAACTCTGGACACATTTTTGTAATTTGGTTACATTGAAATGCAGAGGAAGGCTCAGATCTATTACCTTTCAGAAACTTCCCTTTGGAAGATGTGACTTTTAAGTCTTTGAGACAGTCTGTGTGAAATGGCTGAAAGTCATGAATTGATTTAGGGGCTGCCTTATCTGAGGATGGTGGTGACAGCAGGAATAGCAAGCTGTTATGGCTGTTCAGTTGAGAGACTTCATTTGACTTGTGAGCTGTGAAATCACCTAACCAGTATGCTGCTCCAATATGGCATGTACAAATTCATTGAACTATATTCAAATTTCAATACTCTTAGCTTTGCTAACATGCCTGTTCCTATTGTGTCTCTTTTGTTTATCTCTTCCTAGTGTCACACACTGGAATTACAGTCTGGTTTTCTTCTAAAATTAAAAACTACTATTACTTGGCTCTAGAAAACACAGGATGTTAAAAAGAATAGGTATGTGCTATGTGCCAGTTTCTCAATGTTGCTTTAAAACATTCACATAGAGGAAATACTACAAGCTCTCTTTAAAGCAGATTTAATATACTTGACTAGTTTCACTTTGCAAATTCAGGAAAAAAAGTAACCTTTTCTAAAGAGTTCTACTGTCTAATAAGCCAAGTCCCCTTTTCATCCACAATTGAGTTTAGGCATACATTCATAAAAGACAAGTAAATCCATAGACTTCACTTTCAGAATATACATTTTTTGTCTATAATTCTGTAATCATTGCAAATTAAACCAGCATCTGAAATAAACCTATTGGCCAACTCTGTTTCATGAGATAATAAATAGAACATGGAGTCTGTTGTGAAAATATAATTTAACATTCAAATAACAAGCATTTAACAAATGCATAGATAATCCCAAAACTTGGAATTTCCCCTCATATTTTTCTTGGATTCATATTCATGCTCCTTAATGTATCAAATACAGTCTAGCAGACCGCAGCTTATCTGTAATCCCTAGCTTCAGGGTTTGATACTCAAAAGAGTGTTATAAAGAGTGTTCTGTTCAAGTTTGATAACCATTAAACACAAGCTTTTTCACAGTTCAATCCCTTCATGTCTGATTGCATTCAGTACATATCCAATATGAGGTCAATGGAGTGGTGATAACAAATAACTATACTACCAGCCCATGTATAAATTCAGTGGCAAGATATTTTATTGTTCTGTTCCTTTTAATTACATAAATGATTTTGGCCACTAGTAGAAATCAATATGGTTTTAGAGTAGCAAAAACGTGGTGGTAAACTTGTTACAGACACTAACAGTAAGAAAAACCTTGAGTTACCTATAATCTTCATTAGAATTAATTAGAATACCTGTAAGTTTTATGTATGAGAATAAAAACCACTAGAGATAGAAAATCCCTTGCCTATCTCAAATTAAAAAAACAGGTCTTGTTGCTATCTCTCCCCAAGAAAAAAACTGCAGCAAGATACATGTGAGAGGGCATGGAAACGGGATAGTTTAGTCCAGCCTTAGCCAGGTCTCCGTTTTTGCACCCACCAAATACTCCATCAATAATTGCAATCAACATTTACAACTGCAGTTGGCCACCTGGACATCTCCATGTCTCATTTGTGGGCCCAGTCAAGTGCTCAGGTAACTAAGGGGCATTAACTAAGTCAGGCAATAATCAGGGAATCTGTGTGGGAAAGAGGGTTGGGAGTGTGCAAAATGGATCAATTTGCAGGCCCAAAGCTGGAGACTAACTTCTGAAAATCTGGCCCCAAATGCTCACCAAATCCATCCCATCTGTTCCTGGTGGCTGCTCAACTATCTCTGGTAGATTCAGAAACATGTAGAGAGAGATAAGCCACTTGTCACCTCCCTCTAAACAGTACTGGAGGTGAAGTAAAGAAGAAAACATCACTATGGCTTCTAGACCCGGCACCTCAATGCTCATGACTGGCGCATGAAGCAACAAACCTTTCCCCATCCTGTCTTCCTCACAGATAATCCATCTCTTTGGGCAAGAAGCAACAGTGGCTGTGGAAAGTGCTGTGCATTGCCAGGTTCCCCCAATGTCTGTGCTGAGGAAAATACTAGGCAGGGATCGGCAACCTTTGGCATGAGGCCTGTCAGGGAAATCTGCTGGCGGGCCAGGATGGTTTGTTTACCTCCAGCATCCGCAGGTTCAGTCGATCTCAGCTCCCACTGGCCACAGTTCACCATTCCAGGCCAATGGAGGCTGTGGGAAGCAGCAGCCAGCACATCCCTCGGCCTGTGCCACTTCCCGGAGCCCCAATTGGCCTGGAGCGGCGAACCGCGGCCAGTGGGAGCTGTGATCGGCCAAACCTGCGGACGCTGCAGGTAAACCATCCCGGCCCGCCAGCAGATTTCCCTGATGGGCCTCATGCCAAAGGTTGCCGATCCCTGTACGAGAGCCAAGAACAGGAATCTGAGGAGTGCATGAAGGTTGCAACGATTCTACCATTGTGTCTCCACACATATAAGGACAGGATGGTGGCAGCGATTTCTATTAATTACAGATGATTGAATCATTCAGAGTGGAGAGTTTTTTTTAAAAAAAAATTGGTCTGCTCTTCAAAATTATTTTTTAAAAACTCTCCAGATTAAAAAAAAAGCACAGAAATTGCCCACTTAGATCAGACTAGTGATGCGTTTAGTCCAGTATCTTGTTTTGGACAATGACCAGCATTTGATGATTCAGAGAAGAGGATAAGAAACCCTAGAATAGACAATCATGTAACAGCTTGCCCAAGGTGAATTGTCTTCCTAATGCTGAGCAGCTAACGACTGGCTTATGCACTGAAGCATGAGATTTTATATTCCTTTCAACTGTTTTTCCTGTCTTATGTAATGGGGGAAGATCTCATTAGGCATAAAAATGTCCAGTTCTTTAAATTAGCTTACTAAGCTCTTAGCCTCAAAGATATCTTATAGCAATAAGTTCCACAGATTAAATGTGTCTGTAAAAATTATTTATTTTTATCAGCTTCAAAATGTTACCTTTCAGATTAATTGAATATCACCTTGCTGTTGTATAAAAAGAAAAAGGGTAAATGCAAACTGTCCAATTAACCAGTTCCACATCTTTCAGGATTTTATTCACCCTGTACCCTGATCTGTCTTATTTGTCCCTTTCTAAACTAAGTGACACACCTAAATTTTTCACTGTTTCTTCATGGTGAAATCTTTGCTTTCATGTTTCTAAATATTTTTGGCACCCATCTTTGGATTCCTTCTATTTCCATAATATCTTTTATTCTTTCTTTTTCAGTTGGGGGACCAAAACTAAACTTCCTGCAGCTTTCATGGTCAATGTTTCATTCAAAAAGAATGAAGCTGAGTGCCTGTAAGGTTGAACACATGGAACTTTATTAAAACCTGAGGGCTGCTCTGCCTGTGATGAGTTTGGATGAGTTGCTTCCAGCCTAACTCCCCACATTCCCTATTCCACTGTTGTCCCATGAATATCAGTCCCTCCAGGGAACACTGGCTTTCTGATTCCAGTTCCACCTATCATGATACAGTTTGGACATATATTAGGATTGAAGACCAAAAAATAACAAAGCATATTTACTAGGGAATGTTGCTATATGGCCAGTGATCACATTGTCACCAAAAGCTTTGGTAGCACAATAAGATCGTCAATGACAGACACAGATTGAACATCCTGTAAGATTATTTTAAGAATTTATTGAGATATTAATCTGGGAGGTGTTTAATCTGTAAGGAGGCTATGTCACTTTAGGATTTGCCCCAAGAATCATGGTGAATACTAAACATCAATTTATATGACAACATGATAATATTTTCAGTAATTTATTCCATTTTCACACATTTTATTTGTTTGCCTTCTGTACCATATTGAGCAGTGGTTTTCCTTGAGCAGGCCACAATGACCTAGAGGTAATATTTTCAAAAGCATCTATTGTTAGAAGTCTAAATCCTAGTAAAAGTCCATGAGAATTAGGTTCCTAAGTAATGCAGATGTTTCTAAAATTTCTATTTTAGGTCTCTTTCATGAGTAAATTTAGAACCCAGCAAGGTGTATGAATAGTCCAATTTATTCCTTTTATTGTGTATTACCTTGAATTTGTCAACCATGAATTCAGTTTGCCATCATGCTGCCAACTGACTTGTTGTGTCGGGTCTCTCAGGAATACCACATATTCTTCTCTTCTTGACTAATTTAAGAGCTTAATTTATATCATCTGTAAATTTTGCCACCAGACTATTCACTCTCTTCTCAAGACCATAAATAAACATATCAAAATGATAAAAGAGTAGTGCAGATCCTTGAGACACTCTTTCTCCCCTTGTGCATACAGTAGTTTGTGAAGTCTCATTGTGGCACTTACTAGTTTTTAATGCTCTGAAATGCCACCTGTTGAATATACCGAAGCATATGCAATTTTACTGTGTGCCCAATTAGGCATGCAATTGCCAGTTTAAAGTGTGCATCTTTATGAAAATGTATTCTATGGTATCATAAGTTAACCTTAACATTATTTAAATGAAAGGGTGAAGGTTGTAGTTTTGTATATTTTAATTAATCTTCCAAATATTCAACCTGCTAATATCTGCAACAGATATCAGATTGAATTTCAGTTATAACTTAATTAACTTTACGTTGAATCTCTCCTACTCTAGTTGAAAAAGGTTTCTGGCAAGGCTGTTTATGATATCAGCAGGAAAACAGGAAATGACTTGGAAAATGTGTTTAGAACAGCCGTTTAAAGCTACTTTAGTCAGCTTTCATTGCTTAAGACTAAGTGGCTGCAGCAGGATGAGAGAATGCATGATGAGAAAGCTAGGAAGCAAAAAAAAATGACTTAGTTTGGTTTGAAATTGATTCAGTTTGGCACCTTGTACCACCGTCCCTGTTCATAATGGGTAGAAGAGAGACATCCTTTAGCTGTCTTTCAGATTCATTTTAATGTTCAAATCTTATTCAGTTTTACATTTGGCTTTCTCAAACTATGAGACACTATTTCTTTAGGCAGGCCACTGAATACATTATTTTCTTTATTAATAATAATCATGTAACATTTGAAGTTTCCTACTCTGCAGCTACTTATAGAACAGTCCGTCTAACTTTGATACCTTGAAAGATAATACAAGAAATTATTAAACAATCAGTCTGTAAGCGCTTAGTGGATACTCATAGAATCATAGAAGATTAGGGCTGGAAGAGACCTCAGGAGGTCATCTAGTCCAACCCCCTGCTCAAAGTAGGACCAACTCCAACTAAACAATTTCAGCCAGGGGTTTGTCAAGCCTGACCTTAAAAACCTCAAAGGATGGAGATTCCACCACCTCCCTAGGTAACGCATTCCAATGCTTCCCCACCCTCCTAGTGAAATAGTTTTTTTCCTAATATCCAACCTAGACCTCCTCCACTGCAACTTGAGTCCACTACTCTTTGTTCTGTCATCTGCCACCACTGAGAACAGTCAAGCCCCATTGTCTTTGGAACCCCCCTTCAGGTAGTTGAAGGCTGTTATCAAATCCCCCATCACTCTTTCCTTTTGCAGACTAAACAAGCCCAGTTCCCACAGCATCTCCTCGTAAGTCATGTTCCCCAGTCCCCTATCATTTTTGTTGCCCTCCTCTGGACTCCCTCCAATTTGTCCACATCTTTTCTGTAGAGGGGAGGGGGGCAAAACTGGATGCAATACTCCAGATGTGGCGTCACCGGTGCCAAGTAGAGAGGAATAATCACTTCCCTCGATCTGCTGGCAATGCTCTAATAATGCAGCCAAATATGCCGTTAGCCTTCTTGACAACAAGGGCACGCTGCTGACTCACATCCAGCTTCTCATCCACTGTAATCCACAGGTCCTTTTCTGCAGAACTGCTGCTTAGCCAGTCAGTCCCCAGCCTGTAGCGGTGCCTGGGATTCTTCTGTCCTTAGTGTTACAAGCAATAGCCAGGTTATAAGGTATAGCGAGTTACAAGGAATTATTATAAGGTGAGTGCACAACTGGTTGAATGATCATACTCAAAGGATAGTTATCAATAGATTGTTGTCAGATGGAGCATGGTTCTAGTAAGGTCCCACGGGGTCAGTCTTGCATCTGGTACCATTCAATATTTTCATTAATGACTTGGAGAATATGCTTATAAAATTTGTGAATGAGACCAAACTGGGAGGGCTTGCACTTTGGAGGATAGGATTAGAGTTCGAAAAATCTTGAAAAATTATGAATTGGTCAAAAATCAACAAGATGAAATTTAATAAAGATAAGTCAAAGTACTACACTTAGACAGGAAAAAACAAATGTACAACTACAACATGGGGAATAACTGGTTAGATAGGTAGTAGTATTGCTGAATAGGATCTGGAGGTTATAATGGACCACAAATTGAATAAAAGTCAGCACTGTGATGCAGTTGCAAAAAAGGCTAATATGCTGAGGGGGGTATTAACAGCAGAGCTTAAATTCCATTGAATATTTCCAGGAGTCCAAGGACTCGGGGCTTCAGCCCCATGGGGTGCATCAGGGCTCCTGTAGGTTTGAAAGTATTTACCGGAGTCCCGCTCCAGACATCTCCAGCTGAATTTAAGCTCTGGTTAACAGGAGTGTCTTATGTGAGACAGGGAAGTAACTGTACCACTCCATTTGGCACTGGTGAGGCCTCAGCTGATGTAATGGGTCCAGTTCTGGGCACCAAACTTCAAGAAAGATGTGGGTAAGTTAGAGAGAATCCAGGGAGAGCAACAAAATGATAAAAAGTTTAGAAAAACCTGACCTATCAGGAACGGTTTAAAAAACTGTACATGTTTAGTCTTGAGAAAAGAAATCTGGGTTGGGACCTGATAATAGACTTCCAATATGTTAAGGGCTGTTATAAAGAGCCAATTGTTCTTCATGTCAGGTAGGACAAGTAGTCATGGGCTTAATCTGAGCAAGGAAGATTTAGGTAAGATATTAGGAAAAACTTTCTAATCATAAAGATAATTAAGTACTGGAATAAGCTTCCAAGGCAGGTTGTAGAATCATCATGATTGGAATTTTTTTAAGAACAGGCTGGACAAAACCTGTCAGGGATGATCTAGGTATACTTGGTCCTGCCTCAATCCAACTCTCAAGGACTTTTCCAGGCCTAAATTTCTATGATTCTATAATATTTATAGTTTTAATAGTTCAGATTGTAGGAATACAGATATTAATTACCACCATACACAGCTTACCGAGGAAGGGAAAAAATATGAACTGATGAGCAAAGGAAAGTGGAGGAAGATAGGAGAACATAGACAAAATCCAAAGAATATGGTGCTGCTTCATCTTTGACAACAACTCTATATACCGGTGAAGCATATTTCTAAACCTTCATTGTTGAATGCATTCCTCTCAAATGTATTTGTTTGTGCCTTTCTTCTCTAGTCCTATTTACAAACTATAAGAGATTTCCTTTCTTCCATATGGAATTATTCTTTTACCCATTGTTTTTTTATGCCGTTTGGCACCATTTTCAATTTTTCCCTGACAAGAAATTGCTCTAAATTATGCCCAGCCACCATGGCTCCAAGGGACCGGGGATTGTTGAAGTACAACAATGTGCTTTGGCCACATTCCCATCCTCTTGGAAATATGGGAACATACCTAAAGGGTGGCATGAGAGCTGTTTACAGTAGCTCTATACTAGCCAGAAGGTGGGGCTGTAGTACAAGAACAGCACGCAAAATCAATCTCCTCTGTTTTCATGCTTGTTTGTATAGCATCAGTTATACCTTTAATGTAATAGCTATAATAAATATCCCCCCTGTCTCACAGACTTTCTCTGTGACTTTGGACAATTCACTTAGCTTTAGATTACCCATCTGTAAAATGGGTCCGATGATACCTACTGTGAAAATTGTGAGGCTTACATATTTAAGGCTAGTGCTGCCCCTTCTTCCATCACCATTGTATTATATTGACACCAGCATCTGCTGAGTGGTAGTAGATACCCTGCAGAATGGCTACAGAGTGGACAAGCAGTGGCACAGATTCTGTGTATCTTGTTTCATTCACATGTAGTGAAACAGCAGGCACACAATCCCTTCTTCCAGGAGTCTTGGCCCAGAGGGCAACTCTGCCTTAGGAATTGAGTCTAATCTGAGATCATGGCAAAGATCCAATTTTCCTGAGGTTCATATATCTTCATCTTCAGAGATCACTATTTCTACTCAGAACTTTGTATCAGAAAAACTAACCACACCACAGCATCTTCCCAGCTCTGAGTATTTCCTCTCATGCTAAGAAAATAACTTAGAAATCTATATGTAACAATGCCATCTGATGATACCTACACAATGCTAGTAAAGTGTTGTGATAGCCTCAGATGAAAGTGAATGGAGTTTATTCTGATTACATCAATTACTACTTTTTGTTCTGATATGAGGGTTGTTAAGAAAATTCAATTTTTGGAGCTTCAAAATACATCATCTTTTTCTGCCCAGCAATGTCTGTCTAAATCTATTATATTTTGTAGCTGGCTTGACTTTTATGTAGCAATAAGAAGAGCTTGGTCATCCCTTTGTACTGAAATACATTTGAAATGTAACCTAATTTCTCAGATATTTTATATCTCTTTCATCATCAGTATCTTTTCTGGATCAAACTTATTTTCTTTTATAATGTAAGTGACTTTGGTTTACAACAAATAAAAACAGTTTAAAAAGAGAACACAATGTAATTATCACCTAGTTCCCATCTAAATTACATTTCAATGTATAATACAATTCAATTTATTTTTATATAGCTTCCTTTACACAATTTTGCACAACACTTTAAGGAGGGAGTCAATCATCAACTAAAGAGAAAAGGAAGGTTTTAAGCTGAGATTTAAAGAGGGGAAATAAGCCAGTGGCTCAAAGGGAGGGGAAAGTTGCAGATGGGGCAAACACAAGTCCCCAGGTATGGAGGGCAATCAGGATGGGGAAGATAAGAGGAAGATGGAGAAGATAATGTTGTTATGATGCAACAGAGCAAGTGGGATGGAGTTAGTCTATTTCCTTTGTGGCCTGCATTAGCTTGCTGTTTAATGCTTCCCAAGGTACAAATAATATGGAGCTTCTTTCCTGGTCTCAAATTCCTCCAGTTTCCAGGGGCTGGATGTCGTTTATTTTGTATTGTATTTTTAATGTGTTATTATTGTGCGAAGGCTAGGGAAGGGGGTTTTGCATTTTGTGCTGATGGCGCTGAAGATCACAATCATCCTGATCCCATCCAGAAATGAGTTCCAAGTACATGGGTCAGTCCCTGAGACAGCTCCATCTTATGCATTTTGTGAGTCTCCATCTTGAGGCTGACAGTTCAACTGTTTTGTTGGAACATTGCTGTCATGGAGAGGTGATGGTCATTTTGGGTGAGGAGGCCCCTTAATGGTATTTTGGGCCAGTTCCATGGAGGACTTTGAAGATGAGGACTGAAACCTTGAATTTACCCAGACGTTGCAAAGAGAGCCACTGGAGAGACCAGAGCTCTGAGGTCATGAGCTCTCAATGGCCTGTATTGCTGACCAAGGTTGTGCAGTATATTGAGCCAACTGTATCTGTATTTATGTTGTCGGTTTCCTGCTTAGGGACAGGGAATCATAGAATTGTAGGACTGAAAGGGACCATGATAGGTCATCTAGTCCAGTCCCAGGCAAGACTAGTTATTATCTAGACCATCCCTGACAGATGTTTGTCTAACCTGTTCTTATAAACCTCCAGCGATGGAGATTCCACAACCTCCCTAGGTAATTTGTTCCACAGTTTAACTACCCTGACAGTTGGGAAGATTTTCATAATGTCTAAACTAAATCTCCCTTACTGTGATTTAAGCCCATTACTTGTTGTCCTGTCCTCAACAGTTAAGAAGAATACTGTATCACTCTGCCCTTTATAACAATATTTTATGTACCTGAAGACTGTTATTATGTGTGTCCCCCCCAGTCTTTTCTTCTTCACACTCAACAAATCCCAGTTTTTCAATCTTTTTTATTTTCTAGACCTGTAATCATTTTTGTTGCTCTCCTCATGACTTTCTCCAATTTTGTCCATATCTTTCCCAAAATATGCTGCCCAGAACTGGACACAGTGCTCAAGCTGAGGCATTATCAGTGCTAAGTAGAGTGGAAGAATTACTTCTTATGCCCTATACAGTGTTGTTGTAGCCATGTTGGTCCCAAGATATTAAAGATACAAGGTAGGTGAGGCAATAGCTTTTGTTGGACCAACTTCACTCTCACTCGCTCACTAACAGTAGTTGGTCCAATAAAAGATATTACCTCACCCACATTGTTTCTTATTTCTTGCTTACAACACATCTGCTAATACATCCCAAAATGATAGTCACTTCATTTGCAATAGTGAGAACTGGCTCTAAGCATAAGCAGATTAAGCTATTGCTTAGGGCCCCAAGCAGCTCAAGAGGGCCCCCTATTAATTATTAGTATGTGTTGTGGGGGGAGGGGACAAAAATATTCCTGCTTAGGGCCCCCAGTGGGCTAGCACCAACAACAGCAATGTTATTACATTGTTGACTCAAATTTAGCATTTGATCTGCTATAACCGCTAGATCCTTTTCTTTAGTACCCATTCATAGGCAGTCATTTCCCATTTTGTGTTTATGGTGTGGATTATTCTTTCCTAAGTGTGATACTTTCCATTTGTTCTTGTTAAATTCCATCCTATTTATTTCAGATCATTTCTCCAATTTGCCAAGATCATTTTGAATTCTAATCCTGTCCTCCAAAGCACTTGCAATCCCCAATTTAGCATTGTCGAACAATTTATAACTGTATGTCAGAGGTCTCCCTCTGAGCTTCCACCTTCTGGTGGGTGGAGTCAGGCAAGCTTCCCTCAGCCTCCCATGCCAGAAGCAGAGGGGTGGAACAGAAAGTATAAAAGAGAGGGCCTCTAGCTAAGTTAGGGAAGAGCCAGGGAAAGAGTCAGCTGCCTCTGTCTTGCTTCTGGCCCCTGAATCAGCAACTGAGCTATGCCAACCCCTGCTCCTGGAGGAGAACCCCAAGGGAGAGGAGCTGCTGAGACTGCCGCCAGATGAGTACCCAAGGAACTGCTAGGACTGTCACCAGACGAGTACCCCAAGCAGCTGTTGGGACTGCCAGCTGCTGAGTACCCCAAAGAGACTGAGCACCAGTTAGCAACAGAGCCCTATGAACAGGTAGGGGTAGGAAGGAGCCCAGGGAAACCAGACATTAGTCTGGTTGTCTGGTCAGAGCACGAGTCAGCATGTTTCAGTGGGATCCCTACTGACCCAGTGGCAGAATCCTCTGCCACTGTTAGGTCTCTGGGCTGGGACCCAGTGGAGTAAGGTGGGCCTGGGTCTCCCTATTACCCCTGCTGCTGACTCCACCTCTGGGATGGCACCCTAAGTCTGAGGGCCTGTGCTTTTGGAGTTTGTGGTCTGTCCAAGCCAAGAGGTGGGACTAAAGACTGCTCCCTACTTTACCCCACCTAGAGAGTCAGAGCCCCAGACTGGATTGTTTGCTGTTTGCCCCAGCTGGGATGCTGGGCTAAAGAGTGCTTCTTGCTCTGCCCTGCCTAGCAGGTCGGAGCCCTTAGATTGTCAATTTCTGTCTGCACAAGCCAGGAGGCTTTGGGCTAAAGACTGCTCATTGCTCTACCTATCAGAGGGTCAGGGCTATAGACTGTAGATTGTTGCCTGCCTCAGCCAGAAGGCAGGCAACAATGTACTGTGCTGCTCTGCCCTGACCAGAGGGACAGAGCCCTAGCCTGCTAATTGACCCCCATACTGTGTGATATAATGAGAGAGGTGGCCTCTCTCTGAACTTGTTGGGGAGGGATGGCCATTGAGCCACTACACTGTACTCTCTGTGCCATTATTCAAATAATTTATGAACATATTGAATAGAACTGGACCCAGGATAGATATGTGAGGGACCCCACTCAATATGCCCTTCCAGCTTTACTGTGAACCATTGATAACTACTCTGAATATGGTTTTCCAGTCACTTGTGCACATCCACCTTATATTAAGTTTGTTCAGGCTATATTACTTTACATTGTTTATGAGAGGGTCATGTAAGGCAGTATCAAAACCTTAATAAAGTCAAGATGTTACATCTACGTCTTCCTCCTTTCCACAAGGCTTGTTACTCCTGACAAAAAAGGATATTAGGTTGGTTTGATACAATTTGTTCTTGACAAATGCAGTTGACTTTTATATATCATATTATCTTCTAGGTGGAAGAATGGATCAATTATTTGCAATATTCTCTTTCCAGGTACCCAAGTTAAGCTGATCAGTCTTATTTCCTGGATTGTCCTTTTCCCCCTTTTTGTAGATAGATACTATATTTTCCCTTTTCCAATCCTCTAGGATCTCTCCCATCCTCCACTAGTTCTCAGAAATTTTAATGGCTCAGAAAAAACATGAAGACATCTAACTTGTCTAAGTCATTCTTAACTAAGGCCTACTTTAGCCTACCCCTCTTCTCCATATTTCACTAGGTTAATCATCTGATCCCTGCTAACTTTTTTTGGTGAAAACAAATAAAAAAGATAGTAAACACTTCAGCCATTGCTGCATTTTCTGTTATTGTCTTTCCCTCATTAATGAGTGATAATCCTAGTCTGTTCTTGGTCTTGGTCTTGCCTTTAATGTATTTGCAAAATACTTTCTTGTTACCCTTTTTGTCCCTAACTAGTTTAATCTAGTAGAGGCCAGAGTCAAGGCAGGACATTGCAGATGCATAGATTGTTTGAGACTAACTCTGCTTCCAACAGATGAGAGTTCAGTTGTGTTGCCCAAGAGATGGGGAAATGGCATTTTTTGCAGTAGAGATTATTTTGGTATCCAGAAGCAATGAGGCATCCAGGTGGATGTTGAGGCTGCAGAATTTTTTAATAATCTGAGGGTAAATGCTTTCAATGGACAGTGATGTTACATAGTGCGCAAATTCATCAGTGTTCCCTTCTCCACACCCGCAACACCTTAGTCTATCAAGGATGAAGCTTCAGAAATGGAGGTTTCACTATCAGGAAAGTTACAGGAGATGGAAGTGAGATGATCTTGCTTCCAGGAGAAAGAAATATTTCGGCTGCGTCACTGAAAGCAGGAATCGCAGGAGAAGCGTAAAAGAGGGAATAATAATAACACCTAATTCTTTTATGGCACTTTTCATCAGTAAAACTTAAAGCACTTCTATCAAGGTTCCTTCCCCACTCTGAACTCTAGGGTACAGATGTGGGGACATGAATGAAAAACCCCCTAAGCTTATTTTTACCAGCTTAGGTTAAAACTTCCCCAAGATACAAACTATTTTACCTTTTGCCCCTGGACTTTATTGCTGCCACCACCAAGCGTCTAACAAATATATAACAGGGAAAGAGCCCACTTGGAAATGTCTTTCCCCCCAAAATCCTCCCAAATCCTACACCCCCTTTCCTGGGGAAGGCTTGATAAAAATCCTCACCAATTTGCATCGGTGAACACAGACCCAAACCCTTGGATTTTAAGAACAATGAAAAAGCAATCAGGTTCTTAAAAGAAGAATTTTAATTGAAGAAAAGTAAAAGAATCACCTCTGTAAAATCAGAATGGTAAATACCTTACAGGGTAATCAGATTCAAAACATAGAGAATCCCTCTAGGCAAAACCTTAAGTTACAAAAAGACACAAAAACAGGAATATACATCCCATTCAACACAACTTATTTTATCAGCCATTTAAACAAAACAGAATCTAACACGTATCTAACTAGATTGCTTATTAGCCCTTTACAGGAGTTCTGACCTGCATTCCTGTTCTGGTCCCGGGAAAAGCAACACATAGACAGAGAGAACCCTTGGTTTCTCCCCTCCTCCAACTTTGAAAGTATCTTGTCTCCTCAATGGTCATTTTGGTCAGGTGCCAGTATCCTAGCTTCTTAACCCTTTACAGGTGAAAGGGTTTTTCCTCTGGCCAGGAGGGATTTATAGGTGTTTACCCTTACTTTTATATTTATGACATGCCCCCCAAATCACAGATAGGGTGAAACTCTGGCTGTGATTTCTTCCTTGAGCTCTAGGAGAAAACTGATTTAATAAGACACATGCACCTCTAAATATACTACCAAGTATATAAAGACTAACAATATTTTCCACATCTCAAGGATGATTTTAACCAGTTGATTCTGGGAAACTTTCACGGGAGAGTGCATCAGCCACTTTGTTAGAAGCTCCTGAGATATGCTGGATGTCGAAATCAAAATCTTGGAGAGCTAAAACTCCACCAAATAAGTTTTTTGTTATTTCCCATGGTGGCATGAAGCCACTGTAGCTCAGCATGGTCAGTTTGCAGGTGGAAACATCATCCCCAAACGTATGGGCGTAGCTTTTCCAGAGCGTAGACAATGGCATAACATTCTTTTTCACTGACTGACCAGTTGCTTTCCCTCTCAGACAGCTTCTTGCTGAGAAACACTACAGGGTGGAATTCTTGAGCCGGTCCTTCCTGCATTAAAACTGCTCCCACACCATGCTCAGACGGATCTGTGGTTACTAGGAACGGTTTGGGGCCCTTAGCACAGGGTCAGACATGTTGCTTTAAGATGGTTAAAGATCTTCTGACACTCTTCAGTCCACTGAATGGCATTTGGCTGTTTCTTTTTGGTTAGGTCTGTCAGTGGGGCAGTGATTTGGCTGTATTGCGGTATAAATCGCCTGTAATATCCAGCCAAGCCTAAGAAGAATTGGACCTGTCTCTTTGACTTTGGGACAGGCCACTTTTGGATAGCATCCACTTTGGCCTGTAGGGGGTTAATAGTTCCTTGATCCACCTGGTGTCCAAGGTAAGTCACTCTGTTTAGGCCTATTTGACACTTGATAGCCTTAACAGTTACTCCTGCCTCCCTTATGCTCTCAAAGATTTTTGTAGATGTTTCAGGTGTTCTGCCCAGGAATCCAAAAATATGGCCACATTGTCAAGGTAGGTGACTGCATATTCTCCTAACCCCACTAGGAGACTATCTACAAGTCTTTGGACGGTGGCGGGTGCATTCCGCAGCCCGAAAGGTAGTACATTAAATTCATACAGCCCGACATGTGTGGTGAAGGCTGACCTTTCCTTTGCGGATTCACCTAGCAGTACCTGCCAGTACCCCTTAGTTAAGTCCAAGGTAGAGATGAACTGGGCCCGTCCCAGTTTCTCTAATAGTTCATCTGTGCGTGGCATTGGATAGTTGTCTGGGCGAGTTATAGCATTTAGCTAATGGTAGTCCACACAAAAACGTATTTCCCCATCTGGTTTGGGAACTAGAACCACTGGAGATGCCCATGCACTGCCAGAGGGGCAGATTACCCCCATCTATAGCATATCCTGGATCTCCCGTTCTATAGCAGTTTTAGCTTGAGGAGACACCCGGTAAGGTTGTACTTTAATTGGGTGAGCATTATCTGTGTCAATGGATAGGTATGCCCGTTCAGTCAGTCCTGGGCTGGCTGAAAACGTCAGTGCATACCTAGTGCACAGCTCCGTGATCTGCTGTCGCTGCATACGCCCAAGGGTCATGGAGAGGTTCACCTCTTCCATGCCACCAGCACTTTTCCCTTTGTAGTAGACACCTTCAGGCCACTAAGCATCATCTTCTCCCTGGGCTGTAAACTGACAGACCTTTAATTCTCTCGAATAAAAGTGCTTTAGAGAATTAATATGGTATACCTTAGGCTTTCGGTTGGAGGTGGGGAATGCTATGAGATAATTAACAGCTCCCAGCTGCTCCTGGACCATGAATGACCCTTCCCACAACACTTTCATTTTATGGGCCTGGAGCGCCTTTAAGACCATGACCTCTTCCCCTACTTTGAAGGAACAATCTCTGGCATGTTTACCATACAGGTTTTTTTCTCTTTTTGAGCATCCTTTAGGTTTTCTTTAGCAAAGGCTAAAGAGGTTCGGAGGGTGTTTTGTAGGTTAGTTACAAAGTCCAGAATGTTAGTTCCTGGGAAAGGTATAAATTCCTGCTTCACCAACTGTAATGGCCCCTTAACCTCACGGCCATATACAAGTTAAAATGGTGAAAACTCTAAACTGGGATGTGGTACAGCTCTGTTGGCAAAAAGCAACTGCTGCAACACTAGGTCCCAATCATTGGAGTGCTCATTTACGAAGTTACATATTATGGCCCACAAAGTCCCATTAAATTTCTCCACCAGGCCATTTGTTTGATGATGGTAAGGGGTGGCAACCAAGTGATTCACCCCATGAGCTTCCCAAAGGCCTTCCATAGTTCCTGCCAGGAAATTAGTTTCTGCATCTGTGAGGATGTCAGAGGGCCAACCTACCCTGGCAAAAATGTCTGCTAGTGCCTGGCACACACTTTTAGCCCTGGTGTTGCTTAGAGCTACTGCTTCTGGCCATCGGGTGGCAAAATCCATGAAAGTCAGTATGTACTGCTTTCCTCTGGGTGTCTTTTTCGGAAAAGGACCCAGAATATCTACAGCTACTCACTGAAATGGAACTTCAATGAGGGGGATTGGCTAGAGAGGGGCTTTGACCTGGTCTTGGGGTTTTCCCACTCTTTGGCATACTTCACAAGACCGGACATAGGTAGAATCATCATTGCCCATTCCCTCCCAGTGGAAAGACCTCCCCAAACGGTCTTTGGTCCTGTTCACCCCAGCATGGCCACTAGGATGATCGTGGGCCAAGTTCAAGAGCTTGACCCGGTACTTAGTTGGAACTACCAACTGTCTCTGAGGATGCCAGTCTTCCTGGTTTCCACCAGAAAGAGTTTACTTGTATAAAAGTCCTCTTTCTACAACAAACCTGGATCGATTAGAAGAACTGAGAGGTGGTGGGTTGCTCCGTGCCGCCATCCAAGCTCTCTGGAGGCGTTCATCTGCTTCCTGTTCAGTCTGGAAATGTTCCCTTGATGCTGGAGACATCAGGTCCTCATTGGATTGTGGACCTACGCTTGGTCCCTCTGGAAGCAATGTAGGGGATGGGGCTGTTTCCGCTGACTGTGAACCATTCTCTGCTGGTGCACTATGTTGGGGTTCAGGCTCTGGCTGAACCTCTTGTGTAGGGTTATTGGCTAGTTCCGGTTCTGGGACTGGCTCTGTCTGGTTCTCTGGGACTGGATCCACTACTGCTGTTGCAGACATTGGCATGGGGTCCGGGTCCATCACCTCTGACCGGGTCCTGGTAGAAGTTTCCAGAACAGAGCTAGGTGGGACGGCTTGCTTAGCCTGGCTGCGGGTGACCATTCCCACCCTCTTGGCTAGCTTCACATGATTGGCCAAGTCTTCCTCCAACAGCATGGGGATGGGATAATCATCACATACTGCAAAAGTCCATGTTCCTGACAGCCCTTGTATTGGACAGGCAACTTGGCTGTAGGCAAATTGAAAGAGTTGGACTTGAAGGGTTGAATTGTCACTTGGATCTCTGGGTCAATTAAATTTGGGTCCACTAAGGAAGCATGAATAGCCGACACTTGTGGTCTGGTGTCCCTCCACGCGGTGACCTTCTTCCTGCCCACACACACAGTTTCCCTCCGCTCTGAGGGTATTTGGGAGATATCTGGGCCTGAGGACCTCAGCTGTGATTCCGGTGCAATGAACTGTAATCTGTTGGGGTTCTTGGGGCAGTTGGCCTACACATGCCACGGCACATTAAATTTAAAACATTGTCCAGCTGACGGGTCACTGGGGTGAGGTGGGTTGCTGGAGAACTGTGTGGCAGGACGATAAGGTGTCTGGAGTATTCCTTGGTGTGTAGCTGGGGCCTTGGGCTGCCCCCATTAGTAGGAGGTGTTCTGAGGGTGTCCCTTCTCGTATCCACTCCAACTGTGACCAGGGTTGTTCCTCTCTCCTCCCTCCACCCATTTTGTTTCGGCTTGCCCTGCCTCTCTGGCAGTCTGGGACTGCTCGTATCGATCAGCATAAGAATCAAGACTTTCTGCTGACTCCATTTCCTTATCCCATAAACACTGTTTTATTTCCTCCTTGGACATAGTCAGGAATTGCTCCTCAGCTATCAAATCAAACATTCCGTCAAAGCTAGTGACACCCCTTCCTTGGACCCATTTATCTAACATATCCTTCATCTGGTTTAGATAAGTCACATTACTTAGCCCAGGCCCTCTCTTAAGGGTTCAAAATTTTACTCTGTACATTTCAGATGTAATATGAAATTGCTTTAAAACCAAATCCTTGAACTTATTATAGTCAGAAGCCTCATCAATAGGCATCTTATTGAATATGTCCAGAGCTCTTCCAGTTAATTTTGCAACCAATGTGGTCATCTTGTGAGCTTCAGAAATTTTATGGAGAGTGCACAGTCTCTTAAAGGTGAGAAAATATTCAGCAATATCACTGGATTCATCATACTGTGGACATAGTTGCTCCCATTTGTGGATTGTTGGGGAAGGATGGTTACGGTTATCCTGTAGATTCCACTCAGCCTTTGCCTTCTCCATCTCCAGTACATGCTTCCTCTCTTTTTCCTTCTCCTCCTTATCATGCTTCCTCTCTTTTTCCTTCTCCGCCTCAGCATGCTTCCTCTCTTTTTCCTTTTCCTGAATTTCTTTTTCCCTTGCCTCCATAGCTCTCCTGTGGACAGCCTCCCTTTCCTCCTCAGCATGCTTCCATTCTTTTTCCTTTGTCTCCAGAGCTCTCCTGTGGGCAGCCTCTTTGGCTGTTTCCTTTGTTTCTGTCATGTTTGCCTCTCTGTTTTTAACTAACTTTACACCCAAGAGTTAGAAATAAAACAAACAAACAAAACTTGTTTCAGAGTATCAGCCATGTTAGTCTTTGTTCGCAAAAAGAAAAGGAGGTCTTGTGGCACCTTAGAGACTAACAAATTTATTTGAGTATAAGCATTCATGAGCTAGAGCTCACTTCATCGGATGCATCCAATGAGGTGAGCTGTAGCTCACGAAAACTTATGCTCAAATAAATTTGTTAGTCTCTAAGGTGACACAAGTCCTCCTTTTCTTTTTTAAAAAAACTTGACTTGTCAAAAAAAAATAGGTTGTGCTGTAACCGGATACCTATGTTCTCTGATAGTGATTGTCAGCCTACAGAAAAATCCTTTAAAAAAACCCTAACACCTTTGTCTCCAGGCAAATAGACAGAAAACCCCTCTAGTTGCTCTTAGGTAAAAAACAACTTCAGGTCTGTGAAGACTTGTGAATTTCTCTGCAGGAGGTTAACAACTCTGCCTTTAGGTAGAGAAACTCCCGCTCACAAAAGACAATTCCCTTTTGTCTCTGCTCTGGCCCCCAAGCAGAGACAAAAAAACCTCTAACTGCTTTCAGCCGAAAACCTGTTTTCCAGAAGCCCAAAGGGAAAAAAAAATTTCCTTTTAAAACATCTGTGCTTCTGGTTCAAACAATCTCAAATTGATCTCAAAATGATTTCAAGTTAATCCCACTGCTCTGCCAACATGTCAAGGTTCCTTCCCCACTCTGAACTCTAGGGTAGAGATGTGGGGACCTGCAAGAAAACCCCCCTAAGCTTATTTTTACCAGCCTAGGTTTAAACTTCCCCGAGATACAAACTATTTTACCTTTTGCCCCTGGACTTTATTGCTTCCACCACCAAGCATCTAACAAATATATACAATGACAGAGCCCACTTGGAAATGTCTTTCCCCCAAAAATCCTCCCAAACCCTATACCCGCTTTCCTGGGGAAGGCTTGATAAAAATCCTCACCAATTTGCATTGGTGAATACAGACCAAAACCCTTGGATCTTAAGAACAATGAAAAAGCAATTAGGTTCTTAAAAGAAGAATTTTAATTGAAAAAAAGTAAAAGAATCACCACTATAAAATCAGGATGGTAAATACCTTACAGGGTAATCAGATTCAAAACATAGAGAATCCCTCTAGGCAAAATCTTAAGTTACAAAAAGACACAAAAACAGGAATATACATTCCATTCAGCACAACTTATTTTATCAGCCATTTAAACAAAACAGAATCTAACACATATCTAACTAGATTGCTTATTAGCCCTTTACAGGAGTTCTGACCTGCATTCCTGCTCTGGTCCCGGGAAAAGCAACACACAGACAGAGAGAACCCTTGGTTTCTCCCCCCCTCCAACTTTGAAAGTATCTTGTCTCCTCATTGGTCATTTTGGTCAGGTGCCAGCGAGGTTATCTTAGCTTCTTAACCCTTTACAGGTGAAAGGGTTTTTCCTCTGGCCAGGAGGGATTTAAAGGTGTTTACCCTTACCTTTATATTTATGACAACTTCACAATCTTTAATGTATTTATCACCACCACCCTAAGGTAGAGAAGTGCTTTTATCCCTCTTTTCCAGACAAGGGAGTGGAGACACAGACAGGTAAGTGATTTGCCTAAGATCACTCAAAGTCTGTAAAAGTAGCAAAGAGTCCTGTGGCACCTTATAGACTAACAGACGTATTGGAGCATAAGCTTTTGTGGGTAAATATCCACTTCTTCAGATGCATGTCAAAGTCTGTAGTGGATCAGAGAACAGTCAAGATAGTGAAGAGGGGAGGGCATGATAAGGACTCAGAATCTATCTAATGAGATGGTGAAAGGCAGTGTTAGAAATTATGGGAGCATGGAAGAAAAAGAAATTCATACTGAGGTTAGATTCTTTCCATGGCAGCAAAGTTAAGGTCTGAGTTAATGATGGGTTTTGTTACATATATATGTTTTAAACATGTTAGCTCTTGAGTTGGAGAAGGAGCTCACGAAAGGTGGTGGATCATTAGCTCAGGAAAATAAAATAGCTGATTGATCTGCAGAGTAGTCAATTTAGGGGTTTTTTATAGAACTATATTTTGACGTTATGGAGGAAGCAGTGATTTAATATATTAAAAATTTAAATTAATATTCTGCACATTGAAATGGCTGCTATCTATCACTTATATTAACTCACTTCAGGGCTGTATATTCGGACATCATTTCCAGTGATGCCAGTTTTTAAGCAGAACTCTCAAATGCAATCAATACAGTGGGGAGTTTTGCTTAAAAACTGGCATCACTGGAAGTTTTTTGGTATTCTGTAGTATTTTGCGAAAGAACTACACACCTATTTTAAAAATATTATTTAAAAAAAAGTTAATCAGCGTGTTAGCAAACAGATAATTTTAAAATTACGTTACATTTTGTCTGCTTGTTAAAGAACAAATCATTTAGGTGTAACTAACATTTACTTTATTTAATGCATATGAAACAAGATGAAGATATGCAGACATCACATTTTAAACTGGACTTAAAAAGCATAAGGTTCGAAATGCAATCTCTCTTGATAGCATATAAAAATCTTTTAAAAATAGTTATCATTGTATATTGTCTAATTCATACATATGTTAGTTCCTAGAAAATTAGCTGCTTGCTACAAATCTATGGCTTACAACAAAAATATTTAATCACTTCTTTGAAAGCAACTCATTTTTTAAATTAACCTAAAGACTGTTGTATTTAATTTTCACTCGTATCCCTTAATGCATCAAATAAACTGGAGTGTTTCTATTTCAACAATGCTAGTCTACAAATGAATTTGTAAAAGCTCAGGCTTTTGATAATGTTTGCATATCACCTTTTATGTCAGGAAAACAAAGACATAACCATGTATTTCACCATGACACATTTTTAGAATGCTTCTAAATCCTGACATGTGCTTTTATTGTGTAGCTAGGACACAGTCCTGCTCACACCAAAGTCAGTGGCAAATTTTCAGATGACTGCAATAGCACATGATTAGTTCCATGCAACATTTCTTATTATATGGACAAATCTGAAACACCATATATTCAAGCAGTAAAGGAATGGTGTCCCAGTTGTGGCAAGTATCCAAAGTTATAAATGTTTATGAAATTTATAGCGGTGAGAATGTAATAGGCAACATTGCATAGAAATAAAAATGTCTAGTGTAAGATATGTTCTTCTGATGCAGAGAGAAATATAGATATTACATATACAAAATGGAGAGCAACATGAAGACAGTAAGATACACAACCATCAATAGATACTTTTAAAACTAAGTTTGGAGAGTTATTATATTTTTATTCTAGCTAATCTATATAAATATCTAATCCTTTCTTACAGCTCTTGGTCTCAATTATATTTTATGGCAGAAAGTTCTACAGGTTTATTATATGTGGTTTAAAATATATTTCCTTCTATCAATTTTAGATTTACTGCCTTTCAATTATAATGGTTGTCCCTTAGTTTTATATTACGCAAAAGAATAAACAATATACTGACATACCTTTTCTCTGTTACTCATTTTATATGCCTTTATCATATCCCGTTAGTCATCTCTCCTCTAAATTTCATAGTCATTCTATGTATGTATCTAATAATTTTTAACCTCCACCCGATCATCAAATCCAGTCTATTTCTGCTATATTTTCTAGGAGGCTGAGTTACCAGAACGGAACACATTATTCGCAGTGAGGATGTGTCATCAATTTATATAATGGCATTAAAATTATGGTGAAATACAAGAATATTTTCTGACAGTGCTGATGCTGTATGACCTGTCACTTCTATTACCCTGAAGGCTGGTGTGATCACACTCTCTGCTACTCTTGCTCTTCACTCTTGGACAATGGGTCAAGGGCAACAGTTAAAATAGTCACAAGATGAGGTGAATAAAATCAAATCCTATTTTAACAGAAACCTCTAACAACTGAGATGGAAGGTCACTGAGCACTCACAGTCACTTTTTCTTTTAAATTGTGAGTGGAAAATTATTGGCCTATCACTCTGTAATAAAAAATAACTTCAATTCTTCTTACGAAGGTTAGTACTAACCACTTGGAAGAAGGGTAAATAAAAGGCTTAGGAACAATACTTGATTCATGCCAGCACTGCATGAGTACAGTGAATAAGGAACAAAAGGAACTAGAATATAAATTAATGGAACAAGAAATAGTGCAGGCCTGAAGCTGTAAAAAGTTATGTTCATATTTAACATTTTGGAGAATGTGTTCAATAACAATAAATCTCTTTGGGGTAAATTCTCAGCCCAGCAGCCAACCTACATAGCTGGAGCGGGCTCTAGGATTCAGGAGATGCATAAGAGAAAGGAGAAAGGAATCTTTCCCTCCAAGCCTTGTGGTGACTCTTTAGTTGCTCCACAACCACAACTTCAGCCCTGAGGCTGCAATAGCACCTGCAGCTCTAACAATCCCCGAACCAATATCAGGTTCAGTGGAACTGGAATTAGAGGCCCATGTTCCTTCAAGGGACTGTTATTGTAAAGGACAAGGGCATAGGCAGTCTTACCTAGTGGTCACACCTGGGCTCGGGTCTACACGTCAGGGACAGTAGTAGCTGAGCAAGTCAGAGGGATCGCAAGAGCCAGGTTCAGTAAGCAAGAGTCAAGGTCAGCATCAGGCTGAGATCAGAGGCTGTAAATCAGACATGGTGGAATCAAAAATAAATAAATCTGCAACTAGAGTTTTTGATTTCAAAAGGGCTGACTTTCAAAAATTAAGGAAATTAGTTAGGGAAGTGGATTGGACTGAAGAACTTATGGATCTAAAGGTAGAGGAGGCCTGGGATTACTTTAAATCAAAGCTGCAGAAGCTATCAGAAGCCTGTATCCCAAGAAAGGGGAAAAAATTCATAGGAAGGAGTTGTAGACCAAGCTGGATGAGCAAGCATCTTAGAGAGGTGATTAAGAAGAAGCAGAAAGCATACAGGGAGTGGAAGATGGGAGGGATCAGCAAGGAAAGCTACCTAATTGAGGTCAGAACATGTAGGGATCAAGTGAGACAGGTTAAAAGTCGAGTAGAGTTGGACCTTCCAAACAGAATTAAAACCAATAGTAAAAGGTTCTATAGCCATATAAATAAGAAGAAAACTAAGAAAGAAGAAGTGAGGCCACTAAACACTGAGGATGGAGTGGAGGTTAAAGATAATCTAGGCATGGCCCAATATCTAAACAAATACTTTGCCTCAGTCTTTAATAAGGCTAAAGAGGATCTTAGGGATAATGGTAGCATGAAGAATGGGAATGAGGATATGGAGGTAGATATTACCATATCTGAGGTAGAAGAGAAACTCAAACAGCTTAATGGGACTAAATTGGGGGGCCCAGATAATCTTCATCCAAGAATATTAAAGGAATTGGCACCTGAAATTGCAAGCCCATTAGCAAGAATTTTTAATGAATCTGTAAACTCAGGAGTAGTACCGAATGATTGGAGAATTGCTAATATAGTTCCTATTTTTAAGAAAGGGAAAAAAAGTGATCCGGGTAATTACAGGCCAGTTAGTTTAACATCTGAAGTATGCAAGGTCCTGGAAAAAATTTTGAAGGAGAAATTAGTTAAGGACATTGAAATCAATGGTAAATGGGACAAAATACAGCATGGTTTTACAAAAGGTAGATCGTGCCAAATCAACCTAATCTCCTTTTTTGAAAAAGTAACAGATTTTTTAGATAAAGGAAATGCAGCAGATCTAGTTTACCTAGATTTCAGTAAGGCATTTGATACCGTGTCAAATGGGAAATTATTAGTTAAATTGGAGAAGATGGGGATCAATATGAACATCAAAAGGTGGATAAGGAATTGGTTAAAGGGGAGACTGCAACGGGTTCTACTGAAAGGCGAACTGTCAGGTTGGAGGGAGGTTACCAGTGGAGTTCCTCAGGGATCGGTTTTGGGACCAATCTTATTTAATCTTTTTATTACTGACCTTGGCACAAAAAGTGGGAGTGTGCTAATAAAGTTTGCAGATGATACAAAGTTGGGAGGTATTGCCAATTCAGAGAAGGATCGGGATATTATACAGGAGGATCTGGATGACCTTGTAAACTGGAGTAATAGTAATTGGATGAAATTTAATAGTGAGAAGTGTAAGGTTATGCATTTAGGGATTAATAACAAGAATTTTAGTTATAAGTTGGGGACGCATCAATTAGAAGTAACGGAAGAGGAGAAGGACCTTGGAGATTGGTTGATCATAGGATGACTATGAGCTGCCAATGTGATATGGCTGTGAAAAAAGCTAATGCAGTTTTGGGATGCATCAGGAGAGGCATTTCCAGTAGGGATAAGGAGGTTTTAGTACCATTATACAAGGCACTGGTGAGACCTCACCTAGAATACTGTGTGCAGTTCTGGCCTCCCATGTTTAAAAAGGATGAATTCAAACTGGAGCAGGTACAGAGAAGGGCTACTAGGATGATCCGAGGAATGGAAAACTGGTCTTATGAAAGGAGACTTAAGGAGCTTGGCTTGTTTAGCCTAACTAAAAGAAGGTTGAGGGGAGATATGATTGCTCTCTATAAATATATCAGAAGGATAAATACAGGAGAGGGAGAGGAATTATTTAAGCTCAGCACCAATGTGGACACAAGAACAAATGGGTATAAACTGGCCACCAAGAAGTTTAGACTTGAAATTACACAAAGGTTTCTAACCATCAGAGGAGTGAAGTTTTGGAATAGCCTTCCAAGGGAAGGAGTGGGGGCAAAAGATCTATCTGGTTTTAAGATTCTACTCGATAAGTTTATGGAGGAGATGGTCTGATGGGATAATGTGATTTTGGTAATTAATTGATCTTTAAATATTCAGGGTAAATAGGACTAATCCCCTGAGATGGGATATTAGATGGATGGGATCTGAGTTACCCAGGAAAGAATTTTCTGTAGTATCTGGCTGGTGAATCTTGCCCATATGCTCAGGGTTTAGCTGATCGCCATATTTGGGGTCAGGAAGGAATTTTCCTCCAGGGCAGATTGGAGAGGCCCTGGAGGTTTTTCGCCTTCCTCTGTAGCCTGGGGCACGGGTCACTTGAGGGAGGCTTCTCTGCTCCTTGAAGTTCTTAAACCATGATTTGAGGACTTCAATAGCTCAGACATAAGTGAGGTTTTTCGTAGGAGTGGGTGGGTGAGATTCTGTGGCCTGCGCTGTGCAGGAGGTCGGACTAGATGATCACAATGTTCCCTTCTGACCTTAGTATCTATGAATCTATGAATCGAGGAGGCAAGGGCAGGATCAGGCTGGGCTCAGACATCAGAGATCAGGAGACAATGCAAAGTCCATCCAGTTGCTCCAACAGCTTCCTTGCTAACCCATGGGGTTAAACAGGTCACGTGACCAATCTGAGGACTGCAAGGTAAGTCACTCTGGCTCTCTTGGGTGGTTCTTCGTGTGGCACCTACTCTCCAAACTGTTCCCTGGATATAGCCTAGCTTGAACTCCAACTGGCACTGTGGACCCATCAGCTGTCCCAAGCTCTACAGATATAGGCTCTAATCCCTAGACACTGATAGTTACTGAGAGAACTCCAGGGAATTGAGGAGTTGGGCTGGAAGCAACATAGAGCAGTTTTCAGGATTTAATAAAGTTCTACATTTTTGGCTTAACCTGCATGCACTGTCTCTCTTTGCAAATGAAACATGGTGGCAGTATCTGAGTGGTGATTTCTCTGAACTGCAAAATCTGGCAGCATGAGCCATTGAATTTGGTCTGAATCCCCAGGATCCTGGATTTTGCAGACCCAAACTAGCTCAGCAATGGACCCGGCGGAAAGAGGAGTTTAATCTGTATGCAGACCTGGCCATGCAGAAGGACAACCAACAGCAGGAAAGTAGGATTTTACCTTATTGGGGAGCAAGACAGTGAGATCTGCACCACTCTGGAGGTCACCACTGCCTCAAGCCTCACAAAGTCCTAGGAGTCCTGGGGACCTGTTACTCCTCAAAGCGACAAAGGATTTCATAAGAGACAAATCTTAAGTGGAAGGGATAGACCCCTGCACTAGTGCCTTACGTACACTGGCTGCTACATAAAATTTTGGGGACTTGACAGACTTCCTAATTCAGAACAGGATAGTCTGTGGCACCACTTGCAGGATCACCACAACAAAGCCCGTTGCCAACTCTGTCCACACATCTATTCAGGGGATACCATCATAGGGCCTAATCACATCAGCCACACTATCAGAGGCTCGTTCACCTGCGCATCTACCAATGTGATATATGCCATCATGTGCCAGCAATGCCCCTCTGCCATGTACATTGGCCAAACTGGACAGTCTCTACGTAAAAGAATGAATGGACACAAATCCAGACGTCAAGAATTATAACATTCAAAAACCAGTTGGAGAACACTTCAATCTCTCTGGTCACTCGATCACAGACCTAAGAGTGGCTATACTTCAACAAAAAAAAGCTTCAAAAACAGACTCCAAGGAGAGACTGCTGAATTGGAATTAATTTGCAAACTGGATACAATTAACTTAGGCTTGAATAGAGACTGGGAATGGATGAGTCATTACACAAAGTAAAACTATTTCCCCCATGGTATTCTCCCTCCCACCCCACCCCCCACTGTTCCTCTGATATTCTTGTTAACTGCTGGAATTAGCCTACCTGCTTGTCACCATGAAAGGTTTTCCTCCTTCCCCCCCTGCTGTTGGGTGATGACTTATCTTAAGTGATCACTCTCCTTACAGTGTGTATGATAAACCCATTGTTTCATGTTCTCTGTGTGTGGTGTATATAAATCTCTCCTCGTGTTTTTTCCACCCAATGCATCGATGAAGTGAGCTGTAGATCACGAAGCTTATGCTCTAATAAATTGTTAGTCTCTAAGGTGCCACAAGTACTCCTTTTTCTACCTGCAGAGAGAGTGTTCTGTCACATTAGATAGAGCTTAGTCATAGACGTACAGTGGACACGCCTCAAGAGAAAACATAACAGCCCTAGGAGACAAAACTGACCGCAGTACAGGCAGTGAGACAACAGCAAAGGAGAGCAGAGGCCATGGTTCCATGCCCACAGTAAGATAGATGTTCCCTGTGGACGAATGCATGAGCAGGTAGAGGAGAGGTGCTCATGGCAGGACGTTGTTGTAAGGAATCTGACAATGGAACCATTTTAGGAAGAGCAGAAGAAGCTCTCAAAAAGATTCCATCAGACTTATACAAGAGGACATGGCACACCAGACAGCAATGATGGCATCATGATTCTCTCCTTGAGTCTGAGAGCATGTCAGATTTAGGAAAGTAACAAGGGACAATGTCAGCCTCTGTGCATGCAACAATGGTAATAGGGAAATGCCCTGTGCAATGACAGCTGGATAGTGGGGGCCTCTGGCAATAGGATTCCTTGGAGTGAATTGGAGTCAAACACACCCATAACAAAGAGCAGTCACATCTAATTATGTACAATGAGACACAATGCACCCCACAGGAAGATCTGACCTCATAGCTGCTACCTGAAAAATAACAGTTGCTACCAACGGAAGTTTGTGGTCGTGGATGTTAAGCACTAAAGATCCCTCTGGGGAATGAAGCCATACAAGCCATGGATCTGCTCAGGATGCAGCATCAGAATTTATAGCTGCAGTGCAAGAAGCAAAAGGAGGAGTCCCAGGGACAATGGAGACAATTTATAAAGTATATTGGGATTTTTTCAAAGGGTTGACAGGTTCCTCAAGGAAAAAGCTGTGATTAGATGTAGACCCCACAGTAGAACCTGTTTGTTTACCACAAAGGAAAATTCCAGTGGCACCACATAATCCAGTAACAAGGAACTCAAAAGTCTGCAGAGCAGGGGTATCATAGCCAGTACAGCCTGAGAAAGTAGCATAGTGGCGGTAAAGAAGCCATCTGGCATATTAAGCATCTGAATCAGGCATTGAAAACATGCCACTATCTACTGCCCACAATTGATGACAACTTGCCAGAACTCTCCAAAGCCAGAATCTTTATGGTCGTAATGTGAGGAATGGGCTTGGCACATAAGCCTGGATAAGGTCCAGCATGCTGACAACATTTGCAAACCATTTGGTGACTACAGGTGGCTGTGCATGCCAATGGGCATAAGCCAATACCAGACTATTGGAAGGACTTCCTGGCTTGAAATATTTACAGATCTTATCCTCTTGTAGGTGAATGGAGCAATGATACTGAATGAAACCATGAAAGAAAACTACAAGCTTTTCTACAGCAATGACAAGATCATAAGACTTAACCCAGAAAAAAATATGGCTCAAGCAGCATGAAGTGACACCCATTGGACATCTGTTCACAGCAGAAGGATTGAAAGCAGATCCCAGCTAGATCAAGGCAGTCAGAGACGTGCCAGGCCCAGTAGATTGAAAGGGGTACAGTAGGTCATGGGAATGATAAATTTTCTGTCAAAGTTCTGTCAACACCTGGCTGCAGTAGCAGAACCCGTACATCAGCTCATAAGGCAGGATATTGAGTAGGACTGGCAGGTTCTGACCAGCAAGCATTTGATGTGTTAAAACAAATGATAATGGACACCCCTGTCCTGAGGTACTGCCAGCCAGGACAGCCACTGACTCTCCAGTGTGATACATTGGAGAAAGGATTGGATGTAGCTCTTTTGCAGGAATAGCTGGTCACTTATGCCAGAAGAGTCCTTTCAGAGACTAAACAGGGGTACACCCAAATAGAAGAAAATGCTTCTGGCTGTGGAATTTGGAGTGGAGAGATTTCATCGTACACCTATGGCCAGTAATAGTGCAATCAGATCACAACCCCCTAGATAATCATGGCAAAACCCCGTCTTAGTGCACCAAAGTGATTACAGCACATGTTAATGCCACTCTAGCACTACTAGGTAGAGATCAGCTATTGTCCAGGATGACTATTTGTGTTAGCTGACACCCTAATCAGGACATCAGTGAGTCGGGGCAAAGGGATCAGAACAATGAATCCATTAACATGGTGCACTATCTCCCAGTTTCACTAGTGAAGTTGATAGAAATCAAAGACGCTATAGTAAAGGACATCCAACTACAGGCAGTCAGGAGAGCAATACTAGCAGGATGGCCAGAAGGCAAAAGCCAAGTACTAGTATCAGCAGAACCATATTGTTCAAATTAAAAGTTAGCTGAGTGTGCAGGATGTAATTACATTTTGAGGACAGGGAGCTGTTGTCCCCACTTCCTTACATAGTGATATCATGCAAAAAATATATGCCTCACCTCTGGGCATTGACAACTGTCTCACACAGGCTCAACAGATTATTTATTGGCTAGAAATGAATAAAAACCATGTTCCTTGATAAAGGGTGTGACATCTATCACTTGTGTGACAACCATCGGCAGAAAGAAATTCTGTTACCATATGAGCTGCCCACCTGACCATGATAAATGGTGGGAGCAGATTTATTTACTTTCAGTGAAAAGCAATATTTGATTACCGTGGACTACAGTTCAAATATTTGGGAGGTTGATGCCCTGCCTGATACAAGAAGCAAGTCAGTGATTGACACAATGAAGACCCACTTTGAGAGAGATGCTTTTCCACATACTGTATTCACTGATAATGGCCCCCGGTTTGCCTCAGAAGAAGTCAAGGAATTTGCATGTGAATGGGAGTTTGACTACCATATCTCCTCCCTAGCACACTCACAAACCAAAAGTCCGTTAGAATCAGCTGCAAAAACAGTCAACAAATTGTTACATAAGTTGGTTTCTTCTGTTTCAGACACCTCGTTAGCATTTTTGGCACACAGGAATAATCCAATCACCAGGGCGCCAAAACAGTCCAGTTCAGGCACTGATGAGATAAAGGACCAAAACCCTGCTATCAGAGCGGGGAGACTTTTTGCAGTCAGAAGGATGGAGATACCACCGAGAGAAGTTGGCCAGCAATCAGAGAAAACAGACAAGGACCTACTGGTCTGGAGACAGGTGATCCTGTGAGAATCCTGCCATTAGAGAGATACCAGAAGGTGTGGACTAAAGCAGTCATGAGAGGTGCAGTGGCAACCAGGTCATAGGAGGTGACTATGCAAGAGGGACAAGTGATCTGAAGGAGCAGGACACTTGTGAGCCAACAAACACAACATCCAAAGAGTGTCTACAGAGAAGCAGAGATCATAATGGAACACAGAGACAGACAACCATTGGGAGGCCAACCCTACAGGGAGGAAGGAGACTCCAGCAAGAAAGAGTGCTAGACTCAGAGAGAGGTGACTGGGAAACAGAGAGAACTCACTCCCAGCATGGTCGCCAGTTGAAGAGAGCAAACAATACCTCAATGATTATGTAATCAAAGGAATCTTTTGTGAAGACAGTACTCCAAATTGGCTATGTGCTAACAACTTCTGGCTAAAGGGACATGAGGTGTGGGTGTGGTTGTCAATTATTTGTTTCAATGTTTATATTTAAAAGTTTGTAAAATAGGGAAGACGAATCATGAATGGAACTCATGGGGCAGAAGAACTGGGGTCAGAGGGCCAGTGTTTCCTGGAGAGACTATTATTGATGGGACTACAGGAAAACAGGGAATGTGAGGAGCTAGGCTGGAGACAACACAGCCATGGGGACAGAGCAGACCACAGGCTTTAATAAAGTTCCACTTGTTCAACATTTACCTGCAGTCATTTTCATTCTTTTTGAATGAAACATTGACCAAGAAACGAAAGAACATAAGAATGGCCCTACTGCGTCAAACCAAAGGTCCATCTAGCCCAGTATCCTATCTTCCGACAGTGGCTAGTGCCAGGTGCCCCAGAGGGAATGAACAGAACAGGTAATCATGAAGTGATCCATCCCCGTCTCTCATTCCCAGCTTCTGGCAAACAGAAGCAAGGGACACTATTCCTGCCCATCCTGGCTAACAGCCATGATACAATAGCCAAGAAAGCTGCAGGATGTAGTTTTGGTTACTCCCACCTAAAAAAGAAAAAAAGATATTGTGGAAATAGAAGGAATCCAAAGATGGGTGCCAGAAATATTGCAGACATGAAAGCAAAGATTTACGCATGAGGAAACTGTGAAACAGTTAGAGTGTTGCTTGGTTTGGAAAGGGAAGTATAAGTAGGATCATGGTACAGGGCATATAAAATGCTGAATGATGTGGAACAGGTTAATTGGACAGTTTTAATTTGCCATTTTTCTTTATACAATAGAAAAGTGATATTCAGTTAATTTGAAAGGAAACAATTTTAAAGCTGGTAAAAATATTTTTACAGCGCACGTATTTAACCTGTGAAACTCATTGCTACAAGATATCTTTGAGGCTAAGAGCTTAGAAAGTTTACATAAAGGGTTGCACCTTTATATGGCTAATGATATCTTCCATCATTACGTGACAGGAAAACAGTTAAAGGGAATATAAAACTTCATGCTTCAGTGCATAAGCCAATCATTAGCTGGTCAGCATTAGGAAGACAATTTGCCTTGCACAAGCTTTTACATGATTGTCTATGCTAGAATCTCTTGCCCTTTCCTCTGAAATATTAAATGCTGGTCACTGTCCTAAACAAGATACTGGACTAAATGTATCACTAGCCTGATCTAAGTGGGCAATTTCTGTGCTTTAATCTGGAGAGTTTTTAAAAATAATTTTGAAGAGCAGGCAAATTAAAAAAAAACTCTCGTAATTGTGAATTCTTGCACAGTAATAGAGGGGAAAGTCATGAAATAAACTCTCCACTCTGAATGATTCAATCATCTGTAATTAATAGATATCGCTGCCACCATCCCCTCCTTATATGTACAAAGAGACAATGGTAGAATCATTACTACCTTCATGCACCCCTCAGATCCCTCTTCTTCACTCTAGTGTTTTCTCCAGCAAGGACACTGGGGAAACCTGGCAATGCACAACACTTTCCATAGCCAGTTTTGCTTCTTGCCCAGAGAGGAAGTCTCTGTGAGGAAGTCATGGTGGGAAAACCGTTGTTGTTTCATGCAGACAATAATGAACATTGAGGTACAGGCTGTAAGAGTCATTGTGATGTTTTCTTCCTTACTTCACTCCTACTGCTGGCTGGAGGGAGGTGACAAATTTCTTACTTAGAGGTAGTTGAGCAGCCACCAGGAAGAGATAGGATGGATTTGGTGGACATTTGGGGCCAGATATTCAGAGATTAGTCTCCAGCTTTGGAGACTCCAGCTAATTGTACCATTTTGCACACACAACCCGCCCTCCTTCCCACACTGACTCCCTGATTATTGCCTGGCTCAGTTAACACCCCTTGGTACCTGAGTACTTGAAAGGGCCCACAAATTAGAGGTGGAGACGTCCAGTGACCAACTGCAGTTGTAAATGTTGATTACAATGATTGGTGCAGTATTTGGTGGGTGCAAAAATGGAGGTGTCATAACCATACAGGTAAGGGTAGCCTAGAATTCCTCCTTACCTGTAAGGGGTTAAGAAGCTCAAATAACCTGGTTGGCTCCTGACCTAAAGGACCAATGGGGAAAGAAGATACTTTCAAATCTGGGGCGGGGAGAGGCTTTGTTTGTGCTCTTTGTTTTTATGTTCTCTTGGAAAACAGAGAAGCACCAGGTCAGAAAATTCCTCCTATAAAGCAATCCTGAACCAGTCTTTAATATTACAAAAATAGTAAGTAAAGCCAGGCAAGGTGTGTTAGATTATCTTTTGTTTTAGCTTGTGAATTTTCCTGCAGGAAGTTAACTACCCTGCCCTCAGGCAGAGAAAAAAACTCCAGGTGCTCACAGCTTAAAAAAAATCCTTAACAAACAAACAAACAACCCTCCTTGCTTTCCAAGCAGCCAAAAGGAAAAACAATTGTCCTTTTAAAATCCTACTGTGCTTTTGGTTCAAAATGATCCCACCACTCTCCCACCATGTCAGGGTTCCCTCCCCACTCTGAACTCTATGGTACAGATGTAGGGACCTGCATGAAAGCCCCCTAAGATTATTTCTACCAGCTTAGGTTAAAAACTTCCCCAAAGCACAAATCCTTTGTCTTTGGACGGTATGCTGCCACCACCAAGTGATTTAGACAAAGAATCAGGGAAAGGACCACTTGGAATTCCTATTTCCCCAAAATACCCCCCACAGCCTTATACCCCCTTTCTGGGAAGGCTTGAGAATAATATACCAACCAAATAGGTAAACCAGATTCTTAAAAAAACAGAACTTTATTATAAAGAAAAAAAAGTAAAAGAAGTACCTCTGTAAAATCAGAATGGAAGGTAACTTTACAGGGTAATCAGATTCAAAACACAGAGGATTCCCCTCTAGGCAAAACTTTAAAGTTACAAAAAACAGGGATAAACCTCTCTCTTAGCACAGGGAAAATTCACAAGCTAAAACAAAAGATAATCTAACACGCCTTGCCTGGCTTTACTTACTATTTTTGTAATATTAGAGACTGGTTCAGGATTGGTTTATAGGAGGAGTTTTCTGACCTGGTGCTTCTCTGCTTCCCAAGAGAATACAAAAACAAAGAGCATAAACAAAGCCTCCCCTCCCAATCCCAGATTTGAAAGTATCTTCATTCCCCATTGGTCCTTTTGGTCAGGTGCCAAACAGGTTATTTGAGCTTCTTATCCCCTTACAGGTAAGGAGGAATTCTAGGCTACCCTTAGCTGTATGGTTAGGACACGAGGCCTGGCTAAGGCTGGGCTAAACTATCCAGTTTCCATTCCCTCTCACATGTATCCTACCACAATTTCTTCCTTGGGACGGAAAGTATTTTTAATTTGAGGCTCATACAAACATTTTTTCTGTCCTTGGTGGGTTTTATTTTCATACATACAATGTACCGGTATTCCAATGAATTCTATTTACATTATAGCTATCTCACAGGTTCTTATCTTTTCCTTTACTTTTTATTTTGAATATATTTGCAAATTTCCTCTTAATGTCTGAAACAGGCTTACTGCTGATCTCATTATCTAAAAACCATTTGTTTTACTAGGGCCAAGATCTTGATGTACTAACAGGAACAGACTAGTAAAATGCCTTAAAGAAATTATGAAAAAACAGCACTGAATTTTACATACAGGCTATGACCCCTCCCATGTGGGGGAGGAATGATGGATTCATGTCCATAGTGGATGCTCCAATATGTCTCCCGTTCCCTTACATCTCACCTGGCTCTTCATTGGAAGGGGGTTAGGGACATTGAAGCCCTTCTGCTCAGCATGGACTTCCCCTCTTTCTCTCAACTCTCCAATAAAGGAAGGAGTAAGCCCCACAGAAGTATGGCATTGGGCATGGAATCTCCATGTGCCTGGGATTCAGGGAGGCGGAAGGCACATGCATATGTTTGCTGGCTTTATCTAACTGGCACAATCTATACCTTAAATGATATCTTTGGTGTGCACAATGCTTTACAGATAAATGGACACAATGCCTGTCTGAGAAGCTTACAAATCTAGGTTAGAATAAATGTAACATGATACAGGGAAAAAGAAAAGGAGGAAAAAGAAAAATCCGACGAAGTGAACTGTAGCTCACGAAAGCTTATGTTCAAATACATTTGTTAGTCTCTAAGGTGCCACAAGTCCTCCGTTTCTTTTTGCATGATACAGGGAGAGATGATAGCAGGCATAGGGGGGATAAGATAATAAATTTGAAGTTAGTTGTTCATAATTGTACACAGCATGGAGGGATATGAGCAGCTTCTTTCATTTTGAGTGGCCTGCACAAATGCCATTAAGAATTGCAACCTGGGAAGTTTGTTGGCTGATCCATCCTTTCTCCTGTGGTTACACATAACACCTCAAACAGGTAGGGAGGGGGAGAAATTATGACTTCATCCCTCTTGCACACTAAACAGCAGAATCAGCCCTTTGTGTGGGGCTTGCAAGCTAAAACTCAAAGGATACAGCCTTGAATTTCCCCTGATCTCTGGGAGACATAGTGCCTCACTGTAGTGCCTCACTGTGCGAAGTAGCTTTTCCTCAGGTAGTGTGCTCAAGAGGTGATGGAAGCACATTGACAAGCTAACATGGTTGTGATGAACCTTCCACTGCCACTGCCACTGCCTGTGCTCTTCTTATGTAGATAAAGGTATGGAGACTGGATGGCTGTCAATCAGGCACCACTCATAAACATGAAATTCAATTCTCTTTTTTAAAAAAGGCCTTTAACTCCTCTAACAATATATTGCCAAAAGTAGGATACAGGCCTCTCCCCCAAAAGGCAGAAAAAATGAACTGTTTTTAATATTAAAATTCTTAAAGTTCTTTTTCTGTCTTCATTTAAAGATTTACATTTAACACTTAACTTTAACTGTATACTATTTGCTGTGTTTTACAGAAATCTGTGTTGAAAATTGCTTTCTTCAGAGGAAATTCTGTACGGCAGACATGCCAATTTCTTGATGACTCATCTAATATATAAAAATAGAAAAAATCTAAAATCCCCGGCAATCATGCAAAGGCACCTTTGCCTTCATCAGAAGTCAAAGTCGGGACCCCTACTTCATGTGGAGTTAAATAAAATATTTAAAGTTGCACAAAACTGACTTCAAAAGAATGGTTTTGAAATGAGTATAGTTACTTTTTTCAAGCCTGAAGCAATTATATAATTACTATCATTTCCATGAATTCTGTGGTCACATAAATTGGTTTGAGACAGCTTCCTACCCCCTACCCCCACTCTTTTTTGAACAAAGAAGCAATACAAAATGTGCACAAAAATGTGTCCTTGGAAATCTTATCCTTATACCGCCTTAATGTGTATGTTTTTCCTAACTAGAAGAAGTGAACTAAATATAGAAAATATAAAGTAGTTTGTATGAATCCTTCATATAAAGAATGAAATTGTGCCATCATTCATTTGCTGTGATTATAACTTAAGGTCTGGCAAACCTTAGTTTTCTAGGTTTTCCAGTTCAAATATTTTCACACTTGCAGTGTTGAAACGATTGAGTTTAGGGAAAAAACATTAAGGTGAGACATAGAAGCATGTATTATTCTATTTGGAGCACCCCAAAATGATACAATGGGTCTTTTACTGTGTCAGATCCAAAGCACACTGAAGTCAAAGGAAAGTCTTGCCTTGACTTCAGTCAACTCTGGATCAGGCCCAGAGACGACTCTCCTCTAAATCTCCCATCAGCCCTTGCCTCTACTATCCACTTCAGTTCAATGAGATTTCCCCAGGCTCCTAGAAATTGCATCTTCAAGTAAAATGCTTGGTATGGGGGAAGAGCGGGGTTTTCTGAAGTGGAGTTCCTACTTTTCTCTATTAGGCTGTGGGTAGATGTGTAAGACAGCTAATACGCTGCTGTTTGTACTCCACTGTGCTTCTGCAACTCCCCTTCCCAGGGGTTTCAGTTGCCACTTAGAGGTTCTGTACTTCCTTCTATAGCCCAAGGCTTCCTAGACAAAGAGTTCTCATCATACTTATGTCATTCCTTGTCTCTCCTGTTCATTCTGGGCCATCTCTATTGCCAAAAAGAGTTTTAGAAAAACAGATTGTGACAGATATGACAACACCCTGCAATATTCCGGACAAACTGTATGGAATTAAGATAAACATTATTGAATTATTAATTAAGTTATGATTAATTATGTAATCATTACTAATTAATTACCCGAAGAAAAGCTCTATGAAGTCCAAAGTTTATCTCATTCACTAACTGAAGTTGGACCAATAAAATATATTACCTCAGTCACCTTGTGTGTCTCATTATTTAATTAAATTTAATACCTTTGGGGTCCATTGTATTAAACATTCAATTGTGCTTGTGTTATTGTGGAGTTGCACGTACCTTGTCTAGGAGATTAACTAATGCAATCTCTGGGAAGGATCAAAAACTTCAAGGAGCTTTTTAGGACAACATGTGTGAAGTGGATTTCCTGGGAAATACTTGGGAGCAGGGAAATGCAAATTCTTCCCTCTGAAGCCAGCCTTTTGGAGCTACAACCTCGGGAGAGAGACGCATGGTCTACTAATTATCCGCTCCTGGAAACTCCGGATCAAAGACACCCAAACTGTACAAAGGATGGACTAAACTTTCATGAGCATCTTTTTTTTGAGCTGAGACTATTATGAACTTGTGACCAGAAAAGAGACCCCTGTGTGGGGTTTGAAGGACTTGCCTGCCAGAATACATGTTGGAGACAGTTGGGATGATCTCTGGTAAGTTTATTAACGTGTGTGGAATCTTTTATTTTTTAATATGTTTTCTCTGTAGTTCTTTTACCTTAAGAATAAAATAGGCTTGCTTGCAAAGAGCTGAGTAATAACTTCTAACTATTGGCAACTACACTGTGTATCATCTCTGAGGGGAGAAGGAAGCCTGTCTATTTAGACAGTCTTTTGCTAGGAAAATCATAGTGTAGTCAGGTAACTATTCAGCCTGGAAATACTGTGGTCAGGAAGGACTGAGATGCATGTCTCCAACCAAAAGGGTAATGGCTAGGAGTTGGCGGCCATTGCTAATCGTCGGCAGAGGCTATCCCTCGATACAAAGATGATGTCTGCTGGGGGAAAAATGTCATTGATGAGACTTAAGAAGACTGAAGAGTCCAATCTGTGTTCTACATGTATTTCCACCTATATGACAGGCTGTTGCTTGGAGAGAGTACAACTGCTGGCTAGGATGCTGTACCCTTTCCTTCTTCCTCTACCATTTCTAAGCCTCTTGAGCAAATTCTCTTTAGAAGTTCTCTTCAAAATGGGCTGAGGCTTGATGTACAATGCAACACCATTAAGTCTATTGCCAGCCACCTCTTCCCAGTTCATGGGGGTCAATGCCTCCCTTCTTAAGATATACTTCTTAAGATATACTTGTAAAGCATTTCCTCTGTCCTTCATGAGTCCTCCTATCATTATTAAGTTGAGAAAACAGGACTTGTTTCGGGAGATGAGTATCAGCCATCTGCACACAATGGCCAGCCCAGCAAAGTTGATGTTTCATAATCTTCGCCTCAACACTGGTGACGTTAGCTGCAGGGAGAACACTGGTTGGTGCAACGGTTTTCCCATCTGATATGGAGAATCTTCCTAAGGCAACACTGGTGGTACCATTCCAGATGCTTAAGATGGCTTTGGTATGTCACCTATGTTTTACATCCTTGAAGAAGAGTGCGGATGACTTATGCATTATAGACCAAGGTCTTAGTTTCCATCCAAAGATCTCTGTCAATAAAGACACAATGAAATAACTTCCTGAAGGATGCAGTGGGACAACAGATCATATATTTGATCTCCACATCAAAATTGGCCATCTGTGATAGGTGACTACCAAGGTAAGGGAAATGCTCAATGTTTTCCAGGAGCTCACCACCAATGGAAATTTGTGGGATAATGAGGGCAATTTGTGCTGGGCCATGCTGGTGGAACTTCCCAATGTTGAGGGAAGTTCCTAAACTATGATAGGCTCCTGAGAAAAGATCTAGGATGGATTGCATGTCAGCCTCAGTGTGCATGAGGATAGCTCAGTCATCAGAATACTGAAGGTTGGTAATAACAGTTCTAGTGACCTTAGTTTTAGAATGAAGATGCCACTGATTGAAGAGCTGGCCATCCATATGATATTCAATCCCAATTCCAGAAGAAAGGTGGCCACGAATAAGAATCAGGATCACAGCAAGATAGATGGAAAAAAGGTGTGGGGCAATAACACAGCCCTGCTTAACACCAGTACAGATGGTGAATGGGTCAGTTTCCAACCCATTACAGAAATGGTGGCAGTGATCCCATCATGAAATAGCATGAGAATGTGAATGAACTTCGATGGACAATCAAACCTAGACAGCACCTTCCATAACACTTCATGACTGAGGGAATCAAAGGCCTTAGTTAGGTCAATAAATGCCATAAACAATGGCTGATATAGTTGTTTACACTTCTTTTGGATCTGTTGTGCAACAAAAATCATGTCAGTGATGTCCTGAGATGGTCTGAAATCACACTGGGATTCCAGAAGGCTGTCTTTGGCAGGAGGGAGGAGATGGTTCAAAAGGATGTGAGTAAGGGTCTTCCCAGCAATGGAAAGGAAGGTGTTAGGTATAAAGAAGTAAGAAATGTTGGTATTGTTTAATATGTTCAATTAGTTGTTTCAATAATGTATTTTTGAAGTAATGTTAAGTGAATCACTGGCTTTAATAGAATCTAATACAGTGTATTATGAATTATCACCCTTGGACTCCATCTTCATAAGAGAACTTGTTTACAACTTAGACACTGTAGTCCTCTGGCTCAACCAGCTTTTCCCACCAGAGCCAACCCCCAACATTCTATTCCCTCAAAACTTTTCCCGCTTTAGAGATTATATAAGGTCTTGCTCAGCACCTGCGAGGTGCTGTCCTTTCCAGCATCAGCATGTGCATGGTCAGGTCTTCCTAATGTGCCAGAGCTAGAGAGAAGAGTACCATCTATTCTGCAGTGAGGTTGAGGAATCACTATCCCCGCCACAGAGAACCGAATCCCTCTTACCTGTGGAGGGTCCTGCTTTCCTGGTGTCCATCATCCCAGAGGGTCTCCCCGCTTATGGTGAAGTCCAACAGTCGTCAGGACTCCCTAGTAGTCCTCCTCGAAGGCTCTAAATCAGCCAGACAGTAGAAGGTCCTGGGCTTCACATCTGTATGCTGTGTCCACTGTGCCTAAATTGTAGGAAAGGTTTCTGTATTGGGATTTCATTTATTGTTTTTCTGAATACCAAGGGAGGTTTTGTTTTGTGGGTCTGAGCTTCAAACTCCTAGAGCCAGTCACTGTATGGTTAAGTTTGTGTTTCTCCCCCACAATTTTTCCCAGTTTTCTGTACCTTTGCCCTAATACACTTACCTTTGTTTGCACCATATTATCTTGTCTCTCTTCATTTTCATTATATCACACAGGGAGGGAGGTTCACCCTTATTGTAAGTTAAATCCACCGGTGACAGACACGGGAGAGAGAGTTGAGTCTGCCCTTCTGGGAAAAGGGGTTTTCCTTTTCATCTACCCCTCTACCATTTCTAAAGTTTTCCTTTCTGAAGCATTGCCTTATTCCCCTTGAGGTAGCAAGGGCAATGCCTCAGTAATTCCCACACATTGACTTGTCCCCTTTCTTAAAAATGGTCACAATATTTGCATTCTTTAGGTCAGGTGGAATTTCCTCAATAACCCAAATTCTAACCAGGAAGTTGATGAAGTTTTTGCATGAGTGCTATTTCACTAGCTTTGAAGACTTCCATGGGGATGCAATCTGGGCCTGGTGCCTCGTTGTTTCTAGTCTGAATGATGGCACATCAAACTTCCTTGGAAGATAGGGGGTCAACAAGAGGTTATATTACTGGATGCTGAAGAATGGACTTGATAGTGGCAGCTGAGACTTCAGATTCATGGTTCAATGGCATTTCGAGATGTTCCTTCCAATGTTGTTTGAGGGCTACATTGTCCGTGACATACTGGTTGTTACTAAGCTTAAGATGAAGAGTCATGAGACATTTGTTAATACCTATAGGGAGTTCTAAGAGCTGGTTAGCAATTTTGTTCTTGATGGCAAAAACCACCCCCAAGAATACGGTTCTCTTTGGATGACTTCCCTTTCCAAAAGAAGGTATAACCAATTCCATTTTCTTTCAGTTGTCTTTCATCTGCCTGGGGGGATCTCATTTAGGGCTGCAATATCAATGTCATATCTTACAAGTTCTCTAGCTATTATGGCATTTCTTCTTTCAGGACAGTCACTGCTCGGGGAATCCATGAGAGTATGAACATTCCAAGTTGTGGAACTTCATTACTTTACTGTGTATGTTCTGACCATAGGTTGAGTGATCCTGCTGGACATGGTCATTCACCGGGGGGTGTGGGAGAGAGGTTGAGATAGCCTATATTTAGATCCCCTTTTCTAGACCTTTCCCTATTCAGGGTGAGCAGAGGGAATCCTGAAAAGGACTGCTCAGTGCAAGCACAAGATAACCAACACCTATGGCCACCACCTGCATCTAGATTTGTGATTAGGCACTCCCAGAGATCACTGGTCCTTTCCCCACCATCACTCATCCATCACCATAGGACATTTTTAGTGGGAGATGTTAACACCCTTGGCAGAGACCTACACATGAAATCTTTTAAGGTGGGGAGTCACTGTGCAGGTGGCGACATCATGAAACTTGACAAGAAGGAGGACTGGACCCGGTGGCATGGAAGTCTGAGACAACTGGAGGTCTCCATCCTGCATCCTGTTGCAGCCCTCATCCGCCTTCACAGCTGCAGAGAACTGACGGATCCTCAAATACACCTGTTCCACAACTGGGATCTTGAGAAGTTTGGACCATGCTTCATCTGGAACTTAACCTCAGAACTGTTCACCAAGTATGGCCCTACCAGGGGTACAAAATTCCAGACAACGTAGTTCTGAGGGTCATTGGAAACACAAGCCTCTTCACAACAACAAGGTAATGGTTCAAGGAAAGGGCTCTTGCTGTAACATAGAGGTGGAATAGAGGTATAGTTGCCCTGAACTGTGACACAGATAACTCTTACCTCCACTTGATCAGTGTTGAAACTGCATTCAGTGGAAACTGCATTTCTCCACAGTCACACAGACCCTGCTCCCCTAATGTGGTCTCACAGTTCCTTAGGCAAGAAGATAAATAAATCAAATAAACACATACAGTTGCTTATTGCCATTGAATTATGTCTAAGAATGCATATTTTTCTCAGGACAATGAGCAATTTAATTCATCTGCCTTGATCAAAAATGGTTAATATCAGTTATTACTTGATATTTTTCTCATTTTGCCCCAGACCTACATGTCCACAATTTGCATTGACAAGGTAAGTGAGGTAATATCTTTTATTGGACCAATTTCTGTTGGTGAAAATAGACAAGCTTTCGAGCTCTTTCAGAGCTCTTCTTCAGGTCTTCAAGAAGAGCCTTAAGAAGGTCTCTTTCATCAACAGAAATTGTTCCAATAAAAGATATTGCTTCACCAACATCTTGTCTCTCTAATATCCTGGGACCAACATGGCTACAATAACACTGTAAACAACAATTTGCATTTGATTTTTATCTAAATTTTTGAGTATTCTATACATTAATTTCTAATGGCCAAATACCTCTGAGTTACATGATATAATATGACAGGAAGTCAATGGGGTTTTGCTGGTGTAACTCAGAGAAGAATTTGACCTATAGCACCCATAATCTCACATATAGCACAGCCAGTTTCTTCATCGCAGGCACTTGTTCCAAAAGCCCTCAGACCCTAATAATCACCAACCTATTTTACTTCCAAAGTATGGAACTTTTGCAGATAGGGATCATGAACTTCTGTGTATATCAACCTATTGTGTGTGTTTACTATAAAATAAATAATACACTACTATATAATTTTCATAGTTTTCTCTATATAGAGATTGTATGTGTCTTTATAGATTCTGATTGTTAAATTCAGTCATGTGCATTTTAATCATCATCACACACTTTTTGTGAGTGAAATCTTTTGGATTTTTTTATAATCAATATAACGTTTACTTGGCATTTTTACAAATATTTGAACAAAAATTTTTCCAAAAACATTCAACTAATGGCAACAACAAGCAAATATGTATTGTGGGTGTCATCCAGCAGCATTTCTATCCAGAATATTGCCTTAAGTATGAGCTGTAATATTCTGAAAGCAGCTACAGTACATGCCTGTGGAACACTTTATCGTCCAAACTGCAGGATCCAAAGGAGAACCCAAATGTTCTGTTGCTGCCAGGAAAGCTGTGGCTGACAACTTGTCCAATTGTCATTTGCAAGATACATTAGGTTTCTACTATAAAATATTAGCACATTTATCAATTTTATGATCAATAAGCCCATACATTTGTAGTACTTAAGATGTTAGAAAACATTTCATGATATGACGAATTGTTGTTCTAAGCGTAATGTGTATAAAAATCTTAAATTCTGCCCCTCTTTGTCCCTTTCATGCTATATTCTAGTGTTATTCCAATAGCTGCAAAATGGTTTGAGCTAAGCTCCTTAGTAATAAAGGAGCTTTTTTTAATGGCAAAACAGACTGAAGGATTTCAAATATAAGGCCAATGAGCCATCACAGCTATCCTACTAGGGTAAAATGCATCACTTAAGACCCATTTTGAACATTTGAGTGGTGCACAGGCCTTGTACTTGTCTTCTGCAAAGGGTGAGTTTTGCCTAAAAATATCCATGTAGACAGGGCTAGTATGGACAGAAACTCAGGCTAGGCACCTTACTACAAACCTGCCCAGGACCCCCTGGGTACGTAGTCAGGTGGCTAACCCAAGCCACTGCCCAAGCTACCCCTGGCTACACTGCTTTACCCCTCTAACTTGAGCAGAGCTAGCTCATGTCAGTCTACCTGAACTGGGACACTCCCAGCTACAAGTATAGATTACCCTTAGAGTAGGGCCAGATCCACAGTAGAACTATTCTAGGAGTCTTTTGCTAGGTATACTGCGATGCTATACCAGCAAAGTGCTCCTAGTGTGGATGCAGCTTATACTGGCAATACTGTGCTTTTACTAATATAGCTTACTTCAGTGCTGCTCCTTCCCCTCTCAAGCAAAATAAGTTATACCAGCAAAAGCACAGTTTTGTCCATATAACTGGGACTATACTAGAGGCTTTTGTCAGCACAGCTATGTTGGTCAGGGATCACAGATATCTGTAGCATAGACAAGTCTTAGACACACTGTGCCTGCTCCAAGCAGCAGTTCTCAGCGCTGCCAACAATGAATCCTATTCATCTCAGTTTTAACTCCACTGATATCAACAGTTACACTAGGATGAATTGGACAAGATTTGTAACACACTAATGTCTGTTTTGGGTTCACATGTGTCTTACATTCACTGATGGGGAAATTTTCCCTCACATAAGCCGTGCGGAGGCCTTGTGCAAATAGGTGAATTTCCCCCTGAAGCCATATGTTCTACTGTTTTGAAATACAATTTAAAACTTTTTTTTTCTTATTAGACCAATGGGGGGAAAGCCAAAGTGTCAATCATTTCTTTTAGAAAAATGTGAATACTGCAAGAAAAGGATGGGGAGAACTTTGAAATCCAGTTCACTTTGTGGGATAAAGTTATCTTTTCTGACAAGGGTAGTATAATAATACTGCCACTTTAACACTAAGCGTTGCCAATGTCTATAAACGAGTGCCAACTAAGAGTGCTGTTTGCAATCTTTTTCTGATCAGCTGCTATTCTGCATGATGACAGCTCTCTCAATATTGCTTTTGCTTCCCCAAAACATTTTTTGTGTGTCCCTGCTGATTTTCGTTTTAGCAGAGTGAATGTATAGTCTTTCATGCATCTACTGAAACGGTCTTTGAAAAAAAGTACAGCTACACAAAGATGTCATTGATGTAACATTTTTGTCTGTTTGCCAGACATAGAGTGCAGCTTGATTTCCCCACAGTGGATACTTCTCTGTTTACTATTAAGTTTTTTCGCTATCATTAATTTCCCCCTTCAACCCCTGTTTCTTACCTTCACCTTAGGTCTCAGCTTTCCCTTAGGTCTGATCCAAAGCCTGTTGAAATAAGTTGGGAGTCTTTCCATTGGCTTGCTTTGGAGCTGAACTTCTGTCTCCTTTCTATTCAAAGCTAGTCTCGATGAAGCGTTTCACATAAGTCAGACCCTGTATCATTTTGTTACATGAGTTTTAGTCATGCTGCATGTTTTTACAGAGTTGGAGCTGCATCGCAACAACAACATGATCACATTATGACAGGTTAGACCTTGGCTTCACATACTGCTCTGAGCAAGGCATGATGCATAAGAGAGGCATTGTGTTTTACAGCTGGTCTATCCTGGGAACTTACATCATCATAGCTACATCTCTCAGGGGTGTGAAAAATTCACACCTCTGATAGATGTAGCTATGCTGACCTAACCCCTGGTGTAGACCGTGCTAAGTCAATGGAAAAGTTCTTCTCTCAACCTAACTACTGCCTCTTGGAGAGGTGGATTATCTATGTCAATGGGAGAACCCCTCCCATTGGTGTAGGTAGTGTCTACACTGAAGCACTACAACTGCAGCTGTGCCTCTGTAGCAGTTTAAATATAGGCATACCTGTAGAGGCACTCCTCTGATTCACTATTTCTCCCTTGCTTCCTCTTTGCTCCTCAAGTGTAGCACCTTATTGCTGGCTTATCGCAGCAGCAAATTCATCTGAAGGTAGCTCAGCTATTGTGGCATGGCTCCACCCACTCCCTGCTCACAAACGCCAGGAACAGAATAAATGGGTGAATAGCCTCATTTATGCCTGTCCACCCAGACCTTGGGTCTGGACAGCTTTCAAGGGGATAGAGGGGTGTTTGGTACAAGTCAGAATCTAGCCCTCAGTTAAGGGTGACAAGAGAAATCTAAGGGCCTAATTGAAAGCCCACTGAATTCAATGCAAGTCTTTCTATTGGCTTCAGTGTGCAAGGGATTAGACCCTAAATTTGTAGCATTTGCTATTTGTGTTGCAAAGTTTACACAAGAATAATTTCATGACTGGTCAACTCCTGTTCTTATTACATTCCTTTTTTAAGTTCTCTGTCTACTGTGCATTACATAAAAGTAGTTATTAATTATACTAATTCTACAGCTCCACTCAGGTCATTGTATCTCTGGGGAAGTGTGTCAGCTTTTCATTTCAGAGGTGCTGAACCATAGACTTCAAGGGAATTGGTGGTTCTCAGCATTTCTGAAAATCAAGCCCTTCACCTCTCTGCAAATCGAATTCCTATCTGTAAAAATAGGGAAAATAATGTGTACCTGTATTCCAACCACATTGTAAGGAAGGATGGCAGAACCAATATTCCACTATTTACATTGCTGGTCACTTGTAGTATCCCATGGTTAGCAACATTAGTGTTCTATGAAGAAGCAGCTCGTAGAATGAGCTAGAATTCAGTTAAAATGCAAAACATTTAATGGTTTAGATTTTTTGCTTATAAATGGAGTAAATGTTTCGAATCTTCCACCATCAAGAGCAAACATTGCAATTCTCGTGTTTTGTGGTAAATTGAAGTATATGTTATTTAAAGACAATCCCACACATTCCACTTGTGTGTAGGATGACAGCACTGACACATGGCTCCTTTCATCTCCTCTGCACTTTGCCTAATCATAAAGACTTTATGAAACTGATAACCTGATTGAGAAACACCCACTGTAGGATTATCTTGCATTTACAGATTTTATGTCACCTCTTAGAAGCACATTTATTCAATTTCTTTTCAATCCCTGGTAGATTATCCTCTCAGTGGAATTCACCCCTGTGCAGAAGGCCAGCACAAGGCATAGGCAACACTTAAATGTCCCTTTTAAGGATTTAAATATTTGTGCTGATCTTCTGCACGTGGTCAAATTTAACCTTATCCCCCTCTGATTCTGATGATGGACACTCTTCTAACTTCTCTTTAGTGGGTTACACAGATCTAAAAATTTGTAAAGTATACATTTAGCAGAAAAAAAACCTACTCCAAACAAACTTCTACTGCAGCAAGACAATCCAGTGAAAGCTGTGTTTAAGTAAGAGAGATTACCAAAGAAGGCATTAACTCTCCTTGCTTTTAAATAAACCAACCAATAGAAAACTAGTTTTTACCAACTTCAGTCATCAGCACTTCTCCATAATCACTTAAGAATCAGACAGAGAACAAATATGCAATTCTGTTGTTTCAAATTATTCATTATTTATCTTCTAGGAAATGATCTCAGTAACAAAACCAATGCACCATCACAACAGATAGTGTAATAAAACAATTTATACCTTCAAGTCAGCTATGGGTACTGCTATGGGTACCTGTGTGGTCCCACAGTATGACAACATTTTTATGGCTGACTTAGAACAACACTTCCTCAGCTCTTGTCCTCTAATGCCCTACTCTACTTGTGCTACATTGAGGATATCTTCATCATCTGGACATATGGGAAGGAGGCCCTTGAGGAATTCTGCCATGATTTCAACAATTCCCACCCCACCATCAATCTAAGCCTAGACCAGTCCACACAAGAGATCCACTTCCTAGACACTATAGTGCTAATAAGCGATGGTCAGATAAACACCATCCTATACCAGAAACCTACTGACTGTTATACTTACCTACATGCCTCCAGCTTTCATCCAGACCACATCACACAATCCACTGTCTACAGCCAAGCTCTAAGATACAACTGCATTTGCTCCAATCCCTCAGAGAGAGACAGACACCTACAGGATCTCTATGAAGTGTTCTTAAAACTACAATACCCACCTGGTAAAGTTAAGAAACAGATTGACAGATCCAGAAGGGTACCCAGAAGTCATCTACTACAAAACAGGCCCAACAAAGAAAGTAACAGAACACCACTAGCTGTCACCTACAGCCCCCAACTAAAACCTCTCCAGCGCAACATCAAGGATCTACAACCTATCCTGAAGGTCGATTTCTTACTCTCACAGACCATGGGAGACAGGTCAGTCTTAGCTTACAGACAGCCCCCTAACCTGAAGCAAATACTCACCAGTAACTACATACCACACAACAAAAACACTAACCCAGGAACCAAACCCTGCAACAAACCCAGGTGCCAAATCTGTCCACATATTTATTCAAGGGACACTATCATAGGATCTAACCACATCAGCCACACCATCAGGGCTCATTCACCTGCACATCTACCAATGTGATATATGCCATCATGTGCCAGCAATGCCCCTCTGCCATGTACATTGGCCAAACCGGACAGTCCCTACACAAAAGAATAAGTGGAGACAAATCTGACATCAGGAATTACAACATTCAATACCCAGTAGGAGGACACTTCAACCTCCCTGGTCACTCAATAACAGATTTAAAAGTGTCAATTCTTCAACAAAAAAAACTTGAAAAACAAACTCCAATGTGAAATTGCAGAATTGGAATTAATTTGCAAACTTGTTATCATCAAATTAGGCCTGAATAAAGATTGAGAGTGGATGAGTCATTACAAAACCTAATTTCCCCCTATTGTTACTCACACCTTCTTGTCAACTGTTTGAAAGGGGCCACCCTCATTACCACTACAAAAGTGATTTTTCCTCCCTTGGTATTTTACTGTTAATTGAATTGTCTTGTTAGACTGATCCCCTCACACCTAGTAAGGCAACTCCCATCTTTTCATGTACTATGTATTAATATACCTGCTACTGTATTTTCCACTCCATGCATTTGATGAAGTGGGTTCTAGCCCACGAAAGCTTATGCCCAGATATATTTATTAGTCTCTAAGGTGCCACAAGGACTCCTCATTGTTTTTGCTGATACAGACTAACACGGCTACCACTCTGAAACCTGTAATAAAACAGTGTACCTAAATGGCAAACCAGCTATCAAGTGAGAATTTAAACTTTATACACCTACACTTACAGTGTTTTACTTGTTAAGTCAGATGGGGAATTGTTTCCTTTGTATATGCTGCACCACTGCTTCTTTGACTCCTTAACTGAGTTTCTGCCTGGGTAGGCATTGGAGTTACTGAGAATTATAGTCTTTACTTCTGGGAAAAATCTGCACCAAAAAATTAAAAATTCTGCTCTCAATATTTTAAAATTCTGTAAAATTCTTCATAATTTATTTGTCAAAATAACACAATATAATCACATCGGTTTCAATTATTTTGGTAATTTATTTCAAAATATCTGTCAGCAACTACATCTGTAAAAATACAGACAACAAAAAAGATTCAGGAAATGTTTTTTGATAAATAGATTCCTTACTAGGCATATTAATACAGAACTCTGAGTAATAATTCAAACTACAGTATAGAACTGTATTTCCCACACCCCTCAGAAGCAGTGGAAAGGCCTGGGGGAATCAGGGGTAATGGAGGAGCTGAGGGAGAGGGAAGTAATTGCTGGGAAGGAGTCTGAGTATGAACTTGAAGGGTTGTTGGGTATGAGTGGGAAAAATGTGGAACAGGTTTTTTTGTGGCACGGGGAGGGATTGTTAGGGAGTGTACCGCATGCAGACCTTGGCTGACCCCTAGCCTCTCCCATTCAATCAGACACATCTGCTCCTGTCCGCCTGTGTCCCTGCACCCCCTGTCCACATGTGTCCCTCTACCCCCACTCAGATACCCACTCCCCCCCATCCCCATGTGGCCCCACACCCTCTCCCCCATCCCCATTTGTCTCTGTGCTCCCACTCAGCCACCCCCCTTCCCCTGTCCCCATGTGGCCCTCCACCCCTTCCCCCATGTGTCTCAGCACCCGCTCAGCCAGCTCCTACCCCTCATTTCCATGTGTTACTGTACATCCATCCCCATGTGTTTCTGTGCCCCCACTCAGCCATCCCCCTTCCCTCCTGTAGCTCTCCACCCCCCTCCCCCTCTTCCCATGTGGCTCTGCACCTCCATCCCCCCTGTGGCCCTGCACCTCCTCTCTCATTCAGCCTCTGCCCCAGTCTGTCCACCCCTACTAGCCCTTATGAGCCCCTGTCTGCCCCCCAGCAGCCCCACTCTGTCTCCCCATATCACCTGACTCCTGATCTGTCCTGCAGGTGCTGTGAAGAAGACCCTGCATGCTCTTTCTCTTCCCTATCATAGCTGGGGTTGGCCAGGAGCTGCTGCTGTGTTCTAGTACCGCAGCACCCTCTGGTGTGCAAAATGCAGAACTGCAGCAACTTTTCAGCAGAAACTATTTTCTGCAAAAAATAAAATAAAAATATGTGTGGCACATGAAATATGCATGTGTGCAGTGGTGTAGAATTCCCCCAGCAGTAAGTCTTGCATCTCAGCATTTAAGAGAATGTTTAGGTGAGGTAAGGAGCCAAGTGAAATGCCCGCAACCCAACTCTGATAAGATGGAAGTGATGCTTGTTGGAGGGGTTTTATTAAAAGAAATAGGCAGAAGTGATGTCTTTACCACCAGTATGGGGTGTCTGCTTCCATTTTGCCAAGAGGGTTTGCAGTTTTGGGGTCCTGAACCAAAAGTATTCCTGGATTCTCATTTAAGTAGAAATGGTGGCCAATACCGGCCTTTTTCATCTCTGTAGGACTGGGACTCTGCAATGTTTCCTCTCTAATGCTGTCCTATCTTTGTTATGCTCAAGACAGACTAGAGTAATGGGTTTTTCTGGTGCTACCAAAAACACCTAAGGACTTCAGTTGCTGCAGTATAAATCTACGTGATTTCTAAATAGGGGTTTGTACAATGAGGGCCATTTTTCAAACGAGCTCAAGTTTCACTGTGGAAGCTAGTGTACTGTCCTTTATCTGGGTTCCTAAATGGGAACAAAATTGAGTCCCACAAGCGCATATCTAATTGGTAATATCTGCAGTTAAAGTTCAGCATAACAAGCTGGGTCACTTAGCCCCATAATTACAGATTTAAAAATAAATTGAGACATGGGTGGGTGTAAACTATTGGAAATTGGGAGGACTTGGGGGTGGGAAAGTAGGTAGTATGGGATGCGGATGTTCCTGGCTCATAGAATAGGGGAAATACACTGCAGTACTGGGTGGTGAGATGTATTTTAGGTGAGAGCTGGACCCAAATGAATGCAATAGAATCTTTGCTAAGAGCAGTCAGTGGACTGTCTTATTAAGATCAATAGGTGATGGCAAAGAATTTTTGAAAGAATTTTCTCTAGTAGGACATTATCCTGTGAAAGAAAAGCAGGAAGTTTATGATTTAACTATTGAGCTTTTTATATCTGTGACACTGGGCTGCCACTTGGAGCTACCCACAGCCTCGCTACCACATGCCCGTAGCATGAGAAAGCCTTGACTGTGCTTGCTGTGGGCCAACTCCCTGGTTTCCTTGACGAGGGGCAACACAAAAACTCCCCTCTCGGCCTATGTAGGCTCCGCCATCCCTCTGCAGGTTAGCAATAGGCACACTCCAACCCCCCAAGCTCTCCAACTGTCTCGTGGAGTGTCCAGCCCTGTTTCACTGCAGTATTCACAGACTCACTGCTCCCAAAGGAACAGGACACTCCAGCTACCCAGTTACACCTCAGATCATTGCTCCACTTACTATTAAGTACTTACATACCTTTATAATGAAAAAACATACAACTTTATTTAACGAAGTATAGAGATTCAAGTGACTGAGTACAAATATTGAAAACAAATGGTTACATATAAAATAAAATAAAAATAATAACACACCTTCTAGAGCCTAGACTTAAGTAACAAGATACTCTCATGTATAATAAAGTACTGCTGTATTCAAACAGCCAGGCTGTGATCCCTTTTTCCAGAGTCAAGCCACACTGTCAGCTTGTCCCCTAGGTGAACCAAACTGTATGTCTTCTTGCATTCTCCTGATAATCCTTTGATATTTGTCATAAACAGGACACCCTCCTCCTGTGTGTTCCTTCCTGTACATTTTGTTATCTTGATTAGCAGGTGACTCAGTGTGCAGGCAGACTTACATTGTGAGGAACATAATGACCAGATGAGAGAGACGTGTCTACTACCCCATGTTTGAATAGAACCTGTCCAAAGCATGTCACCTCCTGGTGATCTGCCTTTAACTTCAAGGCTTCAAAAACATGATTCCTAGTATACATACATAACTTCTTAAAATATTATCCATCCATACATTTCACAATAATTACAGTGACCAGTGGGGTACTGGATCTCAATAGAAACCTTACCTGCCACCCTTCGGTGAATTATTGTGCATATATTTGACTCAATGCATCCCCTTAAAACCCTGTGCCTCAGTGCCCTATATCAGTTGGCACGAAGAAGGTCCTGAGTTACAATGTCTAACAATACAACTAAGTTATAAGATAAAACACCTATTTTTCTTGACTCTTGTTCCTTTTAATAATTTTAAAATAATCTGAAAAAAGAAACAGCCAATGCAGATCTTGTCAAATAGACAGGGTATGATTCATTTAAATCACACATGACAATAATCCTGCTTTGCACTTCTCGCATTTTGATCAGAGGATCTAAGACACTTTATGGACATTATAGTGAAGCTATTGCACACATAATATGTCAAACATTAAATGCATTATGAGCTGGCTAACTGATAGATCTCAAAATGTAATTGTAAGTGGGAGTCATCATTGAATGAGTGAGCGTGTTTCTGGTGGGGTCCCAGAGGGATCAGTTCTTGTCCCCACACTATTTACTGTTTTTATTAATGACCTGGAAGAAAACTTAAAATCAGCACTTATAAAATTTGCAGATGATACAGCTGGGGGCATGGTAAACAATGAAGAGGACCTGTTACTAGTAGAGAGCTTTCTGGATTGTTTGGTAAACTGGGCCCAAGCAAACAATATGTGTTTTAATATGGCTAAATGTAAATGCCTACATCTAGGATGGAGACTATCATGGGAAGCAGTGATTCCAAAACAGATTTGGGGCTGTGGTGGATAATCAGCTGAACATGAGCTCCCAGTGTGATGCTATGGCCAAAAGGGCTAATGCAATCCTTGGATGCATAAACAGGAAAATCTCAAGTAAAAGTAGGTTATTTTACCTCTAATTGTTACTGGAATAGTTCTGGTGTCCACAATTCGAGAATGGATGACTTGATTACAATCTATAAGTATCTACATGGGAAACAAATATGTGACAATGGTCTGGCTCTTCCATCTAGCAGAGAAAAGTATAACATGATCCAATGGCTGGAAGTTGAAGCTAGACAAATTCAGACTGTAAATAAGGCAAACTTTAATAGTGAGAGGAATTAACCAATGGAACTACTTACCAAGGGGTCATGGTAGATTCTCCATCACTATTTTTTTTAAAATCAAGAGTTGATGATTTTCCAAAATATATATTTTAGGAATTATTTTGAGGAAGTTCTATAGCCTAGGTTACACAGGAAGTCAGACTAGATGATCACAGTGGTCCCTTCTGACCTTGGAATCTATGACTATTATTAATAATGAAGTCATTTGTCATTTATGTTTCTCCATAGTAATGAATAAAGGCAGCATATAGCTTGTCCAGGTATTATTTGAACCCAATGGGATTTTGTGCAGAAACCTGTATCCCCTCTGTACAGGTCCTACATTTCTTGTGGAATCTCACTGGGCATTTTGGTACAATAACCATTTGTCTATGACACCTATTTCTCTATCTCCTCCATTTTATCTCTGACATAAACTGTAGAGTCAGTGATGTGTTAACTGAGTTTTCTTTACCTGTCTCCTTTAAGAGTGGTTTGGTAGCATATGTGTAACCAGTAATGATGATGCTAACTGAAATTGTCTAGGTCTTGTATTGAAAATGGAGTGGCACTATTTAATTACTAATGATGAAAGTAAACTCTGCATTAAACTCTTTCCAAATCCATCTGTCTCCTTCAGTGACAGCCATGTAGTGGACTGGCACTTTTTAATAGCTAGTCATACCAAATTAACTCTGCTCCTGTCTGACAGAATACAAGGTGATAGGTCTAATTACTTTGTGACAAATATTTGCAGATATTTCTATTTCTCTCTCTCCTGGCATTTTTACAAAGGCAATTGACAGATACCTTTTGTACTATTTCATCTAAAAAAAATAGAAATATGCATGATTTCATTTGTGTCACATAATAACTTAAAGGGACTCTGACTTGAAATTTAGAGAATTTCAAAAGATGACTTGAATGTAAATTCATATACTATGGCTGTCCCAGAATCCCCCATTTATTTTTTCTGGTTTTACAAAAAGAAATATTTTTTCTCTGTCATTGTTGTATGAAAAACTCACACAAAGAAAGAAACTGATGGAGCATCTGATCCTATAACTGCATCTATGTGGGTGTTATTGATTAGATTACAGGATCAGAACCCAGACAAAGCAGGAAAGACAATGAAAATGACTATGCACAAAAGTGGCCATTGAGCCTACTGGGAGTTTTGTCTCAATAAATTGGGCCCTCCATTTATAGAACCAAAGTTCTAAATTTGAAATTGAGATAAATCGCTGAGGCAGTTAAATGTTCTGGTTTTAATATTTTAATGTTACCGTTTCCTTTTTAAAATTGCATAAAGGACAAAGGAAAAGGAAAATACCTTTATCCAAAGATAAATATCAGAGTTATTTGGTTGGTGAGTCTTTTTTGCCATCTAGACTTGTCATTTTCAATGTATGCTGCATTTAATGCAGTTAAAAAAAAATCTATGAGAGAGTAGAGTTGTATAGTGGTTAGTGCTAGGACTCAAGCAGCATGCTTTGTGACCTTGGCAATTCCCTCAATGCCCCAGTTTACCAATCCGTATAATGGGCATAATAATAGTAATCATACCTATCTTAAAAGGATGTGAGGTTTAAATTAATTAAGGCCTGATCTCTCAGCCCTGACACACGTGAATAAAAACTTCTAAGGTTCATACATTCCAAGGCCAGAAGGGATTATTGTAATCATTTCGTCTAAAATCCTATTTAACACAGGTCTAGAACTTCCCCAAAATAGTTCCTAGAACATATCTTTAAAAAAATTCAATATTGATATAAAAATTGTCAGTGATGGAGAATCCACAATGATTCTTGATAAATTGTTCCAATGGTTAATTACTCTCACTTTTAAATCATGCCTTATTTCCAGTCTGAATTTGGCTAGCTTCAGCTTTCAGCCATTGGATCGTGTTATACTTTCTCTGATAGATTTAAGAGCCCATTGTTACATATTTGTTCCCCATGTTGATACTTATAGACTGTGATCAAGTCACCCCTTAACCTTCTCTTTGTAAAGATAACTAGATTGAGCTCCTTAAGTCTATCACTAGAAGGCATGTATTCTTGTCCTTGTATCATTCTTGAGACTCTTCTCTGAACCCTTTTCAATTTATCATCCTTCTTGAATTGTGAACACCAGAACTGGACACAGTATTCCAGCAGTGGTTGCATCAGTGCCAAATACAGAGATAAAATAACCTCTCTACTCCTGCTCAAGATTCCCCTGTTTATGCATCCAAGGATTGCATTAGCCCTTTTGGCCACAGCATCACACTGGCAGCTCATGTTTTGCTGATTATCCACCACAGCCCCAAATCTTTTTCAGAACGACTGCTTCCCATGATAGAGTTCCCATACTAGATGGGCACATTTACATTAAGCCATATTAAAACACATATTGTTTGTTTGGGCCCAGTTTACCAAACAAACCAGATTGGTCTGTACTAATGACTTGTTCTCTTTATTATTTACCATGCTCCCAACTGTGTCATCTGCAAACTTTATATATTATGATTTTATGTTTTCTTCCAGGTCATTGATACAATTGTTAAATAGCATAAAACCAAGAACTGATCCCTAAGGAATCCCACTAAAAACACACATGTGTTGATGATTCCTGATAACAATTACATTGAGATTTATCAGTTAGTCAGCATGTAATTTGTGCCATGTTAATTTTATATCTTTCTAGTGTTTTAATCAAAATGTCATGCAGTACCAAGTCAAATGCTTTACAGAAGTCTAAGTATATTACATCAACACTATTACCTTTATCAGCCAAACTTGTAATCTCATCCAAAAAAAGATATGAAGTTAGTTTGACAGGATCTATTTTCCACAAATACTTGTTGTCATATTAATTATATTGCCATCCTTTAATTCTTTCATATTATATAAGATAATATGAGAGAAAACCAAACTTCTCATAAATGTCCATAATTACTTAATGGACCACCAGAGGAACCCACAAAACAAAACTCTCCTTAATATCTCCATGGTTCTCGGTCTTTGGGACTCTTTATAGGATGGGAGAGCTCTCAAACCTTCCAAATGAGCAGCAGTTAAGTTTATTGTCTTCTCCACCACCTACAGACTAGCAAGTAAAAACATTAGCCCACCTTTCTTTAAGCCAATGATAATTGAGTCTTGCACTTCATAATCAGATCTGAGAAAACTCCACCAGCTGACACTGCATTTCGCTCTGCTTGCCCAGCCATCATGATTCCCCTTCCACTGAACATACTTACTCTAGTACAAGCTGGCAAGCATCTGCCAGATCCTTCCCATTATAGCACAGGGAAGGGATTGTTCACATCTGGGTTTTAGTTTGCCCAAAACTTAGCCTCCTTCTTTTTGCCCTCCATTTGCAGAAACAAATATTATAAGTGCAGTTAATGCCACATAGATTTCTAATGATCTGATCTGGAGGTGCTTTAATTTAAGTTTATATGGCTCTAACTTTTGTAAAGCACACCAGAATATTCACATGAAGGGCGTTATTTAAGTGATTAATTGATGTTATGGGAGAAATGCACAAATTATAAAAATTCATCTTCAAAAATAGTGGGCAAGTCAGACTTTTTTCATCAGCAAAATATGCAGTCATCATTCAAAACTACAGGTGATTTAGGAAGATGCAGTAGCTACTTAGAGTAATAGATAAAGTCTTAGCTCAATGCCTAGTCCTTAATCAGATTTTTCTGAAGGTGCGTATACCAAATAAATCTGTAAAAGACTTATCTGGAGACATTAGTTAGACAAGGGAGTCTTTGAGAAGTTGAAGTGTAGAGACTTAGCTCAGTTTACTCAGGGCCCTTAAACAGATTTTTCTCCATTGACTTCCAGTGCTTTGTGGAGCCATTTACATCTCTGCAAAAACTGGTGTAGGGATGCCAAACAGGAATTTTCTGCTCGCTTAGGCAGATCTAATGGCAAATGAAGTCAAAAGAAAGCTTTTAGATCAGGCTCTTACACCACTCACAGCTTCTTACACCATCTTTGCATAGGTGTGGATTACTATACAAGTTGCAAGGCACTGGCAAATCATTCCCAAAGGGGTGAAATCCTGGCCCCATTTGTAGTGGGAGAATTTCTGTATCTCTGTTCTGGTTGTTAATAACCACGTCATCTTGAATTCCTGACAACTAGGAATCCATCTTGGCTGCCTTTCTCCCCCTCCTTAGGTATAGTTTCTCTCCTTTTCTACTGAAAGGCAGGAAACGGGGAAACCATGTGACATGTGAACTTCCCAGTAACAGCAGGGCATATAAGGGTCAGCATGTCAGAGGGAAGCTCCTGCCCATCTGAGTGGCAGAGTGCTGTACTCAGGTGTGTATGCCAGAGAACTGTTCCTTAGGGTTGTGGGAAGGTTTAACACACTTGCATGCAAGGGTGAGCTGTTAGCTGCCACCCTCTCATCTGGATGTTACTTTCACCTATGACAGTGCAGGGGAGAAGGAAGAAGAACCACCAGCATCAGAGTTACTTCTCACCCTGCTGAGCCACCTGATCAGTTCTGGACCTGATCTGCAGCATGAGATCATGAGATTGTCAGACACAAGCTGCAAGAAATGGTAGAGACCTTTTGAGTCCTCCATATGCCTTACCTGGGACCTGTCTTGGGGAGGGAGTAAACCCTTTTGGTCACAGTCAGTATAATTATAGTGTCACCTTCACCTATTTACCTTGCTTACCTGTGTTTGGAGTCCTTTATAGTATATCCCATTTACTTACCTCATTAAACTGTTAGTCTAATAAACATACCTGTGTTTTACTCCTACACTCCCTTGTTGGTTTTTATTTCGGGCAATCTTAAAGCTTAATAATAGATGTGGGTAGGGAGACGAATCTCTTGACTGGTCTCCGGCCTTGCTAAAACCAGTCAATCAACACATTAATAAATGACAAAATTTGCATTGACTTCAGTGGGGTGAGAATTTCATCCACTGTTTTGAAACGTTTTTAAAAAACTTGGCTGGGCTTTTAATAGTGACTTGTGATTTTAGATGTCTGGTTTTTGGGTGCCCAGCTTGAGACACCTTAAAGGGGCCTGATAATCAGAAGATGAGTGCTCTATGATTGCTGAAAACAAATATTTAAAACTGTACACCTAAAAATAGAGATGGGCAAAATTGCTAGTCACTGTTGAAAATCTTGTCCATAATCCTTAAAGAGACTTTGTTTGCCAACAAATTAATCTCAGTTGTAAAAATATTTTTCCACTACAGTACTTCAGTATTATCATCAGTTAAGAATTGTAGGGAGCGGGGTGAGATGGGATAGGGACGGGGGAATCAAAAGAGTTCATAGTTCAAACAAATACCAAAAATTACAATATAAAAGCTCCCATTCTTCTGTCACTAAAACCTCTGACATTTAGCATAATTTATAAAAAGAAAAGGAGTACTTGTGGCACCTTAGAGACTAACAAATTTATTAGAGCATAAGCTTTCGTGAGCTACAGCTCTGATGAAGTGAGCTGTAGCTCACGAAAGCTTATGCTCTAATAAATTTGTTAGTCTCTAAGGTGCCACAAGTACTCCTTTTCTTTTTGCGAATACAGACTAACACGGCTGCTACTCTGAAACCTAGCATAATTTATGAGAGTGATAGATAAAGCAGATCAGAAAAGCTAAAGCAGATCAGAAAAGAGAAAAATATTAATATACTGTGAACACTAAATATGTGACCTGATTTTCAAAAGCCCTGAGTACCCAGCATTTCCCAATGAAATGAATGGATGTACATTACTTTTGAAAAATCAGATCATATATTTAAAAGCTTAAATTTGAATTTAGGAGCCTAATTTAGTCTCCTAATTTGGAAACTGTTGTCTTAAATGTATAGAAGATGTTTTATATTAGCTGGCATATGCTAACAATTTCCAAATTGCAAGGGAGTACACAAACGTTTGTCTTGGCATTTTGAAATATTAAGATTGTATGCACTTGTGGGTAAATAAATATCTTAATTATTTTCTATGATATATTGAAGCAAAATTGGGGAAAAAAGAGTTTTGCACTTCAAGGACTACAGCATTACTTTTTATTAAATGATCCTTTTATACTTAATCGATATTCTAGTGAGGAAAAAAGGTCTTATTAAAAGAAATAATTACCACAAACATTACCCTGAGATACTGAAAAGCAGATGATACATTTTCACATTATGAATGGCTCTAACAATTAACTTAAGAGGTAACATTTTAATGAGTCATACATAAATTACTGAATCAACTTTCATACACTAAAGCACTCATACATGTTTTGACCAAATCCATAATTAGAATTTTAATTGTCTTGCATCCAGATACTAGAACATTTTGTTCCATCTTTTGACTGTATGGGACAATTTAATATGAATCCATTAAAAAAAAGAATTTTTACAGAATCTTTTTTTTTAATTTTAGCAATGGTGCATTTACTGTAAAATCTATATGGAAGAGCATTTTATTTTATTTGACAATTATTTTTATGAAATATATATAAGGCTGGGTTTTTGGCAAGGCTTTTGTGATTCCATTGTTTTCAAGTCTTTAAAATTTATGCATGACTTTTAGTATGCTGAGTTTTTCTTATTGTTAGTGAATGGGTTGGTGTGTGAATAAACAAATGAGTGGTTGGTTGTGTTTGGATGCTAGGTGTAGTGGTGGCGGGGAATTCATAGAAAGGGATCAAATTAAACTTTGTTGCATAGAAGACAAATAGAGACCATGAAAACTAAGAGAGTACACCACAGCAATATCATGCAGAAAAAGTAGACCAGGTGATAAATAACAGACAGCAGATATTTGTCAAGAACAAATCATGTCAAACCAACCTGATAGCTTTCTTTGACAGTGTAACAAGCCTTGTGAATAAAGGGGAAACAGTAGATGTGGTATATCTCGACTTTCATAGAGCTTTTGATACTGTCTGGCATGACCTCCTAATAAATAAATTAGGGAAATGCAATCTAGATGGAGTTACTATAAGGTGGGTGCATAACTGGTTAGAAAATTGTTCCCAGACAGTGGTTCACAGTCATGCTGGAATAACATAATGAGTGGGGTTCCACAGGGATCGGTTCTGGGTCTGGTTCTGCTCAATATCTTCATCCATGATTTACATTATGGCATAAAGTACACTTATAAAGTTTGCGGATGATACCAAGCTGGGAGGGGTTGCAAGTCCTTTGGAGGATAGGATTAAAATTCAAAATGATCAGGACAAATTGGAGAAATTGTCTAAAGTATGTAAGATGAAATTCAATAAGGACAAATCCAAAGTACTCCACTTAGGAAGGAGCAATCAGTTGCACACATACAAAATGGGAAATGACTGCTAGGAAGGAGTACAGCAAAAAGGGATCTGGGGGTCATAGTGAATCACAAGCTAAATATGAGTCAATCGTGTAACACTGTTGCAAAAAAAGCAAACTTCATATTGGGATGTATTAGCAGGAGTGTTGTAAGCAAGATACAAGAAGTCAGTCTTCTGCTCTATTTCATGCTGATTATGCCTCAACTGGAGTATTGTGTCCAGTGCTGGGTGCCACATTTCAGGAAAGATGTGGACAAATTGGAGAAAGTCCAGAGAAGAGCAACACAAATGATTAAAGGTCTATAAAATATGACCCATGAGGGAAGATTGAAAGAATTGGGTTTGTTTCGTCTGGAGAAGAGAAGACTTAGAGGGGACAGGATAACAGTTTTCAAGTACATAAAAGGTTGTTATAAGGAGGAGGGAGAAAAAAATTTCTTCTTAACCTCTGAGGATATGACAAGAAGCAATGGGCTTAAATTGCAGCGGGGCAGTTTAGGTTGGACGTTAGGAAAGACTTCCTAACTGTCAGAGTGGTTAAGTTCTGGAATAAATTGCCTAGGGTGGTAGTGGAATCTCCATCATTGGGGATTTTTAAGAGCAGGTTGGACAAATACCTGTCAGGGATGGTTTAGATAAATACTTAATCCTGCGTTGAGTGCAGGGGACTGGACTAGATAACCTCTCAAGGTCCCTTGCAGTTCTATGATCCTATGATTCTATGCCTTGTTGAGTTCCATAATCCTCCTTCTATTGTCCAGGATTTAATAGAATATCATTTAAATTCTATTTTATTTTGTTATTATGCTGTTATTATCATAATGGTATCCAAGCAGAATGTGATGTTTCTTTTCTGTGTTTGAATCTTAAGACTAGAGCTGAGCAAATTATTTTTTATTTTTTTTTGGTTCACAGGCAGTTCTGAAAAAAAAAATTGACCCAGACTGAATTTTAAAATTCCAAAAAAAAATTAGATGAATCAAAAAAGTCCATTTGGGGTTGAACAAAATGTTTAGTTTGACCCCAAACAGTTTTTTTCTGGGAGTTTTTAAAGGGCTAGATTCACAAAGTGGCCAGAGGAGATGAGAAAGCAAGAGAAGGTGGTGTCAGTGGGAATAGTTCCCCCACAATAAGCATTAGACAACTAGTTAAGGAATTCAAGTGGGATATTGAAGACTAGGGTTTAATTCCTTCCTGACATAGAGAAGGGTTTGAATGTTGGTTTCTCACATTGCAGGAGAATACCTTGGACTATGGGACACACTTGTGAGAGTCTTCCCTGTTGAAGCTGTTCTACTGTGTATAAATAATTAGTCATTGGCACAGAGACATGTAGTTGGGTTGCCCACCTCCCAAGTCAGAGTCCTAACCGTCAGACTATGGAGTCATTCAATCTCTCTCTGACCCAATGACTAATTATTTTGACACAGTGGAACAACCTTTAACAGGGGAGATTGGGAAAAACCTACCTATTGGAGTAGCTCATAGTCCAGAAGTTAGGTCGGTCTCCTTCAATGTAGGAGATCACATTCATATCCTTTATCCCCATCAGACAGTGGGAAAATTGAACTTGGGTCTTCCACATCCCAGTTGACTGCCCTAACCACTGGGCTAAACTTATAAAGTAGTCAGATCCTTCTCTGCCCATTTTGTGAATGGTGCCTCATCCCCCCAAAAAAGAAATATAGATGATGTTATTTGGTGAATTCATGTCAAATTTGTGAATAGTTTTGGTGCTTTGATAAATGCATTTTCCAGTGAATTTACTATTTGCTGAAAAATAGTCACTAACCTTACTCAAGATTAAGCTACAGTGACCAGATAAACAGAAGTGGGAAATAACTAACTGCCCGGAAAATGTTGAATTTGAGCTCACTTTTTCCTATAATGCGTCTATTATTTTTGTTCTCTTAGTTTACTGTGTTTACTGCTCAAATCACTCACAAAAGACTTCTCTTTCAAGATATTCCAGCATATTTGAAACTAGTGACTAAGGAAAGCACTTTAATTTGACAGTGACAATAAAGGGCAAGACACTCAAAGCGGAAGGAAACCTTTTTGTTTTCAAGTTATTTGATTCAATGCCTTTGTTCTGCCCCGAGATCCACTATTTGTCTTGTTCTGTGTTAAACTGATTTCCCCTGACTCCTGGCACACAGATATGCTTAGAATACAGTTGGGTATCAATGGCAATGATACCCAAGTATATCAGTAATCAAGAAGCAGGAAGTGTCCTATCTAGTGCAATGTGTCTGGGGTTAACAATTATTCCAAACAAAAATATCTATTCAGCTGTCACTTTATGCCTTGTTTTGTAAATCAGTGAGATTGAGGATCACAGCACAAGAGGTAAAAAACCACTGGCATGGCTAAAAGGAAAGTCTCTAAGATGATGCAGCATTTATTCTAGGAGTCTAACTGAGCCAACAAATGAAATCCAACAACTTGTAGAAGAGTTGTTTAACTCTGCTTCAGAAACAGGGCAGTTCTGAAGAGAAAGAAATGTGATGCCATTGCTTGAAAGGGAATTAAAAGGACTGGAAAACCACAGACCTGAAAATCTGACTTTCATATTTTGAAATAGTTATTGTTTATGTATGGAGTGAGAAAAAGAAACAGACAACTATAAATTTAGAGTGAGAGCAATACAGGCTGTTGAGGGAACACTAGAAGTGTGGGGGATAATTATGGGTGCCATATTGCAGACTCATAGTGCAATGATACAAAAGAGAGTGATCAGGATGAGAAAGAGGATCATATCAGTGTAGATGTGTGGAAATGGAAAAGGAAATTAGGTATTCATTAGAGAAGAAGTTAAGAGGTATGAAAGATGAAAACACATATGGGTCTTGCACAGAATATGGACTGAGACATACAAATTTATCTGAGAGATTAACAGTCTTAAGGAAGGAACAGGTTGTATGCAAATGAAGGAACCCTTACCTGTTTGCAAGGGCAAATACAACAGGTCAAATTCTCTCCTTGCTTATTCCAGTGCAACTCACTCAGTTACACAGAAATGCATGGGTACTGTATATACGAAAGCTGAATTTAGTCGTTTGGTATCACAGCTGCCAAAGGCAGCAAGAGAGGACTCCATGTCCAAACATGATAAACAAGTTACTATGTTGCTGCCACAGTCTGTTGGGCGATATGTATCTGTCCCCAGTCTGATTTTCTGAAAACTATATTCTATTTCAACCTTCATTTTGAATGTAACCTTGTTTATGGCTTTCACTGAATACCATAATACATCCAGCCAGGTCATGGGGAGGCCTGGAGACGGATGAGAGGCCACCTACAGCCATCAACAACTGAATAGCTTTACCCAGTGGGGATAGTGGGGGCTCCCAGCCAAAGATGAATGACATGCTAGTGACTCACCCTTTCTGCCCAGCAGGCCACAGCGGAATTTTACTGTGCCTCTAACTTCATGAATCATAAAATCGTAGGACTGGATGGGACCTCAAGAGGTCTTCTAGTCCAGTTCCCTGCACCCAAGGCAGGACTAAATATTATCTAGATCAGTGTTTCTCAAATCGGAGAATGTGGACAAGGGTACCCCAGGGGGGCCACAGTCCCTGCTGATCAATTCCTCCCTCCCCTTCAACTGTTCCCCCTCCCTCCTAGTGCCTCCTGCATGCCGGAGAACAGCTGTTCAGCAGCGTGCGGGAGGTGCTGGGAGGGAGCAGGAGGACTGGGGACTGGGTGTGCTCAGGAAAGGGGGCAGGAAGAGAGAGGTGACGCGATGGAGCTTGGAGGATAGGGTGGAGTTGGGGTGGAGCCTGGGGCTAAGTGGGGGTCTGTGAAAAATTGTAAATTGAAATTGGGGTCCTTGGGTTGCTAAAGTTTGAGAACTGCTGATCTACACCATCCCTGACAGGTGTTTGTCTAACCTGCTCTTAAATATCTCCAATGTCAGAGATTCCACAGCCTCCCTAAGCAATTTATTCCAGTGCTAACCTACCCTGACTGTTAGGAAGTTTTTCCTAGTGTCTAACCTAAACTGCCCTTGCTTCTTGTCCTATCTTCAAAGGTTAAAGAGAACAATTTTTCTCCCTAATCCTTGTAACAACCTTTTTATGTACTTGAAAACTGGTATCATGTCCCCTCTAAGTCTTCTCTTCTCCAGACGAAACAAACCCAATTCTTTCAATCTTCCCTCATGGGTCATGTTTTCTAGACCTTTAATCATTTGTGTTACTCTTCTCTGGACTTTCTCCAATTTGTCCACATCTTTCCTGAAATGTGGCACCCAGAACTGGACACAATACTCCAGCTGAGGCATAATCAGCATGAAGAGGAGCAGAAGACTGACTTCTTGTATCTTGCTTACAACACTCCTGCTCATACATCCCAATATGAAGTTTGCTTTTTTTGCAACAGTGTTACACAATTGACTCATATTTAGCTTGTGATTCACTATGACCCCTAGATCCCTTTTTGCTGTACTTCTTCCTAGCAGTCATTTCCCATTTTGTATGTGTGCAACTGATTGCTCCTTCCTAAGTGGAGTACTTTGGATTTGTCCTTATTGAATTTCATCTTACATACTTTAGACAATTTCTCCAATTTGTCCTGATCATTTTGAATTTTAATCCTATCCTCCAAAGGACTTGCAACCCCTCCCTGCTTGGTATCATCTGCAAACTTTATGGGATTATCTAAATTATTGATGAAGATACTGAACAGTCCCTGTGGGCAGGCCCGCCAATGGGGGGGGGGCATATGGGGCGACTGCCCAGGGGTCCGGGTGATGTAAAAGGGCCCGGGGGCCCATGGCCACCGCAGCAGCCATCAGTGCAACGGGGCTAAGGCAGGCTTCCTGCCCCGCCCTTGCTGCGCTCCGCTCCTGGAAGTGGTCAGCACATGCCTGCGGCCCTTGGGGAGGAGGTCTTCATGCAGTGCCCCCACCCTAAGCACCAACTCTGCAGCTTCCATTGGCCAGGAACTGCAGCCAATGGGAGCTGTGGGGGCAGTGCCTGTGGGCAGCAGTGAGCAGAGACCCCCTCGGATCTCTGCCTAGGAGCCACTGCCAGAGGGGTATGCCGGTCACTTTTGGGAGCCACCCGAGGTAAGCAGCAACCCCCTGACCCCCTCCTGCACCCCAACCTCCTGCCCCAGGCTAGAGCCCACACACCACACCCAAACTCCCTCCCAGAGCCCAGACCCTGAACCCCTTTCTGCACCAAAACTCCCTCTCAGAACATGCACCCCACACCCCTTCCTTCACCCAAACTCCCTCCCAGAGCCTGATCCATCACCCCTTCCTGCACCCAAACTCCCTCCTGGAGTCTGAATCCCGCACCCCCTCCCACACCCCAACCCCTCCCCCAGAGTGGTGAAAGTGAGTGTCGGGGGGGAGCTAGTGATGGAGGGAGGGGGGATGGAGTGAACCGGGGGCTGGACCTTGGAGAAGGGGCAGGGCAGGGGTGTGGTCTCAGGGAATGGGTGGGGAAAGGTCTTCAGGTTTGCACAATTAGACAGTTGGCAATCCTACCAGGCGGGCATGTGGAAGCCCTGGCCATGCCAGAAGAGCACACCCAGCAGCGCAGCTGGCAACACACTGGGCACCAGCCAGCTCAGGCGCAGCACTGCCCAAATGTCAGGTGCACTGCATCAGCACAGCTGCAGCTTGTGTGTGCAGGGGGCCCATTGACTGTTCTGCCCTGGGGCCCAGAATTGCTGTCAGTGAGCCTGCCTGTGGGACCCCACTTGATATGCCCTTCCAGCTTGACTGCGAACTACTGATAACTACTCTTAGGGAATGGTTTTCCAAACAGGTATGAACCAACCTTACAGTAGTGCCATCTAGGTTTTATTTCCCTTATTTGTTTATGAGAAAGTCATGCAAGACAGTATCAAAAGCCTTACTAAATTCAGGATATACCAAATCAATCACTTCTCCTCTATCCATAAGGCTTATTACCCTATCAAAGAAAGCTTCTAGGTTGATTTGACACAATTTGTTCTGGACAATTTCATGCTGACTGTTACTTACCTTTATTATTATCTTCTAGGTGTTTGCAAATTGATTGCTTAATTATTTGCTCCATTATTTTTCTGTGTACTGAAGTTAAGCTGACTGGTCTGTAATTCTCCAGGTTGTCCTTATTTCCCTTTTTATAGATTGACACTATATTTGCCTTTTTCAAGGCCTCTGGAATCTCTCCCATCTTCCATGACTTGTTGAAGACAATTGCTCTTCAGTCATCTCTTTGAGTATTCTAGGATATGTTTCATCAGACCTTGGTGACTTGAAGACATCTATCTTGTCTATATACTTTTTAATTGTTCTTCTCCTATTTTAGCCTCTTTTCCTACTTCATTTTCATTGACATTCATTAAATTAGATGTCCAGTTGCTACTACCTTTTTGGTGAAAACTGAAACAAAAAAGTCATTTAGCACTTCTGCCATTTCCACATTTTTTGTTATTGTTTTCCCCAGCCCCTCATTGAGTAACGGGCCTACCTTGTCCTTGATCATCATCTTGCTTCTACATTGAATACTGCACATAGTGCGTATCTTATTCTGCTATGTCATATCTTCCCTAGTCCTTGAATTATTAGATTTTTTTCCCTTTTGCCTTGGACATTTGAGTGACCAGTTTAACCTGCCATCATTTATTTTCCTTCCTTTAGTATTCAGAGCAACAATTGTGATGTTTACTCAGCTAGCTTTTTTCAGGTGTTCGGAGATGTTTCTATCAAATTGTTCCATGTTGTATGTTTCAGATTCTTCCTTGCAGGTTTCTTCTTTATTGCTTCAGTTTCATAATAGAGGCTATAGTATTTGTATGGGCTTAAAAATAAGTTTCCTTCACTTTTTTTCTTTGAGATAGAATGGCTGCATTTAAAAAGTCAATTATTGTAATATATAAGGTATCTGAGATATCACAGTTTCCCCCATATGTGAATTTGAAACTATTACACTGAGTGAGATAATCCCAGTTAAGCATGTCCTACAGTGCAGCTAGGAGTGTGATTCCTAGGATGGATAGTCAGAAGTGCACTAGTAGTATGTTAGCACACTGAGAAAAGGAGTGTAGACAGGAAATACATAGACCATGATCAGGCTAGCTGCCTGAATCACAGAATCATAGGAGTGGAAGGGAGGTCATCTAGTCCAGTCCCCTGAACTCATGGCAGAACCAAGTATTATCTAAAACATCCCTGACAGGTGTTTGTCTAACCTGCTCTTAAAAATCTCCAATGATGGAGATTTCACAACCTCCCTAGGCAATTTATTCCAGTTCTTAACCACCCTGACAGTTATGAAGTTTTTTGTAATGTCCAACCTAAACCTCCCTTGCTGCAATTTAAGCCCATTGCTTCTTGTCCTATCCTCAGAGGTTAAGAAGAACAATTTTTCTCCCTCCTCCTTGTAACAACTTTTTGAAAACTGTTATCATGTCCCCTCTCAGTCTTCTCATTTCTAGACTAAACAAACCCAGTTTTTTCAATCTTCCCTCATAGGTCATGTTTTCTAGACCTTTAATAATTTTTGTTGCTCTTCTCTGGACTCTCTCCAATTTGTCCACATCTTTCCTGAAATGTGGCGCCCAGAATTGGACACAATACTCCAGCTGAGGCCTAATCAATGTGGAGTAGAGCGGAAGAATTACCTCTCTTGTCTTGCTTACAACACTCCTGCTAATACATTCCAGAATGAAGTCTGGGTTTTTTTGGTAATACACTGTTCATTCATATTTAGCTTGTGATCCACTATGACCCCGAGATCCCTTTCCACAGTACTGCTTCCTATGCAGCCATTTCCCATTTTCTATGTGTGCAACTGATTGTTCCTTCCTAAATGGAGTACTTTGCAGTTGTTCTTGTTAAATTTCATCCTATTTACTTCAGACTATTTTTCCAGTTTGTCCAGATCATTTTGAATTTTAATCCTATCCTCCAAAACACTTCCAACCCCTCCAAACTTGGTATCGTCCACAAACTTTATAAGTGTACTCTCTATGCCATTATCTAAAATCACTGATGAAGATATTGAACAGAACCATACCCAGAACCGATCCCTGTGGGACCCCCCCTTTTCCAGCATGACTGTGAACCACTGACCAGGAGTGCTACCGCTGGCCAAAGAGGGGCAGTGTGGGAAGCTGAGAGAATGCTCTCGCAGCTCCGCTGGCAGCTCCCTGCCGGGAAACTGGCTGCCCCACAGGCTCCCAGGCTTCTGGCAGTCTGCCCCCAGGTCTGCTTCCTGTTCCCCACCAGCAGGGGGGGAAAACTACCCAGGGCTTCTCATCTCCCCATTTCCATCCAGGAGTGGAGGGGAAACAGTTTGGTGTTTCTTGCCTTTCTGTTTCAGCTCCACCCTCCAGGAGTGGGGGGGAAGCAACCCAGGGCTTCTCACCCCCAGAGAATGGAGGCCAGCTGCTCAGGCTTCTTTCCTCCCCCTCTACCCCCTGCCCATCAGAAGCTGGAAAGCCTTGTTAATTTCATGGCTCCCAGAGGGGAGCAGGTAGGGTCCAGCTACCCAGGCTTCTCGCCTCAGCTCCAAGCTGGGAGCGGGGTCTATTCTTGCCCTCAGTCCCAGTTGTGAGTGGGGTCCAGCTTCTCAGCTCTTCAGTGGAACTGGCAGGGGAGAGAGGTAGCTGGGCTCTAGTTGCCCAGCATTCTTGTCAATTTCACATCTCCTTCCATGAAACTGACAAGACAGCCAATAGCCAATGTTAGTAATGCAGCATCTGCACAGACACTCTGTCACCCTAACTACACAGACATAAGCATTTCGTCTCTTGTGGAGGTGGAGTTATGAAGTCACTTTAGTAGGGCTCTTACATCAGTGGGAGGAAGGCTGTAGTGTGTACACTGTGTGCATAATTAGGTCAACATAAGCTGCCTTACATGGACCTAACTGTGTAGTGTAGATCAGCCCTCAGACTGACTACTCAGACTTCTGTAAACTTCTATTATAGGCATACCCATATTAAAATGGCATAATTCAATTAGCATAGTCACTTCTATATTTCTCACTACCAGATTAATATCAAGGCATCTATTCATATAAGAAATCCACTAAAGAAAGAAAAACAAAGCTCTAGAAGAGAGAGTGATAGAAAAATAGTGATATATCCTCAAACGCCATGCAGTTCAAAGAGCAATAGCTCTTCCCTTGTTATATATCACTGATTGTGTATTCAACATCTGTTATGACTTCTGTATCTTCTACACAGGAAGCAGGATAAAATAACTCCAAAGATTTAGAATCTTGCTCTTACCTAAATGTTAACGGAAGATGTTGTGCTCTGTTCATGCCTTCACAATAGTGCTTGTAATTGGTGATAAAAGACACATACAGGGAATGTCTTCTTGCTAGTGTTTATACATGCTGTCATTCTAAAGCAATGACAAGAATAAATTCTGCCTAATTAATATTGAAGCGGCTGTCTTTTTAAGTGGCTATGATTCAGATAAAATTGGATGGGTAAAAGTTTCTATTGCATGACTATGATGATGCAAAACAACTGCTGGATGTGAGCCTAGCTTCAGGAAGAGCTTTTCAGTCTGCCATCTCTGATGTTGATGCGTTTTTCAATTCAATTATGTGAGTATTCTAATAATAGCCAGTAGAGCTTTAATCTTATTTATTCATTTCTTATTGCACTGCTTTAATTGGGTAATTGTTGATTGTTAACTTTATTTGGCTTTTTCAATTAGCTTAATTCTTGGAAACTATTGAGACATTGGGCTGAATCCTGTAGTTGGTTACAGTGCAATAAAACTGGAGCAATTCAAAAGAGATCAATGGTGTTTTCTTCACTGTACTGGATCCAGCTCCTGTTGACGTCCATGGGGTTCTGACTAAGGCTCCAAATCAGTTTCTTCATATTTACACTAATAAAATGAGATAGAATTTGGTCCACAGATTATTTTAGGCTATTTTAAATATATATTACAATGGATATGCACTTGGCCATCCTCACCCTTACACTAATTAGAAACACTTAAAAAAGATGAAGCCAATTATAAATGTATTCCTTTAGCCAAAAAAGAAATGCATTCTGGATTGGCTTCTCAAATGAAGATCTTTGTACTTGGCTGGACTGGGAATCATTTTTGCTGGTGGTGTTTTTCTCGAGCCGGAAAATGGGTTAAGCATTTCTCTTCCTGGCAACTTCCTTCTTTTTTAGCAATAACTGGGTAGCTTGCTTAAAGAAACACCCATGTTTATTCTGGCTATCCAAATCTGCTTCTTTGTAGGCAGGAGAACTTAAAAAAAAAAGAGAGAGTGATGTAACAGCACATCTGCAAAAGCATTACCAATCTAAAGAATGCACTGCAAACAGCAAATAAAGTTAAAAAACTGGTAACAATAATATGATGATATTGTAGATCTATTTCTTTTTGGAAACATTCATGTAAACTACTAAGATATAGATAGGCTTTGCTTTCTTAGCCAATTTTAAATTATTTCAATACAGCAAGTTTTATATTTCACTTTCAGGTTCCTATTGTATCCTCAGAAGAGACATGAGCAACTTCAGTTTTCTGCCCTTGAACTATGCGATGATGCCCTTGAAAACACAAGAATAGAATTATATTTTTTGCTTGAATTATCCTGATTCAGAGAGCTACATCTATTCAGCCTTTAGAAAATTCATGTTTTGGGAAGCATTCCTAACCATACATAAAGAACTGTGAATTGCATCTGAAGATAAATAACTATGTCATCACCTCCAATTCTTCTCATGAAGAGTATGGAAGAAGAAAATCCAATCCTTTGGGCCAAATTCTGTAAGTAAAATGAGGGAGGAGTGAAGTAATATGTTATCTGAAAACCTTTAACCCAGTGAAAGAAACTGTATAAAAGATGCTTGCATACAAAGGTCTGTGAGTTTTGAGGGGGCTTGGCTATGCAGGAGGGTGCATAAGTTGGTGTGCAGAGTAATCATTCTAGAAGGCCACAGTCATTTTCCATACATAACTTTATACAACTTTCCACTCTACACCTATAAACTTCTCTTGGGCAATCCTCAAGGCATAGGGGATGGTAGGTCTTGGAGGAACATCGGTGTAAGATCTGGGGTTAGGCATGGAACGGGGGAATTTTCTAAGTACATCTTAAGATCTGTGTGATGCTTTTTGTGGTTCTTAGAATAACTGCATGTTAGAAGGACTGACTCCTGATCACTCTGTGGGTGTCCCAAACCTTCCCCCTCACATTGCTGAGCACATGATGCAGTGGAAACTCCTTAGACTTGAGGCTGTGGATTGTTTTGCCTGATTTTTGGCCATCCCATGTCTTTTTCCATGAGAGGATGTGAACTGAGCCAAAGAGTTGAACTGATTCTGGCAATTCTCCGCCTTTTGCTGGCAGCTACCAATTTGGTGATTAGTTGTAATTTGTGACACTCCTCCTAATGCAGACAATTTTATTTTAAAACAGTTTAGCTCAACATATATGAAAAAGACCTCTATTTTTCCAGGGCTAATGATTTCTGTACCTATAACTATGACACGGGCAACATACAGTTGGGATATGAAATGGAAAAACAATCACCCCCAAACAAGGCAGTCCACACCCACTTAAAACTCAAAAAAAAAAAGAGAATATTCAACAAAACTCCAAGTATTCCCTGAGTAATAAGGGTAGCAGACTAGAAGCATCACAATTTCTCCCCTTCTGCTGCTTTTCTCTGGGGGAAGAATATTACTCCACCCCTTTGCATGGAACTGCTTACTCCACTTCCTAACCCCTCAACCACCCCCACCCTCACTGTGTTTTAAAATGACTCATCTTTTGCCGCATTAGTTAATCACTGTGCACCACACTAGTGCCAGTTTGGCTGTTAGGCTGGAGGTGGAGTCAGGGCTCTATGCATTCTGTGCCCTCTGTCCTAATTACTCCCTACTACAGGTATCCTGAAAGTAGCACCCCCTCTCCAGAGTCACAATCTGAGCCAGGCCTAGAAGCAGGGCCATCCCTATGGGGATGCGGGGCCTGGGACAAATCATCCCCCGTTGGCTTGCGGGCCCTGCTCTGTGGCAGCGGCCTGGTGCTGGGCCACCTGCTACAGCTGGCAGTTGCCGGTGCCTACCGCGGGCAGCCGGGACCCCAGGTCTGGGGTGGCAGCAGAGAGTGCTCTGGTTGCTCAGGGTAGCATTCGAGACTCCAGTTGCACGAGGCATCAGCCGGGACCCTGGGCATCCAGGGCATCAACTGAGACACTGGGCATGGGGCTGGCAGCCAGAAGCCTGGGGGAGCTGCAGAACTCCCCTCTCCCCCACCCTTAGTTCCCACACCTATGTCTTCAGGGACCGACCATGCTGGCCAATCACACCGGCCCATGGGTCCCCCCAAAGCATGGGGCCTGGAGCAGTCACCCTGATTTGCCCCACTCAAGGGATGGTTCTGCCTAGAAGGGGACTAAGGGTGTGGGAGCCCATACTTCCATTTAATCCTCTGAGTGGCCAATAATAGGTTGTCTGGCAACGTAGCCCTAATTATCTAGTTCTGCCATTAGTTAGAAGAGTGCAATTCCCAAGGGAAGACAAACCACAGTCAAGTAAAATTTAAAAATAGCTTAATATTCACTCTATGGAGTGTGTGAAACTGTCTTTTCTGGAAGTATTTTCCAGTTTACAGTGGGATGAGCTCTTTGAGACATCTTTTATTCTTTGTTTTAGCACCAAAGCAGATTGACCAGGAGTTTTCAAAATCTCAATTAGCTGAAACTATTTTTGAAAGCAAAAATTTTGATGTATTCATGAAATTATTCTTGATACCTTGAAATTAAATAAGAAAAGGAATACTTGTGGCACCTTAGAGACTAACAAATTTATTTGAGCATAAACTTTCGTGAGCTACAGCTCACTTCATCGGATGCATTCAGTGGAAAATACAGTGGGGAGATTTATATACACAGAGAACATGAAACAATGGGTGTTACCATACACACTGTAAGGAGAGTGATAACTTAAGATGAGCTATTACCAGCAGGAGAGCGGGGGAGGGGAGGAAAGAAAACTTTTTGTAGTGATAATCAAGTGGGCCATTTCCAGCAGTTGACAAGAACATCTGAGGAACAGTGGGGGGTGGGGGGGAATAAACATGGGGAAATAGTTTTAATATGTGTAACGAATCAACCATTCCCAGTGTCTATTCAAGAGACACCACTGACTTCCTGAGGAAACTACAATCCATCGGTGATCTTCCTGAAAACACCCTCCTGGCCACTATGGATGTAGAAGCCCTCTACACCAACATTCCACACAAAGATAAATTTGTTAGTCCCTAAGGTGCCACAAGTACTCCTTTTCTTTTTGCGAATACAGACTAACACGGCTGCTAGTCTGAAATGAAAAAAATTCCTCAGCCTTTGAAACAGATAAAGAAATTTGCATTTTTCCCATATAGACACGACATTCTCATAAGCAAACTAGAGAAATGTGGTCTAGATGAAATTACTGTAAAGTGGATGTACAACTGATTGTAAAACTGCATTCAAAGAGTAGTTATCAATGGTTCACTGTCAAGCCAGAAGGCTATATCCAGTGGGATCCTGCTTGGGTCTGGCACTATTCAATATTTCCATTAATAACTTGGATAATGGAGTGGAGAGTATGTTTATAATATTTGTGGATGACACCAAAGTGGGCGGGGTTGCAAGCACTTTGCAGGACAAGATAGAATTCAAAAGGACTTTGATAAATTAGAGAATGGGCATAAAATCAACAGAATGAAAAGGGGAAGAAAAACTAAACACAGAGCTACAAAACGAGGAATGACAATATGGCAGTAGTACAGCTGAAAAGGAACTTGGGGTTAAAATGGATCACAAATTGAATACGAGTCAACAATATGATGAAGTTGTGAAAAAGACTAATATCATTCTGGGGTGTATTAACAGGGCTGTTGCATAGGACTCAGGAAGTAATTATTTTGCTTTATTCTGCACTGGGGAGGACACAGCTGGAGTACTGTGTCCAGGTCTGAGTGCCACGTTTTAAGAAAGATGTATACAAATTGGAGAGAATGCAGAGGAGAGCAACAAAAAATATAATAAAAAAGTTTAGAAAACCTGACCCATGAGGAAAGATTAAAGTAATCAGCCATGTTTAGTCTTGAGAAAAGAAGTCTGAGTCAGAACCTGATAACAGTCTTCAAAAATGTTATAACATTCTCTGTTATAAAAAGAATGGTGATCAATTGTTCTCCATTTCCACTAAAGGTAGGACAAGAAGTAATCAGCTTCATCTGCAGCAAGGGAGATTTAGGTTAGCTATTAGGAAAAACTTTCCAATTATCAGGATAATTATGCACGGAAGGTTACCAAGGAAGGGTGTGGAAATCCTGTCAGGGTTGATCTGGGTATATTTGGTCCTGCCTCAGTGCAGGAAGTAGACTGGATGACTTTAGGAGGTCACTTCCAGCCCTACATTTCTGTGATTCTATGAAAATCATAGGAAAAAAAAAACACTGGCTAAGTAGATTCAGGAAAGCAAAGGGGAAAATAAAATAAAAAGGATTCTTGCAACATTTTGCTCTGCAATGTGATGTACTTTTAAAAGTTATTGTTTTTTTGAACGCTTGGTTTAATGGTAATTTTATTGCAAAATAGTTCTGTCACTGGTTTGTGTTCAAGTAAAAAACTGTGGGCTACCCCATTGAACTCCAGGATGAAATAATGTTACATCAATATCAATTTGAAATAAATTCACAGAGTTCAAAATGGAGTTACTTCAGATTGACACAGGTGTAAGTGAAAGCAGAATTTGACCCAAATTGGGTACAGCAATTACAAAAAGATCAAAGCTTGATCAGATGAAGTCTTGTCAATATGTTGGATCTCTGGTACGTATTAAGTCAATAATTGAAAATAGCATTCAGATACTACAGTGATGAGGACAATACAGAGAAGAGTAGCTAGAGAATTCTATGCTTATTTGTTTGTATGTATATGTCCCCTTTTATATCGCTAAATCATTTTATGCTATTCTAACAGTTTACAGAGTTTCTAATGACAGGTTTCAGAGTAGCAGCCGTATTAGTCTGTATCCACACAAAAAAAAAAGGAATACTTGTGGCACCTTAGAGACTAACAAATTTATTTGAGCATAAGCTTTCATGAGCTATAGCTCACTTCATAGTATAGTTTCCAATGTTTCTCTTCCTTCTAGATCTGGATTCAGAACACTTTTGGTTATCACTGAACATAAATAAATTACCAGGAAAATTTTATATTTCAAAAGGAGATTAACCAGGGAATACACCATTATTTCATGTGGCATGTGGTTAATTGGAGTCAGGTGTTCTCATTAGCCTGGAACAGCCCCTGCTCTGGTCAGTCAAGGAACAGAAAACTGCTAATCCAGTGGCCAGTATATCTGCCTTCTACTACTTTGTTGTTTGGCGCGGTTCACTTCAATCCCAGACACCTGCCCCTTTTGCGGCGTGAGGGATACCCTGGCACATGTATACCTGCCAGGCTGCAGCCCCTATTCCGGCTCCTCACCAATATTTTATTACGTTTTTGGCTGCACTTCTCCCTTCACCTTCTCATTTATACACTCCCTATCCATGGCCCCACAACGTCACGGGATCTCCTGGTCAACCTCCTCCTGGCCCTAGCTAAAATGGCCATCTACAAAACCAGAGTGAGGAGGTTGGCCGATGGAGTCTCCTGTGACTATGGGGCCTATTTCCGATCCTCGGTCCATTCACGTATCCGGGCAGAGTTCCTCTGGGCGGCGTCCTCTGACTCCCTTGATGCCTTTGAGGAGCAGTGGGCGCTGTCCGGGGTTCTCTGCTCGGTATCCCCATCCAGTTCCCTTCGTTTGACCCTTTGACCGCACTCCTGTCCCTGTTATTTTATTAGTTGTCCCCCAGAATTTTTTGGGTATCTAGGTCCTGTGGATCCCCCTTTTAGGCTGGGGGGGATCCTTTAGCAGTGGACAGGCTTCGCCTGCCCACTTCCCAGATCCCAATAAGACTACTTTGTTGTACCCAACTGACCTGGGTCTATCACATTCACTATTCATCACGAAATTCTGTTTTCAAATTCGTTTTAAGCAGATAGCTCTCTATATTGAATCACAGAAATGTAGTGCTGGAAGGGACCTCAAGAGGTCATCTAGTCTTCCCATGCTGAAGCAGGATTAAGAGCATCCTAGATCATACATATTATTTAAAAACACAACAGGACAATTAGATCTGAAAAAACAGAAGTAGAAGGAAATTTTGAGAATAGTAATGTGCACATCAATAATACAATGAGACTTATATCTACATATATATGTATATAACCAATATTACATAAGTACCATTGGTTTTATGTACACATAATATTAAATGTTTTTAGGTATGTCATATTTGTATTATTGTCTAATAGATATAACATCAGTTTACACCTACAAAAAGTCTGTTCTACCCTCCATTTTCAAAGAAAAGGATGCAGTGCAGCCAGTTGTCATCTATTTGGTGAAAAGAAGGAGATCATCGCTCACAGAGTAAATGCTTCATTGCCAGTAAGAAAGCATGCAGGATAGTTGATCTGGAAGTCCTTGAGACAACAAGAAGACTCCCACAATGAATAAATGTGGGTTCCATGGCAAAGTATCACAAAAGGACACCTCATGTTAAGGATCCCAAAGAGAACATCTTATTCTTATTCTAATACACTAGTTTATCCAGTAACCATAGATGACTCATGCCTGATAATGCTGGGGGGGAGGGGGCCACAATGTACAGGGTGGGGGTATGTGACCACCCCAAGTGTCACCTGGAGCGGGAACCTTCCAGCCCCACTTCCCTGGGCCAAGTCAGCCAATCCTGTCAGTTTCTGGGAGGCTGGGGTTACAGAAGTGGGGAGCATGTGCCTCTGGGCTGGGCCTGCCAGACCAAGCATGACTCACAGTACCAGTGTGTCCCTGGACGTCCTGAGCCCTTGCAAACATCTCAGCAGGGGGAGAAGCATGGGCAATGCCATAAGAATAGCCCTACTGGGTCAGACCAAGGTCCTGTCTTCTGACAGTGGCCAGTGTCAGGTGCCCCTGAGGGAATGAACAGAACAGGTAATCATCAAGTGATCCATCCCCTGTCGTTCATTTCCAGTTTCTGGCAAACAAAGGCTAGGGACACCATTCCTGCTCATTCTGGCTAATAGCCATAGATGGACCTATCCTCCATGAATTGATCTAGTTCTTTTTTGAACCCTTTTTTGATCTTCACAACATCCTCTGGCAAGGAGTTCCACAGGTTGACTGTGTGTTGTGTGAAGAAATACTTCCTTTTATTGGTTTTAAACCTGCTGCCCATTAATTTCATTTGGTGACCCCTAGTTCTTGTGTTATGAGAAGTAGTAAACAACATTTCCTTTTCAACTTTCTCTATTCCAGTCATGATTTTATAGACCTCAATTATATCTCTCCTTAGTTGTCTCTTTTCCAAGCTGAAATGTCCCAGTCTTATTAATCTCGCCTCATATGGAAGCGGTCCCATACCCGTAATCATTGTTGATGCCCTTTTCTGAACCTTTCCCAATTCCAATATATCTTTTTTGAGATGGGGTGACCACATCTGAACAAAGTATTCAAGATGTGGGCGTACCATGGATTTATATAGAGGCAACATGATAGTTTCTGTCCTATTCTCTATTTTAACTATCTTTCATAATTTTGTATCATCTGCAAATTTTGCCACCTCACTGTTTTCCCCCTTTTTCCAGATCGTTTATGAATAGGACTGGTCCCAGAACAGACCCCTGGGGGACACCTCTATTTACCTCTCTTCACTCTGAAAACTGACCATTTATACCTACCCTTTGTTTCTTATCTTTCAACCAGTTACCAGTCCATGAGAGCACCTTCCCTCTTATCCCGTGACAGCTTACTTTGTGTTAGAGTCTTTGGTGAGGGATCTTGTTGAAGGCTTTCTGAAAATCTAAGTACACTATATCCACTGGATCCCCTTGGTCCACATGATTGTTGACCCCCTCAAGGAATTCTAGTAGGTTGGTGAGGCATGATTTCCCTTTACTAAAACCAACAAATTATGTTCATTTATATGTCTGATTGTATCTTTATTATTATAGTTTCAACCAGTTTGCCCAGTACTGAAGTCAGGCTTATAGACCTGTAATTGTTGGGATCACCTCTGGAGCCCTTTTTAAAAAGTGGCGTCACATTACCTATCCTCCAGTGATCTGGTACAGAAGCTGATTTAAATGATAGGTTACATACTACAGTTAGTAGTTCTGCAATTTCACACTGGAGTTCCTTCAGAACTCTTGGGTGAATACCATCTGGTCCTCGTGACTTATTGCTGTTTAATTTATCAATTTGTTCCAAAACCTCCTCTGATAATACCTCAATCTGGGACAGTTCCCCAGATCTGTCACCTAAAAAGAATGGCTCAGGTTTGGGAATCTCCCTCACAACCTCAGCCATTAAGATCGATGAAAAGAATAAATTTAGTTTCTCCGCAATGGCCAAGTGCTCCTTTAGCATCTTGATCATCCAGTGGCACCATTGGTTGTTTAGCAGGCTTCCTGTTTCCAATGTACTTAAAATTTTTTTTTGCTATTATGTTTTGAGTCTTTGTCTAATTGTTCCTCAAATTCTTTTTTGGCCTTCCTAATTGTATTTTTATACTTCATTTGCCAGTGTTTATGCTCCTTTCTATTTTCCTCACTAGGATTTAACTTCCACTTTTTAAAGGATGCCTTTTTGCCTCTCACTGCTTCTTTTACTTTGTTGTTTAGCCACAGTGGCTCTTTTTTGGTTTTCTTACTATGTTTTTTAATTTGAGATATACATTTAAGTTGAGCCTCTATTATGGTGTCTTTAAAAAGTTTCCATGCAGCTTGCAGAGATTTCACTTTTGGTACTGTACCCTTTAATTTCTGTTTAACTAACCTCCTCATTTTTGTGTAGTTCCCCTTTTTGAAATTAAATGCTACTGTGTTGGGCCGCTGTGGTATTCTTTTTCTGCCACAATAAAATATTAAATTTTATTATATTATGGTCACTATTACCAAGCGGTCCAGCTATATTCACCTCTTGGACCAGATCCTGTGCTCCACTTAGGACTAAATCAAGAATTGCCTTTCCTCTGGTGGGTTCCCAGACCAGCTGCTCCAAGAAGCAGTCCTTTAAGGTGCCAAGAAACTTTATCTCTGCATCCCGTCCTGAGTTGACATGTACACAGTCAATATGGGGATAATTGAAATCCCCCATTATTATTATTGATTTTTTTATTTTAATAGCCTCTCTAATCTCCCTAAGCATTTCACAGTAATTATCACCATCCTAGTCCCGTGGTCAGTAATATCTCCCTACTGCTATATTCTTATTATTAGACCATGGAATTTCTATCCATAGAGATTCTGTGGTACAGTTTGATTCATTTATGATTTTTACTTCATTTGATTCTACGCTTTCTTTCACATATAATGCCACTCCCGAACCAGCATGAACTGTTCTGTCTTTCCGATAAGTTTTGTGCCCGGGTATTACTGTATCCCGTTGATTATCCTCATTCCACCAAGTTTCTGTGATGTCTGTTATATCAATATCCTCATTTAATACAAGGAACTCTAGTTCACCCATTTTAGTATTTAGACTTCTAGCATTGGTATACAAGCACTTTAAAAACTTGTCTCCTTTTAGCCATCTGCCATTACACAATGTAATTGAATGGGACTCTTTTTTATTTGATTGTTTCTGATCAGTCCCTGCCTGTATTTTATCATTTTCCATCCTCTCTTCCTCACTAGGACATAGAGATTCTCTATTAATAGATCCTCCTATAAGGGATGTCTGAACCACGTGCTCCTCCGCACCTATCGGGTTTCCCCCATCCCTTAATTTAAAAACTATTCTATTACCTTTTTAATGTTAAGTGCCAGCAATCTGGTTCCATTTTGGTTTAGGTGGAGCCCATCCTTCCTGTATAGGCTCCTCCCTAGGCTGAGCAGAGGGAGCCTGATCCTGGCACCTTCCCCAGCGACCCCCCACCCTGTGCCTGGCCTGGGGCCACAGTGTTCTCCCTGCCCCACCATAGTTACCTGCAGGGAAGGGGAGCATTGTCCTTCTCGAACTGTGCCTCCCCATGGCACTTTCAGCTTACTTGGACCCTCTCCCCAGCAGGCGGAGCAGCGCCATTTCTCTAGTGGGCTAACTCTCTTCAGGGTGGCTGCCTCTGTGCAATGCGGCACTTGTTTGTGAGAGAGCCCAGCTGGGGAGGTGGCCCCTCTACTCCGCACAGGAAGGCCTAGAACAGGGGCTGAGCAAGCTGGATTTCCCTCTACCAACATCACATTTCAGGCTCACTCGGCCCCTGTCCCTGGAATCCAGGCCCAGGTGGGAAGTTGGGGGGAGGGGCAGCTGGGGGCATGAGAAGCAGCTCTATCCCACCTCCTCAGCTCCCTGCCTGGGCCCAGCTGTTGGGCAGAGGAGCCAAGCAAACCAGAAGTGCTGAGGTAGAGGTGCAGTGGAAGGACAGAGCTGCCCTCCCCCAGCGGCAGGCCAAACAGAGCAAACCCTGCAAGGGCAGCTTGGCACTTGCAGAAAAGTGGAGGCGCACTTGACCCCAAGCGTCATCTTATGCCAGTAACAAATGCATTAGTTAACATAATTCAGATATATGTCATAATCCTCAACATAGAACAATAAAAGCATGTCACTCAAATCCCCTGATCCCTTAGAACTGTCTCCAGGTAGTCAGTTCAGGACTTGATCTTCTGGTTTTCAGTGGAATTGTTCCATTTGATCTGAGATGTAAAAAATTCTTTGAAGTGGTAATCCTAAATCATTACCTCTAGACAGCTTCAAAGTCTTGCTGGCCCCACTCTGAATCTCTTTGAAGTACTTATTTCAAAATGAAAACTAATTTATCAAGAAAGGAGACAATTACACATTAAGCAATAGGCATCCTTTCTCTTCTGAAAAATGTCTTGGTCCATGGGCCTCTTTGAAGTGTTTATTGTTGATTCAAGTATTTCAGATGTTACCAGGAAATTAACACTTTGTAAATAGAGATAGATTGATTTTGTGATGCTCAGAAAGAGATTAGGATTAGGTGTTTGACAGTATTTAGTGTTTGGGATTGAGGTCAATCAGAATTAGGCATTGGATCAGACTTTGTTCCCAAATGGCAGAAATGTTGGATGATCAGCTAATGTTCTGAGATTTTTGCTGCATCACAACAAGAAATAAAGACATCTTCCAATTATTAGTTTAATCCTAAACCAAAATTTTATGGAATGGATTCAGCTATAGAAATTCAAATCCAAATTCACTTGCCCCCCAAGACTCAAAAGGGCTGGGATTTGAGGTTCTGAATTATTATTCCTTTTAACTTCAACACTAGATAATTTTTGATCACCAGAATGAAAACCTCTCTACATTGATGAAAATTGTGATCTGGGAAGGGCAGGGGTTGAAAGCTGGCACAGGGAAAACAAACAAAATACTGTCTGTTTTTTGGTTTTTTTTTTTTCAAAATTGGAAAATGAAAAATTCAGTCAAACTAGTGTTTGGAGGAGTTGTTTTATTGTTTTCCCCCTTTCCCCCCCCCGCCACTTCAGTGACAAAATGAAGAAAAGGGGAAGAGAAAACCCAAAATTTTGAAATCTAAAACTTATAAAAAATTAAAAAGCAAATAAATAAATATTCCTTTTTAAAACCTGTGGAACAAAAATGACTTCAACATTTTCCATTTTTGATCAGTTCTGATTTCCATACTACTGATGTAAATGAACTGCATTTTATAGAGGCAAAGGCAGGATACTGGTATTGTTGATTTTTCACAGCTGAGGTGGAGAACTGATCTTTCTGTTCCTCTGTCATAGGGCTTGTCTACACTGGCACACTAAATCGGCGCTGCTGCGATCAATGCAGCTGTATCCGTTTACCAAGTCTGGTGAAGACATGATAAGTTGATGGCAGAGCGCGCTCCTGTAGACTTCAGTACTACACCTCCCCATGGTGTAGACACTGTGTTAGGTCGATGTAAGCTATGTTGCTGAGAGAGGTGATATTTTAAACACCCCTGAGTGATGACATAACTTACATCAATTTAAGCATTAGTGTAGACCAGGCTAGAGTAGCTGTGAAATCCCAACAAGCAGACATGTTCTGATCACTGAGCTGATTAATCAATCCAGATTGCCCATAACCATTTTTAGAGTCAATCTCTTCTTGCCGCCAGGATCTTTTAATATAATTTGCCTATAAGACTGATCAGAGTTGGGGCAGTCTCCACTCTCCCAGAGTAGTAGCAAAGCTAGAGGGAACAAGTACACCATCTTCCCTGAAAACAAATTTCTAATTGGAGCTAATTCTAAATTCCCTCAAAAGCCCATTCAACTACATGCAAATTGAATCCGTGACTTTCCTGGCTGGTGAAAGCCAACAGGAAAATGTAGGCTTATATCAGGCTCCTTATGACTCCTTAAGACAAGGCATACATCTTGCAACTGCCAGACATACTGTGACCTGGCCTTTAGTCAAGACACATTGACAGTATTAAACTATCTTTATGATCCATTTTCTAACATTCCCTTTCTGGGAAAAATCCTTGAGAAGATGACAAAATGTAAGCAATGCAGGTACTTTTTCATATCTCATTCCTCCACTGAGCACAAGATACTTTGTCTGATACTGATCTCACTTGCATTGAGGTAAATCAGGAATAACTTTACTGAAGTCATTGGAGTTATACCAGTATGAAACCTATGTAAAAGAGATCAGAATGTGTCTCTGTCCTTATTACATTTATTGAGAATAACCAAGCATTTCTGAAGTGGATGCTGATTTAGTGTTATATAATTTAATTTTTGTGTAGCTTTTAATATTGAAACAAGCCAGCACTCCAGGAATTTAAAACAATATTTTATAAGTAAAACCTGGAAGTGTTTTATCAAGCATATGATGGTGCTCATACTTACAAGCTGTCATAGTTACCCTTTCTGATATTGACAGAAATGGGTGGTATGTAATGTCAGTTCAAGATGAGCAGTGACTAAATCAAAAGAGCACGCATTCCACAGCACCATGGAAGCACTTAACATCTTTCACTTTCATGACTGAGAATGAGTAAGACTCCAGGCATGGGATCACATTTTGACATGACTACATTTCTTGCTTTCGCTTTTTTTTTCCAGACAAAAGTGTAAACAATTATGCAATTTCAAACTTCCAGAAGTAGAAAGCTCAGTAAAACAGTGAGTACGGCATGGGTTGAATTGTTACCTCAAAGTGATAAGTTAAAAAAAATGACACTTTCATCAGCTTCTTGGGGATGGACCTCATTTTTTTTACTTTCAAATTAACAACTATGAGCCCCAGTGGAAACATATAAATTACTGTCATTGATGTGGCAATATGTTGCGCAGTTGGTGATTTAAATTGTACAAAGTGAATCATTTAGACAGTGTTGTAGCCATGTCCCAGAATATTAGAGAGAGACAGAGACAAGGTGGGTGAGGTAACATCTTTTATTGGGCCAACTTCTGATGGTGAGAGAGACAAGCTTTCAAGCTACACAGAACTCTTCCTTAGGTTTGGAAAAGGTACTCAGAGTGTCACAGTTAAATACAAGACCAAAAAGATAGTTTAGCATGAGTAGAAAAGTCCTTTACAGATAGTGCGAACTATTTACGCTGAACTATCTATTACATCTTCTACATATCTGTGACACTCTGAGTACCTTTCTCAGACCTGAGAAAGAAGTCTGTGCTTCCTGAAAGCTTCTCTTTCTCACCAACAGAAGTTGGTCCAAGAAAAGATGTTACCTCACCCACCTTGTCTCTCATTTAGGCTTTGTCAATGGCATGGATGTGATTGAGGGAGGTCCTGGGGCTTCTAAGGGGGGGTCCTGTTAAAATTCTGCCACACAAGCAAAAGGACATTTGGGATTATTTCCCTGCCTCCTATGGAATCCAATGCCTTTTTGGATACTTTCTGACAAAGAGAATTTTTCCATGGAGGTCATCAAAATACATTTTGATTTTGGAATGGATTAGAATACACCAAGAGTTGGCATTATTGGGTGCTTTTTTGCCAGTGTCACTTTAAATTGGGTTTTTACATGTTATAAAAGGTGCAGATGCCATTGGGTCAGAACTTCTGCTAGTGTGAACTAAGATAGCACCACTGACGTTAGTGCTGGTACACCCATTAATAATAGCTGAGGATCTGGCCCATGAAGTACATTCATGGTGTACAGTTTTCATAGAAATACACCCAGGATAGTCATTTTACAGCTGTTTAGGGTTCCCCTCCTTAGGTCAAGGGTAGGTGGGTGTTGTTTGTTTGCCTGTTTCCTTGTTTGCTTGCTTGCTTGTTGTAGAAAGAATAATAATTATGGCTGGGTAGAAATGGTAAGGACCACAATGAGGATACCACAATTAATGCTAGCAGAGCATCATTTTTGGTATTGCAGTAAGTGTTAAGAATTGAATAAGCAACCAAGATCTACATTATTATGTTCTCCTGTACTGAGAGTGGGTGGTTCCTACAAATTATAGCAGTTCCTACGTGTCATTTCTCTGCCTTTATTATAATTCACTGTTTTAATCAATGCAGTTCTATCTGCCATTTTTGAACTCTGTGCAAGTAATCTAGTCTTTTTATTAGTACTTCCTGCAACCCTAAAATTTTCTCCTCACTGTAATTAGTCAAGCACACCTGGAGAACTTGGCAAATATCATAAAGAAGGATAAGCACATTGAAAAGGGAGGAATTCTGGAGTTTTCCCAGCTCTACTTCTGATTGCCCATAATCATTCATAATTATTAATCCTAGCCTCCTCTTTTTCTTCAGTTGTTTTCTATCGCAGAGCTGCTTTTCCATATCAACTGTTATTTTAAGAATACATTCAGGTATATGTCTACTTGTCCACAAACATTACTGTAGCACCAATTGCAAATATTTTACAATATCATAGAAATTAGAGATTGAAAACAACTATTAGATCCTTCTAGCCAGTGTAGGACTTTTACCTATAGTATATATTTGAGGGTTTTATTCCAGTCCTATTTTAAATGACCCCTGTAATGCGGCTTCCATCACTTCCGTTAACAGACTTAGCTTTAATTCGTGACCTATTAGTTGTAGAAAGTTATCCTGCTAGCCAGCCTAATTATTATTTTTTCTTAATTCAATCCCATTACTATTAGTTATGCCACTTTGTACCATACTAATTCTTCTATTTGTTCACAAATATACCAGTCAAATAACTGGAAACTTATTAGGCCAGATCCAAACTGAAGCTATGTTGAACCAGGTGCGTATGTGGCTCATCATATCTACTAAAGCAATCTCTTTCCACATAGATTATTCCATGGTAATTTTTGTACCTCTTTTCTGACCTAACTTTATATTTTCAATATTTTCCTGATAATGAGGTGCCCAGAAAGGAAAGTACCATTCCAGGAATGGTTATCCAGTAGTAATATTGAGAGTGACCTTCACCTCTGCTCAGTGTCATGATGTCTCTTCAAATGGATCCTAAAACTTCACTGAACTTTTAGTGGCCATATTGCATTGCAAATTCATAGCTGATCTATGGTCTACTATTACACCTCAAATAGGTATTTTTTGGCACAATTGTTTTCTACGTTTCGCTCTACTATTGACTATTTGTATTTTGGATGATTGTTCCTCAGGTATATTGGCATAGATTTGCTAATATGCTAATAGCATATTACATAATATGCATTATACTATCATATAGAATATTTATTAGCATATATTTGTTAATATGTTAATAACATATCATTCCTATTTTCTGCTCTTATTTTTAATTTCTCTGAGTCCCTATATATTACTTCTGCATCCTCAGTGGGGTTTAAAAATTCCCAGTATATCCTGTGTATTTCATTAACCAACACTTTTCACTCTCTTCCAGATCATTAGTGAAGGTATTAAATAAGTCTGAATCTAACACTAATCCCTGTGTTACTTCAGTAGGCAACTACCTCTAAGTCTATAACTGACATTTATCATTAACCTTTTGTTTGTGAACTTTCAGCCAATTTTCAGGCAGCCAGGCAGTGCTCAATTAATATTGTAAATAAAATATTATGCATCACTGTCTCAAATGCTGTACTAAAAGAAAACACAAATAACTTCCAGTACCACACACAGTCCATATTGTACCTCTGGCATACTATTTTGCCAAACCCATTTATTATTATTGCATTCCACTTCACATTTTCTGGTTCTGTTCAGTTGACTCCTTTGGCCTCAAGTTATCTGCCAGATATCTCAGATATGACCTAACTCTCATGTCATAAAACAATCTTAGCCCCAATGGTACTGACTGGCAAGGTCATGATAATATGTATTAGTGTGATCAGGACTGAAAAGTACCTATGAGTCTGATTCATGTCATATCATACCTAGAATTTAAGTCTAGGCTATATCTCCTGCAGGTACACACTAATGTATGTTAGAGGCAAATCCATGCAAAAGCATTAACTTCTTAGAAATAACCCGGAAGTATGGAGTGTGCACTATAAAACTCTTTGGAAGTTCTAATACTTAAGCAGGTTCAAGGTGACATCTTCTGAAATCTATTTGCAGGAAAAGCAGCTATTTATTCAGCCAAAATATCACCAGAGAGAAGCAAAGGGCAACAAAGTGTGTGGGGGGGACTGTTCCAACTTCTATTGAAACTTAAAATCTAAAATTTATTTCTCTTCTTCCACATTGCTGTACACTGTCATGTTAGAGCCTTCTAGTATCTTACTTGCACAAAAATATCTGTTACAAATATTTATACAGCATCTATTATTTTTATACCTTTTATAGACTAGTGTGAGGATAAGGTCTCTGCCCCAAAGAGACATATTAAGAGACAATGTATAAATGATGGACGGGTGACAAGATGCAACAAAAAGTAAGTTATTGGTGATTTCTTGCTGATATCTTGTTAGTTAGACAGGCTTGGGTTTTTTAAGATTAGAGGGTGTCATCTATTTGTTAGTCCTTTCAGGGAAGAATATAATATATATATGACTTTTGGAAAGGTGGAGAAGTGTCTTAAAGAAGGAGAGGATAGAGATTTGGTTGATCAAGGGTTATGGTTGTAATCTCAGAATTCTCTGAAATTCTCAGATATCATGTCTCTGATACTTCCATGACTCACTTTAGCTGGTTCCACCTCTTGGTTTTCTTCGGCAAACAGACTGACCCAGCAGTGCTGACTTCTTAACTATATCCATGGCTTTTGCTCTAATGTTTCTGACATGCTTTCAATATTGCTGGTCTAACTCTTATGATCCCCTATTTAGTAAATACCAGTTTTATTCATGTTCCATGACTGAATGGGCATAATCTTATAATCACAGGAAAAGTTCCTGAAGAAGGATTTGATAAGAAACTCTTCTTGGAACTTTTGTTGTGGCATTAACTTAGTTCTGCTATTTTTATTATTTTGTGCTGATTTTTTAATAGAAATTTACTGACTGAATGACTGATTATCCACCCAAGACAGATGCATTCAGAGACATCCCAAAACTCTCTTGTAGCCAGGGTGCCCATTGCCAGATAATCTACACAGATTCTTCTGTACTTTAACGCATCCCACCAGTGTTTAAAATTATGAAAAAATTGAAATTTTACATTTTTAAAAAATTACTATTGCTAACATTCAGTCCTAGAATCACAAATCCTCTCAGTTCCCACTCCCAGTGAGAAAGTATGTTGTTGACAGCATTCTGAAGCCACAGAGATCATGTGTAATCTGTTTGTTTGCATTGCAGCATTTAGTGGTATAAATAAGGGCAAAAAGAAACAGTGGAGAGTCATAGAGTTTAAGACCAGAAGGGAAACCAGATCATCTAGTGTGACCTCCTGTATATCACAGGACACCAACACCACCCAGCACCTGCACACTACCCTCAACACCCAAAATTAGATCCAAGTATTACAGCCCACAGGAGGATGGACTATTAGGTGCCACAGGCAGAGAATGGCAGGGACCAAGGTGCGCAAGTGCCGGAGGCCCCTGAAATGGCAGTTAAATTACTCAAAATCCTGTCAAGTGACCCCCACCTAAATGCTGCAGAAGAAGCCAAAAAGCCACAAGATTGCTGCCAATCTGACCTAAGGGGAAATTCCTTCCTGACCCTGTCTACTTATCATGATCACTTAGACCTTGACCATATGAGCAGCCAGCCAAACACCTGAGAGAGAATGCTTTGTGCCTCCTCAGAGTCCTGCCCTCCCCATCCAATGTCCCTCCTCCAGCTGTGGTCATCTTTGATTCTTCAGAATCATAGAATCATAGAATCATAGAATATCAGGGTTGGAAGGGACCCCAGAAGGTCATCTAGTCCAACCCCCTGCTCAAAGCAGGACCAAGTCCCAGTTAAATCATCCCAGCCAGGGCTTTGTCAAGCCTGACCTTAAAAACCTCTAAGGAAGGAGATTCTACCACCTCCCTAGGTAACGCATTCCAGTGTTTCACCACCCTCTTAGTGAAAAAGTTTTTCCTAATATCCAATCTAAACCTCCCCCATTGCAACTTGAGACCATTACTCCTCGTTCTGTCATCTGCTACCATTGAGAACAGTCTAGAGCCATCCTCTTTGAAACCCCCTTTCAGGTAGTTGAAAGCAGCTATCAAATCCCCCCTCATTCTTCTCTTCTGCAGACTAAACAATCCCAGCTCCCTCAGCCTCTCCTCATAAGTCATGTGCTCTAGACCCCTAATCATTTTTGTTGCCCTTCGTTGTACTCTTTCCAATTTATCCACATCCTTCCTGTAGTGTGGGGCCCAAAACTGGACACAGTACTCCAGATGAGGCCTCACCAGTGTCGAATAGAGGGGAACGATCACGTCCCTCGATCTGCTCGCTATGCCCCTACTTATACATCCCAAAATGCCATTGGCCTTCTTGGCAACAAGGGCACACTGCTGACTCATATCCAGCTTCTCGTCCACTGTCACCCCTAGGTCCAGAAGAAGGAGAGAAAGAGAGAAAAAATAAAATACATTGTGGCGGGAGGAATCCCTTCCAGACCCCTGCAGACAGCTGGCTGAAACACTAACACATGAGCTTTTAAGAACATAAGACATAAATCGAAAGTGATACACAGGGCTGTTGAGCCCCGCTCCTTCTCATCACAGGCAACCCCACTACAAAATTGCACTCACACATTTGTCCAGCTCTCTCTTAAAAATAAAGTTCTTTGCCCTCACAACACCTGTTGTGAGGCTCTTCCAGAACCTCATCCCTCTTATGGTTAGAAACCTTCTAATATCCAATATGAATTTGTTCATGGCTGGTTTATATCCATTTGTTCTTGTGCCAGCATTGTGCTTTAACTAAAATAGCTCTTCACCTAATGTATTTATAGAGAGCAATCATATCCCCACTCAACCTTCTTTTTGCTCGACTAAAGAAGCCAAGCACTCTGTCAATCTCTTCTCCTAAGAAAAGCCCTCCCTTCTCCTGATCATCCTAATAGATGTCCTCCATTGGTTCCAGTTTAAATTCATCTCTGTTGAACATGGGCGATCAGAATTGTAAACAATGTTCCATGTGAGGTCTTACCAATTCCTTGTACAATGACATTAACACTTCTCTATCTCTACTGGGAATGCTGTGCACGATACATCCTAGGATTACATTTGGTTTTTTTTCACAGCTCCATCACACTGGTGACTCATATTCATCCTGTGATTAACCAACACACCCATGTCTCTTTCCTCTTTTGTTGCTTCCAAATGATGAGCCTCCAGTTTGTAGCAGAAATTCGTATTATTAGACCCTAAGTCTAGGACCTTGCACTTTTTATTACTGAAGTCATCCCATTTCTGTCACTCCAGTCTTCAAGGTAATCCAGATCTTCCCATATAATATTTCATTCCTCCTCTCTATTGATGATGCCTCCCAACATTGTATCTTCAGCAAATTTCATTACTGCACTACAACTTTTTGTGCCAAGGTCATTACTGAAAATATTGAATAAGATTGGTCCAAAGACCAATCCTTGAGGAACTCCACTAGTAACCTCTCTCCACTATGTTAATTAACCTTTCAGCATGACTCATTGCCTTCTCCCCTTTCCCCAGTTCCTTATCTACCTTACAGTTCTTGTATTGATCACCATATTCCCTAATTTAAACATGTTGTACTGCATCAAATGTTTAACGGAAGTCCATGTATATTAGATCTACTGCACCTCTCTTAATTAAAAAATCAGTTATTTTCTCAAAGAAGAAAATCAGGTTAGCCTGACATGATCTATCTTTGGTAAACCCATGCTGCATTACATCCCCTTTACCATTTACCTCCGTGAATTTAATTATTCTTTCCTTCACCATTTATTCTAAAGCCTTGCATGCTATTGAGTTTGGAATTATGGGTCTGTAATTGCCCGTATCACCTTTTTTCCCCTTTTTAAGTGTAGGTACAGCATTAGGTATTCTCCAGTCATATTGTACTATCCTGATTAGATAGATTTATTAAAAACCCTTGCTACCAGACTCACAATCTCTTGTGACAGTTCTTTCAGTATTCTGGGATGGAAATTATCCAGTCCCCTTAATTTTAACGTATTAAGCTTTTTAAGTTTTTCTTCCACTTCAGACGTGGTCATTTCTTTTTCTAGACACTCATTTCTATCAGCCATGTGCCTTCATGCACATGTTCCATATTATCATTCTCACTGAAAACTGAGTCAAAGTATTTATTTAGTTTTTGAGCCATATCTAGATTATCTTTAATCTCCTTCCCATCCACACTACAGCAGCCCAACTTCATCCTTCCTTAGTCTCTTTCTATTTATGTAACTAACCATTATTTATTTTACATATTATTATTTATTTTAATTTCCTTGGCAAGAGCTAATTCAACTTGAATTTTAGCAATTCTCACTTTAGTCCTACATTTTCTAACCTTTACAATGTCGCTTTTTTCATGGATCAACATCTTTTTCCATTCCCTATAGGTTCTCTGCTTACTCCTAATACATTTTTTGAGGTGGTTATTCATTCAGCTGGGTCTGGAGCCTTTCTGTACATGTTTTTCCCCCTTCTTGGGATGAAAATTTCAGATGGTTTATATATAATTGATCTGAAGAAATTCAAAGCTTCCTCCAGATTTAAGTTCTTGAGCTGTTCAGTCCAGTTGACTTCTTTAACTATATCCCTTAATTTCCCCCAGACTGCCTGTCAAAGTTCCCTCCCCACTCTGAACTCTAGGATTCAGATGTGGGGACCCACATGAAAGACCCCCTAAGCTTATTTCTACCAGCTTAGGTTAAAACTTCCCCAAGGTACAAATTATTTGCCCATGGAGGGTACGCTCCCACCACCAAGTGATTTAACAAAGAATCAGGGAAAGGACCACTTGGAGTTCCTATTCCCCCAAAATATCCCCCCAAGCCCTTACACCCCCTTTCCTGGGGAGACTTGAGAATAATATCCTAACCAATTGGTTACAAAGTGATTACAGACCCAAACCCCTGGGTCTTAGGACAATAAAGAAATCAGTCAGCTTCTTAAAAGAAGGATTTTATTTTTAAAAAAGGTAAAACTCACCTCTGTAAAATCAGGATGGAAAATAGCTTTGCAGGGTAACAAAAGATTCAAAAACACAGCAGAACTTCCTCTAGGCTTAGTTTCAAAGTTTCAAAAAACAGAAATAAACCTCCCTCCAGCAAGGGAAAAATTCACAAGCAAAACAAAAGATAATCTAACATGCCTTGCCTGGCTTTTATTTACAATTTTTGTAATATGAGAGACTTTTAGGGTCTTTTATAGGAGAAGGACTTTTTTGACCTGGTGCCTCTCTGCTTCCCAAGAGAACACACAAAAACAAAGCCTCCGCCCCACCCCCCAAGATTTGAAAGTATCTTCTTTCCCCATTGGTCCTTTTGGTCAGGTGCCAACCAGGTTATTTGAGCTTCTTAACCCCTTACAGGTAAGGAGGAATTCTAGGCTACCCTTAGCTGTATGGTTATGACACCTCCACAAAATCACAGATGGTGCTGAACAGCTTGTACAACACTGGCTGTGATTTCTTCCTGGAGCTCTAGGAGAAAATAAGACACATGCACCTCTAAATATACTATCAAGTGTATAAAGACTAACAATATTTTCCACATTTCAAGGATGATTTTAACCAGTTGATTCTGGGAAACTTTCATGGGCGAGTGCATCAGCCACTTTGTTAGAAGCTCCAGAAATGTGTTGTATGTCAAAATCAAAATCTTGGAGAGCTAAAGTCCACCGAAGAAGTTTTTTGTCATTTCCCTTGACGGTATGAAGCCAATTCAGCGCAGCATGGTTTGTTTGCAGGTGGAAATGCTGTCCCCACACGTATGGGCGTAGCTTTTCCAGAACATACATGATGGCATAACATTCCTTTTCTCTGATTGATGAGTGACTTTCCTTCTCAGACAGTTTCTTGCTGATAAACACGACAGGATGGAATTCTGGATCCGGTCCTTCCTGCATTAAAACTGCTCCCACACCACACTTGGACACATCTCTGATTACTAAGAAAGGTTTGTCAAAGTCTGGGGCCCTTAGTACAGAGTCAGACATGAGTGTTACTTTAAGCTGGTTAAAGGCCTTCTGACACTCTTCAGTCCACTGAACTGAATTTGGCTGTTTCCTTTTGGTTAGGTCTGTCAGTGGGGTGGCGATTTGGCTGTAGTGCGGTACAAATCGCTTGTAATATCCGGCCAAGCCTAAAAAGGATTGAACCTGTTTCTTTGACTTTGGGACAGGCTACTTTTGGATACCATTCACTTTGGCCTGTAGGGAGTTGATAGTTCCTTGACCCACCTGGTGTCCAAGGTAAGTCATTCTGTTTAGGCCTATTTGACACTTTTAGCCTAAACAGTTAGCCCTGCCTCCCTTATGCGCTCAAAGATTTTTTGCAGATGCTCCAGGTGTTCTGCCCATGAATCAGAAAAGATGGCCACATCATGAAGGTAGGTGATTGCAGATTCTCCCAATCCTGCTAGGAGACTATCTACAAGTTTTTGGAAAGTGGCAGGTGCATTTCGCAGCCCAAAAGGGAGAACATTAAATAAATACAGCCCTACATGGGTGAAGAAGGCTGAACTTTCCTTGGCGAATTCATCCAGCGGTACTTACCAGCACTCCTTGCTTAAGTCTAAGGTAGAGATGAACTGGGCACGTCCCAGTTTTTCCAATAGCTCATCTGTGCATGGCTCATCTGAGCAAGTTACAGCATTTAGCTTACGGTAGTCCAGGCAAAAATGTATCTCCCCATCTGGTTTGGGAACTAGAACCACTGGAGATGCCCATGCAATGTTAGAAGGGTGGATTACACTCATCTGTAGCATGTCCTGGATCTCCCATTCTATAGCAGTTTTGGCTTGAGGAGACACCCAGTAAGGTTTGCCTCTAATTGGGTGAGCATTACCTGTGTCAATGGAGTGATATGCCTGTTTGGTCCATGCTGGGGTGGATGAGAACATTGGCACGAAGCTAGTGCACAGCTCCTTGATCTGCTGGCGCTGCATACGTCTGAGGGTCATTGAGAGGTTCACCTCTTCCACGCCACCATCGCTTTTTCCTTCATAGTAGACACCTTCAGGCCATTCAGCATCATCTCCTCCCTGGGCTGTAAACTGACCAACCCTTAATTCTCTGGAATAAAAGGGCTTTAGAGAATTAACATGGTACACCTTAGGCTTTAGGGTTGGGGTGGAGGATGCTATGAGACAGTTAACAGCTCCCAGGCGCTCCGGGCCTGTAAATGGCCCTTCCCACGACACTTGCCTGGAGCACCTTCAAGACCATGACTTGGTCTCCAACTTTAAAGGAACATTCTCTGGTATGTTTATCATACCAGGCCTTTTGCTATTCCTGAGCATCTTTTAGGTTTTCTTTAGCAAGGGCTAAAGATGTTCAGAGGATGTTATGTAAGTTGTTTACAAAGTCCCTATGTTAAGTATCCTCACACCTTCTTGTCAGCTGTCTAAATGGGCCATCTTGATTATCACTACAAAAGTTTTTTTCTCCTGATGATAAAAGCTCATCTTAATTAATTAGCCTCTTACAGTTTGTATGGCAACTTCCACCTTCTCTGTATGTATATCTAATCTATCTATCTATCTTCTTATTATATGTTCCATTCTATGCATCCGATGAAGTGGGCTGTAGCCCACAAAAGCTTATGCTCTGTGACAGGGTTGGGCCAGATGGCTACTGGAGAGTAACAGCAGGCAGATATATTAGCCCCAGGCTAAGTAGGTCCTTTTTCCCTGGGTAAGGTAACAGGGAAGGTTCCAGAACAATCAGGAACCTTCTGGAGACAATTAAGACAGACAGGCTGATTAGAACACTTGCAGCCAATCAAAAAGCTGCTAGAATCAATTAAGGCAGGCTTATCAGGCCACCTGGGTTTAAAAAGGAGCTCACTTCAGTTTGTGGTGCACGTGTAAGGAGCTGGGAGCAAGAGGCGCTAGGAGCTGAGAGTGAGAAGGCATACTGTTGGAGGACTGAGGAGTACAAGCATTATCAGCCACCAGGAGGAAGGTCCTATGGTGAGGATAAAGAAGGTGTTGGTAGGAGCCCATGGGAAAATAGCCAAGGGAGTTGTAGCAGTCGCATAGCTGTTCTAGGAGGCACTGTAGACAGCTGCATTCCACAGGGCCCTGGGCTGGAACCCGGAGTAGAGGGCGGGCCCGGGTTCCCCCCAAACCTCTCAACTCCTGGTCAGACACAGGAGGAGTTGACCTGGACTGTGGATTCACAAAAATGGCCAAACTGAGGGCTGCTGTGAAGCTCCAAGGTGAGCAGATCTGCCAAGAAGCGCAATACCCACCAAAGTAGGTCACTGGTCAACTGGTGTCAGAACTGGGATCTGGTGTGCACAGCGCGGCGGAAGAAGGAGGGTGTTTGGGAAAAAAGGAGAGAGGGTTTTTTTTCTTTCACCACAATGGAGTACGTAGTGCAGGCACTAATAAAGCCACAGCTGCCCAGCAGGAGGCTACCCATATCCAGGCAGCTGCCCAACAGGAGGCAGTGCGGCTGCAGCAAGAGACTAATCACCTTCTATAGGACCAGGCTGCTCAAGACTGGGCTATGTTGGGGGAACTGGTAAACCAAGTAAAGGCCCTTACAGAGCTGAACCGCGGCCATAATGGGATGCAGATCTTGTGGGCCAGCAATTGGCTGCAGAAAATGACGTGGAAGGATGATGTAGAGGCAAACCTCCTGGCCTTTGAAAGGACAGCCCTGCGGGAAGCTTGGCCCCAAGAACAGTGGTCTGGCATCCTCGCTCCATTCCTGTGTGGGGTGGCCCAGATGGCCTACTATGATTTGCCTGAAAAGGCTGCGGCAGACTACCCCCAGCTGAAAGCAGAGATCCTGGCCAGATCTGGGGTAATGACCACAGTGCAGGCCCAGCAGTATCATGAGTGGAGGTACCAGGAAAACAAAACCCCGCGGTCCCAATTATATGACCTTATCCACCTGCACGAAAGTGGTTACGAACTGAGCCCCAGAGTCTGGAGGAATAGACGTTCTTGTCATCGACCGATACATGAGAGGACTACCGCCAGACCTTCATGCCTGGGTAAGCCAGAACGAACCCTCCACCTACGACGAGGTTGTTGCGCTGGTAGAAAGGCGAAGGACGGCGAGGGAGCTGACCCGACCAGTTAAGGAAGAAGCACCCCGGTTTAAACTAGCAGCACCAAGCCCTAGATCTTGGTTGACTGGGCCACCAGGAGAGCCCAGGTGGAAAAACAGAGGGGCTGAAGGCCCACCAAAAGCCACAAAGAGTCGGAGCACTGAGGGGGAAGAGGATCGTGATGTTAGACTGCCCAAACAAAGAGACCGGGGAACGCGTAGGGCTCCATACAGATGTTACGCCTGCGGGGAGTGGGGACATATAGTTGCACAGTGTCCCAATGCCGAGGAGCCTATGCAGTGTAATCTGGGAAACTGGGCAGACCCATACTCCCTAATCCACCTTGTGGGGGTCTCACTAACCCCATATATGTACACCAGACCAGTGAAGCTAAATGGGGTAGAGACCACAGCACTGGTTGATTCAGGGAGTGCTATCACGCTTGTCTCGGGGAAGCTCGTGAAGCGTAGTCAGCTGCTGTGGGCTAAGCATACGGGGATAACATGCGTCCATGGGACAGTTGGTTATTACCCCACCATCCCAGTAAAAATCGAGATTCAGGGGAACACTACTGAGGTAGCAGCAGGTGTAGACCCTAAACTCCCATACCGGTGCTCATAGGGAGGGACTTCCCAGTAGGGGAATTGGAGAAAGGGGGAAGCCCTGAAAGTAGTGAGGCATCCACAGTAGATTGTCAACCCCCAACCTTCTCTGAAATATCCCCAGATTTGTTCTCCACTCCCAGAGAGTGTAGAAAGACAAAAAGGGAAAGAAGAGCAGCTAAGGCCTTGGGAACCCAAATACTGGCCCAAAGCCAGAGGATTGCTCTCATAGATAGGCGGACCAGAGCAGCTGAAAAGGAGACCACCCAGGAGGGAGAAGCACCCGAGTGTGACCCACATCCTAACGCCTCTGAACTAGTAGAGGCAACAGAGACTGGCCCTCTAGATCTCGTGGCAGATTAGCCCTGGGAGAGGAAATTTTGGATGGGACCAGGCTGAAGACCCAAGGTATGACAACATTAGGAAGGAGGTGACCAAAATAGATGGGGTCCCTGTGGAAAGGAAAACCCAGGGACCAGGACCCTACTTCATAATGAAGAAACATCTCTTATACCGGGTTGCACCAGTACAGGGGCAGAAGGTACAGCAGATCCTAGTACGTCAAAAACACCAGAATGCTGTATTAAGTCTGGCCCATAGTCATCCTTTTGGGGGGCATTTGGGGGTAGAGAAGACCCTGGCACAGGTCCTGCGATGATTCTTCTGGCCCAGAGTACATGAAGTGTGGAGGTATTGTGCGTCCTGCTCAGAGTGTCAGCTGCACAGTCCCCATCCCCACTTGAGGGCACCTTTAGTACCGTTCTCATCATAGAGGTCCCCTTCGAGCGAATAGCCATGGACCTAGTGGGACCCCTGGAGAAGACAGCCCAGGGCCACCAATATATACTTCAGAGTAGCAGCCGTGTTAGTCTGTATTCGCAAAAAGAAAAGGAGTACTTGTGGCACCTTAGAGACTAACAAATTTATTAGAGCATAAGCTTTCGTGAGCTACAGCTCACTTCATGTGCATCTGATGAAGTGAGCTGTAGCTCACAAAAACTTATGCTCTAATAAATTTGTTAGTCTCTAAGGTGCCACAAGTACTCCTTTTCTTTTTGCAATATATACTTGTCGTTCTGGATTATGCTACTCGCTACCCAGAAGCCATCCCCCTGCGGAACACGGCCTCTAAAATGGTAGCTAAAGAGTTGGTGGGGATCGTTGCCCAAATGGGGCTACCAAAGGAGATATTAACAGACCAAGATACCCCATTTATGTCGAAGCTAATGAAGGACCTCTGTACGCTGCTCCATATACATAGCCTGAGAACTTCAGTCTATCATCTGCAGACTGATGGGCTGGTAGAAAGGTTTAACTGAACCCTCAAGGCAATGATAAGGAAAGTGGTAAGTCAGGATGGGAAGGATTGGGACACCCTACTACCCTACCTTATGTTTCCAATCCTGGAGGTACCTCAGGCCTCAACTGGGTTTTCCCCCTTTGAATTATTATATGGATGCCACCCCCATCGCATACTAGATATAGTAAAAGAAATCTGGGAAGAGGAACCCAATGAGGGGAGAAATATAATTGACCATGTCTTGCAGATGCGAGAAAACGGGTAGCCCGGGTCACCGCTATTGTACGGGAACATTTGGAAAAGGCACAGGAGGCCCAGCGAACCCATTACAATCGCCAGGCAAAAGTCCGACAGTTCCTACCAGGGGATTGGGTGATGGTGTTGGTTCCCACAGCAGAAAGCAAGCTTTTGACTCAATGGCAGGGGCCCTATGAGGTGGTTGAACCCATGGGGGAAGTAACCTACAAGATGCAGCAGCCAGGATGCCGGAAACAAGAACAAATTTATCACATTAACCTCTTAAAGCCTTGGCACTAACGAGAGATGTGTCTAATGGCCCAAGAGACCCCAACCCAGGGAAATAACATGCAGGAGCAGATCAGGATATCCACTGATCTGACACCAAACCAGAAGAAGGAAGTAACTGAGATGATCAACCGATACCAGGACGTGTTTTCAATCAAACCAGGCCAGACCACCGAAGCATATCACCACATTATCACAGACCCTTGGACAAAGGTAACTTTAAGGCCTTATCGGGTCACAACAGCAAAAAGGGAGGCGATCAAGGCAGAAGTAAAAAGGATGTTGGAGCTGGGAGTCATGTAAGAGTCCCACAGTCAGTAGTCAAGCCCGATTGTGTTGGTGCTCAAACCCGATGGCACCACTAGGTTTTGTAATGACTTTCGCTAGCTGAATGAGATATCCAAATTCGATGCATACCCCATATCGATGAGTTAGTTGACCGGCTAGGCAATGCCTGATTTTTGACCACCCTGGATTTAACAAAGGGATACTGGCAGATTCCCCTTGCCAAAGATGTGAAAGAAAAGATGGCATTCTCTACACCAGAGGGTCTGTTTCAATATACTGTTCTTCCTTTTGCACTGCATGGGACACCTGCCACCTTCCAGCATCTTATGGACAAGCTCCTACAGCACCATACCAGTTATGCAGCGGCATACCTGGATGATGTGATTATTCACACCCCCAACTGGGAAACCCACTTAGGGGTTCTGGACACGCTAAAACGGGCTGGCCTCACAGCCAACCTAGCCAAGTGTGCTATAGGGCTAGCCAAGGCTAAATACCTTGGCTACATTGTAAGAAGGAGCATGGTCAAGTAAACTAACTAAACTAAACAAACTAGAGGCTATCCAAAATTGGCCCCGGCCAAATCGGAAAAAGGAAGTCCGGGCATTCCTGGGTGTGATGGGGTACTACCGACGATTTAGTCGCCATTTTGCTACCAGAGCGAGTCCCCTGACAAACCTGATAAAAGCCCAGGGTCCAGACATGGTGAAGTGGACAGATGCCGCAGAGAAAGCTTTCATGGATCTATGGACAGCCCTCTGCAGTAACCCCATGCTTATAGCCCCAGACTTCAACAAAGAATTCATTTTACAAACAGATGCATCTGAAGTAGGATTGGGAGCTGTCCTATCGCAGATGGTCGGAGATGAAGAACAGACAATCCTCTACCTCAGCAGGAAACTCGTCCCGAGAGAGCAGAAGTATGCCTTGCTTGAAAGAGAGTGCCCAGCTGTGAAATGGGCCATGGAAACACTACATTATTATCTTCTGGGACGACGGTTTACCCTTGTGACCGACCATGCACCCCTCCTGTGGATGCAGCAAAATAAAGAGAAGAATGCAAGGGTGCCCAGGTGGTTCCTGTCCCTACAACCTTTCCAATTCACTATACAACACCGAGCTGGAAGCCACCATGGCAATGCAGATGACTTGTCACGAGTACACTGCCTGACGTCCCAAGTTGCCCAACCCCATAGTGTTGCGGGGGGGGGGGATATGTGACAGGGTTGGGCCAGATAGCTACAGGAGAATAACAGAAGTCATAAGTAGGTCCCTTTTCCCTGGGTAAGGTAACAGGGAAGGTTCCAGAACAATCAAGAACCTTCTGAAGACAATTAAGACAGATAAGCTGATTAGAACACTTGCAGCCTACCAAGAAGCTGCTAGAATCAATTAAGGCAGACTTATCAGGCCATCTGGGTTTAAAAAGGAGCTCACTTAAGTTTGTGGTGGTGTGTAAGGAGCTGGGAGCAAGAGGCGCTAGGAGCTGAGAGTGAGAATGCATACTGTTGGAGGACTGAGGAGTACAAGCATTATCAGCCACCAGGAGGAAGGTCCTATGGTGAGGATAAAGAAGATGTTGGGAGGAGGCCATAGGGAAGTAGCCAAGGGAGTTGTATCTGTCACACAGCTGTTCCAGGAGGCACTCTAGACAGCTGCATTCCACAGGGCCCTGGGCTGGAACCCGGAGTAGAAGGCGGGCCTGGGTTCCTCCAAACCTCCCAACTCCTGGTCAGACACAGAAGGAGTTGACCTGGACTGTGGATTCACGAAAACGGCCAAATTGAGGGCTGCCGTGAAGATCCAAGGCAAGCAAATCTGCCAATAAGCGCAATACTCACCAAAGTAGAGGAGGAACTTTGTCACAGCTCTAATAAATTTGTTAGTCTCTAAGGTGCCACAACTACTCCTGTTCTAATTAGAAAACATTTATGTATGGCAACCCCACTTCTAATGCCACTATACCAAACTTCTGTCTACTCGGCATGTGTGTAGCATTGTGGGTCAGACTATAATTATGCCTGTTCCAGTTTTTCAAAATGATTCCATTATCCAAAGTGAGTCCCATCACCATGATGAAATTGGAAAACAATACCAGTTTTAACGTATATATTAATGCCCTAACCTTAAATTTAAAAACATTAGTATATCAAAGACTCCCATCTTATTTAAATTAGCAATTGCATGCATAATGTAGAAAAAGTGTTAAATCTGATACATGATGGCAACTTGGAAATACTTATTTCTAATATGTAGATAAAGATTACCTTTAAGTCACTAATTATTTTACAAGTAGCATTGATTTTTGTTTGTGTTAATTTTGTATTGTCATATATTTTATGAGAACAGTGTAGATCCCATAGGGGTGCCCTTACCTGTGTTTCATTTGTGAATTTGGTAAATGTGTCACTATGATGTTATAAATCAAGACAATGTGGTGGGAAGAGGGGGACTCTCAGCCAATATACATTTCTAGGAGACTTTCTATTATTTATGTTAACTATGAACCAGATTACTAGCATGCTTTTGCACTCATGTTCAATTTACAGTAATTCCTCTATAACCTGTTCTCTGTATACCTGTAGAATCTGTCAAAGACTAGATGTGTGTTTTATCCTGTCAAATATGATAGTGTGCTTGGTGCAGCTTGCACAGCATACTAGGAAGAAGATAAATGATTTTGTTGACACTTGACCAATATGCAATCTGTGAGTATTAACCTTTCTTTGTCCTACTATTTTGTCTTTGACCAATAAAACCTAATTGAAGCTAAGTTATCTGATATCCCATCAATACTTTAAATCAAACCCTAACATAACTTCCATGGGAAGTTCACCTAAGGACAGAATTCACAGCTAAACAAAAAGAAAAGTTTAATTCAATTAGGTTGAGCCTCCAGCATGTGAGAATCTTCATCATTCTTGAGAAACCAGAGGGAAAGCATAAGGCCTGTTAATGTAGGAGATAGTCCCTCAATTTAAAGATTCACTGCCAGTAAAAAAAAAATCTGGTCAGGAAGTTTGCATGAGTTTTCTGCTTCATCGTCCTCACCATTTTCTTTCCCCTTCCCCATATTGTCTTTAGGGATTGGGGAGGGCTGAAGTGGGAGGCAGACACTTATTTCAGTCCCAGTCTCTCCAGTGACTGATAAAGCAAACCTGTATGACTCTATACGCTGGGCAGAAGGATCCCAAGTGAAGTCTACAAGCAGCTGAGAGTATCACATTCTGTGTTATAGAGCCATAGAGTTTAAGACTTGAAGGGACCCCAGCTCATCTAGACTAATCTATATGCACGAGCCATCAAACAACTCCCCACCTGCACACCAAGTCAACAACCAGAGATAGACCAAAGCCCACAGGAAATTAAACTATGGGTTTGACTACATTAAAACGCTGCAGCTATGTCACTGTAGTACTTCAGCAAAGACACTACCTATGCCAATGGGATGGATTCTCCTGTCAGCATTGGTAATCCACCTTTGTGACACACCAGGGTACAATCCAGATCAATGAGTAGCTGTTTCACCCTGCCATGTAACTTGTGGTGCCCTTTACAATGCCTTGCTGTTGTAGCCTCCAACCTGGACTGCTCACAAACAGCCTCAAGCATGTAAGTCACTCTCAGCTATGTCTGCATGTGCTGCACCCAGCCTTAAATATTACCAGAGGCTGACCCCAACACACAGCCAGTCCCAGATTCCCCTCCAGAAATGGAGGCCCTGTAGTATCCAGCCCTCTCCTGGACAGTACAAACATATTAAGTTCATTATTTCTTTAAGGGAATAATATGCACACAATGTGCTACCCTAATGGAGTTACCCCGACACTTCAACTTGAACACAATGGATTAGATAAAATAATAAAATAAGTTTATTAACTACAAATAGAGAGATTTTAAGTGAGTACGAGTAATGAGGCATAAAAGCCAGAAATGGTTACAAAGGAAAAAAAGGCACCAGTAGCATTTTATTTAACTTAACAAACTATTCAAAGCAAAGTTTTCTCATCACTTGCTTTCTGCAGTCATACTGACCAAACTCTTTAGGTCAGGACCACCCCCCGAGTCCAAAGGCTGCTTTCTTTGTCTTTTCAAGTGCAGAGAATATGGTGGGCAAGGACAGATAGGAAGGGTGCCTTGGGGTGTCTGTCTCTTCTTTTTTTGGTCCTGTCCCCCTTTTGAGAAGCATTTCCAGCTGGGAGCAAGATGACAAGCAGTTTGAGTGGAAGGAAAGATGTAGATTCTGTCAAGGAATGGCTACTGTCAAAGAATGTCCACTTAGCAGGTAATGGTCCATCAGCCTTGTTTACACTTGGCTGAGGCATCAGCTTGCCCTTTGTCTCTGAGGAATTGGTTCCAGACTTATCTTGAAAACATACTTTTAGTCATGATTTCAGTTTACATTTATAACTTTATATGCAATGCTGCTATGTGTATTTTACCATGACATTACTGATCAGAAAATTGTGAGTTTTAAATGACGCCTCACAAGACATGCATTGTACAAAAATTATTACAGTAGTGTGGAGGGTGTGAAGACAGGAGTATATTCAGTCAAAGCCTCCCCAGGAGATGGTAGTTAGGTCTATGGGAGAATTCTCCCATCTATCTAGCACTATCTATACTTGGGGCTTAACTACATCATTCAAGGGTGTGGATTTTGCACACCCCTGAGCGACGTAGTCATACCAATCTCATTTCTTTGTGTAGACCAGGCCTCAGTGTTCCACGGGCAGAGAACAGAGAGAACTGAGGTGCACCAATGCCCAAGGCCACTGCAGTGGTAAGGAATTGATTAAGTAAGATGATCCATGATGATCTTAACCTGACCTAGGCCCCCCAACAGGACACCACTTAAGGATTTTTGTTCCATATTGGAAATACAGAGAAGGCTAAACAAAATATGCAAAGATGGAGGCTCAGTCAGGTGCTAACTACTCCTTACTATGAGGCTGAAGCACAACTTGGGGCATGCAGGAAGAGCCATTATTAAAAATTAGAAAATAATAGTAATAATTAATAATGAAAGTTTAAGGAAATGTCCTTAACCAAAACATATAGAAACATTTATACCAAAAATTAATATTAATTGTATCTTTGTAACTCACTCCAGGTCAGCAATATGAAACAAATAAAAGACAATCATTTTTCATTTCCAGTTTACAGATATCCCTCAGGTTAGCCTATTTTTTGGTAAGTCTTGTTGTATAGTACTTCAGTTGCCTTTTTGTAATGATTAAAATCAATTTTTTTTATCATGAAAACATTTGTAAAGGGAGACAAACCATGTTATGGTATCCTGTTAAAAATGGACAAGCTTATGACTATGCAGGTACCTGATTTTTCTCACTTTTGTATCCTTTTTACCTTAGACTTCTCAACAATCTAATATTAAAAAAAGTATTTCTTTGCTAACATGATAATATAATGTATATTTACTGTATACCATATTAGGGTTTTTGTAAGCTCAGTTCCTGAAAATGCATTAGAAAAAAACAAAGAAACAAACCCATTTTAGGTTTCAGAGTAGCAGCCGTGTTAGTCTGTATTCACAAAAAGAAAAGGAGTACTTGTGGCACCTTAGAGACTAACAAATTTATTAGAGCATAAGCTTTCGTGAGCGAGCTGTAGCTCACGAAAGCTTATGCTCTAATAAATTTGTTAGTCTCTAAGGTGCCACAAGTACTCCTTTTCTTTTTGCGAAACCCATTTTAAAATTACTTTATCTCATGCTTGACTTTCTTGACAAAGGGTTAGACTAGCTTTTAAGCCATAGCCTGTTTTGGGGATGAAAAGAGGCCACTATGTTGTGTGCACCCCCAGAAGAATTTTGGCTGAGTCACACAGATATCTAAGGTTTCAGAGTAGCAGCCGTGTTAGTCTGTATTCACAAAAAGAAAAGGAGTACCCGTGGCACCTTAGAGACTAACAAATTTATTACAGCATAAGCTTTCGTGAGCTACAGCTCACTTCATCGGATGCATTTGGTGGAAAAAACAGAGGAGAGATTTATATACACACACAGAGAACATGAAACAATGGGTTTATCATACACACTGTAAGGAGAGTGATCACTTAAGATAAGCCATCACCAGCAGCCGGGGGGGGGAAAGGAGGAAAACCTTTCATGGTGACAAGCAAGGTAGGCTAATTCCAGCAGTTAACAAGAATATCAGAGGAACAGTGGGGGGTGGGGTGGGAGGGAGAAATACCATGGGGAAATAGTTTTACTTTGTGTAATGACTCATCCATTCCCAGTCTCTATTCAAGCCTAAGTTAATTGTATCCAGTTTGCAAATTAATTCCAATTCAGCAGTCTCTCGTTGGAGTCTGTTTTTGAAGCTTTTTTGTTGAAGTATAGCCACTCTTAGGTCTGTGATCGAGTGACCAGAGAGATTGAAGTGTTCTCCAACTGGTTTTTGAATGTTATAATTCTTGACGTCTGATTTGTGTCCATTCATTCTTTTACGTAGAGACTGTCCAGTTTGGCCAATGTACATGGCAGAGGGGCATTGCTGGCACATGATGGCATATATCACATTGGTAGATGCGCAGGTGAAGGAGCCTCTGATAGTGTGGCTGATGTGATTAGGCCCTATGATGGTATCCCCTGAATAGATATATGGACAGAGTTGGCAACGGGCTTTGTTGCAAGGATAGGTTCCTGGGTTAGTGGTTCTGTTGTGTGGTGTGTGGTTGCTGGTGAGTATTTGCTTCAGATTGGGGGGCTGTCTGTAAGCAAGGACTGGTCTGTCTCCCAAGATCTGTGAGAGTGATGGCTCGTCCTTCAGGATAGGTTGTAGATCCTTGATGATGCGTTGGGAGAGGTTTTAGTTGGGGGCTGAAGGTGATGGCTAGTGGCGTTCTGTTGTTTTCTTTGTTGGGCCTGTCCTGTAGTAGGTGACTTCTGGGTATTCTTCTGACTCTGTCAATCTGTTTCTTCACTTCAGCAGGTGGGTATTGTAGTTGTAGGAATGCATGATAGAGATCTTGTAGGTGTTTGTCTCTGTCTGAGGGGTTGGAGCAAATGCGGTTATATCGTAGCGCTTGGCTGTAGACAATAGATCGAGTGGTATGATCTGGATGAAAGCTAGAGGCATGTAGGTAGGAATAGCGGTCAGTAGGTTTCCGATACAGGGTGGTGTTTATGTGACCATCGCTTATTAGCACCGTAGTTTCCAGGAAGTGGATCTCTTGTGTGGACTGGTCCAGGCTGAGGTTGATGGTGGGATGGAAATTGTTGAAATCATGGTGGAATTCCTCAAGAGCTTCTTTTCCATGGGTCCAGATGATGAAGATGTCATCAATGTAGCGCAAGTAGAGTAGGGGCATTAGGGGACGAGAGCTGAGGAAGCGTTGTTCTATGTCAGCCATAAAAATGTTGGCACACTGTGGGGCCATGCGGGTACCCATCGCAGTGCCGCTGATTTGAAGGTATACATTGTCACCAAATGTGAAATAGTTATGGGTCAGGACAAAGTCACAAAGTTCAGCCACCAGGTTAGCCGTGACAGTATCGGGGATACTGTTCCTGACGGCTTGTAGTCCATCTTTGTGTGGAATGTTGGTGTAGAGGGCTTCTACATCCATAGTGGCTAGGATGGTGTTTTTAGGAAGATCACCAATGGACTGTAGTTTCCTCAGGAAGTCAGTGGTGTCTCGAAGATAGCTGGGAGTGCTGGTAACGAAGGACCTGAGGAGGGAGTCTACATAGCCAGACAATCCTGCTGTCAGGGTGCCAATGCCTGAAATGAAGGGGCGTCCAGGATTTCCAGGTTTATGGATCTTGGGTAGCAGATAGAATACCCCAGGTCGGGGCTCCAGGGGTGTGTCTGTGTGGATTTGTTCTTGTGCTTTTTCAGGGAGTTTCTTGAGCAAATGCTGTAGTTTCTTTTGGTAACTCTCAGTGGGATCAGAGGGTAATGGCTTGTAGAAAGTGGTGTTGGAGAGCTGCCTAGTAGCCTCTTGTTCATACTCTGACCTATTCATGATGACGACAGCACCTCCTTTGTCAGCCTTTTTGATTATGATGTCAGAGTTGTTTCTGAGGCTGTGGATGGCACTGTGTTCTGCATGGCTGAGGTTATGGGGTAAGCGATGCTGCTTTTCCACAATTTCAGCTCGTGCACGTCGGCGGAAGCAGTCTATGTAGAAATCCAGGCTGCTGTTTCGACTTTCAGGAGGAGTCCACCCAGAATCCTTCTTTCTGTAGTGTTGGCAGGAAGGTCTCTGTGGGTTAATATGTTGGTCAGAGGTGTGTTGGAAATATTCCTTGAGTCTGAGACGTCGAAAATAGGATTCTAGGTCACCACAGAACTGTATCATGTTCGTGGGGGTGGAGGGGCAAAAGGAGAGGCCCCGAGATAGGACAGATTCTTCTGCTGGGCTAAAAGTATAGTTGGATAGATTAACAATATTGCTGTGTGGGTTACGGGAACCATTGTTGTGGCCCCTTGTGGCATATAGTAGTTTAGATAGCTTAGTGTCCTTTTTCTTTTGTAGAGAAGCAAAGTGTGTTTTGTAAATGGCTTGTCTAGTTTTTGTAAAGTCCAGCCACGAGGAAGTTTGTGTGGAAGGTTGGTTCTTTATGAGAGTATCCAGTTTTGAGACTACAAGCCGTCAGGAACAGTATCCCCGATACTGTCACGGCTAACCTGGTGGCTGAACTTTGTGACTTTGTCCTGACCCATAACTATTTCACATTTGGTGACAATGTATACCTTCAAATCAGCGGCACTGCGATGGGTACCCGCATGGCCCCACAGTGTGCCAACATTTTTATGGCTGACATAGAACAACGCTTCCTCAGCTCTTGTCCCCTAATGCCCCTACTCTACTTGCGCTACATTGATGACATCTTCATCATCTGGACCCATGGAAAAGAAGCTCTTGAGGAATTCCACCATGATTTCAACAATTTCCATCCCACCATCAACCTCAGCCTGGACCAGTCCACACAAGAGATCCACTTCCTGGAAACTACGGTGCTAATAAGCGATGGTCACATAAACACCACCCTGTATCGGAAACCTACTGACCGCTATTCCTACCTACATGCCTCTAGCTTTCATCCAGATCATACCACTCGATCTATTGTCTACAGCCAAGCGCTACGATATAACCGCATTTGCTCCAACCCCTCAGACAGAGACAAACACCTACAAGATCTCTATCATGCATTCCTACAACTACAATACCCACCTGCTGAAGTGAAGAAACAGATTGACAGAGTCAGAAGAATACCCAGAAGTCACCTACTACAGGACAGGCCCAACAAAGAAAACAACAGAACGCCACTAGCCATCACCTTCAGCCCCCAACTAAAACCTCTCCAACGCATCATCAAGGATCTACAACCTATCCTGAAGGACGAGCCATCACTCTCACAGATCTTGGGAGACAGACCAGTCCTTGCTTACAGACAGCCCCCCAATCTGAAGCAAATACTCACCAGCAACCACACACCACACAACAGAACCACTAACCCAGGAACCTATCCTTGCAACAAAGCCCGTTGCCAACTCTGTCCACATATCTATTCAGGGGATACCATCATAGGGCCTAATCACATCAGCCACACTATCAGAGGCTCCTTCACCTGCGCATCTACCAATGTGATATATGCCATCATGTGCCAGCAATGCCCCTCTGCCATGTACATTGGCCAAACTGGACAGTCTCTACGTAAAAGAATGAATGGACACAAATCAGACGTCAAGAATTATAACATTCAAAAACCAGTTGGAGAACACTTCAATCTCTCTGGTCACTCGATCACAGACCTAAGAGTGGCTATACTTCAACAAAAAAGCTTCAAAAACAGACTCCAACGAGAGACTGCTGAATTGGAATTAATTTGCAAACTGGATACAATTAACTTAGGCTTGAATAGAGACTGGGAATGGATGAGTCATTACACAAAGTAAAACTATTTCCCCATGGTATTTCTCCCTCCCACCCCACCCCCCACTGTTCCTCTGATATTCTTGTTAACTGCTGGAATTAGCTTACCTTGCTTGTCACCATGAAAGGTTTTCCTCCTTTCCCCCCCCTGCTGCTGGTGATGGCTTATCTTAAGTGATCACTCTCCTTACAGTGTGTATGATAAACCCATTGTTTCATGTTCTCTGTGTGTGTATATAAATCTCTCCTCTGTTTTTTCCACCAAATGCATCCAGTGAAGTGAGCTGTAGCTCACAAAAGCTTATGCTCTAATAAATTTGTTAGTCTCTAAGGTGCCACAAGTACTCCTTTTCTTTTTACAGATATCTAAGTAAGGGCTTGAAAATGGGATGGAACATATGTTTCAATGACAACTCTGCCTCCATTGAACAAAGTAGATCATGCATTCTTCTCTGTGACTGTCCATCTCAGCCATAGCCCTGCTTCCTCTTGCTCCTCCTCTTTGGGGATGCTAACCTTTAGTACCGTCACTTTCCCACAAGAATGAGACCAACACGTAACACTCCTTGTACTCTGGTCTCTTCTTTGATGTTACTCCTTGTTTGGCAGTTGGCACCAGTGAAGGGCCTGGTGCAATGTGACCCAATGCATTTTTTTGATTCTATGTATTGAGTACATACTGTGTGCTCCATAAAATGAAGTGTGTAGTGTCTGGCCGTGCCAGAAGCATTTTTCTCAAGGGTAATGTTTAATCATTAACAATTTTGAACATGCATTTTATTGAATGACAGAGAATCTGTGCCACTTTGCTTCTGAAATCACAAAAAAGGTTTATTATGCAGAAGATGCACATAGGCTGTGGGTGGTTTAAAGCAAACACATGGACTAATTTGTATAAACATCCGGTGACACAGTGAAAGGCCCTGCTCCATATTTCTACTCATATGCTGAATGTGTATCGTATCTTATTCATAAACAGAGCAGTTACATTCTTCATGAGGGAATTAAACCAGAATGGAAACTGTTATAGCCATTCTTCTATTGAGTTTGCTGCTTCTGTTGGGATGAAGTTTCTGCCTGCATTTCCTCAGCTGCTTTTATTGTGTCTGCCTCTGCTACTCCTTGGGGCAAACCAGTTTGAAAGTTGTCGGAGTCTCATTCTTGGAGGATATAAACAGCCTGATTTCAGTGCTCAAGAGACTGAAATGTTGTTGGAAAAGGTCACTAAGCACATCCAAATGCTACCAATTAATGTGGCTGGTGGATTCAGCTAAGAAGTACAGAGCACAGAGGAGGCTCCTGTACTCTGTCAGTTCAGTATAATACTGCAGGCGCAATGGTCACTGAAACTGGCTTCGGTAATAGTAAATTGTAAAGAGTTTAAATACTGGCAATCTTCGCTTATTTGTCAGGTCAAAATTAATAGGACACTTACCCCCTTTTGTCAGTTTCTTGATGTTCTTCATCTAAGGGAGTCTCGTTAACTTACTCTTAACTATAAATGCTGGCATTTCTGATATGTATTTGTGTTATGAGACAGACAGATAACCCTGAACAGGGAAGGACTCTAGAACAGGGCAAGTGATTTGCTCCTTAAACCAAAACCAATTTATTTTCCATGTCATATCCAGAAATAATTCCCATATGTGTGGTACTTCCAGAAAAAACACAACCCCTTGTTTATGATGAGTAGTTTTTGTCATTCAATGGTCTCTTCAGACTATTCTTAGAGTAAAAATCTGGTTTGCACATGATCTTATGGTCAAAATACAGCTTGCTCTTTCCTTAGCTTTGCCTCAGTCTCTTCCTTCATTCTGCTTAAAATCATACTGCAGAAGATTTTGCCTGTCCCTGGAAGAAGTATCAAACCTCACCAATTATTGCAGTCGCATAGGTCAAATTTCTTTGGTGTTTTGACTATAATGCCATTTTCCATTATTCTGTAGACTTTTCCTGGTTCCATACTTTAAGGAAGATTTTAATGATTTTATCATAACGGTCTCATAATCACAAGCTTTCAGCATTTCCTTGGTGACTTGGTCTTCACACAAAGCTTCCCCAGGTTTTAACTTTTATACTGAGTTTTTCACTTCTTTGTCTATGATGTGAGATGATATGATGTCTAGTTCTGGGTATTTCATTTTTTTGTCAAAGTCAATAGTTTCTTGTGGGGTTGGTGTTTTTAGCACCTCTTGAAATTGCTTTGCCCATCACACTCCTTGCTCTTTTTCTGTTAAGGTCTTTCCTTGTTTATCCTTAACAGGGCCTCCAACTAGCTTAAACTTGCCAGTTAGAACTTTGTTAAGTTGATAAAGTGTTTTATTATCACTTCTTTAAGCAGCTTCTTCAGTTTTGTGGAGATGTTATCAATGTATTTCCTCTTGTCTCCTCTCATGCTGCTTTGTGCTACTTTGTGCTTTGTTTTTTATGGATATTTTTGCTGCTTCTTTTTCTGGTGGTGCTTTTGAGGAGCTGATGTTTGCTTTGGCTTGTTTCATTTATTTCACACAGTTCCACATATCTTTACTAATCCAGGCTTTTGGTTTGTTTGTCTGGAAACCAGCTGCAGTTATTGTGGTATCTATGAGAAAGCAATGTCTAAAGGACAATGACATGTCAATACTGACTTCTACTGTTGGATCTAAACCTTGTAGCACATGAAATCTGTTCTTCAATTCAATTGTCTGGCTATACCAAAAGAAGGACAAGAGACATTTGGCCTGGGTTTAATCAGGCTGCAACTTTATTATTAGATGTCTGGGACTACCTGGCAGATAAAAGTGTACGGTGCAGATAACCCCAATTTTTTTTCCATAATTACCTGGGGCCTTTTACCAGTTCCCCTTTTTTTCCATCCAAGTCCCTCCAGCAAATTTATTGCCAGGATTTTACCATACCCATGTGGCTTCCACCAGCTTCTGCTCTTTTCCATCAAGGTCCCTCCAGCATATCCATTGCGAGGACCTTACATCTACCCCCCTCATAGGAGGGTTAAGGTGGGCTACAAGAATGTGGGGTTGGCTCCCTGCCATACCAATCATAGGAGTCCCCAACCACCCGCCGTTCGTTCCTTTAATGAACACCTTTTTTTAAGTCCTTTTCCAACCATTTATCTGATCACTGTATACCTTCCCTATGGAGTACCTGCACTGCACATCTACCCGACATTTAAATAATGAGTGCGACATATGGCCTACCATCCGTCATGCCATGCATGAACAGAGCCCTTCCTGAACCCGCTGAGGGGAAGGCAAAAAAACCCCAACCAATATGGTGGTAAGGGAAAAATTCCTTCCGAGCCCCCTAAAAATGGGAAGCTAGCACAATGCCCACAGCAGACCTTGACCAAATCTGGTATTATACCACATAAAGGAGAGGGGGGTTGGGTCCTGCTTCAGACTGCTTCCTGAAAAAGGGAGGTTTCAGGCCCAGGGCTGGCCCTTTTAAATCTTGCATTCCTAAGGGATGAGTGGTAGGACAGGAACCACGCTGACCCTTTTGCAGCAGTTTTCATCTCTTCCCCCTCTCGCCCCCCCCAACCATAAAGCACCGTTCCCTTCATTTGGTCAGCCACCTTAAACCCCTTCCTCCCCCACCCCCCCACTTAAAAGTGCAGGGTGGTCATCTGAATTGCTGCTGGAATGTTTTTCTTAAGTTTGATCCTCAGTCTTGTCACACACAAATTGTGGTCACTTCTTGCACCGCTGTTGGCCTGAAGAGTTGATCTACATTTCCTTCCAATAAATAGATAGTCAGTCTGGTTGTTGATGACTCCATGTGGAGCATTCCAAGTTATTTCATGGATATCCTTGTGTGGGAATAGTGTGCCATCTTTTATGAGCCCTGATATCAGGCACAGTTCGACCAGCCTTCCTCTCTTCTGATTTGTGGAACCCAGGCTTTGCTTGCCCATTGCTTTCTTCACTCTGTTTTTGTCATCCTCAACCTTAGCATTAAATTTCCCCATACTAAGCATTATTTAAGTCCCTCGTTACTAAGCAGATATCCTCATGCTCAGGCATATTGTCAATCAGAGTTTTCAGGCAATTGTAGAACTGATCTTTGATCTTTTTGTTGTAGTTCTCTGTTAGTGTTCCACATTGTACATATTGTCATTTTCACGTATTATTTTGAAATATTTGAGAGGAGATGGTATACACTGGCAGTAATTAATATGATGATAGTTCAGCTCTTCATTACAGTCTGTGACTGGAATATCATTCAAGATCATACCATTTTACTCAGTTCCAGGAATTCTTATCAAGAACTTTATAGTTAACTTATCAAGAGACCTGACTCATACTGAAAACATATAGAGAAATGTCATTTGAACAATCTACAGATATATGGAGTATGGACACACATTGTAAACATCCTACCTAAGACCCCGTTTCTCCCTTTCCCTAAGAAAGTCAAACTGCTCTTGACTCTTTCTAGTCAACAGAAACAATTTGTAACAAGAACAAACAAATAAATGAACCAGTTCTTCCAAGGTTCTTCTGCATCTTCCTCTGCTATCTCTGTGGTGCTGCTCCTGTCCTACCACTGGCATGAGTTGCCTGTTGTCATTGTCCTCCAAGTCAAAGACAAAAGTAACATTATTTCATTTTTCCTTGAAAGGTACCTAAATCCTCCCACATAATGCAACTGTGCCACAATCAAGGCCACAGTTTTTAAAATCCCAGGAATGCAATTGTTAGAGCCTTCTTCCTTCAGACTACTTTGGCAGCCCATAAGGAAAGAGCTGAGGGTAAAAATGGTGAGATAACTGCATTACTTTCAAATATTGTAATGTTTATGTTTCAAGGGATCAGCTGGAGTGCGGTTCAGTTTTTTCTGGGGTTACATTACTTGTTACCTTTTTCTTCTTTAAATTCTGGCCATCACTTGGAAAACAGTTTTGAAATTCTAGAATGAAAGAGAGAAGTGCCTTTCCAGTACTGTGGAGGACTCCCGGTCACATATGCCAGAAAGATGTTTCTGTTGGGTTTTGTGAGCTACAAAGGTGGACAAAACACATTTGCCCTGCTGTAAAACCTGAAGAACCAGCTGCTACACCAGAAATTTGCTGAATTATGTTTAAATGGTGGTTTGAGGGGAAATTGACTGTATTCTAAGTTAGTAGACAAAGTCTCCATGGAAAAGCAATGGAGACCACAGAACTCATCCACCCACCCTCTTACACCCATCTACACTGCCAGAAAGTCCAGCCCCTGTGCCTAATGAACAACATTGGAAGGGAGAGGAAAACAGGGGGTAACTCCAGAAGTGTATCTTTTTCCCTGAACTTTTTGGATTAACACTGCAATTCAGCTGCCTCGCCACTGCTAAAGGACATGGTAATGTGTTGTGCAACCACAAGAGCAGATACATCCACCCTCACTTCTCCCGGCTTCTACAGTGTGGCTCAGAATGGGGAGAGGACAGACACCAGGTACTGGGCATGGTACAAAACTTTTGAAATGGTCACAGGGAGAATGAATCACTCTGACTTTTCTCAACTAACCAAATGGTTATCTTTCCCTTCCTGGACCTAGGAAGGCCCCCCCACAAGCCTGGGCAGTGGGGTGGGGAGGTGAGGCATGTAACACCAGAGCAAGAGGAGATATTATCAGGAAGGGGCAGGTGGGGAGGAACAACTGTAAAACTTACCAGTATCAGATTGTGATGGATAAATCTGAGGCCATTGAAAAGAAGACAGAGAGCTGGGTATCATCTTCATGGTGATGACACTGTAGCCTATGTGGACTGACAGTCTCCCCAGAGAGCTTTAGAGGGATGTAAGGAGTGACAGGTTTAAGCCCTCTGGCCCTCCTCAGCTGAGAGTCCTCAGTGAGGAAGATTAGTCACCCATTGATCTGGGATAATTCAGAAAGGAACTAAATGAACTAGTGTAAAATGATTCCCTCCAACCCTGCTAGTTCCCATGGTAATGCCAGGAAAACATGCTCAAAGACACTGAGATACCGGACAGTAAAAGCAAGGACATCTGGCAGCTGTCCACTATCCAGAGGTAATCATCAACCTGTGTGATCGGTGTTGTTTCCATGAACTGACCCAGTATCTAAAGGAGATGTTAATTATTTCCTCCAATGGAAGGTCCAGATGGTATTCACAGAATGAAGGAAAGGGCCTAGGCAGAAAAGATAGACATGGGTGAGTAGAATGCTGCCATGAATCTAGGACCTCTGATGGCATGCTGGTTGGAACTCACTCCATGATAAAGGCATTTTTATTTCATTCTTCTTTCACCCTTTAAGCTCTGGTTCTGAATGGTCTTCTCTTAGAAAATCAGAAGTTCCTTGAAGAGAGGAACAGAAGATGGTGAAGCTAGTTAGAGCTGAGATGACAAACTCACACCTGAAACCATTTAGCTACCCAGTAACTTCCTACTGGACAACAGAGAGATCTCTCTGACTCTCCATCAAGGCCATAGAATAAAGAAACTATAACCTCATTGTTTCTCACATGAGCGAATTAATCATAAGACCTTCATCTATGACTATCAAGTCCCCACCCCCCACCGGTTTTGTGTGTTGAGGGTCACTGGTTATTGTGAAATTGGCTTATAAGGAAGGAATCTTTAGAGAGCATAGCACTGATGTTCAAGGATAATAAATCATTGTAATCTCCCAAGTGCCTGTTTTAGCATTAGTCTAGAATGAGGACATTCTTCCTCCAGAGATATTTGATATCAAGTGGAGTACATGAAGTCCACTGGAAAGCAGGAGGGCCCTGGACTTCAACATGGAGATGCAGGTGATGAAACTCTGACAGAAACATGTTCATTAAATCCCTAATGCCTGCCTTCATGCCAAATAACAGATCTAGAGTAGTTATCGTGGATGAGCAAGACCAGATACTATTGGGCGGGAACTTTTAGTTGTTATGAAGGCAATGGAGTCTTGAGACAGCAGGTTAGGGCTACCCTATGTCAAGGGATAGTGCCCAAGAACTTCTGGATAGCTTGGTTAGGAAGTGAGTGGTTGGGTTGGGGCAATCAGTACACCAGCAGAATACACACATTTGTTTTACTCTGACCCACATGCACTCAATCCTGACATTTGGTATGTTTAACATTGGAGGTCAGATGTTAAGACTAAGTTAAAAATAAGTTAAAAGTTAAAAATAAGAAGTCTGAACATTGCCATTCCCTGCCCCTCTCTGATTAACTACCTGCAGAGAGCTGCAATGAGTACCCCGCTGGAGAAGTACACACTAACACAATGCCAGCATATGTCAGTGATGTATACAAGATTGGATGTCTCTTCCTTGATCCCATACTGGATAGTGCTGTTTTGATCACCACCACCACCAAAGCCCATGACCAATAAATTCCCTCTGTACTTATTCTTCATTCCTTTCCTTACCCATTAAAAATACTGTTATGCAGTATTATCATGGTATGCTTCCACAGAAGGTAGAGGCATTTATGCAGAGAGCAAAGTGATTCCTGTACTTTAAAAGCTGAAAAGCACCATGGGAATTTTCTGTGTGAAATATGCTGCACAGATGTAAGGCATTATTATTTCTGTAGTTCTATTTATCTATTATTTGCATCATTTTTTCATTATTTTTAAAGAAATCATTGAAGTTTTGTTTGCCTTTTTACTATCATCCATCATTGTGGAGCTCCACCAGTGATCTAGAAAGTAATTGATTCTGCCTGTCAGTATTCCTCACAGGTCCCAAAAGGAAAAAAAACGTGAACAGAAGCATTGCTTACTTTTGATTTCATTTGCACACCAGACTTGGGCTACACTCAAGCACATGCTGCATAATTAAGTAATTATCAGACTATGTAATTAAGTATTTTTTTTAAAAAACTGACTATTTTAAATGTAGGCTCCACTTGTCAACAGATACTGTTGCAAAGGCAAAACATGATTTTAATTAGAAACACCTTTTCTAAGATAATGTAGAGAGCAACTTGAAGAGGGCAGTGCTTAGCTTACAGGATTTGCTGAGTTAATTTAATTTTAGAATTGCAGCAGATGGCAATAGCCAAAGCATATGAACTGCAGGGTTCTTCAACCAGAGTTGTACTGACATTGTTTTGGGGCTATATCACTTAGTGATGCTTTTGTGCTATGCCTCCAACTCTTATGAGGTTATGTACACAATGGGTGTCATCCTATTCATGAAACCAATTTGAACATTCAGTGTAACCTTCTCATACAGAGAAACATAAGGCATAATGTAATTTTCCTAGGGTTTTAAGGATTCAGTCAGAATATAATTACAATAACAGCAAACCACTAGGCCCTGAAGTGGATTAGGTGGAAAAAGAAAACACTGGATCATGGGTCCCAACATACCAGACCAAACCAGTGGGACATCTAATCCAGCATTCTGTCTTTGTCAGTACCAGATACTTCAGAGGAAAGTGCAGGAGACCACATAGAGAACAATGATGGAATAGCGTGCTCATAAGTCACTAGTCCCTATCAGTGATTTTAGGAACCTTAAATTTCAGGGAGGAAATATTCATAGGAATACTAATTCAGAAAATGTAACCAGCTAAACTTCTTTTATAATAATCTCAGTACTCCAGAGTTGGGCATAGGTGCAGATGAATGCTTATTTAAAATATATGACCAAGATTTTAAAAAATAGGAACCTGAACTTAGGCTCTTAAAGCCATATTCAGGCATCTAAAATCACTGCCAATAATTGAGCAGATCACATTGGCCTTGATTATCTAAAGACCTGTAACTCCTATGATTTTACCAGAGTGCTTGCAGAAGAAGTACATACTCAGTCCAGTGCATTTATTTTAATTTATACTAACTTTACATTTGTAAAATTGTCTACTGATACTTTATCCCCTGGCCAGGGTCCCGTCATCATCAAATTTTTTACCAGTTAAATAAAACTTAATACTGGCCTATCTTGGATGAATTTCAAATATTCCATTAGTTTTAGAAGAGGTCTTCTGCTCTTTCTATAAATTTGTCAGTTTCCAGTGTTGACATAATATAATCTAGGTTCTATTTACTTTGATTCTGTTGCTTTTCGGTTCCAAAATTTCTATTCCCTTATATGCACCACATCTTTCTTCTTCACTTGTACAATTTGTTCAGTTATTCCCCCACCCCGCCTGCAAAGATTGCATTTTAAATCAATATTTGTATGCAACAGATTGATGTTGGGTTACTGTTTATTAATGCAAAGAAGTCTTGTAAGTAATGTGTGTCTGATCAGTAGTTCAGCATGTGACCATTTGCATGGCTCATTAAACCGGTAGAGTAAAATGTGGATCTGAGTTATTGCTGAATGGATTTTGCAGCTTTCCCTCCCTACCATTAGTATGGTCTTTTTGATTGTGCCATGTGCTTGGGAACATAGAGTACCAGTTAAATATTTTAATTACTAAGATGATGGAAATGCTTTAAATTTGTTTCAGACATACTATAGCTCATTGTCAGTGATAACTGTTGCCGACAATTCAGTGAATTTTATCTGCATTATTATAGCAATGATGGTGTGCTTCACAGAATGGCAATGTACCGAAAGTTGGAACTGCAGACAGTAGTTATAAAACAATCATTCCCTTTACAATAAAATAAATCTCTGCTATGGAGGAATCATGTCTAGTGGATAGAGCCTAGAAGTCAGGAGACCTTAGATGTTGTTTTTCTTATAAATATTATTTATTATGTTGCATGGCGATAGCACATAAAGGCACCAATCAGGATTGGGGCATCATTGTGCTAAGCACTTCACAGATGCCTGCCCTAAAGCGTGTACATTCTAATTGGAAACAAGTTGCAAAGAGTTAATATAACAAACCATAGGAGATGACTGGGAAAGGGGAGGATAGGCGAAAAAAGGAACAGGAATAAGATCACCCAGATTGCACAGGTTAGCAGTTACACAGCTTGATAGTTCCAAAAATCTGAGAGGTTTAACATACAAATAAATTAATGAGCTATATATCCTATCTTTGAGTGTCTCACAACCTGTGCAAAATTATTTGTCTGATTTCTTGGAGATTTCATGGCAGAAATGAGTCTGGAGGAGAGATTGAAGGAAGGACAGATTAATGGCTTTGCAGAGATCAAGAAAGTGAAATCATATACCAAAGAAATGGGCATATGACAGTAAGGTGGCGATCACTGATGGAGTGGAGGGCATATCATAAGAAACAGGACCAGACAAGTAGGGACGGACAGAGTTTCTGCAACTCTTCAACACATTATAGGCAAGGACGAAAAACTTGAATTTGCTGTAGTGGAACACAGGGAGCAAGTGGAGGGATTTAAGGAGGACAGTGACCAGTGAGAATTATAGGCAGCTACATTTTGTATTGACTAGAGTGGAGTGATGTACAGGCCATAGAAGAATATATGTCAGTAGTCAGGATGTGATATGATGAGGGCCTGGACAAATGTTTTAGCTGTGGGGACAGGATGATTATGTTTAATATTAGAAATATTTAATTTAATTTAATATTTAGAAATATTATGGAGGAAGAGGCAGCAGAATTACATACAACCTCCATGTATACGGCAAGAAAGAGGGACAAGTCAAAATTAATGTTCTACGTGAAAGTATGTGTGGCTGCGTTATCAACAATGACACAGGTTATATGAAGAGATCTGGAGTTCACTTTTGGCCATATTAAAGTTTAAGGTGAAGGTGAGATATCTTTAAGGGAAGGCCAGAGAAATAGGCCTGGATGGAGGGAAATAGGTCAGAACTGGAGAGGTAGATTTGGGAGTTAGAAGCATAAAGCTGATAGTGAAAGCCATGTGAATGGATGACATTCCCAAGATGAATTTTAGGAAATGTCAGAAGCCTATATGAAGAATGGAAAAAATACTTTATTTCAACTTTTCTAACCTAAAAATAATATGGTTCTGATTTAGGTGAAGATTTGAACTTTTCTTATTTCCTCTATACTGTTTCAATCATCCATTAGTATAATTCTAACTGCTCTTGTGATTTAGGAATTTAAAAGAATGGCATCAGTTGTTGCAGGGAAAGCATGAACCACTGAATGCCTGAACTAGCAGGTAAAGCCTGAATCCTGCAAAGACATAAATATGTATTTAACTTTGAGCATGAGGTAGTCAAGAGGACTATTCACACTGCCTACAATTAAATACAGTATCAGCAGAAGTGTTTGATGGTAAGGAGCCTAAATGAAGGAAACAAATCTGAAATATTTTATTTTAAAATAGGAGGTCAATATTTTCAGAAGCCACTCGTGATTTTGGGTGCCTGAAGTTTGGGAATTTTTTTAAATCCCTCTGAAAATAAGTCCATTTTAAGGTGTTTCAAGTCAAGACCCCCAAAATACTTTGGAAAATCTTGGCCTAAATGTACTTATATTTAGTTATTGATTTGGACTCTTACTACATGTTGATATTTTGAAAACTGTACCATTCATTTTGAGGTATTTAATGTGCTGTGAACATACTGGAGATTATAAAACAGTCCCAAACTATTGAAGTCTTTACTCTCAAATGAAACCTAAACTACTTGTCTATTTTTATACCAGGCTACTCTGTATCTTGTAATTTCCTATGAAAAACTGAATTATCTCATAGTCAGTTAGTACCCTAGATCTAGTTTGTGCTTCCATGAACTCTATGTGATGCTTTCCAAATCTCTGCCAAAATCAGTGTCATACCTCAGTATACCATTATGTTTTGGCTGCACCTTTCCCATTCGTGTGACATTAGAAAGCTACAGAAGACCTACAGTAATTGAAATTGGGGCAAATAAAAAAAAATAAATGAGCAGGCAGGGAGAGTCACATGCAGCAGAAGAAGGAATTTAACACTGAAATAAGTCAAGATTGTGGTACTCAGTATATTTATTGCTGGAGTAAATCAACCTCAGTTTCCAAAACTAATGAAAGTTGCAATACTGAAATAGTTATTTGAAGCATAGTATCATCACAAAGCAATATAGAATTCCAGCAACAAAAAAATGGTTTTGTTATGAAAATATTCATACAGGGCCCATGGTGACTGTTTTCCTTCTTTTCTCATATTGAAGATATTCTAGTGTTGTACTGCAATCAACTCCCATCCTGCTCAGCAGTGGGTAATATTCCTGTGTGTCAACTATTGTATGTTTTGTGGGTTTCTTAATGACTGATTACATTTGTGCACTGTCCTCAGAATGATTTTATTGTACATCATCAGCAGTTGCTTAAATTTCTCCAATCTAATATTGTCTATTTTATCTATTATATTATCTATTATCTAATTATCAATGTTGCTGGCATTACATTGCAGCTAGCTCCACAATCCCACTGGAATCAAATTGGTCAATGATCTAATAGCATAGCTGTAAATATGGCAATAGAATGTGGCAGCCTTCTTCTGCAGTTCCTGTATGTTGAAAATCTTTAGATCCTCCTCTTTATTGGAAGTCTCTATATCCTCAATTACTGCATGTACTACTGCTTTTTTTTCTTCCTGGATAGCTGTGGCACTGGGACATAAAGAGGTTTTCTTTCCCATACACCTTGGACCACTATCCACAGGCTGGGCATTTTTCTTTCTGCTTTCCACAATACATACACAGCATGATGACACCTGCATCCTCAGTCAGTCTTCCTCTGTCCTATGACCTGCATCCCTTCGCTTGAGGTGTGTACTTGTTCTTCACTAGTGGCTGTCAAAGGGGTCATCCTTTCCCTGGGCTGTTCTGCTGACCTTGCCATTTCGAGGCATTTCTCTAGGGTTAAAGGTATGTCTATCAACAATCTCTCCTGTAAACTGGAATCACATGTCCCCCAAATGATCTTGTCTTTAATTAGGGAATCTTTAATGTCTCCATAGCTACATGGATGCCAGAGTTCTTGGGTCTGAAAATGACTTTCCTATTTTGCTTCTTGGCTTCAGGTTAAAAAAAAAGCCTCTGTCTACAATATCATTCCATCTTGAGTCACAGTACTCATCAAACAATTTGATCAGCTCCAGTGTTTCTGGTGTTATTCCTGACAACAGTGTCTAACTCACTTTTCATCCTTTTCCCCCCAATAAAATAATAAAAAAGCTTTACCTTCATTTTCTCAAATTTATTCAGCTCTTGCTTCCACTGCTTCCATGCTTGTGCAAGGTTATTTTTCTGGAAATCCAGCATTCCCAGTGATCTGAGCTCTTCCTTCCTGCCTCTTTGCTCTGCTGCTAGGAACCATTTTGTTTATCTGTTAAGCATTCTCTCTTCCTTGCTGGGGATCTCACTAGACTGACCACTGCCACCATATGCTTTCATCTTCCATATATTGGGTAATAACAGGAGAGGATTCCATCTTTCTAAAACTAAACTGCCTCTTTACCAAGAGGTTTACAAAGGTGCTGCAATTGCAACTATCATTCTAGCCATGTGCACACAGGCTAACTTCCTGGTGCCCCTTCCAAATGCTTCCTTCCTGCAATCTGCACTACTCCCTTCATGTACCAAGCAGGTTGCCACACTTATAACTCCTCCCCCCATTTAAAAGGAGGGATCCTTATACAACAAATAAGTACTACCATCACAGGCCCTTTTTGTACTGTGTAACAGCTTTAGCCTTTCAGACTCCAAGGTCCACTGAAGAGATTAGCTTATGTGGCGCAGCATGGCTTTGAAACTTCCTATCCACTGCTGTGTACTTTATGTAATCATTGATATGTTTTCAAAAAAAGAGTACAAAGGAAATGTACAATGCTACCAATCAAAATTCTTCATTCACATACATGAGTTATTATATTGACAACCACTTTAAAATCACTTTGCAGAGGTGTCAGTGACTCCAAAGTGCAAAGTAGTGGGGTATCAGTCTCCATTATAATCTTTAATGGCTTTATGGTAGGCTTTCAGAAACAGAGGCTATTTCTGCACTAGGAGTTCTTTACTGGCACAGCTTATTCCACCCATGGCCCAAAACTGGTGTAGCAAAACAAGCTACACCAGTATAAGGGCAGTTTTACTGGTATAACTGCATCTACACTAGGGGCTGTGACATAGCTGTGCCAGCAGGTCAAAGAAAACCCCTCTTCACACCTCTAACTGACATTTCTATGGTGGCAGAAGTCACCAGTGTAGACACGGCTAGAGTTAAATCTGAAAGCAAGACCACAAAGGGTGAAATGAAACAGTTGCTGAGTTTGGGAAGGGCAACATCTGTGCTCTGCTGAAAAGTAGGAGAGTGAGTCTGTTTTAGCAACACAGGAAAGCAAAATCTCTTGCTGAGATAGCTCTGAGTGTACAAGCCTCAGTTTTGCTGCTGCTGCTCTTTAAGGTCTATTTCTGTTAAAAGCTTATCTGTAGGAATTGTATTTTTGTAAATAAAGGTAGGTTACAAGATTAATAATCTGGTGTCTGCTGTCCACTCATTTTCTCTAATAAAAGAAATAACCTACTTCTCAGGTCCAAGAGCAGTAACTGCTGAATGCCATGACAGTATGAAGAGAGAGAAAGACATTAGTCACTGAAGGGAACCATAGGAGAGGGCAAATACTGGCCAGCAGGGCAATTTATTTTCTCTGTGTGTTTTATAAAGAAAAACTCATTAGCTATTGAAAGAGACCCCAGGAGAGGGTAATGGTGAGGAAACATGGTCATTTATTCTTTGTTTGTGTTTAAAAGAGAAAGAGACACATTAGCCATTTAGGGAATCCCAGAAGGGAGCAAATTACTGGCCAAAAGAGCCATTCTTTCTTTGTGTGTGTGTATTTAAAGGAGGGAAAGAGAGACAGAAAGTGAGAGAGACCTCATCAGAGACTGGCCATAGCAGTCTCTTTGTTTATGTTTAAAAAGGAGGCAGGTACGTTACCAGTGAGAAAACCATTCAAGCATAAAAAAATCCACCAGGACATGACATCTAAATGCCACCTATGAGCAATGTTCTGATTCCGTTCCAAAGTTCAGGTAAGTCCAGTGGAGATAACGCTAAATGCCAGAGCTTGACTTGCAACTGTGAAGTGCTGTGAGGAGGATGCAAAGGACAGTGAACTTACCTGGGGAAGCAGTTAAGAAGGTGCTCCTGCAAGTTCCTAATAAAAGCAAACATAATACAACTGAACTGCTGTCGTGTTGTTTTCTGTGGGTCGCTGCAAAGGAACTGTGTATTCATATCCCAGCCTATTTATACCCTCCCTAGCCTCCTAGGGTACTATTTTAGTTGAAGACTACACCCTTGTCAGTCTATTCACCTATTACCTATTATTCCCCCCATTACTGTAGTACCAGAGAACCTCATTGTCAATCCTCACAACAGCCCACTGAGGTAGGGAAATAATATTTTATAGATAGTGAATTGAAAAATAGAGCAATTAAGTGATTTACCCATCATCACAAAGGAAGTCTGTGGCAGAGCTGGAATTTGATTTCCCGAGTCACAGACCAGCAGCCTGCTCTCTGGACCATCCTTCTCTGTGCTCTGCCTCATCTGATGTACACAAATGTATTTGTATATAAACAAAGAGCAAACATATACTTTGAATACAAATGGCATTTAATGTAAGCATTAAGGGCAATAACAAACCAAGAAGAACAAACACAAAGTTCCATGATAGAGCATAATGCACATCCTCTTTGAAACACATCGTCTCAGCATTGCCTCAGAAAATGCAGTTGCCCCTGCAGATGCTTTAGGTATATAAAGGGGCAGCATGGACAAAGTCCAGTCATAACAGTTATGTAACTACATACACCATAATACATAGTAGATAAGACAGTTAAAATAGATGCCTAGATGAAGAATATGGGAGGTTGTGCAAGATTGATACTACACTTAAAGTCACAGAATATTGCAAGATTTCCTGGTCTGTTAGGGTGACAAGAGTCTCAGCTAAGGTCTCAAACAGCCCTAGGATATGTCACACTTCCTCTTTTATACCTCTAATCAGATATGGGGGTGGGGGGAGGAGAAAACTTGGTTGAAAATGGTAAACAATGGAAAAACAATTTTGCAAAACAATTCAAAGCTGTTTCCATGAAAACAAAAGCTTCTGAAAGTTTTCACAAAATGGAATTGTGTCAAAACATCTATCTTCAAATCAAAAAGGTCAGGTTTTCAATCTCTCTCTCTCAATACCACCCTGGACCTAAGCAACCTTCCCATCTAATCTTCATCTAAATCTATATATTTTCAGGAAACGTTTCAGCTTCAGCAATATGGTAGTTGTCAACAAAGGTTCAGTCAAAAGGTTTCCGACCAGGTCTACTTATAGGCTTCTTACAGGGCATGATAGAAAGCAATCTCTACTCCAGTACTCTGCTGGAAACTGCACATGAGAAAGGCATTAGTGGTGCAGAGAACTATATAAAGGCTGCTTGAATTGAATGATTACTTGTTTTTCCCCCTTTTTAAAACTATGTCAAGGGCATGCCTGCCATCAGATGAAAAAAATCTGCAAAAAAAACAGGGCAAGATTTTCCTTTCACTCACACCAGTGTAAATCAGGAGTAACTCCATGGAAGTCAGTAAAGAAACATTTGTGAAACCTGAGTGAGAGAAAGGAGAATCACGCCATAGATCTGTTCTTAGCCGATCTCTGCCAGTTTGCATTTTTCTGTGTATTTATCCATGCAGATTGAAAAAATAAGTAATAAATCTTACTATTCTGCATATCTTTTCAGCTATAGTGATAGGTTCTGTGGTTTGGTGAACTTACCTATCTGATGTGCTCCTTCTTAGTGGTGCCTATATTATCTCTGTGACTCTGACTTCAATTAGCAGTAGATTTCTGTGGGCTGTTCCTTTCCAGGGAGCATCATTTTTTGGTTGTAGATAACTATGCTAACTAATCCATTCTGGAGCTAGTCAGCTCCATCAAGGCAGATATTTTGTTTGCTATTTGAAAACACTTTTCTCCACTTCTGACCCTCCATTTCAAAGCCAAAATTTTCAGAATTTTGTAAACTACAGAATCAAAACATATTGGCTTCAGGCCAAAGTGAAGATTGAACATTTTATGTCATCTCTAAATAATGTCATCTTTGTATCACAAAACCCATGAAAACAGAGATTTGTACTATTCAAAACTACCATGCAACACCTCGCATGACTTCCAGCAAGACCTCAGCTGACACTCTGTTTTGGCAAGCCTTCCTTAACTGGTACTTAATTTATCTGATTTTCAGCCAAACTCATTAGACTCAGCAAGTTGCAAACTGATACCAGCGCAAAACGTTTGATGAAAGTTATCCATTCAGTTATTTATTCTTCTGCATCAGTGGCATTTACAACCTCCAGTTACAACAGTATATACACAGCAGTGCCTAGCATAGAGTTTAGGCACTTTTGCAAACATTTAAAAATGCAATAAAAAATAAGCAAAGTGAGAAGATGCTCCATAACCCCAACCAAGAAAAAAAAATCAAGGCAAAAATCAAGCTGAATATTTTCCCCAACACCCAAGTAATAACCACCATCATGCCCCTCCAACTCCAAAACCCTCCAAAGTCCCCTGAAGTTTTCACCAAATTTGAATTTCACCCCAATGTAAGGAGTAGATTCCTTCTCCTTCCTAGAAACTTCTTGTACAATGAGGGGGACTCTATTGCTGATCTCTCCAGTAACCAGGTCACAAAAAATATAGGCCTTTACAGGTCATAACTAACATCTTACTAACATCTTAAGTTGCACCAGAAAACAACAGGCAGTTAGTATCCATCCTGCAGCACAGATGTTATGTGGTTCCACCAAGATACACCACTTAATAAGTAAGCATGCTTAGACTACATCCTGGGCTTGACCTTCTCCTGTCAATCTGGGCAAGCATGTTATTCATCACAACTGGCACAAAAAGAAAAGGAGTACTTGTGGCACCTTAGAGACTAACAAATTTATTAGAGCATAAGCTTTCGTGAGCTACAGCTCACTTCATCGGATGCATTTGGTGGAAAAAACAGAGGAGAGATTTATATACACACACACAGAGAACATGAAACAATGGGTTTATCATACACACTGTAAGGAGAGTGATCACTTAAGATAAGCCATCACCAACAGCAGGGGGGGGAAGGAGGAAAACCTTTCATGGTGACAAGCAGGTAGGCTAATTCCAGCAGTTAACAAGAATATCAGAGGAACAGTGGGGGGTGGGGTGGGAGGGAGAAATACCATGGGGAAATAGTTTTACTTTGTGTAATGACTCATCCATTCCCAGTCTCTATTCAAGCCTAAGTTAATTGTATCCAGTTTGCAAATTAATTCCAATTCAGCAGTCTCTCGTTGGAGTCTGTTTTGAAGCTTTTTTGTTGAAGTATAGCCACTCTTAGGTCTGTGATCGAGTGACCAGAGAGATTGAAGTGTTCTCCAACTGGTTTTTGAATGTTATAATTCTTGACGTCTGATTTGTGTCCATTCATTCTTTTACGTAGAGACTGTCCAGTTTGGCCAATGTACATGGCAGAGGGGCATTGCTGGCACATGATGGCATATATCACATTGGTAGATGCGCAGGTGAACGAGCCTCTGATAGTGTGGCTGATGTTCACCTGCGCATCTACCAATGTGATATATGCCATCATGTGCCAGCAATGCCCCTCTGCCATGTACATTGGCCAAACTGGACAGTCTCTACGTAAAAGAATGAATGGACACAAATCAGACGTCAAGAATTATAACATTCAAAAACCAGTTGGAGAACACTTCAATCTCTCTGGTCACTCGATCACAGACCTAAGAGTGGCTATACTTCAACAAAAAAGCTTCAAAAACAGACTCCAACGAGAGACTGCTGAATTGGAATTAATTTGCAAACTGGATACAATTAACTTAGGCTTGAATAGAGACTGGGAATGGATGAGTCATTACACAAAGTAAAACTATTTCCCCATGGTATTTCTCCCTCCCACCCCACCCCCCACTGTTCCTCTGATATTCTTGTTAACTGCTGGAATTAGCCTACCTGCTTGTCACCATGAAAGGTTTTCCTCCTTCCCCCCCCTGCTGTTGGTGATGGCTTATCTTAAGTGATCACTCTCCTTACAGTGTGTATGATAAACCCATTGTTTCATGTTCTCTGTGTGTGTGTATATAAATCTCTCCTCTGTTTTTTCCACCAAATGCATCCGATGAAGTGAGCTGTAGCTCACGAAAGCTTATGCTCTAATAAATTTGTTAGTCTCTAAGGTGCCACAAGTACTCCTTTTCTTTTTGCGAATACAGACTAACACGGCTGCTACTCTGAAAACTGGCACAAAGGGGAACATGTTCCTGATTTTCACATCAAATCCTCCCAGCAATTGCAGCTCAGGGTTTTGTACTTATTGAATCTTGTTGAGTCACACAGAACATCTCCTTTCTCAAGGACATCCCTTCCTATACTGTTTTATCAACTGAAGGAAAAAAGGAATGAAATTCTCAGAAAATGGAGATGAAAAAGACCTATGAAATTGTCTGTTCCATCTCCCCACCAGAAAGTGATTTTTCCTTATTGTACACTAGAACATGTTTTTCTCAAGTCTAATTTTAAATGTCACAAGCAATGGGTCTTGCACCACTTACCTTAGGAAACTATTTAATAAACTAGTATATCGCTGTCAGGAAGCTTTTCCATCTTCAGCTTAAATTTTCTATTTCTTAATTTCAGTCGTTTACTTCTAATGATACCCCCTTTTAATTATAGTAATTTACATAATCCCTCTCTCTCCTTTATGGTTATACCCTCCAGATATTTAAGACTATTTTGTCCCTTCCTTGTTTGTCACTTAGCCAAGCATATTCAGTTCTTTTATTGTTCCAAAAGCTTTACTGAAATTTATGTAACATACAGAAGGCGACACCTGGAAACATAATCAAGAATGTACTATAATGTACAATTTCCAAATGGACAAATGTCAGCGTAAGGATCAATTTTGTGCAGTGCAAACAGGTTACTTAATTATGTGAGAAATTAAGCACCATCATTCCATATATTGGAAAGTTATCCTATATTGTCATGCCTGAGAACATAACATCGCCCATATTTATAAATCAATAAATTAGAATGGGTCCAGTAGTGTATATGAAATTGCTTAGCAGACTTCTGAAGATGAAGGATTAATTTAATAGTATATCTAAATGTTTTCTGGTACAAATTACTGTTTACTCAGTTAAAGATTTTGATTACAAGTTTGTTCACTTGAAACAGGGAAGCATCATGCCTAGAAAGAGCTTTTTAGCATTGTGTATCTTGATTTTTTTCTCAAACCACCTTGACACAGTGAATTGCACTGACGTCAGTGGAGTTGTAATCTAAGCTTATAAATAGAAGTAAGAAGGGAATCAGGCTTTGTTCAATAGAAAAAAATAAGGTTTGGAGAAGATTGTTATGTAGGGCCTGATTCTGCTCTCACTTGCACTGGTGTAAACCAAACATAGCTCCGTTCACATAAACAGAATTATTATATAGATCAAATAATTATAAGATATTACCTCATGTAATTAAACATATGCATTGTTAATATTGTCTACCAGTTTTATGTTTCTCAATCTTTTTATCCCCAATTTGAGATCCCTACGGTCTGATATTCAGAGGTACTAAGCAGTGGTATTGCCCATTAACTATAACTGGAATTGTTGGTGCTCAGCAACTCTGAAAATCATACTCCAAGTGTATCAAATTGAGCATACAAACATTGGGGCTTGCTAAATTAGCAGACACTTGACATTATTTATCTTAATGTCCTGCTGTATGTCCAAACATGCAAACTAAGTACTTTAGGCCTGATTCCAATCTTACTCTGAGTGTAAATGAGTAATAATTCCACTTAAGTCAATGGAGTTGCATTGTTGTAAAGCCTATGTAAGTGTTTGTGACAGGGACAGTATTTTCTTCCTGCTACGTATGAAAATAATGACTTAAAATACCAAGGAGACAACCTCAAAGCTTATGTCAAATGAGTGAGTCACAGACCACCTCATCATCTCTCAGAATAAATTCACAGTCACTTTAGTGTTTGTACTGGACAATGTAGAATGGATTGGAAAATCTGTAGATATTGGATGAAATAATGTTTGATGTAACTGAATTGATTTCACTAGATTACAGCAGAGATTATTTGGTCCAACATTGTTCCTTATTTTAGCTTAATTGCAAATTACCTGTAAAGGCAAGTGAAAACACTGAGTTTGTATAGTTTTCTAAAGAATAAATTAAGAAGTATCCATGTCATGGAGTAAGGAGGACTCAGTTGTAGTGAATCTACAATAGAATTCAGGTAAATCCAGTCCAGCTAAATGTATGATCCACTCCAGAGTTTGATTAACTGCAAGAGGAGAGAAGGGAGTGAAGTTTATTAGCAAGCAGGAAAGAAGTTACTTCTCTTTGTTATTAATGACAACAAGTGTTAAGCTGCTCAATCACTCTCTGTTTTGAGTGGACCACAACGAAGGGACATTATGACAAAATCATTTATTTTTCTATAGGTTTGAGAAGGAAAGAGAGACAGTCACTGAGAGTAAGACCAGCAGAGGGCAATTGTTGGTCAGTAGCACCATTCTTTAAACTGAAATAATGCACAGTCAGTGAAAAATGACTGACACCCACTGCAATGGCTAGCTTTAAAGTGTAAAGTAATATAACAGTCTTGGACTACTACTAGGGACTGTTATGGGAATCTCTGCTAAAGTGCAACACATTGCTTCCAATTTTAGAGAGAAAAGTTTTATGAGCAGTATCTGCAGTGTCAAACCCACAGCAAATATGTCATTTTTACAAGAAGAGGTTGGTATAGGGTTACCATACGTCTGTATTTAGCTGGACATGTCTGGCTTTTTGGTTCTTAAATCACCATCTGGGAGGAATTTTTAAATATCTAAAAATGTCTGGAATTTCGCCATATCGGTCGAGATGCCCTTTGTCCCGATATCGGGGACTGCTCGACTCACCGCACGCACCAAAGTCCCAGTGCTGGCAGTGCTTCCTGGGGCAGCTCCCAGAGCCCGCCTGCCGGCAGGAGCCTGCAGTGTGGGTGGCCCCAGGCACAGAGGCAGAGGGAGTCTCCGTGTGCTGCACCGGCTCCCTCCTGCCCAATCAGAGCTGCGGGGGTGGGGCTTGCAGGCTCCGGCAGCGGGCAGAGAGCCCTCCACCCCCACCACAACTCCCAACCCGACCCTAGGAGCCAAAGGGACCTGCCGGATGCTTCCCGGGAGCTGCCCCAGGTAAGCACCGCCGGGACTCCCCACCTCGCCCCCCAGCAGGTCCCTCTGGCTCTTAGAGTTGGAGCGGGGCGGGGTGGGTGGAGGGGTTTCTGCATGCTGCCGGCGCCTGCAAGCCCCACTCCACGGCTCCAGCAGCTCCCATTGTCGCTTTTCCCAGCCAATGGAAGCCATAGAGCTCACGCTTGTGGCAGGCGCAGCACGCGGAGTCCTCCTGATCCTAGGAGCCAAAGGGACCTGCAGCAGGAGGGGTGAGTAGGTGAGCGGGGCAGGGTGAAGAGGCAAGCGGTGAGCCATATCACTTTTTCATATATAAATATATAGATAGATAGATAGATATAGATATATATGCACGATATGTAGTGCACAGCATGTATAACAGTATAATAACACATTCATACAATGTGAGTAGGTAGATACTGGTAGGTGCAAATACACCCCCACCCCCGTGGAGTGTCTTCTTTTTTGAATGTTCAAATATGGTAACTCTAGGTTGGTAGGGGAAGGAAGAAAGAAAATGGAGAGGGAAAGGGAAGTACAGTAGGAATCAGGATGGGTTTAAGAAAAGAGGAATTTCAAGTCCAGTTTCCCAGCCAACATTTTAAATTATTTTAAATTATACCAACCTGAAATTGTTTCTCATTATTAGAAATGTAAAGATATTTCATAGCTTTATCCTTGTGGTTTGCACTTTATATCTAACTTCTAGACTTAAGTGCTTGAAAATGTCATTAACTTTTTTTTCTTTTTCTTACTGGTAACAATAAATCATATATTCAGTACATCGGAAAGTCTGGAAATAGTTAAGTTCATCTGCTAAAGTTACAGAGACCATTAATGAAGTGGAAGACTGTTGCAGCTAACACCAAAGCAGGGGGCATCACACATTGCCATGCAAATAAATGTTTTGAGCATTTTTGATGCTTCTCTAGGGCTCCAGTATTCATTCACTATGTGTTTTATTCAATAGATTAACAAGAATGTGTGACTGTTCTTTTAAAAACAGATGGAGACCTTCATTAATATGTATCCTCCCTCCGCCAGGAGTCTACCATTGCCAAGGTAAGGAAGTAGGAAAGTAATATGAAAAGATAAGCTACTGGGGAGTATGTGCATGGGGAGGAAGGGGGATCAGATCCGGTTTATAAGTAGCTCAGTTGATCTCAATGGAAGCAATCCTGACTGAAGAAGATAATTCAATTCCTAAAGGATGATATTGTGACTTATTGAAAGGACAGCTATAAAACCAACAAAGTAGTACATTATATTGCTGGCTAAGAGAGTTTTATATATATATATATATATATATTTAATAAAGAGAAACAGCATCTTTATCCTCTTAATATGTCCCCTCCTCTGCATTAGGCAGGATATTAAGTTATAGTCTTATGCAACAGCAAAAAAGGCTATTATTGGATCTCCTTTCCCATCCACTTTGCCACAGGCTATGGCTGACTGTTATTTGCTAAAAATACCACTCTGTTCTGTAGAGAACCCATATAACACTGACGGCAGAAGGTAATGCTGTGGCCAACATGTGTAAAGGCAACTTTAGCACATATATCCTCCAACCAGCATGTTTTCTAGAGCATCAGGCAGCAGCACTTTTACAGATACAGTAGCAAAAATACTGGCACAAAATGCCAAACAATTAATACTCCTAAGGGTAAATTTTCCCCACTTTAATTATATTGATGGAAATGTATTGATGGTGGCTAGAACAGTCAGGATGAGATAAGGGAAAAGAAAATAAAGATAGAAAGGAATTAATAGCAGGTCACCACAAAGGAAAGTTTTGACTGTAATTCACTAGAGGTAAGACTGGGGATCACTTTCCCCCCTAATTATTACAGTCCGGCAATGGGTGGCACAGCTTGGCATGACTGAATTATATTTGCAGAGCAGATTGCCAAAATAATTCAACATAAGAGCAATCAATCTGTAATCAGTCTCCTCTGATCTAAATAGGTGTTTTCTTGTTCAGTCAAGAAGGTGAGAGGTTTGAGACCTAGCTAGCAACAGGATTTGCTTCAGCAATAGGAGCTTGTTTATTTGGATGTGCACATTTGACTTAGAATTGTTCTGCCAAAATAAGTTCCTTTTTCATCCCCAGTATTGACTATTATCTGTTCTCATAAATTGTTTCTAGCTCTTTACGCAACATAAATTCATCATGCATTCAGTGCATTTGCATTCTGATATTATTCTTTCCTAAATGGTTTTGTTGGCTGGCTACTGACCTCTCAATGTGTCTTATTCTTTCCTTCACACTATACTTATTTACAGTGTATGATTTGCCCAGAATCATTTAAAATATAATAAATGTATATAGCATCTTTTCCCCCATCTAGTCAAGCCCTGATGCTACCACCTTTATTCTCATGCCATGTTACCTTACTCCTCAAGTAGTCCCATTGGAATAATTCTACACAAGGGCTGCACATCAGGTTCCATGTATTTCAATGAATGCTGTCTATTTATTTCATGAGCCTTGCTAGAGCAAAACATTGCTGTATTACTGTACCTGTGAAACCAGTAACTTGAGAACATAACAGGAAAATAACTTGCTATTGGATATATTAGACTCTATGGAATCAATCAAATATTTTTGATGAATTAGCCTGGGATTTTCAAAGGAGTCTTCCAAGGTATTGAGGTGCCTAACGCATATATAACCCACACAGCTCCTGGGTGTGGTGTTCTGTCCCACCAAATGGCAGAGAGAGAGAGAGCGAAAGAGTGAGATATGAGTCTGCTCTACAGCCTTCGTTAACAAGCATATGGCTTTTAGCTCATGCAGTAGAGGCTCATGCACTAAGCTCCAGAGATCCCAGGTTCAATCTCACCCGTCAATGACCGGGGTCCGTCGGTGTTACACACAGAAGCTAGGTGGCTAAATCTCTTTGAGGATCTTGGCTTGGATGTCTAAATCCATTAAATTACTGCAGGAGTTATTTTATTGTTTGGGAGGCACTGTATTATAAGCCCCTGTCACATGTCATAGAGTCATAGAGTTAAGGTCAAAAGGTACTACCAGGTCATCTAATCTGACCTCCTGTATATCACAGGCCACCAACAACCAAACACCCAAAATTAGACCGAAGTATTACAGCTCACAGTAGACTAAACTATATTTGCCACGGGCAGAGAATAGAAGAGATCAAGTTACACCAGTGCCTTAGGTCCCCACAGTGTCAGGGAAATGATTAAGTGAGAAATACCTTGATAATTCTAGCTAGTGAGCTACACCCACATAACCTAACTTCTCTAACTTGACTCCATGTTCATGTCTATAGGCCACAGGTAGCAGTAAGCAAAAGTAGCAGGTAGATCATACACAGATCATAAAGAATTAGGAACAAGATGGAGCAAAGGAACAGGTTTGTCATTGACTTCTAACCAAACACCTGTATCTTGAAGATAAGATCTACTGACATTATACTATGAACTAGTCTACACAAGGGCACTCAGGAAAATTAACCCAAATTAACTAAATCTGTGAATTTAAAGGGATTAGTTAAATTGCATGAAACCCCTGTGTGGACACTCTCATTCAGAATTAAAGTGGCTTTAATTCAGTCTGGCTTTTATGAACTAAAGTAAATCAAATTAAAACTGCTTTAATTCTGACTGAGAGTGTCCACACAGGGGTTTCATGCAGTTTAACTAATCTGTTTTTAATTCATATCTTTAGTTAATGTGGATTGACCTTTCTGTAGGTTTCTATGACTATGCTGAATTATTACAAACCGTTATTGTTACATGTACAAGTAAGACTTTAAACCGCTAACTAAAAAATAACTGTTCAACTACCAGCACATTCACAATTTTCCACATTAAGAATTGATAATAATAATAATGCTGAATTTCCACATTTGTATGGCATTAAGAACTGAAAGGTGTGGCTTTATATACAGCGTTTCCTAGCAGAATGAAAAACAGCAGTTCAACAGGAAAAGGGTCACTGTTAGGCTTTGGGGCAGCTTGTGTTATACTATAAACAGAGAAGGCAGATGGCAGCAATGGAAACAATTGTGATCACTCCAGCCTGTGTTTCTAGCATCTGTCATTGCTGCATGATGTTAACAAGACTGCAGCATGAATTACCACTGTGCAGAGATCAGCAAACAGGTATACACTGCAGTACTATTATTCTAAATCCTTAAGTGCATTATAAGAAGTAAATAGTGTGATTACCCACTCAAATATAGCTTGCTTATCGATGCACATCACATAGAAATAATAGGTCTGAATCCAAACCGCTCTGAACTTTGAGGGTGACTGAGAGCCGAACCTAGATCTGGTTCAGATTTTCCAAACTGGCACCTCTCTGTATAATGGGCCAAATAAAAACCGCAGTTACAAACATCTCCAAACTTGGGAGATGTTTGTAACTGAATGACATCAAGGGCCAGATCTTCAGACAACATAAATAACCATAACACCTGGATCTGGCCCCTGAATTTTGTGGCTGGATTGCTTCTGTAATAGTGCACATAAGAAAATTCAGAAAAACGTCTCTTTTACCAAATGGTGGTAGGCCTCAACCAGAGCCTGTGGAAGTTGAGAATCTTTCCATTGACCTCAATGGGTTTTGGATCGTGTGAGTTTAGTCGTGCGGCTCTTACTCATATAAATCATCCCATTGAAACTGATGGGACTACATGTGTGATTTATGTTTGCAGGCCCTAGCCCTAAATTCCATTTAAGAAACACATTGCTACCAATAAATGAGCAATATATTACCACTCCTTGCCTAAAACACCGCTGCTTTCCAAGATAATTTATTTTATTACCAAATTCATTTCAGGATCTTTGGTGTATTATTTTAGGACCCTTATTTACTTGAAAGATATGGAAAGCATGGAATAGCTGCTTTTAAAAGATTTGATGTTAGACTGAAATGGTTTTGCAGAGTGACTAAGAAATTAGTAGTTTAATTGTTCTCCTTTAATGTCATCTGAAAGGCTTCATTAATCTAAGAAGCTGACACCAAGATCATTATTGCAAAACAATTAGAATGAAAACACTTTCTGAATACATTTTAAATCTATCTGGAGGAAGGGTTTTTTTCGCTAGAACACATGTGATCTGCTAGCCAGTTAGACATCAATAATGAAGCTAGTGATGCCTGGTAGAGCTAGAGAATGGTTTGTTTCATCTCATCATGAAGGAGTTTATTTAAAACAAACACACAAATCCCTTAGCAGGCAACCCAATGACAAATTTGAGAGCAAGCAATAATAATGATAAACAGTTTTATGTGGTGCGTTCTCATTCATTCAAAGCACTTTAAAGAGATTCGGATCATTATGTGCATTGTACAGTTAGAGACTATTGGGTACACACAGATTTGTGACTGGCCTTATTCACTGTCTGCTTTCCCCACTTGCACTTCTGGACCCTTCTGCGATGTGAAATATCTCCTATTCCATTGTGTAGAGATCAGTTATAATGCAAAGAGGGAATGTGGTCCTGTGGATTTGTAAGCTCTCTGGGGAAGGGACCATCTCTATGTGTCCAAACAGTGCCTACCACAATGAGGCCCAATCATGAGTGGAATGCTAGATACTATCGTAATATAAATAATAATATGAAGACTGGTAGAGCCTAGCTCAGAGACAGCTGAGCTCAAGGTAAGCATTAAGGTAGAGACCACTGCAGAGTGATTAGGCATGGATAAGGAGATATCTGATTGATTAGCTGATCATATTGAAACCAGGTGAAATAAATTATTTCAAATTAATTGGTCAGGAGGTGAGGAAATCTTCTTTAAAACAGACATCTGGTCATTTTTATTCAGAAGAAACAAACTTCAATTCCTTGGGGATGGATGGACGGACAGACAGCAATCTTGGTGAGGAAACCATGGCTTCTTGTGTGAGAATAGCACTAACCTGAGACTAAGGATGAGGTTTTGAGCAAGGAGAGGACATGGGGGACAGGGCTAATAAACCATTACCATGAGGTATTTTATAAGGTTTGTGGTAAACCCAGGACAAACAGCTACAGAAGGGGGGTACTAATTAGTCCCAGGGGATTAAAAGGCCCCTCTCTATCCACTGAGGAGAGAGAACCATGGGGCAATAAGGTTCATGGAAAAGGAGTTGCTAGGGAACCAATTAGGTTCAGCTGACTCCAACTACTTGGGACCTTTTTAAACCCTCCCCTGGGTGGTAGGAGAGGGGAGCAGGGAAGTTGCCAGTAGGCTGTTTGCAGCAAGACACCAGATCTTGCCATCAGAGAGGCTGCACTCGTGCCCCAGAAGGGAAGGAAAACAAGCACAAGGGACTGACTGAGGAGAGGAGTAGCAGGACCTTGTGCCACCTGTAAGGATTTGCCTTGCCCCAAACCTGAGTCTCCAAGGCTAAAAAGGACTGAGCCTACTGAGGCGAACAAGGTATTTTGCCACAGTTTGTACAGGGTCTGGGCAGGATTTATGGTGAACTCTGTGCTTTTGAAAGATGTAGGATTGACAGCAACAGAACTGAAACCTTCTCTTTATTTACAGAGCAGATATAGCAGAAATAGTATTATACAAACCTTACCTTTTCTCATCAACATTTTTTAGTTCTTGTTGGAGAAACTACTTCTACTGGCAGGTTAGTTCAGATTTTGTGCCCATTCAATCCTTTGCTTCTGTACTTGGCCTCTAAACTACCAACAAGGATGTCAATTAGTGACAGTTCTTCAAAGAAGCAATTTGTTGTCCTCCAGCAGCAGCCTAGAAATAAAGTAAAAAAGCCTTGAAAATGATCAGTTATCCAACACAGCCACTTTCCACTTAATGTTGATTTCTGCTGTCATTCACAAAGTGGGTGGCAGTTTATTCTTGCTGGCAGTAGGCATAAACTATCAACCTCTTGGTTTGAGAAAGCAAAAATCAATTTAGAAAGGAAAGTGGCCTGAGCAAGATGACAGATCATTTTAAAGGCTTCACTTTATCTTTCAGTCCCTGCTGGGACAAAGAGCAATAACAAGGCTTGTTTGTTGGTTTCATAATGAAAGCACCCCACTCTATCCTAACCCAGTTACCACATGCCTAGTTTACCTCCTTGCAGCTATTTCCTTCTCTTATTGATTAAAGCATGGTCCTATTTTGAAGCCTATTTTGCTCCACCTTAAATCTGAATTTCCACCATGAAAGGAGGTCTGGCATATTTAATTTAAATTAAATAAAATTAAAACAAGGGCTTTTTTAAAACTCAAGTCATGAAGCCCAGTACAGTCAGTGGCCACACTGCAAGGTATGAATGTCAGCAGCTGTTTCTTAAACTCGGCAAGGGTAAAACTATGTGGAAAATGAGAGAGGAAATATATAGAGGTGAAAATAGATTATTGTAATGTGCTTTACATGGGACTACATTTTGAAAGCACCTGGAAACCAAGGCTTGCTCAAAAGGTGGCTGCCTATTTGTTAAGCAAAGTTTCATGCTAAAAGCATACAGTGCCAGTACTATGAAATCCACTTGCCTGCCAGCTTCCAAGTGGAGAGCAATATCCTGGTTCTAACCTAAGAAGCATTTTGTGGTTTGTAACCTTGCTACCTGAGTGACCATCTCTCTCGCCAGAAGATATTTCCACAGTGGAGGTGCTTGAGCTGGAATTTGCTTATTATAAATGTGAAGGAGTTGCTGGCAGTGTGTTCTCCAACCAGACTCCTTAACTGTGGAATGTGATTAGCACATGGAGAGATTTTTATAAGATGGGAGAATAAAAAGATTAGGACTGCTTAGTTTAGAAAGAAGGGGAATGAGATTCATGGGTTATAAAGCCAGATGGAACCATTGTGATTACCTAGTCTGACCTTCTGTAAACTCGGCTCTGCATTGACCAGGAATCAAACCTTTGCCTCTTACATGAGAGGCAAGAATTCTATTACTGAAGCACCAATGGGAACATAATAGAGAGGGGTAAATTTAAAAATGATAGGAGGTAATTTAGGAGCTCTGATTCACCTTCCTCCGTTATACAAGAATATGGAGACATTCTAGGAAACTGAAAGGCAATAAATTAAAAACTTAATAAAAGGAACAACTTGTTTACAAAATACGTTAACCTCTGGGACTCATTGCCACATGTTGTATAGGATTCAAGAAAGGATTACACATTTATATGGATGATGAAAACAGCCACAATTAAACTAAAAAAGTAGACGGGACAGAAACATTCATGTTTCAGAACATTTAGTTAAGAATTAGCTGGTAAGTTACTGTTTTGAATCTGTATGACAGTTCCATGTCCCTAACATTATTAGCAGCAGGAACCTGACATCTTTATGTCTGCAGCAGAAGAGAATAGATAATCACTAGTGATGAATGACAATCAAAATGTGCCTTACTCCCAGTATGATATAGTGTAAATCACTTATGTTGTGAACTAAATCCTTCTGAAGGCAATGGAAGTTTTCCCAGTCACTTCAACAGGCTTTGAATCTGGTTTCTGAACTCTGTTTCTACTCTGTAAAATAGTATATGCTTACATATCAGATGTGCTCCCTTTGTTTGTATTCAGAGACATACCTGTTGGCTTTAGAAATAAAAATAAGTTTTTAGCTGCTTCTTGCTCCTGTTAGTGTTTCTGATCTAGCACAGTTGAGAGAAATCTAGCAGGTTTCTTCTCCTCTTTGTGCTTCATCAACAAATTAGGTTTTTTTTAAGTTCCAATCTCTTATACTTGCACAAACCCATTGAGGCAATGGGGTTGCACAGATGTCACCAAAAGTCTTATATGGCCTATAGAACATTTTTTTTAACTGATGCATGTGATGATGGATGAGAGGAAAAAAGAACTCTGATTGATTCCCAGCTTCCAGGTTGAATTGCACCTATGGCATGGCAGTTGTCATTTAATACATTCAATCCTGAATTATTGAGATGCAATAAACATGAAACCCTATAAAGTTTACATTTTTCCATAGTCACCTTTTGAAAGACAAGTGTACTTTAGGGAAGACCAACGGGACAGTGTCAGACCTTCCTCTTGAAATCTGTACAGTCTACAATGCATCCTACAGAATGTGGAAAAATCTGGAATGTTTAGACAGCGAGCTACTAGGGAGATGGTCAGATTTGCTGCTCCCCTTGTGCAGCAATATTAAAGTTGTTGGTGTTGTTTCTTCTTTTACGATAGTATTAAAATGGGCCCAACATGTTTTGTGGATTACATGCTACCCCTTATATGATGCACACTGCTCCCTGAAAGTGTCCAGACTAACAATACTCATATCATGCATTGATGGATTCTCCATCACGTAAGGTCTTTAACTCAAGATTGGCTATGTATCTAAAGATCTACTGTAGCTCTATCAGAAGTTCTGGGCTTAATGCAGGAAGCACTTAATGAAATTCTATGGCCTATGCTATGCAGGAGGTCAAACTAGATTATTCTAATGCCCATGACTATTTGCTGGCATTGAAATCTATCGTGAAATCCTGGCCCCACTGAAGTCTAAGAGTTTTGCCATTAACTTCAATGAGATCAGGATTTCTTTCTATGAAATAAACAAGTTATTTGACTTCAGATAAAATGTGTTTATTTAGCTGTATTTTGCATACAAGTATCAGTACTATTTTTTGTTCAATCTTTTCTCAAACTACTTTAGATCACATGCTTTCATAAACACTCCATGTGTATTTAAGTGTCTGAGCACTACCGCACTACATTTCCATTACAAACAGAAACAAAGATACTCGTTGCAAAAGCCCATGTTTAACCAAGTTAGGATGGAGAATTAAATAGAGGGCCAGATCCTCAGCTGCAGTAGATCAGCACTGAAGCTAATGGAGTTATAGTCATTTATACTGGCCTGGAAAACTCAGGAAACATAAGGCAACTATATCTCAGTCACATTGCTTGTACATATTAAGGAATAAGTTTAACAGCATATCTAATAATAAAATAATGACATACGATTCACATTGAGGCTTAATGAATCTGTTATTAACCAATAGGGGATGCTTTGTCTTTAAAATTCCTAATCTCTGTCCCTGCTGTGTGTCAGAATCACCTCCCTTACAAACAGATTTTCTCTGTTTCTAATGGCTCTCCTTGCTTATGAACTAGGAAGAAGTCAATTCAATTGAAAGGAAAAAGAAAGCGCTATAAAAGTAAATTGTTTCTTCTTTGTTCACCAAAGCTTTCTTTTTCACTGCCCCCACCATTCTTAACATAAAACCAAAATTCCCAATGTAAAGAATACTCTGAATAAATGCCATCAAGCTTTAAAATTTGTTTTTCATTCAGACCATAAAGGGCAAACAACAGTGAGCTTGTGAAATTGCCCGAGAAAGCAGAAAGAGGCTGGCTCCTAATAATGAGAGTATTTTGAAAACGGCTCATTGCAGCTCTAAGTCCATAGAGAACTGTTCAGCTTGTCACATCTCTAATGGTGAAATAGGCTGTTAATTTTTTTTCTTATTCATTTTCAGCCCAATGCTTAACTTTGGGCTGTGTATGCAGAGGCAATCACATCACAGAGACAGAAGTGATAGCACCTCTCCAGATTACTTCAATGAGAATTTTTTTCCAGAAAAAGGAGTCCAGAACTGGACTCAGGTGAAGATATGAATTAATGATGATAAAGGCTGGATTCTTATCTGGCATATATGGCTGTGTTTCAGATGTCCAAAACAATAACAAGGAAAAGAGCAATCCATCTGGCCAAGTGACATTTATCTATCAGGCTAAAGTATTTAGAAAAGAAAATTTATGTGCCAAGGTTATAAAGATGCTAAAAGACACTATTTAATTATCTCTCAGTTGAGCAGAGAAGTCAAGAAAGAGCACTATATGGGACTAATGGACCAGCAAAAATGCAAAGTACCATTCAGCACTAAAGTAATTGGGCAGAACACAGAAAGAGACCAGGATAAATGATTACTTCATTAATTTTAAAATTAAAGGGCAAGAGAAGGCAGTCACTATCATAGTGTTATTAAGGTAAAACTGGCTAAATCAGCACAATTTAAATGTAAAGATGTCATCCAATGCCTACCAATTTGGGAAGAGCATAAGATAAAGTAATTCAATGTAGCTTTAACAATCAAACTATATAGATCAGTATTTTCATCTAAGAGATTTCTAATTTATTGTAGCCTTGGTTTAATGCACTGTCTTGTGTGTACTATCAATGAGCCTACCTCAGAAGGTTCAGAGCTTGGGTTCAGTTCAGACAAAAGTTTGGATGCTGTAATGCTTTGAAACTTTCTAAGCTTGCCAGTAGATCCCATGGCCCTTCTTTCCCATACAAGTCTTCCATAGAAACCATTATCTGCTTTTCCACACAACTCCTGGCCCCACCCTCTTCACCCGCTCTTTGCAACAAGGCCCAACGCCTCCTGCCTCCTGAGTTGTCTTTTTAAGGGGAAATGTAGTTGCTAGGTGCTATCTTCAACATGGGTGTCTCATTTTCAAAATCCAGAATTCCCCTATGAGAGTTTGTGATGTCTTCTAAGAAATCTGTTCATCCTCCCACTAACTGATTTGTCTGTAAGCTCTCCTCCTGGTTCCATTTACAACATTAAAATGGCTCACCTCCACAAGTTCAGCATGTGGTTGAGAAAGTCCTGAACATAAGAATGGCCATACTGCGTCAGACCAATTGTCCATCCAGCCCCAACAGTGGCCAATCCCAGGTGCCCAAGAGGGAGTGAACCTAACAGGTAATGATCAAGTAATCTCTCTGCTGCCATCCATCTCCACACTCTCTGACAAACAGAGGCTAGGGACACCATTCCTTGCCCATCCTGGCTAATAGCCATTAATGGACTTAACCTCCATGAATTTATCTAGTCCTCTTTTAAACACTGTTATAGCACAGAAGATCCTGCTCTCTGTTCCTTCATGACAACACAGAATTGGGGGGGGGGGGAGGAATTTCACCCAAAACATTGTGGGGGGTTTTTTGCCAAAAATGCAGATTTGGGTCTATCTAAACATTTTGCAAATTCATGTCAAATTTACTGAATTGTTTTCATTAAGAAAATCAGAAAAAAATCAATGTTTAGTTTCTACATTTCAAAAAATTTGATTTTTTCAGTTTGAAATGTCTTTCATTTAGAATTTTATTTCACTTTTATTTTTTTAAAAGATTGTAAAAAACCCTCAAAACCAAAACATTTATTTTCAGGTCAAACAAAACATTTTATTCAACCCCTAATGAATTTTTGTTTTTCTATTTTCTTTTTTTGGTTCAGCCTCCAAACCAGAAAAACTCTCACAGCTTTAGGACAAAGCTTTTGAACATAAGAAATGACAAGATTTTTTTGGAGGGAGGAAGTGGGGATAAGATATTCTTTTCTTCTGTGTTCTTTTGCCCATGAATTGCCCTAGAACATTCTTTTCTATTAAAAATGCTTGCAAAGGCTTGAGTACCCTTGAGCCTCCCTCACAAATAAAATATTATTACTGGAACTTGTAGTAAGTAGCTCAAGTGTTATAAAATCCTAGAACAACTACTGTAGCTCTTGCAGTCCACAGGCAACAGCGATTTGCTTGTTGCAAAAGTATTTAATATGCCTTATATTCAATCTAACATGTCTGACAGACTAAAACGTCATTTACTAATATTACATCCTGGTTGTGACATTGAAATGTGGCATCTCTTGAGACTAAAAGCCTTAAGGCCTGTGCATTTTATGCTTAATCTGTTATCAACAGCACTTTGTTTCCTCTTATACTTAACAGTGAGTTGCAGAAGAACAATAAGTTTATGCTTCCTATTGATGGACACGATGGTATGTAATGACTGCCAGCTTTGCAATTTATTACCAATAATGCACCTTGACTTTTCATTTAAATGTTATACAAACAATTGCACAATAAAATGACAAATGGAGAACATTCATATTCCAGGCTATCATTCAAATAAAAGTTTAGGAGGAAAGATGGTATAAATACATAGACATAGATGGACAGATAGGAGGAATTGGATAAGACTCAGATGAGATGATAGATAGTGGTGATTTGCTGGCAAATTTTTAAACGAGGTTTTCCTTAAAAATTTCCTGTTCATTGGGTGATACATGTGACATTCTCTGAGTCCAATACTCTATCATGCATCTCCTCAAATCCACCACCATTTCCATACTGTCCCCTGTACCTCAGAATTTCAGTCCTTCCCCCTACAACACCTGGTCCAATACCTCTTGATCTACTCTTGCTATCTTCTGTATGCTTTGTAAAGGCTCCCCTAAGTGGCTCCCCTTCCTGCTAGTTGTTCCTCCCACCTGCAGCAGCAGTGGTAGAAGGCGAGTCCTCCTGCAGCCTCTGCCTTTTGAAATGATTGGTTGCCTGGGGAGCAACTGATAGGCTGTGTGGCCAGGTGGAGAATGGATAGGATTGTTTAGATTTTTCTAAAGTCAATGACATCAACAGGAACAGAGTTAGGCCAACCCTGAGTGCTTATGCAAATCTCACCCAAAGGCTTTATGAAAACACTATACATAATATGTGATTCACAGCATAAATACATGTATTCTTCAGTCATAAAAGACCCTCACATTGTTTGCAATGTAAGCGTTGTAATTCTGTATTTGAACCCAGTCACAGAATCCCCAGTCCATTAGCTAGTTAGGCATGCCTCTCTTTTGTATGTGCCCTGTGATAACAACAACATACTTTTAACAGCATATTTGTTACTCCAGCATGTGGTCTGTTACAAAATTTTGACAAAACCAAAAGTTCTTAAGTCAATTGACTGACGCTGAGCTGGCTAGACAGAGTGCAGTTCTTTAGTGCTCAGAGTTCTCTCTGATGTTGCCCATGATTTTACTTTCACAATTTTCCATTTTGATGCAACCAGCTGTGATACAACCTTCTTCTCAAACATAGACATTTGGTAAAAGTCTGGATCTGCCATTCTAAATATGAAAAGAGGCAGAAATGCATTCTCTCACCTATCCATCAGACTCCTTCACATTCTGGGCTTGTTGTCACCATTGTATTTGGGATTAGGCATGTTGGCTATGTATTGGAAAAGTCCCATACCTGGTCTGAAGGACATTTTTGATTTTATCTTTCCAATTCTTTTTGGTCAATTAGATGACATATTATGCCTACATTTGGAAACCAGGGATCCTACAAGATCTCCCACTGCAGAATTTGCAAACTCCCAAACATCCATCCATTTCTGCCATCTTGGATTACCTACAACTAAACATGGAATTTTCATGGTGGCTTTTGAAGTACTAGAAGCACAAGTTTGGTTTTAAACTATATCGATAAGCATGGATAATTCTCAAAAGAGAGCTAATAAAAGTAAAGCACAACTATTGAGTAATCAGATCTTGTAATCAAAGCTTTCTACACTCTAAAGTTTCTTTGGCAAAGGCCCTGCAAGACCTTATATCACTTATTTGCAACAAAATATGTAACACACACTTTTATATGTTTCAGCTGGCCTCACATTTTATTGGTCTGCAACATAGAGATCTTCCTCAAACTCCTCCTCAGGTAAAGCACATATAGATGGTATTTGTGGCACTTTAGAGACTAACAAATTTATTAGAGCATAAGCTTTCGTGAGCTACAGCTCACTTCATCGGATGCATCGATTTTTTGCGAATACAGACTAACACGGCTGCTACTCTGAAACCTGTCATAGATGGTACTGTGAGTGTGCTGATGGTGTGTTCTAATTAGGGATGACCTGGATCTGGAAAACCAGATCCAAACACCCTTCAGTTCTGGAGAAGTTTGAATAAAGTTCAGATTCTGGATCTGCATTGTACAACTCAGGCCTATCTCAAATTGAAATGAGGAAGCTGAATGATAAATCCTAAGGAACCTGTACTAATGGTCCAAAGCACTACAATTTAAAGTTGTGTGGTCCAGCATTTTTGTCCAGTACTGTGGTATTTTAAGTTATTTTTAATCAAGACAATTTAAAGAGAGATATTGAAAAAGGGAAGCATCCTGTGACCTTAGGCATCTGTCACACTTGCATTCATTTTAATACAGAGCTATTTAAATTGTGACTTGAAATGAAAGGGCAAGAGATTGAGCTGTGGCTGCAGTGCATTCTATTGGTCTGTCATGTCAGTTTAGGGTGAAAGATAACATTTTCTGTACCTGTAAGGTTCTCTTAAAAATTAATCTGTGTTGCTTATTGCACTTCTATACATACTTTGTGTGAGTGTCAGTCAAGGGAGACTGTAGAAGGAGATTCAATTTTTTTTCAGTGACATGAGTTTCTAAAAGTTTGAAAAACCTCAACACCATATTTTTCAGGTCATTGTTTGTTTGCTTTTTTTTTAAAAAAAAGTCTATACCTGTTATGCTGAAAACTTAAACAGGCTCTAAAATGTTGCATTTTGAAAATATTTAGGAACACAGCTTTAATCTGTTAGATTAAAAATTGGAGAAGGTGTGACAGAACAGGGTACAATCCAGACTAATGAATAGCTGTGTCATTCCTGCTTTACAATGCCTTGCTGAACGGGCTCCCACTTGGGCTGCTCACAAACAGCCTTCTAGCATGCAAGCTGCACCCTGAGTATGTATTTGTAACTACAGCCTGCCAGCCACATTTTGGTTATGCTCTAGTTCTCACCAATCTTGGTTATATTGCAGGTGACTCCAACAGTCCCCCAGATTTCCTCTTAGATTTCCCCTCAGAAATCTATGTCCTGTACTAGCCCTCTCCTGGGCAATGCAAGTTGTATTAACTCTATTATTTCTATTAAAGAAATAATGTGCACAGAACTTGCCACCCCAAATGGACTTTCCCAAACACTTCAATTTAAACATGTTGTATTAGATAAAACAATAAAATAAGTTTATTAACTACAAAGAAATTTGAAGTGAGTGCAAGTAATGAGGCAAAGTCAGAAATGGTTCCAAGAAAAATAAAGTTTAAAATGCAACTTAACAAACTATGTTAAATTCCAAGCAAAGTTTTCTCACCGCATATTTTCAGCAGTCTTAATGGCCAGACTTCTTAGGTCAGGACATCTTCTATCAAAGTCCAATGAAGGCTTCCTTTGTTGCATGAGGTGCAGAGAATGCAATGGGTAGGGAGAGCAAGAGGGGTCCAGTGGGGTGTTTGTACCTCCTTTTTATAGGCTCAATCACACTCTTGAAAAACATTTCCAGTTGGGTATCGGGAGACAAAAGCTATGTGGAAGGATGTTACCTGATGCCTTTTCCTCACCTGTTTGAGCTTCCTTTGTTTCCCTTCTTGCTTGATTCATCGGGTTACTGCTTAAATGTAAATCAAACAGAGCATACATTCCTTTGTTTAGGACAGACCTGTCTGCCAAACTCACTTTGGGCAGGGCTGTATGTTTAATAACATCACACAGGGGAATCTTAAAACTTCACATACAATGTCACCACACACATTTTGAGGACAATAATGACCAGCAGATTATGAATTTTCAAATTATACCTTAAAAGGCATACTTTTTACAGTAGCACATGGGGTGTGAATACAGGGATGTGCTCTGTCACAGGAGGATCTTAGGATTTAATCCTATATACTGTATTAACATCACTATCACAGATACCATTCTGAACAAACTACACAGAAACAGGTAATGTTTCCAATTATGCTCCAAGCACATCACTGTCAACCCCAATGTACACACAAAAAGGATATTAGAAAAATAAGGACTCTAATGCTGACCTTTTTCTACATATGCAAGGAGTGTGCATTAATGAGCCCTTACAATATTTAAACTATATGACCATCTTTTTGTGGCTTTGAGTTTTTCCTTCTACTTTTAAAACAACTTAGTAAGGAGAATACATGCCATTAGTTGTTTTGAAATAGGTGCCCCACTTCCTGTTTTTCTAGTATCTCCAATGCTTTTGGAACCATCTACTTATCTTTCAATTTCCTATTTTAAGAATTATACATGATTAATGTATAAGAACATTGTATCTTTAAGAAATATTAAATTGTATAACCTCCTGCTATATTAAGACTAGACTAAGCATTGCCGATAAGGTCCATTCATTAACAATTGATACTAAAGGGACACCAAATGGACTAGATATCTAATCTAGTCATTTTCAAATAATTGAGGTCAATATATTTTCAGGCACTCTCTTTGGCACTGAGTCTTCCTGACAATTTTGTGGTTTCACAATCACATTCTACCATATGTAAAAGTGTTTTTCAAAATGAAAAGAATAAAATGTTTCCTCTGATCTTTTTCAGTTACAGTAATTTTAGTTGGAACATATACCAAGAGGAGATAAAAACATTTCAGCCAGAAGTATAATTTTTAAGTTGTTGGTGCACCTATAACAAAATGGTTTGTACTTTGCCCCCAATTTGAGAAGATTTACTAATTTTGTGTATGCTATTTTCCACTGAAATCGTGCATACAGTTAAGCATATGCATAAGAGTTTACTGGTGAAGGGCCTTTATTATCTCTAGGTAATTATATACCCCTCCCAATAATACCATCATTTCTGAGCATCTCACAGGCCTTAATTAATTTATCCTCACTACATTCCTATTAGTAGTAAAGCATTATTATTCCCATTTTACAGACCGAGCAAAGGCACAGACAGCCTGGTCCAAGGCCCTTTAAAGTCAATGGAAAGCTTCCCATTGATGTCAGTGAACTTCAGATCAGGCCCAGAGAGATTCAGCGACTTACCCAAGGCCACACAGGGAGGAGGTGGCAGAGCCAGAAAGTGAATCCAGGAAGTGAATCTTGAGTCCCCATCCATTCCCTTAACAATTAGACTGTCTTTTTTTTTTTTAAATGAAAATTCTAGCAACGCTATGTATGTAACTACAATTAATTATATTTTATAATTTTAAAGGAGACAAATTACACTAATTGTTCACTTAAATCATGCAAAAATCCATAAAACAGGGCATAAATGAGGTCAGGAAAGGACCTTTAAATTGTATAGCAGCATTTTTGAAAAATGTTCTTAATAGTGTATTCTTATGAACTCACACAAATAGTTCTTTTCAATTCTTTAATGAATGTGGTGGCCTATAAAGGAAACCCTGTCAAAAACCTGTATTTCAGCTCCCATGTGGGACATCTTTTAAAAACAAACCTGAACTCTTGTGACTCAGACTGGAACTTCAGTCCCAGATTGGCATCTCCAAATAGATGGGAGCAAGTTCAGCTGTCACACTGGATGGAATGATGGAGCCATTGAGGTGAATGGAGCTGTAACTGTGTAGCATCAGTGTAAAGTGACAGCAGAATCAGATACGTAAGTAGCAACAATGTGCATGAATAAAATCCATGTTCTAACAGACAAATCATTTTGTCTTAGCTTAGGAAATGTTAGTTTCAAGAGATGGCCAAAATAGGGATAGGAAATGGTTTTCTTCTTACAGATTGTGAATAAACTATATGAGAGAGAGGGGAAATTAGAAAATGTTTTTGTCTCATAGAGGATGGCATTATTTGGTGGTATATTGCAGTGTTAAGCATGTCAACACAGCTGCTATTTGGCTGAAGAATACCAAAAGGTAGTGACAATTTGGATGTGCTATGGAGGGCTAAGCTTCAACTTCAGAGTGTGTAGTGGCCACATGTTATGCAGAACCCGATGCACTGTCACCAACATGTTTGGTGTTGACTCTGACAGACTTTCTCGCATGGAGACAGAACCAGTTGTAGACACTCTGACAGAGACATCTTGCTAGGCAAGATCACAGCCACATCCGTGTACTGTGTTTACTTTAGGAGTTATTCCTTTAAATCGGTGGGAGATTATGAAAATCCAACCACTTTTGAAAATAAGTCATCTTATTTGAGTGCCTAAATAAGGATTTAGATGCATAATTTTAGGTACTCAATTTGGCCATATATTATAATGTGTGTATGTGTTATACTTGTTTAATAATAAATATGATAAATCATGGGACTGTTTGATAAATTACATTTATCAGGCAACTGTGACTGCTTCACCTGCACTCTGACCATTAATCTGTGCCTGCTGGGACTTACTCTAATGTTACAAATCAATGTATCAGGAAATGTTTCCTTTCTTCTACCCATTTATTTAGTATTAGACCAAGAACGGGAGATATTGAGTCCTGGACCAGAGATAGGTTTACAGTCTGATATCTCCTTGGTGGTTCGTGAATTAAGAAGGTAATGAGAAATACAGTAAAACATTTTTACATAGCAGATAGCCTAGGTGACAGCTCTGACATGTGACATTCAAATGATAAAATGTCTGTTTGAAAGAATTATGAAACGTTTGATATCATCGGCGGTATATTCCTATCTATTTTAATTTAGAATGCTTCACCCTTGACAGAAGGTCAGATTCATGGAGTGAACAATAAACAGTCTTATCTAAATTAGGTGACGATAAAGTAATTTTACAGCTTTCTCCTGTCACTAGTTTAGCATAAAAATAGCGATATCCTCACTAATGCCTTTATAGTACAGCACATGATTCTTGATAATGTTCACAGTACTGAAGATAAACTGAACTACTCAAAGTTATTTCAAGTACAGTGGCAGTCTCCTAATAAGTTATTTATATTCTAGGTTGCTGCATTACCTAAATATTGTCACACATGCTATCTATGTATAAGGGGGCACCTATACATAAAGAACTCACCTTCAGAAATCATAGAAACACAGAGTGGAAACACGGACCCCCTTCAATACCTCTGTGAGAACTGTGGAATTTGTTTTAGCTCCAGTGGTACTTGGGCACCTGCAAGAGGAGTGCTACTTCAGCAACAGCTCTCAGGAAGGGAGAGTGGGTCACAGGGAGCCCTCTGACTCAGCTGCTGCTGGAGACTCTGGCCCCTAACCAGGAAACCCAGGTGATCATGAGACCATCTGATAAGCATGAAGCCCTCCCTTTGTCTGATCCCATGAAGGGGGATGCTGGGGAGTCTTCCTTAATGTATTTGAACTGTGAAGATGAGTCGCATGTAAGTAAGGTATAAAATATCAAGGGGTTTGGGGCTGTGGGAGCAGAGGATCCAACTGTAGCTGCATAAATCTAAAATGGGTATTTAATGGTGGTTCTTTTCTGAAAATCTCTCAGCAGCTGGGTTTGCGGAGACCCTGAAGATCCTGGACAGCATTAGATCAGAGGATACAGATGTAACAGAACCAAGTTATTTTTGTGTCCTCTTCAATAACTTCTCTCCAGCATGGGCAGTGTAAAATTGAGGACAGATGTATGGCTTTAAGGATGTCTAGAACTATCTAAGCCTGTCATACATGAGTATACAAGAGTTATGCAGTCTATTGTATATGTTTCTGTTAATGGTATCCTTAAACATTGTTTTAGGGAGAAACCTTTTTAAGATTGCAAGGGTGTCTGATAGACATGCTAGGGCAGCCGCATCATGACTGTGTGAACTGGACTTCAGGGGATATAAACTGCAAACTCAAGGCCCTTTGTATTCACCCATATCTGGAAAATTATATGCTATTATTGCCTTAGGTTATTCAATGCAATCTCTACACTTAACCCAAGGAACTTTAGTTCAGAGGGGTGGCCTGGGTAAATGCCATGCAAAATGCTGAAGACCCTTATGGTGTTTTTAACCAAATTTCCAAATCGAAGGATAACTGTTTAATGGTTTATATTGATCACCTGCTCTAGTCAAGAAGTCACAAAACCATGCTTAAGAGAGTGTTTGTGAGGAATCTAAAAGGACTTCATTAGAATACATCTGATGCTGTAAAAATTAATAATTTATTGGCAAATAAAATAACTTTTGAAAAAGCATGTGTGTATCTCTGTGTCTCTTGTTATAAGTCATGGGCGGGCCTTAAGTAAAACAGGGGGGCAAGAAGGGACCAATTGGTGCTTTCATGGATTGTATGTCTTTTAAATAGTTTGTGAGAAACCTGCTATTATGGCTTTAAGAAAAGAGACCTATTTTACAGCAAAAAGCAGAAATGCCTGTAGTAGTATCCAAAGGCAATAAAAGCCTTGTGGTTAAAATAAAGCAAAAGTTGTTATACATCTTTATCAAACATGCCGGTTTGAGCCATGTGCGAGAACAATAGCACTGATTCAAACCCATTGAACTGAATTTGGGACTTTTGGTTCAATCACCCTCAATTGAAATGTAAACATTGGTACAGATATAATAATCCACCCATGATCCCTTAACACCCCATTAGGGTTTAAGATACTATGTAGGGTTGCCAACTTTCTAATTGATAACTGAACACCCTTGCCCCATCTCTTCCTCCAAGGCCCTGCCCCCTACCCCCCCCCACTCTGTCACTCGCTCTCCAACTCTACCCCTGTCGCTCACTCCCACATCACCCAGAACTCACCTGCTCTCTGCAGAGCCAAGCTGGGAGAAGCTGATGCAGAACCTGCCTGCCTGCCCAATCAGGGCACAGGGCAGGGGTCAGTCCCCAGAGTGAGGGGGTGGGGAAATCGGGGCACAACGGGGCAGGGCAGACAGGTTACACACACGTGCACACACACACACCCCGGATGGCACCAGTACCTATTTTGGAGACTTGTCCAGGAGCCAGCTCTCTGTCAGGCTGGAGGACGGGAAGAGCAGCAGCTGCTACACTGAACCGCTCCTCCAAGCTCCAGCAGCAGGTGCTGCTCTTCCCACTACATGTTGGCAGAGGCCGGTTTCTGCAGGTAACTGGACTTCTAGTGTCCAGTCAGCTGTACTGATTGGACTCTGCCAGCTTCCCCAGATGTTCCTAATATTACACTTTGTAATGGCTAAAAAATATTGCTAATTAAATTTGATGAATGTTTCGATTTGGGCAATCAAGGTGACACTCACAAACAGGGCCTGAGACTTGTTTCATATTAAATTAGATTAAAAAAAAACCTTTAAAATGGTTTATTATTCAAACTATCTGACAATTCAAAAAAGTGATCAAGTTTTAAAATTTATTTTCAAAAGTAAATCCCATTCTGCCTCAAACTTGAAAAGTTGCAGGGTGCCACAAACCTCCAGCATCTTTATAAAAATAAGAATGTTGTAAGTAGGGCTCCCAAGTGACTAAAAAAGTTAATCATTGTTAAATAGAATATTTATTTTAAATATTTTTGGATCTTTATTACATTTTCAAATATATTTTCATTTACAACACAGAATACAAAGTGTACGGTGATCACTTTATTTTTATTACAAATATTTGCACTGTAAAAAACCAAAAATTGTATTTTTCAATTAATCTCAAGTACTGTAGTGCAATATCTTTATCATGAAAATTAAACTTACAAATGTAGAATTATGTAAAAAAACAAAACTCTGCATTCGAAAATAAAACAATGTAAAACTTTAGAGCCAGAAGTCCACTCAGTCCTACTTCTTGGTCAGCCAACCACTCAGACAACCAAGATTGCTTACAATTTGCAGGAGATAATGCTGCCTGCTACTTGCTGACAGTGGCACCTGAAAGCAAGAACAGGTGTTCACATGACACTGTTCTAGCTGGTCTTGCAAGATATTTACATGCCAGATGCGCTAAAGATTCATATGTCCCTTCATGCTTCAACCACCATTCCAGAGGATATGCTGATGATGGGTTCTACTTCATAATGATCCAAAGCAGTGCGGACTGATGCATGTTCATTTTCATCATCTGGGTCAGATGCCACCAGCAGAAGATTGGTTTTCTTGTTTGGGTTCTGCAGTTTCCACATCAGTGTGTTGCTCTTTTAAGACTTCTAATAACACCTCGTCCGCACTTCAGCTCCACACCTCGTCCCTCTCAGATTTTGAATGGCACTTCAGATTCTTAAACCTGGAGTCGAGTGCTGTAGCTATTTTTAGAAATCTCACATCAGTATTGTAGCGGGGTGGTTACCCACTCCTGCCCTGTGGGGCTTAAAAGCCAGCCCCGGGAGAGAGCCAGGGCTGAGAGCAAGAAAAGCTAGGCTGATTGGGGAAATGGCTGCAGCTGGGCCATGCCCCAATCAGGCCACAGCTGGGCCTATAAACGAGCTGCTAGGCTGAAGCTTAGCCAGTCTCTCTCTGCAGGGACCTGAGGTAGTAACCTAGATTGGAACAGGGCTGAGGGGGAGAAAAGCCAGGGGAGCTCTGGCCTGGAAACCCCCAGGCTGTGAGGCCTAGATTAGGGCCTATTAGGTACTGGAGTTGCAAGAGGGCAGCCCATGGGTGGACAGAGGCAGCAGGTCCCACCCCCCCTTCCCAGTGATGAGCGGTTGTTACACTGCAGTCTGCCCTGGGGAGTGGGGCTAAGCGATGACTGGCAGTTGCCAAGACTGAGGTGAGGTGGGGGCAGTGGCTGGGGGATCCCTGGGAAGAGGAGATCCTCAGGGATTGTTCGGGTTTACTGCCAGGGGGTAGCATCCCAGTGGGAGGAGGCACCGGGTCCTGGGAGGGAGCGGGCCTAGTGGTAAGGCGGATCACCAGACAGCAGAGGGCGCTCCAGAGGCTGAAACGCTAATTCCTGCAGACGAGCAGCAGGAGGTACCGCTGGGTATGTCCACTCCATTACAAGTACCTTCTTTGCATTTTGTCAAATCTGCTGTGAAAGTGCTCTTAAAATGAACATGTCCTGGGTCATCATATGAGACTGCTATAACATGAAATGTACGCAGAATGCAGGTAAAACAGAGTAGAAGAAATACAATTCTCCCCCCAAGGAGTACGGTCACAAATTTAATTGCTTTATTTTTTTAAACGAGCATCATCAGCATGCAAGCATGTTCTCTGGAATGGTGGCTGAAGCACGAAGGGGCATGCAAATCTTTAGCATATCTGGCATGTAAATACTTTGCAACGCCAGCTACAAAAGTGCCATGCAAACACCTGTTCTCACTTTCAGGTGATATTGTAAATAACAAGCAGCAGCAGTATCTTCCGTCAATGTAAACAAACTTGTTTGTCTTAGTGATTGGCAGAATAAGAAGTAGGACTCAGTGGACTTGTAGGCTCTAAAGTTTTACACAGTTTTGTTTTTGAGTGCAGTTATGTAACCAAAAAAAATCTACATTTGTAGGTTACACTTTCACAATAAAGAGATTGCACTTCACTACTTGTATGAGGTGAATTGAAAAATACTTTATCATTTTTGCAGCGCAAATATTTGTAATAAAAATAATATAAAATGAGCACTCTGCATTTTGTATTCTGTGTTGTAATTGAAATCAATATTGAAAATGTAGAAAAATATCCAAAACATGTAATACATTTCAATTTGGTATTCTATTGTTACAAGTGCAATTAATTGTGATTATTTTTTTTAATTGTGATTAATTTTTGAGTTAATTGTGAGTTAGCTGCGATTAATTGACAGCCCTGGTTGTAAGAACAAACTTCTCCTGACCACACAGTTAAAAGCTGAGGGTAATTAAGGTCTGTTTACTATGGTGGTGCTATGTCCATTTTTATTTAAAAACAAACCAACTTTTTAAGCACAAAAGAAACACGTTTAAAATGAAAAAAACCTAAGACATTCATTGCCAGCTACAAGTCCTCAGCCAGCAGTGTGGGTACAATAACATTCAGGGTTGTTATGAATGGTAATTTACTGCTTAATACTGTAAAAAGGCTAAGTAGTGTTCTATTTTTAATTGCAATAGAAAAAATATTAACTAAAAAATTAACCAAAAAAATTAAAATAAAAAATCAAAATTAACCAGCCCTGTTGTGTAGACAGTTTTTCACCCACAGTCCACAAAAGGGAATGCTTGGGGAGGGATTAATAAATTCATCTGTGTTTATTAATTAAGAGCTGTAGTGATCTAAACAACCAGCTAAATATAGACATCTGATTGAAACAAAAAGGTAGACAGGACTAAAAACAGTGTGTTATGGGTTTTTTTTTTTTTTAAACACAACAGAAACATCTTGGAGGTAATGGCTGCTGGAATGCAAGAGATATACTGTTTATTTTATAGCTCCTGAAAAATATACTTTTTTCTCTTTGTATAGCCGTACTAATAATGATACATGTCTTTAGTGTGATTGATTGGAACCAGCAACTTCAAGGTGTTGCTCACCAAGGCTAGATAAAATTCCTTTACTATGTATTTGAGTATAAGCTTTTGTGAGCTACAGCTCACTTCATCCGATGAAGTGAGCTGTAGCTCACAAAAGCTTATGCTCAAATAAATGTGTTAGTCTCTAAGGTGCCACAAGTACTCCTTTTCTTTTTGCAGATACAGACTAACAGCTGCTACTCTCTGAAACCTTTACTATGTATGTGTTTCTAACAAATGTTGTTTTAAACAGGCTGAAGGGGTTTGTGTAAACACAGTAACTGAAGCATTTGGAGAATAATACTAAATAAAATTTTACTTGCTCATTAAGCCTATAGAGGAAAACAGAAGAAACATATACCATTGATTCTTTATCCCGTTTGAAAGTAAATTTCAGAAATATTGCTTATGTGTGTGTGTGTATGTGTGTTTTAAAAAAAGATTAAAATGTTGGTTTATGGCCTAGTTTGCTATTTGTATTTTAGTTATATATGATATCTTTATCCTGTGGAAAAATGTGTTTTCCTAAAAATGATCTGTGTGTGTGTGTGTTGCTTTTCCATGAGATGGAGCAATGTATTGATATTACACTTTGCTTTACTGTTTTTTCTCTTACACTAGTGCTTTATCTTGTTTTAGCAGTGTGATGGAGTGCTCCATTCACTGCTAGGATGGTGCCTCCTCCTGGTCTCTTTAGGCAATAGCTTGCGCCATCTACACTCCTTCCCACAATTGCACGCTGTCACTCCGTCTCAGTCTGCCAGTCTGTAGCCCCTCTCTTGCTCCATGTTGCTGCCTCTTTGTGACCTGGCCTTCCAGCCAGGTAACCAAATGGTTTCCCCTTTTGGGTTAGAACATCTTTCTTCACCAGCAGTCCTAGGCAGTCTTCCCATTCACTGCCTCATAGTATTTCTCCCTCAGCGGCTGGCAGGGGAACCAGGGCCCACCATCTCCTCCAGGTTCTGGCGTAGGAAGCCTATAACCTATAGTGAAGGTCTGTTACCTCTGAGAACTTAGTGCCATTCCCTGAGCCCTGTCCTACCTTCCTGGCTCCCCTCTGGGTTTTCCAGCCCAAATGCACCTCCCTTCTCCCACAGGATTGCAGACTTCCCCAGCACTCCCTTCTGCTATCAGCTTCCTGCCTTTATAAATCCAACCCTGCTCGTTTCTCCCCACCTGAGCTCCCTCCCTCAGTCAGGGGATTGCTTAGCCACCTGATTTCTCTCAGTTGTGGCCTTTTTGATTAAATGGCCCCCTTATTAGCCTACGATAACCCTTTCCAGGCAAGTGTGGGGTGAACAACCTCTTACAAGGTAATAATCAAAAGTATGTACAGTAAGGGAGCTATTTCTACTTTTGCAGGGAAAATGTATGGGGGGGGATTGTTGGAATGCCTTTGATAATAGGTGCCCAGTGAAACATGCTGCAATTAAAAATGTCTGTCTCTGTGTTGGAGAAACACTATTAGTAGAAATAAACACAAAACGTGTGTGTGTTATAATCTGAAATAGATTTTGAAAAGCAATGTTGTCATAACCATACAGCTAAGGGTAGTGCAAAATCCCTCCTTTACCTGTAAGGGGTTAAGAAAGTCAAATAACTTGGTTTGCACCTGAGCAAAAGGACCAATAAAGGAAGAAGATCCTTTCAAATCTGTGGGGGAAGGTTTTGTTGTGCGCACTTGGGTCAGAGAGAGGGACCAGGCAGGAAAAAAACTCTCTCCTAAAACCTACCTGGAATAAGCATCTAAGATTACAAAAATTGTAAGTGAAGCAAGGAAATGCGTTCAACTATCTTTTGTTTTAGCTTGTGAATTTTCCCTATACTAAGAGGGTAGTTTATACCTGTTTTTTGTAACTTTGAAGTTTTACCTAGAGGGGACTCCTCTGTGTTTTAAATCTTATTACCCTGTAAAATCACCTTCCATCCTGATTTTACAGAGGTGCTTCTTTTACTTTTTTTCTCTATAATAAAGTTCTGCTTTTAAGAACCTGATTGGCTTTTAGTGTCCTAAAAACCCAAGGGTCTGGTCTGTGCTCATCTTGTTTACCTGTTTGGTTAGTATATTATTCTCAAGCCTCCCCAGGAAAGGGGGTAAAGGGGCTTGGTGGGGATATTTTGGGGAAATAGAAACTCCAAGTAGTCCTTTTTCCTGAATCTTTGTCTAAATCACTTGGTGGTGGCAATAATACCGTCCAAGAACAAGGAAGGATTTGCACCTTGGGGAAGTTTTTAACCTAAGTTGGTAGAAATAAGCTTAAAGGGTCTTTCATGCGTGTCCCCACATCTGTACCCCAGAGTTCAGAGTATGGAGGGAACCCTGACAAATGCTTTTTACATAATTTTTGAACACCAAAAAATACCCTCGTATTTTATTTTTAAATTTTACAAGACTGTTTCACATGTTTCTTAACAAGGTTGTCAGTTGTCATCCACAGAGTGGTCAAACCAAGAGAGTCTTAGATCTTGGAGTTAATAAGCTAAAAAGAACCATCAGAGGAGGAAAATTCTTCCGCATTACCAGTTGACAGATGGCTGAACATTATTAAATATATTTTGATCATTTGTTTGGTGGCTTGCATGGTTTTGTTTTTAAGCAAATAAATAGGTGTGTCAGTGTGTGTGGGTGACAAAGAGCGAATAATGGAATTAAGCTTTTTATGAATTTTGTAAAGTGGATATTTGATACTAAATTGGAATGTTTCCTAATCAGACTTGAGCAACTCTCCTGATTATGATATAGGCAAAGCTCCAAAGATACCACCATGACAAGAACCACACAAGAGCTCGGAATCTGCTCTAACAAGACCACCACAAAGCAATAGAAGAACTTAACCAGAGAGTCAGGACAGTCCAACACTCAGATGCATCAAGCCAAAAGAACAAAACAAAGAATTGGCTAAAAACCAAAAGAACAATGCAAATGTAGGTCCAGTTCCTCAGTGGTTGACACCACACCAAGTTCTGAGAAAGCTAAGAGTGAAAATACAAAGATTCACAAACCCAATGCATATGCTTTAGGGGATGTAAATAAAAGGACTGAAAGTTCAAACACTACACAATGACAGGTTTCAGAGTAGCAGCTGTGTTAGTCTGTATTCGCAAAAAGAAAAGGAGAACTTGTGGCACCTTAGAGACTAACAAATTTATTTGAGCATAAGCTTTCGTGAGCTACAGTTCACTGAGCTGGAGCTCACGAAAGCTTACACTACAACAATGTTTTCTAATGAACTGTTTGATACTGGTGGTGAAATATGGTCTCTCTTCAGGGATAGTGACCAGTTTGTTGGACCTCTTTGTGAGGATTCTGATGCTTTGAAGATAGATGGTTTAGGGCACAACTCTAGATGAAACTATTTTTTGTTTCAAAAGTTAGCCTGTAGCTCTAAACAAAAGGGAATAGGTGTGGGTATCAACACTGTACAGAGACAAGGGTGTAAAAAAGGGGTGTAAGTAGGGCTATGCATGGTTTGAGAGGTGCCCAGATTGGGGGTATGAACAGGGGTGCCCAACATTGTGGGAAAAACAATTTGGTGGTAAGAATAGAGATGTTAGTGTATTGGGGAGTAAGTGGGGAAAAAACGTTAAGGGACTGGTTAAGACTAACTTTAAAAGCTTAAAAAGCTGATGGCATCATTATCTAGAAACCCAATGACAACCAGGTTGCATAACTGCCCCAAGAACAGATTCTGCTGGTTATTGATACAGCTGTCTGCTGGGCTGCTGAACACTTTCATCCTTTCTGGTCCATGGGATATTTAGCATTGACAATTATCAAAAAGGATCCAGCTATAACCTGTGGCTTTAAATGTTTGGTTGGGTCATCGCTTATTACGCAGAAAGTGTCTTTGCTGCGTGTCAGTTTAATTTTCACATCTATGCCATTCATCAAGTTTTTCTTGAAAAAACAAGTCACTGTGCAGATGCCTCAACAGCTCTTTTTTCCTGGTCTGTGCCATTCATGTTCACCTACCTCACAAGTCACAAACCCTTAGTTCTCACAAACCCTTAGTTCTGTTGTCTTCTGTCCTGTGAGGGCATCTATTCCATTCCCAGCTATAAAAAACTTAAGCAGGGCAGTTTCCTTTTCTTTCATTTAAAGGGTTTTAGGGGACCTACAAATTGCAGGTATGGCAAATTTCTCTTTCTTTTTAAGCCTTCTTCTTTTAACATACATCAGATCTGATCATTTCCACACAGCGGGACTACCCACCTTATCCATAACAGTTCAGGAGAACAACGCCTACCACATCTTTAACTATGTTTTCAGCAGCTGTTTTTACATGGGTTATTTCTTCTCTACTAGCCCCATACATCATTGGCATCCCATGCTACCCAGGGAGGACATATCCAGCCTGGGCTTCATAATGGTTTCTAAACACAGTGGTTTTTTTAGGGTGACCATTGTGTTTTGCTTTTTAAAATCCCTTCTCTCCCTGGGAGCCCCAGTGCAGTTTGATCATCACCTTGCCAAAGCAAAGTGAGAAATATCTATTCCGGTCTGTCTTTATTCCATTGCTGATGGTGTTGATGTGGCTATTCATAGGGATGTAATGCAGTTTGTCATATGTGATGGTGACAAACTCATTGTTCCTTCCATGGATGGAGATGCAGCATAACAGGAGTACAGAAAAGCCCCCCACAAACTAGAGTTCTACAATGTCTGAGTATAGATACGAGGAGTTCAAATGCCTTGTAATGTCTGCTGAGGATATTTTTTGATGCTGTGATTGGGGAATTACCCCAAAATATTGGTTAGCTCCCTAGTGATGGAAAACGTGTAAGTGCCATCAGAGGAATTATTTCTAAATTTTCTAACCATTTGATCATAGCTCATGACAAGCTCAAGTAGTACTGGATAACTAGCCATAGTGGTGTTCGTATGTTCCAGTAATTCAGGTCTGGACGAATAATAGCCTTGGCATAGGGAGAAACACCATTTCTTAGCTCCAACAGTGATTCTAAAGGGGTGGCAGCAGTGATGCTGCTTCAGCTGTGTTGGTATTGTTTTTCTACTAACCCCACCTCCCAAGCCCCCAGGAGATCCAAGGGTTTAACTAGCTGTATTGTAAAGTTTAAACTAGTATTTTGTAGAAAACTCCCAGAGCTGGTATTGCTGGGCAAAGTGATGTAAAAGCCACTGTTGCTCATTTTTCACCTTATAGCAGTAATGATTTTCTTTCATGTCTAAATGCTGTAGAGTTGAGAGGCTTCCATCCAATTGTTAAATTTACTGGGCCACCCCAACCATTTAATCAGAAGCCTCTTTCTCTCCCCCCCCCTTTCCTTTCACACTTAGAAATTTTTCAACCTTGTAAATCCTGTCCTGCTTGGGGGTCAACACTTTGTAATTCTTCAGAGGAAAAAGAACCAACAACTGCCTCACTCTTGTAATCTTTTAACCTTATACATGCTTCTGTCCCTTGGTTAAGGCTTCATCCACAATGAATATTTCATCAGTAAATGTTTGTTCATAACCTTTTTCAAAAACCTCATTTGGTTTTACATATAGTCTCATATGGTCTCCTTTTCTAAAAGGGTCACAGTCTGGTTTATTTTTAAACTGTCTGCATAAACCTTTTTCTGTACCTTCAGAGAATGAGGGTTTAAGATCAACAGGCCTGGCAGGGATAGTTCTGTAAAAGCTTTGGTTATAACTCTTTAGAAACACCCCTAACAGAAAGATGTAGTGAAAGGCATTTGTGGGTTGTAAAAATACCACCATTTCTTAAATGTTAAAGTTCTGTTCAATTGCTCCACAATCCCCACCTTGACTTCATTAGTAGTAACAAAATGGTGAATCTTAATGTTGCTTTAACAATTTGTTTAACATTTTTTAAAAATTATTTTCCTTGATCAGCCTGTAATTGTAACGGAATGCGCTCTTCAACAACAACAACAAAAAGTTGTAAAGGCCTTAGCTACTATGCCTCTTGTCTTTTAGAGCTAAGGCCAGGCATATTTTGACATCCACCAATCTACCTGCCATTCTGAACCAACATCAGAAATAATACTCTTGTTTCTTTACACAAACCAGCACAAGTCTGTTTTAAAAGTGCAAGCATTCTGGTCTGAAAGCCATATTATTGTCTGCTTTCTATTCCGAGAATTACTGTGCTTTTTGGCTACTTGGAGGGAAAAAATAAAAGTCCACCACTCCGAAGCTTTCAGTACCTCCATTTTGTAAGATGTGTTCTGTAACGGAGCCTCTTGTGTAGACATTACTGTTAGTCTTTTACTAATAGGAGTATGGAAGGTTCACATTCACAACAAAAAATTAAACAAAACACAAGTTTTGTTAATCACTTGGTTAAACACAACATGTTACAACTGTCTGTGGAAAATGGACTTCATGATCCATGCTATTATGGGTTCAGAATTGGTGCAGTCTTCACTTTGTTCTTACTCAATGTGTCACCTTGCATTCTGTGACTCAGGCATGAGCAAAAACAGCTGATACAAAGTAGATTCATCCCAACAGGATTACCAATGTGCAGGTTCCCAAGGGCCTCTAGAAAGGCGTCATCCAATTGAGAGATTTTCAGAAAAGAAACACCAGTAAGCAGCCATTTTAGAGATTTATGCAGCCACGATTGTTTCCTACACCCCAACAACTCCAGCCATCTCAATATTTTGTATCCCGGTCACAGGATAGGTATACTCCGTCAGGGGATTGGGCCAGGTATAGGGCAAAGAAGGGAAAAAGAACTGAACAGTAGTTTGTCAGGTCCTCTGTTCGGGATCCTGACTACAAATGTGATAGTACAGCCTAGTGATCAGAGTCTGTAAGCAGCCCTTCCTCTCAGGGCAGTATAGCCCAATGGCCAGAGTCAATAGGGTGGCCCACTTCTGTGGGATTGTGTGGCCTATTGGCCCATGGGGCTCCACTTGGGGGGGAGAGGAGCATCCAGGGGAGGGCAACTCAGGCCCTCCCTGTTCCTCTGAGTCCCAGCCCAGGGCCCTGGTGGTGGTGCTGACCACCGAGATAGCAGGAATCCTCCTGAAACACACTGAAAGGGAGAACTAGTCACTCACCGGAGAAAGGTATAAGTCCCCAGGCTGCTTCCTCCCCTTTCTCCCTCAACAAAGCTCCACATTTTCTCCAGGTCTCTGGGATCCTCCAATGGCCTAGCTCTAACCAGCACAGTCTCTTCCCCAGGCAGGCTGGAGTCCATCTGGGCCTCTACATGCCTTACTCCTGTGATCATGACCTACTGTCTGGGTCCTCTCCCTTCCACAACCTGCCTAAACTGAGCTGGGCTGCTTCTCTTTATATTCCGCCTCCAGGCTGAGCATGCCCAGCAGAGTTGAAGAGGCGGGGCTTCCTGAGCCTGTAAAGCCCAGTTAACTCTTTCAGGGCTGGTGTGGGTTAGATACACACCGTCACAATCCTATTTACAAATCATGTGTCAACTACTCAAGTGACACTCCCCAGCCTTATACAAGGACTCAGCATCCATGGGTTCAGACAACTGTCAGGCATCACACTTGTCAAATAGCCTCATAATCACTCAGGTCTCCTGGTCAGATTCTGAAGACTCCAGCCAGATGGCTCCCCGTGACCTCCCACTTTTCCTCCTCAAAACTGTCACTGATGTAGCTCTTTCTTTGCAGGTGAGTGAGCATCACTGGAACTACAATGAAGTCTGCAGTTCTCACAGGATTGTGCAGGAATCCATGTTTCCTGTCTGTGTTTCCATGATTTTTGAACATGGCTTCTTTAAACAAGGTGACCTCTTTCATACTTTGAGGGCTTGTGGTGCTACCAAACAGCCAATGGCTAAGCACTAGAGGCCAGATTTCCAGCCTAGATATCCTTTTCAGTTAGTCTGGGGTTTGGTGGCCCCACCTCCCACAAGGCCCCAAGGACTGGCTCATTTTCCTGATTGGGCCTACGCAGAGGCCTAGACTGAGACAAATTGATGGAGGGGAGCATGGGGGCTAGCTCACCCTGAAAGTAAAAACAAACACTCATGGTGCATGCCCCAGTACATGAAGTGCTGTGATTTCCAGACACATCTCCACACTGATTGGTCAAAGGAAGAGGAGGCACTACTATTGGAAGTCCTGCCTATGCCCCACAGTAAATGCTCTGGAAACGTAGGCCTATGTCCCACCCCTCTTTAGTGCCACCCTCTACACCCAATGCTAAGGGTCATGAACGGAGTTTGATAGGGTGGATGTGAAAAATGTTGCCATGGGTGTGAAATTTTGACAACTTGTGTAACTCACAACTACTTAGGGGTTTACAGCTTATGTTTCTAGTAGCTGAAACAAAAAAAGCACAGATGAAAATAGTCTCTACTTGTTCTAGTACTGGCTAATGAACATGTCATTCACACAAAACATAGGAGGCAGCTAAGAGGGAAGAGCTATTCCCACCACACACACACACATATACACTTTTCTGGAGTGACAGCAACATACCAGCAGAGAATTTTGGGGGCAGACAGGAAGTGTCTTGGCCAAGGCTCCAGAGGAATGCTACAGGTACCTTTGAAATCCATGGCTAAACTCCAGTTGACTACAGATTAGATGGAGGAAGTCAGAAAAAGTACTTTATGCTAAATTTCACCAATTCTGTCATGTTTCCACCAGCATTTACCTTCCAAGCACTGTGATGTGTGTGTGTAGAAGCAAATGTCAGAGTTGGCATGTAACTTGCTTAATCGTCATTTGTACTTTATCTGGATTATTTTCTGTTGCTTTTTGAAGCTCACTGTAACAACTGGCCAACATTGGCAGGCAGGAGAAAGAGGATACTTGTGTGAGTCAGAACAAAAATGTCAATGAAATTTGGGAGACGGTTAAATCTAAAAATAGGCAAAAGTTACCTCTGGGGGGTTTTCTGTCCATTTGACAGCATTTTATGAATTGCAGTACAAGCCCTTATTTATTTATTTTCGTTGCTGTGGGAACAACTAAAGGTGGAAAAATGCACAGAGGAGAGAGAAAAAAATGTCAGAGGATTTCTTTTAAGATGGAAAAAGTAGCAGAGAAGAAAATGGCTTAACAAGTGGGCTAATATCACAGGCCAAAGGTTTCCTACTGCCACACAGAAAGAGTAAGCTGGGACAGTAGAAATGGAAATAGCAGAAAAAGTCCTACTGAGGCTTGTAAATAAAGAGATTTGACTGTAGATGGAAAATTTAAATAGCAACATTAGACCCTCACTTTAAAGTAGATTAAAGAGATACTATAACAATGGGTATCATAGAAACATAGGAATTGACATAGTGGATCAGATCGAGAGTCCCTATAGTCCAGTAATGTCTTTCCAACAATAGCCAACTGTTTCAGAGGAAGGCGAAAAGAAGCCCTGAAGAAGGAAGCATGGGATAATCCAGCCCCGTGGAAAACTTCTTCCTAATCCCAATTAGTGAGAGGGTTGGTGATGCATGTGGATTTATATCCCTTGATGTTAGTGTTTGTTTCTTTCCACCCTCACTATAATAATTCTGAATGTTGTCATAATTCATATAATTTATTAATCCTTTTCTGAATCCTTCTAAACTCTTGAGGGTGAAATCTGAACTTCACTGACGACAATGGGAGTTTTGCCATTTACTTCAATGGAGCCATGATCTCACCCTTGTTCTCAGTAATATCTTGGGGCGAGTAGTTTCATGGAGTAATTTTATATTATATGGGAGAAGTATTTCCATTATACGTACAGTACCTAGGTAGATTTGGGGTTTATATATATTTATTTACTTATTTTCATTGCATTTCATTACACAACAATTGCATTCCTCTGCACTTTAGGGACAAACTGAAATGGCCCAACTCATTTTTAATGGTCCTGTTGACTCTCTAAAATTAGGTGTTGGCACAGACCCCACACCTGAAACCTCAAAATATCCTATGTACGCAATCTTAGGCAGATCTGACATTATCAGGTCCCAGATGCTCTCAGATAAATGGGGCCAAACTTTTACATTCATGTTATATCACTTATTTTAGAGGTTCCTTTTAATATCAGAACCTTTTGCCATTGGATGCAACAGTGAAACTTGTCTCTGTGAAACAGTCACATTTTTAACTTCTTTCTTCAATTTTAACTCCAAATTTTGTAACCTTTCTTCAGTCAGTGATTGATCTCTTCTTCTCTGAGACATTTGACAAATGACAACTGACAAATTTGTTAGTTTTGTCAGAGATGACAGTTTACTTTTCTGCAGCTAACTAGCTCTGTGGCCCTAACTATGGTAAACCCATCCTGATTAAAGCAAACATAATGCAAAGAGCCAAAGGCCCATTTCCAAAACCTCCAAATCTGTCAGGACAACTCATGCACATCTTACATATGTCTCACCCTTACACTATACGCTGGACAACCTTTGTTTCACATACAATTCCATGATGTGGGGCAGGGGAGGGAAGAAGCCCAGCTGTATTAGTTTGCTGTGTGTAACATGAGAAATTTGACAGGCTTGACATCATTGACGGGGGGAGGGATAGCTCAGTGGTTTGAGCATTGGCCTGCTAAACCCAGGGTTGTGAGTTCAATCCTTGAGGGGGCCGTTTAGGGATCTGGGGCAAAAACTGGGGGATTGGTCCTGCTTTGAGCAAGGAGTTGGGCTAGATGACCTCCTGAGGTCCCTTCCAACCCTGATATTCTAAAAGATTTTTCTTTCACTACAGCTCTTCTGTACTCAGGCTTATATTCCTGGGTCACTCAAGAGGCTAGTTCTCTTTTTACCTTGTTTCATCTTTCCTCTGTAAACCTTACTTTTTCCTCCCCAAAACTATTTAGATACTCCAATTTTAAGAGATCCTCTAAACCACCAGGTTTCAGAGGTTAACCCTCTGAAACCTGATGCATCTGATGAAGTGGGTTATAGCCCATGAAAGCTTATTCCCAAAGAAATGTTTTAGTATCTAAGGTGCCACAAGGACTCCCCGCTGTTTCTATTTGGTCATTTTGTGTTGTGCAATCCAAAAGTTCTCGCTCGCTCTCTCATGCACACTCGTCCCCACCTTCTCCAGATACTGTGGCTCATGTTCAAGTGTGACTTTTTTACATTTATGTAATTTTCTCCTTTGGATTTTTCCATTTTCTCACTCATAGCCAGTACTCTGCACACCAGGCTCAATGCATTTCCCCCCCCCCCCCGCCTCTCACTCTCTGAGCTTTGCTTCCATGCTCCATTTCATACAAGTCCACATCATTTTTTCAGATTATCAGCTTCCAAACACAATGCTAAAAGGTACTCAAGTTTTCAGCAAAACAAGCAATTTCAAGTACAGTGCAAAAATCTAGAGAAGGAAAAACTGCATTTTCACATGGCGCTAACCACAACACATGGCACAATATAAGCTGATGTTCCCTGTTTTTATGGCCATGCTATAACCATATAATGCATCATAGATTTAAAGAAATACCCCTTTTGTACAAGTGAACTAAAACAATTAATTGTCAATGAGAAGCACAGTACCCAGAGCAGAAGGTCCCACCTCATTTACTATTAGCATACAGCACTTCTAAACAGATCTGTCACAGATAATGGAGATCATTAATACACAAAGTGGAGAAGAATAAACCATTCAAGGAACTGTGACTAATCTGAGAAAAGTCACTCTAGATTACCAATTGAAAAAACACGGGCTGAATCATCATATATCTTTTTTGTGTGATTGGAATATCAACCATAGTATTCCTTTCTTCTTTGCCATTTAATTATAATAGTGTTTCTTGCACCGAATTCTCAGAACAATCCCCAAAATTCAGACTTTTATTAACAACTACTTGTGACTTGGATTACACACCTGCTCTAGAGAGGAAGTGGGAGTAAGACATACACACACGCCCATGTCCTTTACCATAGGCTACCCAAGTCTTGGATCCAAGTGTGTAGTAGTAAACTGGGACTGTGTAATTGTTGCCCCTGTCCACCCAGTTCCCAAGGAGGAGGACAGGGAAAGTTAGGAAATATAATGGCTCCACACACACCATCCGCTGGTGGCGCTGTTCGTGCTGGAATTTTCTGCTGTATCAGCTATTTACACAACCAAATGGCTCTTTGTGTCAATCATTATGCTGTCTTTTACTTGCACATAATATAAAAGACAAGGAAAACGTGTTACTTCATCACTGACTCTGAAAATGTGAGTTTTCGTTTTCTGGTCCACAGAAGCTCTAACCAGCACCATATGGGCTGGCATTTTTGCCTTTTGAACTGTATTGGTAACTGTCTTGTGCACCAGATCTCTTTAATGACCACAAGTTTGTCGTGCTGGGAGTTTTGCAAGCAGCGGCATGTTGATTCTCACTACTTCGTCCCCAATATCCTTTCGTACCATCCTCCAGCTAGGTGAGTGCCTGATACAAATGCTCAGTGGCCTGGTTCCAATATTATTCATTCTAGAGATCCCTTGCCTCCAGTCTCAAACCGTCTTTCAACTGCCCTGAAGTCATGTCTTGTGATTCCTCAGCAGGCAGTGGGGTGCTGGCCAGCCTCTCTTCCATGAAGGGATTCTGAAGGTTACTACAGCCCTGAGGCTGTGTCATCACTCCTCCTCCTCAAAGCAGCTTGTAAGGGGAAGTCAGGGAAGTGTGCTCTAACTGCCCTCTCCCTCCCCACCCTTGCTAGAATGACACTTTTGATTGAAAGGGCTAGAAAGATCCAATGGAACTGTGTTCCCCCTTCCATTTCAGTTGCTCCAGTTTCTTCCTCCATCAAAGACTCTTGTTCCTGGCACACAACTCACATTTCTCCTCATAATGCCTACCTAGCTGCCACTCAGTAGGAAGTCTCCACCTCACTATGCAGGGAGATTGAGGAATACTGCCCTTTATCTTCAGTCCCCTGTACTGTCACATATAGCACCTGAAGCTCAGACTGTGGCCAAAAAGCAGTTCAATGGCAGCATGAGGGAGGATAGAGGCAGCTTTCTCCAGCCCACATGCCAGCTGTTCTCAATTGGATGAGCTGACTATAGCCATATGAAGGGTCATAACACAAAGAGGCCCTCCGCTCACAGCTTTGAGCAATAGACAGCAGTTGGAGAAAAGAAGTAGCTAATCACCTCATCTCCTCTCCAGCTCAAAACAGCTGAGATGATCAGCAGTTGCTACCCTCATGTTCACCACTTAATTATTGTCCATATTATGCAATATCTTGTAAAATTATTACAGGATTTATCAGACTAAAAGGACCCTAAACTCATACCAACTAATTGTTATTAAATTATCTTTATTGAATTTTCAGTGTCATACAATACCACAGCATGGGCCATAAAATTCCCTTTCACATGCACAGGCAAGGTGTAAGGTAGAAGAAATGTTTAATCACATATTATCAAAGTCCACTAATGTAAATAATTACAAATATAATTTGCATCCAAAATTGCAAATGGAGTTCAATCCAGTCAAAATGTACAGGACCTGATCCTGTCCCCAGTCAATTCAATAGTAAAACTCCTTTTGACTTTAGACCAGGATCAAGAAATTCAATGTATTTTTGTCTAGCACTCTATTCCTCCCTTTCTGGGACTAAGGAAGAATAATAAGAACAAACAGTGAACTATCCAAAGTAAAATTAAGAAAAGGCTCTAAGAGAACTATTGTTATTTGGTTTTGGTTTTTTTTGTTTAGTTGGTTTTGTCAGAATGATCTCAGCAATTAACCTGATTTCCAATAGTGATGAATGTTCTTATCCACCATATTTTTTCCACATCAAATCATCTAAAATAACCAGTTAGTTACTGACAAGAAAGTCTTCTACAAACACTGCTGTTTAGAGAAATTCACTGTCATAATAAACAAGTTGTAAGCAGTGAGCATGAAAACTTTCCATATGCATTTTGTAAAGGCAATATGAGTAATGGAAGGGGAAAAAATATTGAAGTCCCATGTTGTTAGCTCAGCACTCACTCATCTACTTCACATTTTATTGCTTGTTACCATTGCTCTTTATACAAGATGTCATGGAATGCTTCAGAACAACATTTAACTAGAGCTGCATGGGAAATAGTTTTTCCATGACTCCCTCCCCCTCCCCCCGAATTGGGACTAAAAGTCAAAATTGTGTATTAACTGAAAATCCAAAAATCAAAACATGCAGTTCAGCTCAATTGAAACATTTCATTTAGACAATTTCAAAGCATTTCATTCCGATTTTGACCATTTAAAATATATATGTTTTTAAATTTAAACATAATTAACTTAAATTTCTAAATGAAAAGCTGTTTCAAACTAGAATAAATATTTTTTCATTTAGAAAAAATTGAAATAGACTCTACCCCCAAAAGCTGGTCATCCTCTGCTTCATTTCAAGGCTTTCTTTTCCGTAGAAGTTTGTTAGACAAAGGAGCATGACAGTAAATAATGGTTTCAGAGTGATAGCTGTGTTAGTCTGTATCAGCAAAAAGAACGAGGAGTACTTGTGGCATCTTAGAGACTAACAAATGTATTTGAGCATAAGCTTTCGTGGGCTAAACCCCACTTCATCGGATGCATGCAGTGGAAAATACAATAGGAAAATTGTCTATGTGCTCAAATAAATTTGTTAGTTTCTAAGGTGCCACAAGTACTTCTCGTTCTTTTAGTAAATAAAGGCTGCAGCATCTATTATAGAATGGCTTCTAAATCCCCAAAAGCCATTATAGCATGGTTGCAGGTCCTGAGGAGCTACTATCTACATCTCAACTTTAAAGTTTTCTACCTGTTTTACTAATAACATCTTTGATGACTAAAACAGAACAAATTTTAAAATTCAATGTTCTTGTTCCTATTTATACCATTTGTTTGGGGTTTTTTTTTTGCATTTCTCAAGGTTTAAAATGCAGTTAGAAGTCAGTTTCACTTTTGTTTATAGTCAGTTTCACTCAGCTCTTTCAAGGCTGCAATGTTTGGTTGCAAATACTGCATGGGAACATTTACTCTTATTTGTGTATTTTAAAACAATTTCTTTCCTTTTGAATTAATATGAAAACCATGGATACATTACTCTCATCTTTAGGATCTCTTGTTTTAAGGAACTCTACAACTTGCCATTTGCTTCGTAAATTAGTACATTTGCATTCTCCCATGAAAACCAAAATATGGGAGGCAAGTTTGAGGCTATGTATTGCTGGCTGTGTTGAAGAAGAGAGATCTCATTGCAGCACATATTCTATAGGAATTTCTAGCAGGCAGGCTGAGTCAGAATTCAAAGTAGGGTTTTGAAGGAACATACTGCAGAGCAGGAATTGTTTTCCCGGGAGCAACAGCATCTGACTGCAATGCATAGACTAGCTTTTCTGGAATGAACAGGTGGAAGCAGAGGCAAGACAATGTCCCTGCCTTCACCCTATTCCTTATGGGGAGGATCCTAAACATATACTTGTTTTCAAAGTCTTACAAAATTTCTCCTATGATCATGATGGGTTGGACTAGATGATCTCCTGAGGTCCCTTCCAACCCTGATATTCTATGATTCTATGATTCTATGATGCCTTAGGACCCCAGACATGAAGATATGCTGGAGAATCAAACTCCATTTCCATAAACTTAATATTATTAAAAGGATCTCAGAGGAGGATTTTATCCTGATGCATAAAGAAACCCCTGATAATGCAGTTAACTAGATGAGAGTTAAGTGAAAAATAAATGTAATAGGTTTTTATTTTTATTTTTGCAAATTTAAAAATAAATGACTTTTACAATAAGGTCATAGCACAGCAGAAATTTTAATGGCTGTAAAAAGAAAATAAAGTTAGGACTGCCAAAACCCAAACAGGTTAAGATACAGTAGATCATCTGGTTAAGAGGTTTTGCTTGCTTTTTTGTTATTTACAACATAATTACAGCATTTGAAAACCAATCATAAACTTTTTTTCCAAAATAAAATTGAGGACAGGAAGAGCCTAGTCTCAAAGGCTCCAATCCAGCAAAGCATGTAGATGTGCTTAATTTTAAATACATGCTTACATTTTATTGACTTTCTTGGACTAAAAGACGTGCTTAAAGTTAAGCATGTGGTTAAGTATTTTGCTGAATCAGGGCCATAAACAGTGGACACAAATTTACCATGTATAAGTCTACTGACTACTCTAGAGTTTTATACCCTTGATGAATATAAAATAGACTATAGCAATTGCATGAATGATGGATTATTAGTAAGACAATAATCATAATATAATTTTTAGGCCAATTTGTTGCTGCCAATTAATTACAAACATGTTTGAACAATGCCAACACTTCAGGAAATACAAATTAGTAGGCAAAGGAATGAAGATGTTCTCTCTGCCACACTATATTAAATTAATGATATTGGAAATAACACAAGGAAGACAATTTCCTCTAAAATTCCTGAAGTTGAAAAGGACATTTTCACTTAAAATTGCTTCCAATCTGATTTACAGTGATTTCATTTTTCAGTTTAGAAAATAATTTAACATTCAGAGTGACTTGATTCATGTATTGTAGAAATGTGCCTAGATTAAAAGCGTGTTGGGGGTTAAAAAAAAGATCTAGTACGGTTATAGTAGTAAGAGTTTTCAAATCCTTGAACTCTATTCTCTAATGTTTTCTGGGACATGAGAATATTTTCCTAAAAGAATTAGAGGAGAAGGAGAAAATCCTTTTAGTTAATAAGATTTGCCAGCTATTTGCTGCTAGTCTGCTACCCAGCTCTCCAGTTATTTACACCTACTAGTTTAAGTATTTGATTCACTCTCCAAAAAGACTGCACAGGATATTATGGGATGTATTGTGGCTTTTTAAACCACAGTCTTAGATGGTAGGGAAAGGGTTGCAGGAGTGCTCTGTAACCACAGGACTTCTCTAAGTCAGATGGTTGCCTCCTAGAGTGCATGCTGGAGAGGTAGCATTTAGAAAGTTTCAGTGTGTGCTCCCACTGTGTCAGATCTGCTCTGGTGGCCAGTGGAGAAGTGGTCAAGGCCATGGGCCCATCTTTGCTCCATCCTTCCTTTCCAGAACCTATAGATCACTGAACTCTCTTAGGGCTTGTCTCCATGAACATTTAGTTCACAGCAAGCTGGGGTATGAATCCACCCTGTACTAGCATGCAGCGCAGTAACTATCAGAGTGGGCCCTGCTGGCATACATTAATGTGTCATCAATTAACTTTGATCTATTCATCTTTGGAACAGGACTAGATCAAAGCATATCAGCCGGATCTATATGGACAGAGTGTGGTTAGGACTGCCAACTTTCTGATCACACAAAACCGAACACCTCTGTCCTGCCCCTTCTCTGAGGCCCCACCCATGCCCCATCCTGCAGGGGACTCCAGGCAGGGGGTTGTGGTGTGGAAGAGGGTGTAGGGTCCCGGCGGTTCTTACTGTGGCTCCAAGGAAGCAACCGCCAGGTCCCTGAAGCTTCTCTGTGCATGGGAGGCCAGGCAGCTCTGGGCTGTGCATGCTGCCTTTGTGCCTGCAGGCGCCTCCCCCTGCAGCTCCCATTGGTCACTGTTCATGGCCAATGGGAGCTGCGAAAATGGCAGTTGGGGCCACAGGGACCTGGCGGCCGCTATGGGACCCACACAGAACTAAGTCAGGCAGGGAGCCTGCCTTAGCCCCATGCCCCTTCTGTGCCACTGATCGGACTTTTAATGGCCCAGTCAGCAGTGCCAACCAGAGCAGCCAGGGTCCTCTTTCAACTGGGAATTCCCATCGACAACCAGACATCTGGCAACCCTAAGTGTGGTAGGTTAGTGCGGGGTAGAGTCACACTTCAGTTTGCTGTGAACTAAATGGTCTTGGAGACAAGCCTTTCGTCACAGTAATGAGGAGGTGAAATTCACCGTAATTAAGGCCTGTGTACTCTGCATGTACTAAACCTCAATTGTGGCCTGATCCAGCTCCCATTGAAGTCAGTGGAAACACTGCCTCTTACTTTAATTATCATTGATTTGTAGCACCATGCACAGCTCTTCACCAGGTTGAATTTCATCCATACAGTGCAAGGACTGGAAATGCAGGCAGGCCCTGTCAGGGACATAGTGTGGGGTAGGGATATTCCACCTTTCTCCTCACACCTGCACAAGAACAGCCACCACCTGTCACTACCATTGTCATGCATGGCTTTTTTCATAGTCAACCAAAGTAGTAATGCTATCTATGAGATTAAAAGAATCTTCGTCTTGCTTGAACTGCTGTATCGTTAGACCATCCATGAGTACCAAAGTACCCCTTATGTTCACAGAACATTCAGATTAGTCTTGCCTCTTCTCATTAGCAAAGTTGTCTTAAATAAAGGATATAATTTATACACTTCTCATTTTACTTGCCCGCCATCCATGCTGAAAGTCATTGCCACAAGTACACTGCTTCTTTTTAGATGGGAGTTTGACAGAAAAAAAAGATGTATCTGTTCCAGAGAGTCAAGATTACTAAGTGCCTGTGTCCCAGAAGACAATGCTCAAAAATCAATACAATCAAGGGCATGACATTATCTCCACATGCAAGTGTGAGATGGGGATCAAAAATATCCAGCCTTGTTTCCAGATCCTTTGGTGCCCTTCTATAACTGTCCTTGCAAAAACAGACTGGCAAATAAAAAAACTAGCTATCTTTTTATTTCAGAGGAAAGGAGATGGTTTATAATATCACTGAGGGTTTATTTTGTTTTATTGGGAATGCCTTGGGGCTGAAATTAACATGGAAACACAAATGGTAATTGTAGTCAATGCAAAATTAGCATGACCACTATTAACATTTTCAGCTGCATCTAAGCAATTTTGGTGCTGTCAATAGTGCTGTTTTTAAATCTTCTGGGAAAATGTAGCCTCAGACACTTCTTGGTCTTCATAATTTAAAAAAAATACACTGCACTTTTAATGAAACAAACAGTAGTTAAGGAGCTGAAACTTTAACTGAACCTTCTCCTTCAGTACCCATGTGATAAAAGCTTGTGAATCCTGGTTATAAAGGGCCCAATTTCGCCAAATCTATTAATCAATGTCCACTAAAGGTAGGACAAGAAGTAATTGGCTTAATCTGCAGCAAGAGAGATTTAGGTTAGATATTAGGAAAAACTTTCTAACTTTAAGCATAGTTAAGCTCTGGGATAGGCTTCGAAGGGAGGTTGTAGAATCCCCATCATTGGAGGTTCTTAAGAACAGGTTAGACTATAGAACAGTTAGGATGGTCTAGCACAGGGGACTGGACTTGATGACCACTGAAAGTCCATTCCAGTCCTACAAATCAAAGATTCTCTGTTGAGTAGAATTTCAGAACTATTCATGACATTATCCAACATGAGAAAAGATGCCTGACTGGGTCCACCAAAGGAACAAAACTGGTATCAAGACTGATGCCTGGGAACGCAGCTGAAACCAGGAAACATGGAAGCCAGCACCAAATATTCAGTCTTACAGTGTTTACGCATGGAAAGCATGTCTTTAATAACAGTGCCATCATGAAAATACTTTCACAAGAAGGTAATCTTCATAAATGAATTTGAATTCAATCAGCTAGAATGCAATATCCCACTTCTGACAGTGGTTTGGCATTGGAGTCCAAATGTCCGAGGCATTAATTATCCTGACATCGCTTTTGGGAGACATACTAAAAAAAGAGTCATTAATACAACTCATCAAAACTTGGAATTTCTGTTTTGTGGAAAATTTCTACATTTCAAAATTTGTTTTAATTCTGAATCAGAAAAAAATCAAATATTTTTAAATAATTAAGGACAGCTACTATTTTATACTGATTGACAATACCTTAGTTTATTTTCTAGATCAAAGTGTCACCAGATTTGCTTTAATGAAACAGGTTAACACAAACACTTTGAACAAAAAATTTTAAAAGTACTCAGTGTACTAATAAGAGGAGAAGCAGTTTTCAATATCCTTGTGTTAGCCTGAAATTGTTTCTCTAGGATATTGAAAACAGCCACTCATCTAATTAGTATACTGCACACTTATCTTCTTGTTTATTTTAAACCTGCTGCTGATTAATCTTATTTGGTGATCCTAATTCTTTTGTTAGGAGAAAAAGTAAATAAGACTTCCTTATTTACTTTCTCCACACTAGTCATGATTTTATAGACCTCTATTATATCCCCCATTAATTGTCTCTTTTCCAAGCTCAAAAGTCCCAGTCTTTTTAATCATTCCTCATGGGAAGCAGTTCCATACCCCTAATCATTTATGTTGCTCTTTTCTGAACCTTTCACAATTCCAATATATCTTTTTTGAGATGGGGCAACCATATCTGCATGCAGTATTCAAGATGTGGGTGTACCATGGATTTTTATACAGGGAATACCATAGTCTCTGTCTTATTATCTATCCCTTTCTAGATGATTCCCAACTTTTTGTTAGCTTTTTTGACTGCTGCTGCATATTGAGTAGATGTTTTCAGAGAACTATCCACAATGACTCCAAGATCTCTTTCTTGAGCTAATTTAGACCCCATCATTGTATATGTATAGTTGAGATTACGTTTTCCAATGTGAATTACTTTGCATTTATCAACATTGAATTTCATCTGCCATTTTGTTGCCCAGTCACCCAGTTTCATGACATCCCTTTGTAACTCTTCGCAGTCTGCTTTGGACTTAACTATCTTGAGTAGTTTTGTATTGTCTGCAAATTTTGCCACCTCACTGTTTACCCCTTTTTCCAGATCATTTATCCATATGTTGAATACTACTAGTCCCATATGTTGACTAGTACTAGACCCCTGGGGGACACCACTATTTACCTCTCTCCATTCTGAGAACTGACCATTTAATCCTACTCTTTGTTTCCTATCTTTTAACCAGCTATTGATCCATGAGAGGACCTTCCCTCTTATCCCATGAGAGCTTACTTTGCTTAAGAGCCTTTGATTAGGGACCTTGTCAAAGGCTTTCTGAAAATCTTAGTACGCTATATTCACTGAATCACCCTTGTCCACATGCTTGGCTTCCAAAGCCTGTACATGGTCTCCAAAGGCCAGGAGCTCCTTGCACTGAATGAACACATATGCCACCTGCCCCTAGGGCAGGTAATCATACATTCTGCATTGAGCACAATAAACTGGATAACGCCCCCTCTGTTGCTGAACTTCTGCCTGCATTCTCTTTTTACTCCTGAACTCCTTTCCTTAATCGATTTCATTTTTTTCCCCAAAGGATGTTTATTGCCTTAAGTTTTAAAGAATGTTAAGTGTATCTAACCCCCCTCCCCCTGACACTCACCCATCAAACTCCCTCACAAAACTTCTGTTAGCTGCTCCTGTTTGCAAGCTCCTCTGGTCACTTAGGAGTGGGCTCTTTAAAGCCCTGGTCTCTGAGTAGCCCTGCCCCCTGGCTAAGGGTGGATGGATGCTAAAGGACTTAGGGCTCAAAGTCTCATTAGGAAGCTTTCAGCCTTGCCTAGCAGGCCGCAAGGTTCAGCACGCGGTTCCCCAAACAAACAGACCACACTATATACTTCAGTCAAGCAGCAAGCACACCACAAACACAAACACACATGCTACAGACAAAAAAAACCCTCACCCCCCAAATGGTCTGCAAGCCATTTCAAGAGGTCCGAGCAGCCCTGTTTGGCAGACCCCCAAGCCCCAGTGGCTGAAGCTTGAAGTTCTGAGCCCCAATACCTTAGGGGCAGGTGGGCAAGCCCCTAGCATCCCTTTCCCCGCTGCAGGGCTAAAGCCCAGAGCCCCAAGCTTCAGCGCTGTCTGAAGCAGAAACCCCAAGCCCTCCCAGCTCTGCACAGATGAAGATGAGAGTCCCGGTGCCCTGAGGCCCAGCAGAAGCTGCCCTGCCCAAAGGGGCAGAAGTCCTGAGCTCCTCACCCTGAAAGGCAAAAGCCTCGATGCCCCCCTCCCATTCCCTGGGGCTCTCAAGCCCCCCCGCCCACCCTGCAGGACAGAACCTCCCCCCACCCCATGGCTGAAGCTCAGAAGCCCTCCCCCGGCATCAGCTGAAGCCTGAAGCCTCTCCTGCTGAGCGATGGCATTTTTATAGCATGCTGGGGGGCTTCCAAAAAAAAAAAAGGTTGAGAACCCCTGCTGTAAAGGTAATATCTGAACATTTACCCAGTTAAAGGCTTACAATGCAAATTACTAGACATGAAAGAGAAATGAATTAGTGTGAAATGCCATCTTGCAACAGAAGGTGCTAGGTCCTGCCAACAGAGAAAACCCATCAACACCATACAAACTATTCTGGAACATCAGAGGACAAAAGACTCTGATTGCTTTCCTTCCTCCTGCCCCATTAATAGGAGACATGCAAGTAAATTACTTCCATCAGCTGAGTTTGCAGCTCAAAGTGCAAAGTGGGGAGGGGATAAAAAAATCTAACAAGGAAGAACTATATTTTTACACTGGTTGCACTCTCCAGGGCAAGGTTTTCTAGATGTAAGCAATATAGAAGCTTCTATTACCTTTTGAAATATAAGACTAACTCATTTGTATGTAAAAGCGGCACCTTATTGACTAACAGATGTATTGAAGCATGAGTTTTTGTGGGTGAATACCCACTTCGTCGGATGCATGTAGTGGAAATTTCCAGAGGCAGGTATAAATATGCAAGCAAGAATCAGGCTAGGGATAATGACGTTAGTTCAATCAGGGAGGATGAGGCCCTCTTCTAGCTGCTGAGGTGTGAACACCAAGGGAGGAGAAACTGCTTTTGTAGTTGGCTAGCTATTCACAGTCTTTGTTTAATCCTGAGCTGATAGTGTCAAATTTGCAAATGAACTGAAGCTCAGCAGTTTCTCTTTGAAGTCTGGTCCTGAAGTGTTGCTGCTAGCAGGCTGGCTTACAGGACAACTGACACAGTTGCTGGTAAAAAGCACTTTATTTCCCTTCCCACAGCAATATATATACAGCACTTGTTTATTCCTTTTCTGTTGTTTATCACCCAATGTTCTCATCATTCTTATCTTTGGGTTCCATTATCTTGTGGTAGTAAAGACTCTCAGGTGCTGCTTATATCATTAGTCCTTAGTTCAGCCAAAGTTTAGTCCTCAGTCCAGCCAAAATCTTCTGGCCTTGTCCTTTATCTCTTGTACTGTTATTTTCCATTACTTGGCACACATTTCTAAAACATCTGATACTCAGCATTTCCCACATCTCCCCCTTTTTGTTAAAAAGCAGCTTGAATCATCCGTGACATTCCCCAACGCATACATTGAACTATATAGGACCACACAAACAAATTATACCAATACAGATACCAATTAATAAAAGAGTGTGCTATAATGATGTTATTCATATTTTGTTCTAATTTTGCAAGTAACTCATGAACAGAGTGAGAATGATCTGACAAATTAACACAACACATACCCTCAAAATCTTCACATCCGTGTCCATGTGCTAATAATAAAAATTCAATTGCAGCACTATTATATAAAACTGCATGGCAAATGCTATCTACATCGATTAATAACTCAGTTAATATTTCAAAAATTAGATTAAACTGTTTAATACTCCAACACACTAATTTCTCTAAATTAAAAGCATTTTCCATAATAGCAACACCAGGGATGCTTAAGCAATAGAAAATCAATCGCAGCTCGATTATCTAAAATGGCATCTCTTAATTCCTGTTGTTCCATACTTAAAAGAGCAATTGCCTGTGATGTAGCATTAAGCGCTTTAACAGCAAAACAAGCTAATGCATTCAAAGTTTGCACCGTATAATAAGTTGCAAAGCCAGGAATGCCTGCAACAGCATTCAGCAAAGCCAAATATTCTGAGTGACTATATAAGGTAACATCGGCGGAACACGTATTTTGCAGGGCCGTGCTTCGCCGATTTCGCTGCTGATTCTTTCCGGGCAACAAAAGGGTCATTCGGCTAAGACAGCACAAGGTATTATGACTTAGATTGGCAGGAATATAACTAAAGGTTCGTTCGCCGCAGGTAAAAAACCAACCAGACGGCAAAATAATATGTCCATAATTAAAAGAAACATTAACCGCATTATTACAATTCAAAAGGGGGGCACTTACGGTTTGACAGCCCATGGGTACCTTTGCACGTGCAATTAACCACTCGCGCACACGTTACATTATCTGCCCCGGCTGGGTACGGGGTATGTAAAGATAGGGCCACAGGGGGCAAGGAGTAATTGGCGGGGCCCCAATTTGCCATATTCGAATACTGTGAAGACAAATTGGCATAAGCTGCAAGCATGATGTGACTGCCAACTTCTTCGGGATGATGACATATGGGCACAAGACAAGTGCCCAGTAGTTCCCCAGCTGCCACAGAATTAGACAAACAAAAGTGTGTGACATTGGCTATCAATGCTAGACATTCCAATAGGTTATATGTCATTCGCACGCGTAGGGGTACAAGGAGTCCCCCCTGTAACCCAAGCAATACCACTATAACAATATCGATAACCCACATCCTCATTCTGGAAATAAACAGGATATGGCAACAAAATCTGATGCGGATCAATTCCTGTCATTACAGTTACTCTTTTCCGCACTTGCACTATTAGCATGGCTATTGCTTCAATTCTGGAAGTTACCGTACGCACATTTTTACACGGTGGAAATATCCATTCCAAACCGACTAGGGGGTCTTTATCCCTAGTATCCCACTGAAATAATAGCGCTTCCAATACTGCATCTAGGCTAAAGACCGCTACCACGAAGGGTAAGTTTTCCCAATATCTCCTGGAATAACCCTCCCCCACCTTCTGTCCTATTCGTTGTAATGCTTGCTTCTGTAACGACAACAGTTGTCGTTTATCTCCAGGGGCTCTCCCCCCTTCTAATAAGGGAAGAAGAGGAATTATATCCTGATTTGTGATGCCACAAAGGGGGCGAAGCCATTGCAGTTCACCTAGCAGTTTCTGTGCATCATACAGTGTGCTCACATGAGGAGAGATTTTCAACTGCTGGGGGCGTACGATGCAGTCAGTGATCCGAAGTCCCAAATACAAAAAAGGGGCTTTAGTCTGACCTCTTTTCTTGGGGCAATCCCGTTTTAAATGACCCATCTTTCCACACTAATAACACGCCCCCTCCCTTCCTCTACGCCAATTCGACTTGGGGGTATTCAAGGCTACCGCCAAGGCGCGTGCATGAATCTTTGCCTTATCCTCCTCCTCCACCAAGGGGGCACGAGTGCAGGCTTGAATCATGTCGACTAGAGAGGCCGATTTTGGTAAAGTCACCAAAATCTTCTTACACGTGGGGTTAGCATTTTGAAGGGCTAAATCTACCCCCAATGCCGATCTGGCGTCTGGTGTTAAATTTGGGGCCCTATCCAATGCCGTCCTTAGGCGGTCCAAAAAGAGGGCAAAAGATTCGCCCACTCCCTGCGTGACTTTTAAATAGGGAGGTGAAGGGGTGCCCAAATCAGGGAGCTCTTTGAATGCCTCCAATGCTAGAAGCTGAGACTGTTGTAATATTTGGGGTACCAATCGCGCCTGTAGCTGAGGCTCTTCAAATCGCCCCTGTCCCAACAACATGTCTATTGATGCTACCTGGAGAGGGTCGTCCCGGGGTCTATCTAAATTAAGCACTGCCGCGTGCTCAGCCTTTTTTCTCCATGAATCCTTCCATAATAATCTCTGTGTGGGTGTTAACAACATGTCTGCAAATTTCTGGGTGTCAAAGGGACACATCGCTTGCCCCGAGAATATTTGTTCTAATAACGCTTGTACATACGGATTTTTCAAGCCATACGCCACAATAGCTTTCTGAGCCTCCCTCATCAATTTCCAGTCTAACGGCATCCAAGATTTAACCCTCTCCCTTGATACCGATACCGGGAAAGTAGCCGGCATGGCATCCAAAAATTCCCCTTCAATTATAGCATCCTTTATCAATCCATGCCAGCGCTTAATTGGGTCAGGAGATCCCACTCCTCCCCCCCCATCCCTCCAAATCACCCCCGTCCCCCGTTCTTCTTGCCCTCGTCCAATTGAAGAACACGTAGATGGCGGAGGTTTCACTCTTGGTCAAACCGGTTGCGTAGCGGGGGCATAAATTTTGCGATATTCTTCCTCTGCTGTCGGTCGCAACTCTCCCTCGGGAGTGAGGTGCTCCGTACAACCATAATACCCACACAACCTACAAATATGGGGCAAACGTAAGGGGTCAGGTATGCCGTGCTCTTGAAGCTGTTGCAGCAAATGTGATAGTGACGATCCTTGCGGTCTGTTTTCCTTTCTATCCAGCTCATCCATCATCTGTTGAGCTGCAATACCTTCCTTATATAACAACCGAATTATCTGGTCCTGCGTCAAGTTATCAAACTCTCCAGTTTTAGGCAAGTCAATAATCCGAACCTGTCGGGGAGGGGCTGATGGCACAACCGCGGGCGGCAATCCTGACCCCCCTTTTAACGGGTTCTCTGGATTGCCCGATGACGATTCCCCCGACACAGGCTGATCCACGGCCATCGGTTCGCCCCGATCTGAGTCGTCATCCTTCAAGGGCAACGGTACCTCACTGGGGTCCAAAGGCGCCAAAGGAATCATAGGCGTTGTTTTACCAAAAAAGTCTTTCGCTCCTACCGTGAAGGCCCCTTTCGCTGATGATTCTAATGCCTCGCGTAAGGCAATACGCGCCCCTGCCTAAGCCGCTGCGGTGGTAACGGCTCGATGAACAGTCCGCCAGATAGGGCTCAAGGCAGCAGCTTCTTTATTTCTGACCCCCACAAAGTCCCACAGGTCTTCCCCCACTGTTTTCCACACCGAGGAGTCAAACACATTCTTTGCATTAACCAGGACACCCCGTCGCTTTCCCCACCGAAGCAATTTTTGCAGAGCTTCTGGGGAAAATTTTTCTCCCTGGTTATTAAGCAGATTGCTTAAGACCTTAAACACGGCCTGCTCATCTGCTGATGCTGCCGCTCCCATTATGAGAGATATTCCCCGCCGCTCACCTTTCAGTGGGAGCTCCCCCGCCTCTTGGGCGTCCTGGTTCCTCACCCGAACGGAGGACACCGGCAGCGGCGGTCCCTGCTATTTCTTCCTCTGTCCGTGGTATCAAATTCACAGAATTCTATCACGTCGGGGTCACCATTTGTTGCTGCTAGCAGGCTGGCTTACAGGACAACTGACACAGTTGCTGGTAAAAAGCACTTTATTTCCCTTCCCACAGCAATATATATACAGCACTTGTTTATTCCTTTTCTGTTGTTTATCACCCAATGTTCTCATCATTCTTATCTTTGGGTTCCATTATCTTGTGGTAGTAAAGACTCTCAGGTGCTGCTTATATCATTAGTCCTTAGTTCAGCCAAAGTTTAGTCCTCAGTCCAGCCAAAATCTTCTGGCCTTGTCCTTTATCTCTTGTACTGTTATTTTCCATTACTTGGCACACATTTCTAAAAATCTGATACTCAGCATTTCCCACACTGAAGTTTTTTTGCTGCAGGATGGCTACCTTTAAATCTGCTATTGAGTGTCCAGCGAGATTGAAGTGTTCTCCTACAGGTTTTTGCATATTGCCATTCCTAATATCTGATGTGTCCCTTTATCCTTTTACGTAGGGACTGTCCAGTTTGGCCAATGTACGTAGCAGAGGGGCATTGCTGGCACATGATGGCGTATATTACATTGGTGGACATGCAGATGAATGAACCGGTGATGGTGTGGCTGATCTGGTTAGGTCCTGTGATGGTGTCGCTGGTGTAGATGTGAGCAGAGTTGGCATTGAGGTTTGTTGCATGGATTGGTTTCTGAGTTAGAGTTACTATGGTGCGGTGTGTAGTTGCTGGTGAGAATATGCTTCAGGTTGACAGGTTGTCTGTGGGCAAAGACTGGCCTGCCTCCCAAGGCCTGTGAAAGTGAGGGATTGTTGTCCAGGATGAGTTGTAGATCCGTGATGATGCATTGGAGAGGTTTTAGCTGAGAACTGTATGTGATGGCCAGTGGAGTTCTGTTGGTTTCTTTCTTGGGCTTGTCTTGCAGCAGGAGGCTTCTGGGTACACATTTGGCTCTGTTGATCTGTTTCCTTATTTCCTCATGTGGGTATTGTAGTTTTGAGAATGCTTGGTGAAGATCTTGTAGGTGTTGGTCTCTGACTGAGGGGTTGGAGCAAATGCGGTTTTACCTCAGTGCTTGGCTGTAGACAATGGATCGTGTGGTGTGTCCGGGGTGGAAGCTGGAGGCATAGAATCATAGAATCATAGAATATCAGGGTTGGAAGGGACCCCAGAAGGTCATCTAGTCCAACCCCCTGCTCAAAGCAGGACCAAGTCCCAGTTAAATCATCCTAGCCAGGGCTTTGTCAAGCCTGACCTTAAAAACCTCTAAGGAAGGAGATTCTACCACCTCCCTAGGTAACGCATTCCAGTGTTTCACCACCCTCTTAGTGAAAAAGTTTTTCCTAATATCCAATCTAAACCTCCCCCATTGCAACTTGAGACCATTACTCCTCGTTCTGTCATCTGCTAAAAGGTAGGCATAGTGGTCGGTGGGTTTTCGGTATAGGATGGTGTTAATGTGACCAACACTTATTTGCACCGTGGTGTCTAGGAAGTGGACCTCCCGTGTAGATTGGTCCTGGCTGAGGTTGATGGTGGGGTGGAAGCTCTGGAAATCGTGGTGGAATTCTTCCAGGGTTTCCTTCCAATGGATCCAGATGATGAAGATGTCATCAATATAATGTAGGTAGAGAAGGGGCGTGAGAGGACGAGAGCTGAGGAAGTGTTGTTCCAGGTCAGCCATAAAAATGTTGGCATATTGTGGGGCCATGCGGGTGCCCATAGTGGTGCCATTGGTCTGAAGGTATATATTGTTACCAAATTTGAAATAATTGTGCATGAGGATAAAGTTACAGAGCTCAGCAACCAGTTGTGCTGTGGCATCATCAGGGATACTGTTCCTGACAGCTTGTATTCCATCTGTGTGTGGGATGTTTATGTAGAGAGCCTCTACATCCATGGTGGCCAGGATGGTGTTTTCTGGAAGTTCACCAATGCATTGTAGTTTTCTCAGGAAATCAGTGGTGTCACGGAGATAGCTGGCAGTGCTGGTGGCGTAGGCTCTGAGTAGAGAGTCAAATATCCGGACAGTCCTTCAGTACCAATGCCCAAGATGATGGGGCATCCAGGGTTTCTGGGTTTGTGGATCTTGGGTAGTAGATAGAATAACCCCGGTTGGGGCTCTCAGGGTATGTTGATTTGTTCTGATGTTAGTGCAGTGAGTGTCCTGAGTAGATGGTGCAGTTTTAGTGTATTCCTCAATGGGATCTGAGGAAAGTGACCTGTAGAATTTGGTATTGGAGAGTTGTCTGGCAGCCTCCTTTTGGTAGTCAGACCTGTTCATGATGACAACAGCACCTCCTTTATCAGCCTCTTTGATTATAATGTCAGGGTTGTTTCTGAGGATGTGGATGGCATTGCGTTAGTGGGGGAATGGCATTATATGTGAAAGAAAGCATGGAGTTAAATGTAGTAAAAATTTTAAATGAATCAAACTGAATCCCATTGGATAGAAATTCCATGCTTAAATAATAAGAGTACAGCATTAGGAATAAACTCCCGACCATCTGACCAAGATGGTGATGGTGATTTTGAAATACTCAGGGAGATTAGCAAGGATACAATAACAGAAACCCATATTAACTGGGTATAAGTCATCTCAGGACAGGATGAAGAGATAAAATTTCTAGATACCATCTGCTTCCTGGAGTAGCAAGTCTTGGAACCCACAAAGAGAGATGCAAATCTTGATTTAGTCCTACATGGAGCACAGGATCTGGTCCAATATGTGAATATAGCTGAACTGCTCAGTAGCAGCAATCATAATGTTATTAAATTTAATATCTTTGTAGGGGGGAAGATACCAAAGAAACCCACCATGGTAGCATTTAACTTCAAAAAGGGGAACTATACAAAAATGAGGAAGCTAGCTAAATGGAAATGAAAAGGAATGGTCACAAGGGTGAAATGCCTGAAAGCTGCATGGAAACTCTTTAAAAATAGAATAAAAGAGGCTCAAACTAAATGTATATCCCAAATAAAAAACAGTAAGAGGACCAAAAAATGCCACCAGGGCTAAACAGCAGAGTAAAAGAGTGCTAAAGGAGCACTCCAAGAAGAGAAAGTCATTGCAGAGAAACTAAATGAATTATTTGCATCAGTCTTCACTGAAGAGGCTATGAGGGAGATTCCCACACATAAGCCATTCTTTCTATGTGTCAGATCTGAGGAACTGTCCCAGGCTGAGGTGACCATAGAGGTGGTTTTGTAACAAATTGATAGTTTACAAATTGTAATAAGGTGCCAGGACCAGATGGTATTCACCCAAGAGTTGTGAAGGAACTCAGATTAACATTGCAAAACCACTGACTGTGATATATAGCCTCTGTATTTTAAATCAGTCTCTGTATCAGATGACTGGAGTGTAGCTAATATAACGCCAATTTTTAAAAAAAGGTTCCAGAGACAATCTTAGCAATTACAAGAACAGAATTATCACATACATAAATGAACATGATATGTTGGAGAAAAATCAACATGGCTTTTCTAAAGGGAAAAATCATCATCTATGGGAAGTTACCAATCTATTAGAATTCTTTAAGGATATCAACAAGCATATGCACTTTCCAAGCACCTTTGACAAGGTCTTTCACCAAAGGCTCTTAAGCAAATTAATCACTCATGAGACAAGAAGGAAGGTTCTCTCATGGATCACTAACTGGGTAAAAGATAGGAACAAATGTTCCATTTTCACAGTGAAGAGAGGTAAACAGCAGGGTCCCCCAAGAATCTGTCCCGGGAGCTGTGTTATTCAAAATATTCATAAATGATCTGGCAAAGGAAGTAAACAGTGCAATGGTAAAGTTGGCAGACAATCCAAAATTACTCAATATAGTTAAGTACAAAAGTGACTCAGAAGAGTTACAAAGGGATCTCACTAAAATGGGAGAACGGCAACAAAATGGCAGATGAAATCCAATGTTGATAAATGAAAAGTAATGCATATTGGAAAAATAATCCCAACTATACATACTAATACTAAGTTAGCTGTTACCACTCATGAAAGATCTTGGAGTCATTGTGGATAGTTCTGTGAAAAAAATATCTGATCAATGTTTAGCAGCAGTCCAAAAAAAACCCCAAAACCCAGAATGTTAGAAACTATTAGGAAAGGGATAGATAATAAGACATAAAATATCATAATGCCACTATATAAATCCATTGTATGCCCATACTTTGAATATTGCATGCAGTTCTGGTCACCCCATCTCAAAAAGATATGTTAGAATTGGAGAAGGGCAACAAAAATTTATAAAGGGTATGAAACAGCTTCCATATGAGGCCAGGTTAAAAAGACTGGGACTGTTCATCTTGGAAAAGAGACAGGTAAGGGGGTGGGGTGAATATAAGAGGGCTATGAAATCATGAATGGTGTGGAGAAAGTAAGTGTTATTAACCCTTTCACATAACACAGAAACTAGGGGTCACCCAATGAAGTTAATAGGCAGCAGGTTTAAAACAAACATAAAAAAATACTTCTTCACACAACGCACAGTCAACCTGTAGCATTTGTTGCCACAGGATGTTGTAAAGGCTAGCAGAATAGCTGGGTTCAAATATTAGATTAATTCATGGATGATAGATCCATCAATGACTGTTACCCAAGATGGTCAGGGACGCAACACCATGCTCCAGTTGTCCCTAAACCTCTGACTGCCAGAAGCTGGGACTGGATGACAGGGGATGAGCATGCAATAATTCCCCTGTTCTGTTCTTTCCTTCTGAAACATCTGGCACTGGCCACACTGGAAGACAGGATACTGGGCTAGATGGACAATTGGTCCACTGTGGCCATTCTGATGTTCTTAAAGAGGATGGATTAGATAAAAGGATTCAGCTTTGTCTCATCTCTAATAACATAGGTAGGTTTGGTCTGACATAACTCCATCTGTTGAGTTGGGGTTTTCAAAACCAAAGTCAGGAGTGGTTCAGATCTGGCTTCTATTTTATCTGACCCACCAAAGTTCAGTGGGATTCAGATGAAAGATTTTGGTTATGGCTCATATCTGGTTAGCATCAGTGTTTTGCTTTGTGGTTATTGTCTGCCCTTTGACTAAGTGCTTGTATGCACTAGTATTTACTTCAGTATAAATTAAGCCAAGCGACGTACCCGACCTAAGCACCAGTGTGAAAGGCACTATGTTGGTGGAAGAAGCTAGCTCCCGTCAGGGCGGTGGCGTAATTATGCCTACAGAAGAGCTTTCTCCTATCGGCATAGATCATAGTGCCGTGATGAGTTAAACTGTTCTTTAAATTGGTTTCTTGTTTTCAACAATGCTATAAAAATGCAGGTAACTTGTACTATCTAGTTATTTCTTTTTAGACTCATAAAAATACACTTCAATAAGCCCTAAGTGCATGTACAAAAGAACATGAAGCAGCTTGTTGATAATATCAAACCGCTATGCATATGGGGAAAAATATGCAAATCTGGATGCCTAAAGGTAGGCTACTAAAATCATATTTAGGTATCTAAATAAAAGTGGTTTGAGTTTGAGAAGTGCTGAGAACTCACAAATCCTTCTGAAGTCTCAACTGAAAATCAGGCCTCTCCTATTTGGCTGCCTATATATGGGTTTAGGAGCCCAACTTTAGGAATTCAGATTTTTTAAAAAAATATGCAAACAGGCATTTCTGCATCATTGCATTTGTAAACATGCATGAGGCAGAAAGACATATGGTTAGTTAATTTGCATATTCATTACTTTGCATTTTCATATGGCTAAATGTGAGCAACAAAGAAAGTAAGCCATACTTACACAATGGGGGATTCTATCCTAGGAAGTAGTGATGCTGAGAAAAATTTGGGGGTTGTGGTGACTAATCAGCCGAACTAGAGTTCCCAGTGTGATACTGTGGCCAAAAGGGCTAAGGTGCTCCTTGGCTACATAAACAGTGACATCTCAAGTAAAAGTGGAGAGGTTATTTTACCTCTATATTGGGTACTGGCATGACCACTGCTGGAATGCTGTTTCCAGGTCTGGTGTCCACAGTTCAAGAAGGATGTTGATAAATAGGAGAGGGTTCAAAGAAGAGCCTCGAGAAGGATTAAAGGATTTGAAAATATGCCTTATACTGATAAATCCGAGGTGCTCAATCTATTTATCTTATTGAAGAGACATTTAAGGGGAGATTTGATTACAATATCTACATGGGGAACAAATAATGGACTTTCCAGGCTAGCAGAGAAATGTATAATATGATCCAATGGCTGATAGTTGAAGTTAAAGAAATTCAGACTGAAAATAAGGCATAAGTTTTTAACAATGAGAGTAATTAATGATTGGAACAACTTACCAAAGGTTGTGGTACATTTTCTGATACTGACCATTTTTAAATCAAGATTGGATGTTTTTTCTGAAAGATATGCTCTGGGAATTATTTTGGGGAAGTTCTATGTCCTGTGTTATATAGGTCAGACTAGATGATCACAATGGTCCCTTCTGGTCTTGCAATCTATGAATATATGGAAATAACTGTATGAACGCGGGGGGGGGGGGAATTGTGTGCAAGTCTGAGCCCAGTTTGACAATTTGACCTTAGGTTTTTAACTTCCCTAAGCTCACTAAAACACTATCTGAATGTGTTACATGAAGCTGTAACTTGGGTTGCAGCATTCATGTTCCTTAAAGTAAATGGAGAGGAGGGCAAAATTGATGCAAAAACAGGAGGCTGCTTCTGAAAATCAAGCCCAAACATCATATAACTTGAAAATGAGCGACTTTAGATGTCTACACATAAGAACAAGAGCATTTGCTAATGTTCTGTTGTTTTTGTTGGTATTAATGATATATTATCAGAGGCAGAAACTGAACCCTTGGTGAAAAATGCATTAATACTTCTGAAGCATTGTAAATCACTTTTCATATGAAACTATTGTTTGACCCTCTGCCATAGAGCCACTAGAATAATTAAATATGCATTAAGCTCAGTGCTCTAGAGATTTGGACAAGCGGTATACAAACACTTGTAAATGAGAACTAACATTAAGTGATTGTGTGCTTTAATGAAATTTACATTTTTTTATATTTAATCATATCTAATGAGGACTATACAAGCATAGTCAAAATGAGTTTTAGGTTCTAAATTTGATAATAAATGGAAACTTTTTTTATTCTAACTTGTAAATAACAAAGAGAAGTAGAGTAAATAAAGTTGGTATTATCCTTTTCCTGAAAGGTGGAAGAAAAACAAGCAGAATGATAAGGACATTTTAGTACATATGGCATCATGGAGAGACAAGCAAAAGTAGCACCGCCAGGATGCAAATCTTACATACGGTATCTTTCTAGACAGTAAAAAGCAGGAGGGGTTAGATTTCCTAGGTACTCTCCAGCTGCTTTACAGCAAGCCAGTGACACACAATACTAATTAATCTGCTCTATAATCAAATTAAAAGTGATTGGAGTATTTTAGAGTTTGGAGAGTGAAACTAAGATATTGTTCATGTTGACGTGAGTTGATCCAGGACATTATATAATTCTGTTATTAATGGTCTTAAGTGACTCTTGCAAAATAAATGTTTGGGTTCACCTCAATACCAAGAAATATGTGAATATTTCAAAGGAGCTATTTTCAATTATTGGTGCTCCTGGTCTTCTCTGCTGCAGCACGCACATCCCTTATCTACTGTCTCCCATATCTGCAGCAGTAGGCACTGTAGTCTGACTGCACAAAAGGAGTTAGGTGTGATGCTGAGCATCAGAATGCCCATCTTTTAGGTGCCTAGAAAAGTCATTGCAGTTCACAAAGTTGTAGTTAGGCGCTTAGGCTGCTATAAAACAAATGGGGAGAGATAGGTGCCTTAGACTGTGAGTCACAAAAGCCAGAATACTAGGCAGGGAGCTGCCTAAGCTAGCTAATGGGAGATGCCAACTGGGGGGCAAGCCCCACAGTTCTTAAAGAAATTGATACCTAAGTCTGAACTGCAGGGAGAGGTGTCTCTGTTAATGATTCTCAGCTGTGAATCCTCATCTGATGTTAGGCACCTGCACCCTTTTAGCAAGTAACTTGGCAGGTGTTACCTTCATAACTTTTAGCCCAGAGGTTAGGGTATTCACCAGTGGTGTGGAAGACCCCCCAGTTCAAGTCCCCCCTCTGTCTGATGCATATAAGTGATTTGAAGAGGAATCTACTACCTCTCAGCTGAGTGCCTTAACCAGCTTCAACAGCAGAGATTGACGGAGCCCCACATCACTATATTCAATAGACCAATGTTAGAGCACTCAGCTAAGAGTTGGCACATCCCTGTTCAAGTTCTTTCTCCTCCTACTCTAACCATTCGGTAAATATTCTGCGGGAAGTCTTCCTTTCCCTACCTCCAGCTGTTCTGTGAACTCACAGGAGGAGCCTGATCTAGTAGGCATGATCAAAGGCCACCCTCCGGATTGGGCCCTGGATGCAGTTTAGGGGGCCAGACACCTATCTTCCCCAGTCTGTGAATCACTCTGGGTCTTAGGTGGGACAGAGACACCACAATCCTGCTACAAATATAGGCACTTACAGAATTTTTAGGCACAATATAGTCATGGAGTGAATTTAGGTGCCTACAGGATTCTGTGGCAGTTTGTGCTTTGCAGAGGTCCTGAAACAAGGACTTAGGCCCCTGACTCCTTTTTGTGCATCCAGGCTTACTAAACTATACAATTCTGCATCCCAGCAAGTTCTTGTTCATTCTTTCCTTTGCATCTCTCTCCTTGACATTCTGTTATTTTTCTTTTTAGGGAAGAAATGAAGAACAGATTTTTTTGTTTCTTTATTTTGTTGTCTCTGGCCTATATCTTAAAGTTAACTCCCATTAATCTCAGGGGAAAAGGGGCAAGATTTTAGCCTATGGCTGAGAAAGTGAGGTGAGTGATGTGCATTGACATTTTGGCCACAAGAGAGACTAATAACATTAGATGTACCAAAAGCGTCAAAACGAGCTATTCAGTGCACAAAGGGAAGCTTTTAGATGCCAAAACGCAAGAAGTTATGGAACATATACACTTTTATTCCACTTGAGGCAGGAAGGAAATCTGAATGTCAAGACTTTTAATAAGACAGGTTCAGGAGCCTGGTACAGTCACTTACTTCTTTAAAACCCAGATACTGACATATGTGGTACTATCGAAGAGACCTATTTAGTAGAGCTGTGTCGAGGACAGAAATTCCCCTTTGTTAAGGATTTTGAAATATGGCTTCATGCCAAGTTAGAGTGAAACCCCAAAATCCTCTATAAAAGAAAATTCTCATTTTGTGTTTGTTTCAAGTCACTTGACATTGTTTTGACAAAAATCAAAAGGTTTTGTTTTGATTTTGACTTTAAATTTGTGTTACAATACAAAATTTTAAAATGGAAACAAGTCATTTCAAAATGAAAATCTAAATGTTTCATTGTGAAAGTGTTTAAATGGGATGTTATAACATTGGCTGAATTTCTTCTCTTTTTTTCTCTTAAACAAAATTCCACCAAAATAGACCTGATTTTGCAAAGTATTTCAGCTGAGATAGAACTATATATTCCAATGAAATATGGTTGCATCAAAGTTTCTCCAACCAGCTCTACTATTTATGTTGTTGGATAAAATATCTGCCTTGTTTTTTGACTGGAAAATGGATGTAAGAGTAGAGCTATATAAACTTTTATCTGTCTTTGATTCAGTACAGATTGAGTCTGTGGATCAGAACTGTTTTGCATTGGTTCAAAAACCTTGAATTTAACAAAACTTTGTGTTTGAAGGTACCCAATTTTCTATGTAGACTCTCACTGAAAAGCCATAGTAAAGTTGAAGATCACCAAAGTTAGCATTCATGTTTGTTGATTCTCTGGATGCTAGAGTAGAGTAGTGGCTACACAGTGAGACTCTCTCTATGTGGTTTTGAGTTGAGCACATGGTTCAGACTTGAGGGAGAACAGAACAGCCTCAGAAAGTTTCCAAGAGCCAACCAGCAAAGAAATTTATCAAAAGCTGCAATGGACAGTTCAGAGAGATAGAAAAATATAGAACAGCTGGTCCACAGATGTCCATCAAACTCAAATCAATATTGCATTGTTTTCTATTTTGAGTCCAACATTTTACACAACTTTTCTTAATATATGGTTGGGAATGAGTCCTATTTGGCATGGTGATGGACAAGATGTAGAAATAGGTTACTGTCCCATCTCCAATTTCATCATTCTATATCCTTAATATAAAGTATTCAGTTCCTGTCTGATTCATTCCAATGAGGTTTACTGAAAGTGAAACCCAAACCCTAAGATATATTTCATCTTCCATATGCTAATTTGCAATGCTAGTGTCTTTATTGCCATGCTGTGGAGTTGTTATATTTTCTTGTTTCCGGTTTAATGCTTCTATATTTTTACTATACTCAGTCTGGTAAACAGGGATTTTGTCCTGTTTATAGCAAAATTAAGTGTTTTAGAAAAGCACAGAACAGTCTATTAAATAAAGAGTTGTTTAAATAACTTGATAGGTCTGACTAGAAGTGGCATCAACTCAAATTCAGGGGCTGACACATCTCTGTTAATACACACTTGCTTAAAGAACAGGAGAACCACATTGGTAGTTTTAGAGAGTGTTATCATTCAGACAAAGGCTCTTATACTTTTTTTTTCCCCACTATGAAAGCAAAACACTAATGAAATTTCCTTGACAACACAGACAAAGCACTCAACTGACCAAGCAAACCACTAAACTAGACGTTTAGCTTTAAGTATGTGAGTAGTCCCACGGAAGCCTATAGGACTGTTCACAAAGCTCAGTACAAGAGGAAAAAAGAAAAACTGTTGACATGACTAATTTCACACAACTGAGAACATTGTAAGTAACAGAAATGAATAAATAGTCCTTTCATAAACAGATTAAGAACTATCAAGCCAACTGTCTTCGTGACAGAATCGGAATTTTCCATAATATTTTGGATGAATATTTTGTGTGCCTCAATTTCTCCAATGTAGTGCATGGTTAACTGGGTGGTTGGAAAAGGTTAACTCTTTGCAGAGGCTCAGAGATACAGGTGTGACTGATAACTAGCTACCTGGGCCCCCATGCCCATGGAAAATTCAAGACGACAATGGCCATTTACTCCAATTATCCAGATATTTGGCAGCTAGCAACAAATTACCATGGATAGCCCAGGCACCTTAGGAAGCCAGCCAGGTGTGACCAGCTGGAGAACAAATGACTGAGGAGGGGCTATGTGGGGTTGTTAAGTGTGGTCTGCTGGGGGCCAGGGAGACGCTCATACACTGGCACTAAAGAGATGGTTATAAGGGGTCTGGGCTGTGTACTGACCCAGGTGGACTACACTGTAACTATCTGTTCTGTTTTAACTAAGGACTTTTTACACTGTGTTCCAGACATCTAATAAACCCTTGTGCTTTTACAACACTGGCTGAGAGTCACTCTACCTTAAGGAAGGTGGGGGTGCATTGCTCCCTTTGGGTGTGCAAGTCTCCCTCACATGTCCAACTCAAGTGGACTTGCTGAAGGGAGCTCATGGTGTGAATAGGGGTGCTGAAGTCTCCAAGGTTCAGTCCCAGGAGATAACAAAGCCAAGTGGCTTACCCTAGTGAGAGTGTGACTCTAAGGGGGCTGACACACTGAAGGGGTCCTCCCAGAACAGTTCAAAAGCAATGGACTTGTGGACCCATGACTGTCTTGAAAAAGATGAGGCAGTCTGAAACAATTTGAGGAGACCTTGTCACATCTCAGAGAAATGGTAGCTGATGGGTGAAGATGTTAAAAATATTTGTACCAGTATCTCAGTCAGAAAGGCCACCCAGGAGAACAAGATAACATTCAAGGAGGAAAACCATCCCAACAATATGAGCTTCGAAGAATCTCAGTGACAATAAGTAATATAGGCACATTATGGAGGTCAGTTGTCCGCAGTACACTTGATTGTAGAAGGTAATTGGTGTCATCTCAAACTACCATCTTTCAGTGTGGTCCAAAGGAGGATTTATTTGACCCCTTAGCACCTGAGCTCCTTCCCCCACCCTGATCTGGTCTATTTCGTCACCAGCTTGCTCTAGTGAGTTAGCACTTGTCTGTCATGCTGGACAAAGACCTCTCAGGAATGGTACAAGTATACTTATTCCTGCCTCAGTGTGGGGGAGGGGAATGGACTAGATGGCCTCTTGAGGTCTCTTCCAGTGCTACAGCTCTATGATACTATTCTACTTACTGGACTCTGGTCTTCTACTTTAGAAATCTCTTTCATTCCTGAAAACCCTGCTCCCACCATCTCCCCTACTTTGGGGACCCTTATCCAAGGCCCAGGAAGCAGCTACAGTTCAGGATCTTCTGGAACAGAGGTGGGCAAACTACGGCCTGCAGGCCACATTCATCCCATGGGACCATTCTGCTCAGCCCCTGAGCTCCCGGCCCGGGAGTCTCACCCCGGCCCCTCCCCTGCTGTCCTCCCTCCCCCGCAGCCTCAGCTCACTGTGCCACTGGTGCAATGCTCTGGGCGGCGAGCTCCTGGGGCAGCACAGCTGCAGAGCCTGGCCTTACCCGGTGCTCTGTGTTCCGCGGTGCATGGCTGGCTCCAGCCGGGCGGTGCGGCTGCCTGTCCTGGCACAGCCGCACCGCCAGCCACTGGTGGTGCCCACTGGTAAGGGGGCAGGGAGCGAGGTTGGATAGAGGGCAGGGGGGTTCGGGGGGTGGTCAGGGGCCAGGGGTGTGGATAAGGGTCAGGGCAGTCAGAGGGCGGGGAACAGGGGGGTTGAATGGGGACAGGGTTTCCAGTGGTTGTCAGGAAGCAAAGGAGGGGTTGGATGGGGTGGCAGGGGGCAGTCAAGGGTGGGGGTTCCAGGACAGTCAGGGGACAGGGAGAAGGGGTGATTGGATGGGGCAGGGGTCCCCAGGGGGGCAGTCAGGAACGGGGGGTTGCATGTGGTGGTGGGGGGCAGTTAGGGGCAGGGGGCAGTTGAGGGCAGTCCAGGGGCAGTCAGGGAGAAGGGGTGGTTGGATGGGGCAGGGGTCCTGGGGGGGAAGTCAGGAAGGAGAAGGGGGGGTGGGATGTGGCAGCAGAGGGCAGTTAGGGGTGGGGGGGTCTGGGGGCAGTCAGGGGACAGAGAGCGGGGTGGGGGGTGGATGGGCAGGAGTCCCGGGAGGGCTGTCAGGGGGTGAGAAGCATTGTGGTGGGGGGGTTGGATAGAGAGTGGAGCCAGGCCATGCCTGGCTGTTTGGGGAGCCACAGCCTCCCCTAACAAGCCCTCCATACAATTTCTGAAACCCGATGCAGCCCTTAGGCCAAAAAGTTTGTCTGTCCCTGTTCTGGAACATTCACAGCCAGACCATTAGATGTAGCAGCCATTTAGCCTCCTTAGCATCCCCCCTTAGTTGCGAGAGGAACAGGAAATGCTTCCCCACTGGATTATATACTAGAAAAAAATAGAAGCAGTGAATGCACCATTCTTGGGGCATATTTAAAACTAGACTGGACGAGACACTAGCAAATTAACTATAGGGATCAGTCCTGTATATACAGGATCAGTCCTGTATATGGATGACCTAACAGCTCTTTTCTAGCTCTGCTTCTAGGAATAAGTAAATCTGATCCTGATGGTCTGGGGATGGCTAGAGGGAGAGGGAGCAAGGAAGTCCTCACTATGAACCTCTTGGTGAGAAGCAATGGCTGGGACTGTTCTCCCTTTTGACATACTGAAAATATACTGCAGGGGCACTGCCTTGTATTTTCTAGTAAGCCTGTTTCTACAAGCTCTGTGCCCACAAGATAGACTCAGAGGCTGCTGGTTTGGGTTGGGTTTGTTTGCTTGTTTGTTTGGTTTTATTTCTTTCCTCTTCTCACCTCTGATATGGTAGCTGAGGACATGAAAAAAAAGATTTGAGCTATGCTGGTTCTTGGAGTAATTAGGCCTGTTTTGTGAAGGAACTGTATGCGTTAAATAGAGGTAAAGGTCCCAGATCTCAGTTTAGAGTTTTCAATCCCAATTAAAGGATAGTCAGTACTTACGCTGAATTATCCTACTTGAGCTTTCATTATTTCTTTGACCTTGCTACAGTTGTGCTTTAGCAGATGGGCCCAGAGGTGACTGACAGGTCCTGGGATTAAAAGGTGTGAGGATTGTAAACTATGAAATGATTAAAATCCTACCTCCCCCAGTGTGTGTAATGATTCACAGTTGCCAAAAAAGTGATCATACTTTTGTATCTTAAAAAAAAAAAAAACTGGTGAAATGCCATTTCATATAGACTCAGGTACAATATGTCCCCTAGCCCAAAGTCCTGATATTCATATTCAGCTGTGAAATCTAGGTCTGACATCTGGGCTTGTGTTTAGAACCAGCATAGCTTTTTAAATAATATAAAATCTGAGAAAATAAGAAATGGGGATGATAATCTACAGTGACGGCCCTAATTAATGGTAGGCTACTCTGGGGTGCAGAAAATGTCATTTTCAATTGGAGATATCATGCCTTAGCCCTGACTTCGGGATGTAATTTTTGACTGGACTATAACTATCCTGATTAAAAAAAGGTGGAAGGAAGATAAAATGGGTTCTCATCCTTGCAACATAGAAGAGAAACAGAAGCAGCTATTGTTGGATTGATACGTGGCAAAGCTACTGCAACTGGCATTCGTATTAGCTGCTGACATTGACTGGTCAGCTAAACCAACCACAGACCCCTGTAACAGGGTCAGCAACCGCCTCTCATGAGTGCCTCTTTCTGGCTGATACATACTTGCAAACTCTCCATTTTGGTTGGGGCAGCACCCACCTGTCATGGGCACCCCCTTTCTTTCTGCTTTTCTTTCAGTTCTCACAATGGGTTGGCAACTGCCCCTGGTCCATGTTGTTTGGCAGGTCTTCAGCAACTCAGCCCTCCAGCCAAGTCACACACACTGTCCCCTCTTCTGGGTATACAGTCTCTACTTCTTTCTCACAGCTCTGGTATGGGTTCTTCCTGGACATACTGCCTTCTTTAACAGCCTAACAGAGGCCCATCAGTTGGTGTCCTTTCAGCAGCCCTCACTGAGCTCAAGTCTTCAATCAGACCAGCACAGCCCACCACAGTATCCTCAGCTGGTCTGGCTAGGTTCTGGACTCAGTCCCCTGGGCTCAGCCTACAAACAGTGACCTGTCCATGGTCCTGCTGCTCTTCCAGCCAAGCACTCACTCCTCCTTCTTCAAGCTCCAGGCAGTAACTGACTGCTGATCCTTTGCTGCTCCCTTTTCATAGGGCCCTTCTGGCCCCTGATTGACCGCTCCAGCAGCTCCTCTGATTGGTTGCTTCTTTGCAGCCACTCTAGGCCACCTGGAAGATTTCTCCTCTCATTTTTTCTGGGGCATGGTGAGGCAGGGCCATGAAGCCTCATCGGGGGCCCCTGGACCTAATCCGCCCTGTCACAAGCCCTTTATAAAATACAATCCTCAATACTTATCTTACCCTTGCAACTTAAGTCTGGGCTTTATTTTTTATTTGCCTTGTTCGTTGCTTTGTGTCCCCCTCAGACATCTCCATATGGCCCCATTTTAACTCTTCTCTTCCTCAAAGGCCATGAACTGTAGTGACTCTCCCTCCAGTGTAGAAAGACTGGATGTGGCTTCCTCCAGAGCTTGTTAACTCTGTGCCCCAAGATGGGGATATGCAGGGAGCCAAATGAGGCATCCTCCCCCTCTCCAGAGCCCTTAGATATTTGTAAATAAATTACATTCTCCAAGGCCCTGCCGGCCCAGGAATCTGGACTGCCTGCAAACTAAACTCTGATCCCCACTTTGGTGAACAGTGTGCAACCATTATCTTCCTAATAAATTCGCTGACTTTTTTGTAAAACAGTCTATTTATTGCATTTTAACAGGACATAACAATATTTCCATATTAGATTATCAATACAGATTATCATTATGTGCAGTAGACAGCAATAAAAACACCACCTGCCACTGGGCTTTTATAAAGCACTTGGCTTATTTTCCCTGTCAAAACAGAATACATGTGCATGAGGGTTTGCTCTCACACAAGGAAAAAGAAATGAGTCCCACTGACTGTACTCAATGCTAACACCTCTATAATTGCTGTATGAACTAAAAATCTCTGCAATTAAACAGGCTCTCACACTCAAGAGGCCCAAAGGAGGCTGTATTCCCTGGAGAGAAATAAAAGCAATCTTTCCCTCTCTCTCTCTGTGCAATACGCTTGCTCACTGCTGGCAGTGCACAGCAGAATATCATAACCCTGTCTGAGGAGCGCACTGCAGTGCAGTTAGTGCCTCAGCATTTTCCCTTCTCCATCACTGCGTGACTTATCTCTCCCTTCTTGCTAAGTATTCCCCAAAGATCCCAGAAAGCAGTAGAGATTTACCCAAAAATAGCTAGATTACCTAGTCTGGGTTTTATTTTTAAACAGTACTTTACACACACATACACACAAATACCAAAAGAGAGTGAAATAGCATTCAATATTTTTCAGAGTAGCAGCCGTGTTAGTCTGTATTCTCAAAAAGAAAAGGAGTACTTGTGGCACCTTAGAGACTAACAAATTTATTAGAGCATAAGCTTTCGTGAGCTACAGCTCACTTCATCGGATGCATTTGGTGGAAAAAACAGAGTAGAGATTTATATACACACACACAGAGAACATGAAACAATGGGTTTATCATACACACTGTAAGGAGAGTGATCACTTAAGATAAGCCATCACCAACAGCAGGGGGGGGAAGGAGGAAAACCTTTCATGGTGACAAGCAGGTAGGCTAATTCCAGCAGTTAACAAGAATATCAGAGGAACAGTGGGGGGTGGGGTGGGAGGGAGAAATACCATGGGGAAATAGTTTTACTTTGTGTAATGACTCATCCATTCCCAGTCTCTATTCAAGCCTAAGTTAATTGTATCCAGTTTGCAAATTAATTCCAATTCAGCAGTCTCTCGTTGGAGTCTGTTTTTGAAGCTTTTTTGTTGAAGTATAGCCACTCTTAGGTCTGTGATCGAGTGACCAGAGAGATTGAAGTGTTCTCCAACTGGTTTTTGAATGTTATAATTCTTGACGTCTGATTTGTGTCCATTCATTCTTTTACGTAGAGACTGTCCAGTTTGGCCAATGTACATGGCAGAGGGGCATTGCTGGCACATGATGGCATATATCACATTGGTAGATGCGCAGGTGAAGGAGCCTCTGATAGTGTGGCTGATGTGATTAGGCCCTATGATGGTATCCCCTGAATAGATATGTGGACAGAGTTGGCAACGGGCTTTGTTGCAAGGATAGGTTCCTGGGTTAGTGGTTCTGTTGTGTGGTGTGTGGTTGCTGGTGAGTATTTGCTTCAGATTGGGGGGCTGTCTGTAAGCAAGGACTGGTCTGTCTCCCAAGATCTGAGAGAGCGATGGCTCGTCCTTCAGGATAGGTTGTAGATCCTTGATGATGCGTTGGAGGGGTTTTAGTTGGGGGCTGAAGGTGATGGCTAGTGGCGTTCTGTTGTTTTCTTTGTTGGGCCTGTCCTGTAGTAGGTGACTTCTGGGTACTCTTCTGGCTCTGTCAATCTGTTTCTTCACTTCAGCAGGTGGGTACTGTAGTTGTAGGAATGCATGATAGAGATCTTGTAGGTGTTTGTCTCTGTCTGAGGGGTTGGAGCAAATGCGGTTATATCGTAGCGCTTGGCTGTAGACAATGGATCGAGTGGTATGATCTGGATGAAAGCTAGAGGCATGTAGGTAGGAATAGCGGTCAGTAGGTTTCCGATATAGGGTGGTGTTTATGTGACCATCGCTTATTAGCACCGTAGTGTCCAGGAAGTGGATCTCTTGTGTGGACTGGTCCAGGCTGAGGTTGATGGTGGGATGGAAATTGTTGAAATCATGGTGGAATTCCTCAAGAGCTTCTTTTCCATGGGTCCAGATGATGAAGATGTCATCAATGTAGCGCAAGTAGAGTAGGGGCATTAGGGAACGAGAGCTGAGGAAGCGTTGTTCTAAGTCAGCCATAAAAATGTTGGCATACTGTGGGGCCATGCGGGTACCCATCGCAGTGCCGCTGATTTGAAGGTATACATTGTCACCAAATGTGAAATAGTTATGGGTCAGGACAAAGTCACAAAGTTCTGCCACCAGGTTAGCCGTGACAGTATCGGGGATACTGTTCCTGACGGCTTGTAGTCCATCTTTGTGTGGAATGTTGGTGTAGAGGGCTTCTACATCCATAGTGGCTAGGATGGTGTTTTTAGGAAGATCACCAATGGACTGTAGTTTCCTCAGGAAATCGGTGGTGTCTCGAAGATAGCTGGGAGTGCTGGTAACGAAGGGCCTGAGGAGGGAGTCTACATAGCCAGACAATCCTGCTGTCAGGGTGCCAATGCCTGAGATGATGGGGCGTCCAGGATTTCCAGGTTTATGGATCTTGGGTAGCAGATAGAATACCCCAGGTCCTGGCTCCAGGGGTGTGTCTGTGCGGATTTGTTCTTGTGCTCTTTCAGGGAGTTTCTTGAGCAAATGCTGTAGTTTCTTTTGGTAACTCTCAGTGGGATCAGAGGGTAATGGCTTGTAGAAAGTGGTGTTGGAGAGCTGCCTAGTAGCCTCTTGTTCATACTCTGACCTATTCATGATAACGACAGCACCTCCTTTGTCAGCCTTTTTGATTATGATGTCAGAGTTGTTTCTGAGGCTGTGGATGGCACTGTGTTCTGCATGGCTGAGGTTATGGGGTAAGCGATGCTGCTTTTCCACAATTTCAGCTCGTGCACGTCGGCGGAAGCAGTCTATGTAGAAATCCAGGCTGCTGTTTCGACCTTCAGGAGGAGTCCACCTAGAATCCTTCTTTTTGTAGTGTTGGCAGGAAGGTCTCTGTGGGTTAATATGTTGGTCAGAGGTGTGTTGGAAATATTCCTTGAGTCTGAGACGTCGAAAATAGGATTCTAGCATCCAATAGCATCTTCAAGCTTTTAGTGTCCTCCCTTCACAGCTCTGATTAGAGGACCCAAATTGCCCCATATACTAGAGTTTTGGCAACTGTTCTATCTCTACCACAACATCATCCAGAAATGGCCACTTCCACATTCTTATGGAAACACAGAGGATTGCTCTTTTGCGTGCTCCAAAATCATACAGGTGCTTTTGAAAAATCTCCTCCTTAATCTCACTTATGTAGATGGCCATGGTATCTGGGTTCTGAGAGACAGTTTAGACTATCTCAGTATTTTTATTATTTGTCATTCACATTTATGTAGATTTAAATTCCCTCAGTTAGGGACCCAATTCTGCTATTCTTACTAAATCAAATCTTCCATTGAAGTCCATTGAAATTAGTTGAAGTTCTGACTAGCTAAAGACAAGTTTGAACCCTATATCTCTTTATTAACAAAAAAAATACTTCAAAAGGAAATAAGTAGCATTAGTCAAAAAAAATCTACTGAAACATTTTTTTCCATCACAATTTGCCAATTCATCTAAATCAAAATGTTTCACAGGGACAGTTCAATTTTTATGAAGTTCTGATGGAATCCAGGCAGGTTTCAAAACTTTCTTCATTTCCTGGCAACTCACCCATTTCACCTCCTTGGTAGCCTGCCTGCTGGAGAGTCAGGGACACTGAGACTGCCAAGGTTTCCAGCTCCAGGACAGCCCACCAGGTGAACTGCCTCAAAGTCAGGGACTGCAAGGCTTGTAAGATCCATGGTTCTATGGAAGCGACCTAGGCAGGCTGCTCCAAATCCGGGGCTCCATTCCTTTTCACAGAATTTTGAATTTTTTGATTTTCATTCCAAATTGCAACAAAATCCTCTAAGAAGTATAATTATATTTCTCTACCCAGCTCTAGAAATAAGGTTGGTTAAGTGTGACATCCACCAAGCATGAATCATTGAAAGCAAGAAAATGCCAAATTATCATACAACTCTGAACAGAAACCTAACGTGTACACTGCACATTTCCAGGGACAAACTCAATATCATCCCAAGGAATTTCCTTCTTCCTGCAACTGATACACATACCCACAACATATCAGTGTCACTCACAATACAGCACAAAACCTTAAAGACAGTCTCAACAACATTAGCAAATAGTTAGCAATAGTTGTGCACAAGCTAATTTTGCAGTGTATTATGTATTTGGGGGCAAGTATGAGATCATTGTTATTTACAAAGGCTTCAAAATAGAGGTATTCTACATTGCCCTAGGTACTGGAGAACTTTTAATTTTTGCCCTGATATTTGCTTGTATTTGTAATTGTCACAGTCTCCACTTAATTTCAATACAGTTTTAATATGTAAGATGAATAGAAAAGCCATTTCCCCCCAATTTCTCAGCGCTAACTTCAAACTTGATTAGCAGCCCTTTTGCCGGAATACAACTAAATGCATCAGAGCTGGTTGAGCCCAGAGCAAATGCTTAGGTGATGTGGTCATTAGTCTCTGTAGCACCTTGCTGAAGCAATCAGATAGAACACTGGGCCAAATTGAGGTCAGGCAAAGTTATTGATTGCACCAGAGATGAATTTGGTCCAGTGAATAGAAGCTGTTCAAGATCTATGTGAGCTTAATAGATAAAACTGATTTACCCATCTGTTTTTCAAACAAACCTAAAATGGCTGATCCGCCACAGTCTGAAAAAAAAAGTAGTTAATTGAAAGTAAAAAAGAATCATTTCAGGTTGAACAAAATGTTTCATTTTGATTGATCATTTTTAACATTTTTCAATTTTTAAAATAAAATTAAGACATTTCAAAGAGAAAAGTTGTGAAATTTAAAAAAAAATCAAAATGTCCAAATGAAACTTTTGGACTTTCCAGATATTTTTGGGGGGATAGCTTTTTTTAAAAAAACAAAACCATGTGGTAAAATGAATTTGTGAAATATTTCAGTGCTACTGAACCTGCAGTTTTCACCAAAAAAAATTTTAGTCAAAAAGTTTCACTCAGCCCAATGTATTTAACATGTACTGATACTGACATTGATATTGACAGTTTATTGACACTAAACTGGGAGGAGTGGTAGATACACTGGAGGGTAGGAATAGGATACAGAGTGACCTAGACAATAGAGGATTGGGCCAAAAGAAATCTGATAAAGTTCAACAAAGACAAGTGCAGAGTCCTGCACTTAGGACGGAAGAATTCCATGCATTGCTACAGACTACGGACCGAATGGCTAGGCAGCAGTTCTGCAGAAAAGGACCTAGGGATTACAGTGGATGAGAAGCTGAATATGAGTCAACAGTGTGCCCTTGTTGCCAAGAAGGCCAATGGCATTTTGGGATGTATAAGTGGGGCATTGGCAGCAGATTGAGGGACATGATCGTTCCCCTCTATTCGACATTGATGAGGCCTCATCTGGAGTACTGTGTCCAGTTTTGGGCCCTACACTTAAAGAAGGATGTGAAAAAATTGGAAAACATCCAGCGGAGGGCAACAAAGATGATTAGGGGACTGGAACACAGGACTTATGAGGAGAGCCTGAGGGAACTGGGATTGTTTAGTCTGCAGAAGAGAAGAATGAGGGGGGATTAGATAGCTGCTTTCAACTACCTGAAAGGGGGTTCCAAAGTGGATGGATCTAGACTGTTCTCTGTTCACTGGTAGCAGATGACAGAACGAGGAGTAATGGTCTCAAGTTGCAGTGGGGGCGGTTTAGGTTGTATATTAGGAAAAACTTTTTCATTAGGGGGGTGGTGAAGCACTGGAATGCATTACCTAGGAAGGTGGTGGAATCTTCTTCCTTTGAGGTTTTTAAGGTCAGGCTTGACAAAGCCCTGGCTGGGATGATTTAGTTGGGGATTGGTCCTGCTTTGAGCAGGGGGGGTGGACTAGACGACCTCCTGAGATCCCTTCCAACCGTGATATACTATGATTCTATGATAAATAAGGCTGCAAGTTTGTCACAGAGGTCACAGAAGTCACGGATTCCATGACTTTCCAGGACCACTGTGACTTCCTCAGCAGCCAGTGTGGCCGGCCTAAGAGACTCCTGGACAACTCAGGCAGCCCCTGGGCCAGCCACACCGGCCACGGAACCCCCTGGATCCCTTTTCAGCTGAGCATTCCGCTTGAAAACTGGATGCCTTGCAACCCTATAACCTAGAGAGAACTCTCTGTATCAGCCATTTGAGAAACCACAGAGACCTGGTCCACCAAAGGCTAGAGCGTCTAGCAACAAGCAATCAGAGCCCTGCTGGCCCAAATAAAGGGAACTGTCTGGCCTTAGCCATTCAGTTCTTGGCTGGGACCAGAGAAGTGGGTTCCTCTCTGTGCACAGGGTCCTGACAATCAGTCAGTATTCATGGCTGGCTGAATGTACACAGCTGGGAATGCAGAGAGAAGGACGTGAGGACACTGGCCCTGAAATAGGGCTGGAGATAAAAGGGCCCAGCAGGAGGAGATACATGGAAATACCAGTGAAGGACTGGAGTTGAGCAGTATCCGTCAGCTGTGTGGAGGGTCCCTGGGCTGGAACGTGGAATAGTGTTTGGTTTGGGTCCCCCTACAGCCACAGGTAAAGTAATCTAAGTGCCAATAAGGGGACAGGGCTTATTTGAGGGCCTGAACCCAGGGCTGAGGATCCTAGTGAGCACAAAGACTGTTTATTTACTGGACTCTTTAATACCCTGGAAGGGATTTATTTGGCTTTTGTGACTTGACTAGAGGGCCAAGCCACTGAACACTCACGGAGGTCATCTGTCATCCTACAGGAAGCACTAGGCGCAAGAAAAGAATTGTGGTAATGCACCACCCTACCCAGAGGTGCTCAAGAGGCGAGTGCCCTTTTGTACACTGTCATTGCTATCCACGTGTAGTACATCTACACTGCAGCTGGGAGCATGCTTCACAGTACAAGTAGAGTCTAGAGAGGTTCTAGCTCCGCATGGAATCAGAGAACCATAGGGTTAGATATAAAGGCTTCATAAGTTGCTGGAAATATAATTTGGCACAATTTTAGAATATCTAAATAGCTGATTATATGTGAAATAGCTGGAAGATATTTTTAATTCCTTTCTCCTCATTTGAAAGATTGCTCTTAGTGCCATTAATCAAAAATCATGATAACCCACAATACTTTCTTTGTTCCACATGATTTTTCTATATAATCATCCTGAAATCATTGCAGCAGATATTGCATATTTATAGAGATCTATCTCTTCAGACATAACACTGTGCATTTAGCTGAAACTGTTGTCAACTCCAAATGGAATTAGATAGTATCTAGTCCAATAAATAGCAGTGTTAATATACAAATTAGGTAATCATAGAATCATAGAATCATAGAATCATAGAATATCAGGGTTGGAAGGGACCCCAGAAGGTCATCTAGTCCAACCCCCTGCTCAAAGCAGGACCAAGTCCCAGTTAAATCATCCCAGCCAGGGCTTTGTCAAGCCTGACCTTAAAAACCTCTAAGGAAGGAGATTCTACCACCTCCCTAGGTAACGCATTCCAGTGTTTCACCACCCTCTTAGTGAAAAAGTTTTTCCTAATATCCAATCTAAACCTCCCCCTTTGCAACTTGAGACCATTACTCCTCGTTCTGTCATCTGCTACCATTGAGAACAGTCTAGAGCCATCCTCTTTGAAACCCCCTTTCAGGTAGTTGAAAGCAGCTATCAAATCCCCCCTCATTCTTCTCTTCTGCAGACTAAACAATCCCAGCTCCCTCAGCCTCTCCTCATAAGTCATGTGCTCTAGACCCCTAATCATTTTTGTTGCCCTTCGCTGTACTCTTTCCAATTTATCCACATCCTTCCTGTAGTGTGGGGCCCAAAACTGGACACAGTACTCCAGATGAGGCCTCACCAGTGTCGAATAGAGGGGAACGATCACGTCCCTCGATCTGCTCGCTATGCCCCTACTTATACATCCCAAAATGCCATTGGCCTTCTTGGCAACAAGGGCACACTGCTGACTCATATCCAGCTTCTCGTCCACTGTCACCCCTAGGTCCTTTTCCGCAGAACTGCTGCCGAGCCATTCGGTCCCTAGTCTGTAGCGGTGCATTGGATTCTTCCATCCTAAGTGCAGGACCCTGCATTTATCCTTATTGAACCTCATTAGATTTCTTTTGGCCCAATCCTCCAATTTGTCTAGGTCCTTCTGTATCCTATCCCTCCCCTCCAGCGTATCTACCACTCCTCCCAGTTTAGTATCATCCGCAAATTTGCTGAGAGTGCAATCCACACCATCCTCCAGGTCATTTATGAAGATATTGAACAAAACGGGCCCCAGGACCGACCCCTGGGGCACTCCACTTGACACCGGCTGCCAACTAGACATGGAGCCATTGATCACTACCCGTTGAGCCCGACAATCTAGCCAGCTTTCTACCCACCTTATAGTGCATTCATCCAGCCCATACTTCCTTAACTTGCTGACAAGAATGCTGTGGGAGACCGTGTCAAAAGCTTTGCTAAAGTCAAGAAACAATACATCCACTGCTTTCCCTTCATCCACAGAACCAGTAATCTCATCATAAAAGGCGATTAGATTAGTCAGGCATGACCTTCCCTTGGTGAATCCATGCTGACTGTTCCTGATCACTTTCCTCTCCTCTAAGTGCTTCAGGATTGATTCTTTGAGGACCTGCTCCATGATTTTTCCAGGGACTGAGGTGAGGCTGACCGGCCTGTAGTTCCCAGGATCCTCCTTCTTCCCTTTTTTAAAGATGGGCACTACATTAGCCTTTTTCCAGTCATCCGGGACTTCCCCCGTTCGCCACGAGTTTTCAAAGATAATGGCCAAGGGCTCTGCAATCACAGCCGCCAATTCCTTCAGCACTCTCGGATGCAATTCGTCCGGCCCCATGGACTTGTGCACGTCCAGCTTTTCTAAATAGTCCCTAACCACCTCTATCTCTACAGAGGGCTGGCCATCTCTTCCCCGTTTTGTGTTGCCCAGCACAGCAGTCTGGGAGCTGACCTTGTTAGTGAAAACAGAGGCAAAAAAAGCATTGAGTACATTAGCTTTTTCCACATCCTCTGTCACTAGCTTGCCTCCCTCATTCAGTAAGGGGCCCACACTTTCCTTGGCTTTCTTCTTGTTGCCAACATACCTGAAGAAACCCTTCTTGTTACTCTTGACATCTCTTGCTAGCTGCAGCTCCAGGTGCGATTTGGCCCTCCTGATATCTTTCCTACATGCCCGAGCAATATTTTTATACTCTTCCCTGGTCATATGTCCAACCTTCCACTTCTTGTAAGCTTCTTTTTTATGTTTAAGATCCGCTAGGATTTCACCATTAAGCCAAGCTGGTCGCCTGCCATATTTACTATTCTTTCGACTCATCGGGATGGTTTGTCCCTGTAACCTCAACAGGGATTCCTTGAAATACAGCCAGCTCTCCTGGACTCCCTTCCCTTTCATGTTAGTCCCCCAGGGGATCCTGGCCATCTGTTCCCTGAGGGAGTCAAAGTCTGCTTTCCTGAAGTCCAGGGTCCGTATCCTGCTGCTTACCTTTCTTCCCTGCGTCAGGATCCTGAACTCAACCAACTCATGGTCACTGCCTCCCAGATTCCCATCCACTTTTGCTTCCCCCACTAATTCTACCCGGTTTGTGAGCAGCAGGTCAAGAAAAGCGCTCCCCCTAGTTGGCTCCCCTAGCACTTGCACCAGGAAATTGTCCCCTACGCTTTCCAAAAACTTCCTGGATTGTCTATGCACCGCTGTATTGCTCTCCCAGCAGATATCAGGAAAATTAAAGTCACCCATGAGAATCAGGGCATGCGATCTAGTAGCTTCCGTGAGTTGCCGGAAGAAAGCCTCATCCACCTCATCCCCCTGGTCTGGTGGTCTATAGCAGACTCCCACCATGACATCACTCTTGTTGCACACACTTCTAAACTTAATCCAGAGACACTCAGGTTTTTCCACAGTTTCGTACCGGAGCTCGGAGCAGTCATACTGCTCCCTTACATACAGTGCTACTCCCCCACCTTTTCTGCCCTGCCTGTCCTTCCTGAACAGTTTATAACCATCCATGACTGTACTCCAGTCATGTGAGTTATCCCACCAAGTCTCTGTTATTCCAATCACGTCATAATTCCTTGACATCACCAGGACCTCCAGTTCTCCCTGCTTGTTTCCAAGGCTTTGTGCATTTGTATATAAGCACTTGAGATAACCTGTTGATCGCCCCTCATTCCCAGTATGAGGCAGGAGCCCTCCCCTCACAGACCTTCCTGCCTGTGCTTCCTCCCGGTATCCCGCTTTCCCACTTACCTCAGGGCTTTGGTCTCCTTCCCCCGGTGAACCTAGTTTAAAGCCCTCCTCACTAGGTTAGCCAGCCTGCTGGCAAAGATGTTCTTCCCTCTCTTCGTAAGATGGAGCCCGTCTCTGCCCAGCACTCCTCCTTCATGGAACACCATCCCATGGTCAAAGAATCCAAAGCCTTCTCTCCGACACCACCTGCGTAGCCATTCGTTGACCTCCACGATTCGACGGTCCCTTCCCAGGCCTTTTCCTTCCACAGGGAGGATGGACGAGAACACCACTTGCGCCTCCAACTCCTTTATCCTTCTTCCCAGAGCCACGTAGTCCGCAGTGATCCGCTCAAGGTCATTCTTGGCAGTATCATTGGTGCCCACGTGGAGAAGCAGGAAGGGGTAGCGATCCGAGGGCTTGATGAGTCTCGGCAGTCTCTCCGTCACATCACGAATCTTAGCCCCTGGCAAGCAGCAGACTTCTCGGTTTTCCCGGTCAGGGCGGCAGATAGATGACTCAGTCCCCCGGAGGAGAGAGTCCCCGACCACCACCACCCGCCTTCTCCTCTTGGGAGTGGTGGTCGTGGAACCCCCAACCTCAGGACATCGCATCTCATGCCTCCCAACCAGCGGAGTCTCCTTCCGCTTTCTCCCCCCAGACCTATCATCTGGTCCACTCTCCGCATTGGTACCTGTGGAGAGAACATGAAAGCGGTTAGTTACCTGTGTCTGTGTTACTGGAACCCGGACATTCCGCTTACCTCTTCTGGAGGTCACATGTTGCCAAGCTTCTTCTAATCTAATCTTCTTCTTCTAATCTGTGCTTGTGCATCTTTCTGAGTCAGATAGTATCAGCAGAGGGTGCAATAGCAAGTACATATTTGAATTATCCAAGTTCAGTACCTTCTTATTTGTCTATCTCAAAGAAAAGGAATGGCATTTAAGTATTTTTTGTCATCTCAATGTTGCCTAAAGCAACAGTGTCAGAATACTATGTTGAACAGCATATTAATTGCACACCTTCTTTCCCCTCTCCTGATGAGCTGTCTGCCCCTTCCTTTCCTGCCCCTGTACCCAGTGGCCTCAGCACTTCTGGCCACACTTTGCCATACCCATCTATCTTTTCTTCCCTCCTCACCTGCTGCTTCCTCTCCCTATTCCATCCTTCAATTCTCTTCCTTGTCCCTTCTCCCTTGTTTCTATTTACTCACCCCCTTTTTCTTCCCCCTCCCTATGAACCCACCATAATATATTTAGAAAACAACAAATCCTGATATTTCCAACCATCACTCTAACAAGTTGCATGATGATGCAACCCTTTTTCTTGTACATTTTTAAGCTCTTTAGGGAAGGCACTATGTCTTCCTTTGTGTTTGCACCTTGCCTAACCCCAGTTCTAATTGGAGCTCCTTGGTGCTTCTGTAAAATTCATTAAATACAACCGCCTCTAAATAATTGGTGGCTTAATGCAAAGAAAAAAAATAGGCCTGCAGGAAGAAAAGCCCTTGCTCAGCTTTTATTTCTTTTCACTGAATAATTCTAGCATAAAACCATTGTAAAAGATATATTGATTTTCTGCTAACTGGTCTCTGTTTCATTTCATACAGTAGAGACAATGAGCCATGTTGTGACCTGCCCTTGTGCAACTGTGAGAGGAAGGGAGAGGATGGACAGGCAGTGTTGCTAACTCTCTCACGATTGTGTTGTGAGTCTCATGATATTGCAATTATGTGAGAATCTAAGCTTGTATTTTTTTTTAAGGAGTGGTTCACAGTCTTTATGACGGCAGAAAAAAGCCTAAAAAGTGAGTGCACTCAAGTGGCTCAGAAGGCAAATTAAAAAGCACCCCAAAGCTATTATTTAAAAATCATGTAATATTTAAGCTGATGTTATAGATTCATAGATATCAAGGTCAGAAGGGACCATTATGATCATCTAGTCTGACCTCCTGCACAACACAGGCCACAGAACCCCACTGACTCACTCCTGCGATAAACCTCTCACCTATGTCTGAGCTATTGAAGTTCTCAAATCATGGTTGAAAGACTTCAAGGTGCAGAGAATTCTCCAGCAAGTGACCCATGCCCCATGCTACTGAGGAAGGTGAAAAACATCCAGGGCCTCTTCCAGTCTGCCCTGGAGGAAAATTCCTTCCCAACCCCAAATATGGTGATCAGCTAAACCCTGAGCATATGGGCAAGATTCACCAGCCAGATACCCAGGAAAGAATTCTCTGTAGTAACTCAGATCCCACCCCATCTAACATGCCATCACAGGGCATTGGACCTATTTACCATGAATATTTAAAGACCAATTAATTGACAAAATCATGTTATCCCATCATACCATCTCCTCCATAAACTTATTGAGTTTAATCTTGAAGCCAGATAGGTCTTTTGCCCCCACTGCTTCCCTTGGAAGGCTATTGCAGAACTTCACTGCTCTGATGGTTAGAAACCTTCATCTAATTTCAAGTCTAAACTTCCCGATGGCTAGTTTACATCCATTTGTTCTTGTGTCCACATTGGTACTGAGCTTAAATAATTCCTCTCCCACTCCAGTATTTATCCCTCTGATATATTTATAGAGAGCAATCATATCTCCCCTCGGCCTTATTTTGGTTAGGCTAAACAAGCCAAGCTCCTTGAGTCTCCTTTCATAAGACAGGTTTTCCGTTCCTCGGGTCATCCTAGTAGCCCTTCCCTGTATCTGTTCCAGTTTGAATTCATCCTTCTTACACATGGGAGGCTAATGCATCCCAAGACCGCATTAGATTTTTTCATGGCCATATCACATTGGCAGCTCATAGTCATCATGTGATCAACCAATACTCTAAGGTCCTTCTCCTCCTCCGTTACTTCTAATTGATGCATCCCCAGCTTATAACTAAAATTTTTGCTATTATTCCCCAAATGCATGACCTTACACTTCTCACTATTAAATTTCATCCTATTACTCCAGTTTACAAGGTCATCCAGATCCTCCTGTATGATATCCTGGTCCTTCTCTAAATTGGCAATACCTCCCAGCTTTGTATCATCTGCAAACTTTATTAGCACACTCCCATTTTTTGTGCCAAGGTCAGTAATAAAAAGATTAAATAAGATTGGTCCCAAAACCCATCCCTGAGGAACTCCACCGGTAACCTCCCCCTAGCCTGACAGTTCACCTTTCAGTATGATCCTCTGTAGTCTCCCTTTTAACCAATTACTTGTCCACCTTTCAATTTTGATATTGATCCCCATCTTTTCCAATTTAACTAATAATTCCCCATGTGGCACCGTATCAAACGCCTTACTGAAATATAGGTAAATTAGATCCACTGCGTTTCCTTTGTCTCAAAAATCTGTTACTTTCTCAAAGAAGGAGATCAGGTTGGTTTGGCACAATCTCTGTAAAACCATGTTGTATTTTGTCCCATTTACCATTGACCTCAAAGTCCTTAACTACTTTCTCCTTCAAACTTTTTTCCCAAGACCTTGCATGCTACAGATGTCCAACTAACAGGCCTGTAGTTACCCAGATCACTTTTTTTTCCTTTTTTAAAAATAAGAACTATGTTAATAAGTCTCCAGTCATATGGTACGGTTATGATGTAGGGATATCTGATTCATAATTGTTGAACTCTTACGGTATGACAAACCCTTATGGAGCTCTTCCACCCTTGTGTGCCTGGACAGGGGCTGAAGAAAATAACAGTGCCTGTGATCCTATAGACTCAGAGACTCTTCTCATGTACAGCTGGCTGAAATTTTCATATGAAATTATTTTTTGATTAAAATTTCCATTTTTTGGGGGGGAAGGGTTGTTTTCTCCCATTCCTGCCTTTTCCAATGGCAGTAAAGCAGTAAAAGAAAGGAGAGGAGGAAAAATCCATAAAAAAGTGTTTTCATTTTGTAAAATTCTGTGAACTTTACAGATGTTTTGCTTTGTTTGAAATACTCCCCCTCCCCCTCGAAACCACACAATGTTTTGATCAGCTGTATTCAAATCTATTGTCACCCTTGCTAATAGGCTTTATAGCCAGTCTGGACTTGGTGATAAGAAGCTCTGCTTTTTCCCTGCTGGCCACTGGAGTTGACTGCACATGGAGATATGGCACATACCCTGAACTTGCTGCAATAGCACAGAAGCTGCACTCCTCCTGTGTTCCCCACTATGCTTTGCTGAGAGGCATTGCCCCAGCAACTCCAGCTAGCACAGTACACCTCTGTTCCGACCCTAATGTGGGATGCTGTGGTCAGAATAACTGAGTCCTTTTTAGGCTAAGCTATCCCTATTTAGCCTAGATTTTTAAGAGATGATGGTGCAGAATGCCTAACTACTTAAAAATCAGTAGACATTGGTGCTGAAGGAAAGGCGAGGGAGGGGTAAAATGTAGAAGTCAGTGATTCAGGGTCCAAATCTGCATTCTTTCTTCGGGCAAAATGACAGTTGATTATAATGGGTATTTTAGGTGTGTAAGGAATGCAGGACAAGGCTTTCAGTCATTAATGCTAAACTCTGAGACCTCTGCTGGTTAGGTAACCTCGCAGTGAAGTGTTGAAAACATCCAAACACATCTCAAACATAACACAAATGAGGCTGATTTACTGCTTTCCCCACAGCTAGAGCTTGTTTCCATAGAAATAGCTACTGGTTGCTTCCTGGTTTCAAGAATCCTTTAAAGAGCTCTAGTACACGATGTCACAGTATAATAGAAAAACATGCTGGGCGTGATTCCCCTCTCACTTGCCCCAGTTTTACACTGGTGTAACCCCACTGACAGCACTGAAATTGCTCCTACTTTACACCATGGTAATTTAACTTAATGAGCTGGCAAATTTTTATTTTTCTCCTTTCAGAACACAGAGATCCTGTTCAGACGTATGCTGCATCAGAGATATATTAACGAAATCTGTAAAATGCCATTTAAATGAGTTCTTGAAGCACAGCATCATTTGATAAATGCAAAGTAATTAGCACAAATAGCTAATTTTAGGAGCAACCAAAAAAACATATTTTTTAAAAATAGCTAATTTTAGGATCAACCAATAAAACCATATTTATTAAAAATAAACCTTTAGACTAGTACTTGCATGTTCTTATTCCTTTATGATTATCTTACTTTTTTATTTTTAATCAAAAATAAAACAAATTTAAAATTGCTGTGAAACAGGAAAGCGAAAAATGATGCAGTAAAGCAGTGGTTCTCAAAGCCAATCTGCCACTTTTTCAAGGAAAGCCCCTAGCGGGCCGGACCAGTTTGTTTACCTGCCGCATCCACAGGTTCGGCCGATCAGAGCTCCCACTGGCCACGGTTCGCCGCTCCAGGCCAATGGGGGCTGCGGGAAGCGGTGCGGGACAAGGGACGTGCTGGCCACCCTTCCCGTGACCCCCATTGGCCTGGAGCGGCAAACCGCAGCAAGTGGGAGCCATGATTGGCTGAATTTGAGGATATGGCAGGTAAACAAACTGGTCTGGCGTGCCAGGAGCTTTCCCTGAACAAGCGGCAGACCGGCTTTGAGAACCACTGCTTTACTGCATCATTTTTTGCTTTCCTGTTTCACAGTAACTTTACATTTGTTTTATTTTTGATTAAAAATAAAAAAGTAAGATAATTATAAAGGAATAAGCACATTCAAGTACTAGTCTAAAGGTTTATTTTTTTAATAAATATGTATTTAAACCAAAAATTCAAAGCCTGCTGCATGAAATTCATCACCTAAATCCATAGTGATGCAGCTCCAAAAAGTATACAGGAGTGCTGAGTACCTGCATCTCCCAGGGACTTCTGTGTTCCATTGACTTTATAATAATAAGTACTTTATATGTTTCAGAGTAGCAGCTGTGTTAATCTGAATCCACAAAAAGAAAAGGAGTACTTGTGGCACCTTAGAGACTAACAAATTTATTAGAGCATAAGCTTTCGTGAGTTACAGCTCACTTCATTGGATGCCACGCACACTGTAACAAGAATTATCAGGAAAGGTGAGCTATTACCAGCAGGAGAGCTGGGGGTGGGGGGAGGAACCTTTTGTAGTGATAATCAAGGTGGGCCATTTCCAGCAACAACAAGACAATAACAAGAATGTCTGAGGAACAGTGGGGGGTGGGGTGGGGGAGAGAAATAACATGGGGAAATAGTTTTATTTTGTGTAATGACCCATCCACTCCCAGTCTCTATTCAAGCCTAAGTTAATTATATCCAGTTTGCAAATTAATTCCAATTCAGCAGTCTCTCGTTGGAGTCTGGTTTTGAGGTTTTTTTGTTGAAGAATTGCCACTCTCAGGTCTGTAATCGAGTGACCGGAGAGACTGAAGTGTTCTCCGACTAGTTTTTGAATGTTATTATTCTTGACATCTGATTTGTGTCCATTTATTCTTTTACATAGAGACTGTCCAGTTTGACCAATGTACATGGCAGAGGTGCATTGCTGGCACATGATGGCATATATCACATTGGTAGATGCGCAGGTGATCGAGCCTGTGATAGTGTGGCTGATGTGATTAGGCCCTATGATGGTGTCCCCTGAATAGATATGTGGACAGAGCTGGCAACGGGCTTTGTTGCAAGAATAGGTTCCTGGGTTAGTGGTTCTGCTGTGTGGTGTGTGGTTGCTGGTGAGTATTTGCTTCATTTTGGTGGGCTGTCTGTAAGCAAGGACTGGCCTGTCTCCCAAGATCTGTGAAAGTGATGGGTCGTCCTTCAGGATAGGTTGTAGATCCCTGATGATGCATTGGAGAGGTTTTAGTTGGGGCCTGAAGGTGATGGCCAGTGGCGTTCTATTATTTTCTTTGTTGGGCCTGTCCTGTAGTAGGTGACTTCTGGGTACTCTTCTGGCTCTGTTAATCTGTTTCTTCACTTCAGCAGGTGGGTATTGTAGTTGTAAGAATGCTTGATAGAGATCTTGTAGGTGTTTGTCTCTGTCTGAGGGGTTGGAGCAAATGCGGTTATATCGTAGAGCTTGGCTGTAGACAATGGATCGTGTGGTGTGATCTGGATGAAAGCTAGAGGCACATAGGTAGGAATAGCGGTCAGTAGGTTTCCGATATAGGGTGGTGTTTATGTGACCATCGTTTATTAGCACCATAGTGTCCAGGAAGTGGATCTCTTGTGTGGACTGGTCCAGGCTGAGGTTGATGGTGGGATAGAAATTGTTGAAATCGTGGTGGAATTCCTCAAGGGCTTCTTTTCCATGGGTCCAGATGATGAAGATGTCATCAATGTAGCGCAAGTAGAGTAGGGGCATTAGGGGATGAGAGCTGAGGAAGCGTTGTTCTATGTCAGCCATAAAAATGTTGCCATACTGTGGGGCCATGCGGCTACCCATCGCAGTGCCGTTGATTTGAAGGTATACATTATCCCCAAATGTGAAATAGTTATGGGTGAGGACAAAGTCACAAAGTTCAGCCACCAGGTTAGCCGCGACATTATTGGGGATACTGTTCCTGACGGCTTGTAGTCCATCTTTGTGTGGAATGTTGGTGTAGAGGGCTTCTACATCCATAGTGGCTAGGATGGTGTTTTTAGGAAGATCATCGATGGATTGTAGTTTCCTCAGGAAGTCAGTGGTGTCTCGAAGATATACCTAAAAGTGGCAATTCTTCAACAAAAAAACTTCAAATACAGAATCCAACGAGAGACTGCTGAATTGGAATTAATTAGCAAACTGGATACAATTAACTTAGGCTTGAATAAAGACTGGGAATGGATGTGTCATTACACAAAGTAACAGGTTTCAGAGTAGCAGCCATGTTAGTCTGTATTCGCAAAAAAGAAACCTGTTATTATGCAAGGTATTGAATTTAGCCATATGGAGTGGAAATCTATCAACTTCATGAAAAAACTCGTACAGATATAGACAGACATCATCTTCCTCTCCAAATGCAAACAGATGGACATCATTAACTTTGTTAGTCTCTAAGTTGCCACAAGTACTCCTTTTCTTTTTTACACAAAGTAAAACTATTTCCCCTTGTTTATTTCTCCCCCTACTGTTGTTGTCAACTGCTGGAAATGGCCCACCTTGATTATCACTACAAAAGGTTTCCTCCCCCCGTTTTCCCCCTCCCCCCATTCTCCTCCTGGTAATAGCTCACCTTTCCTGATCACTCTTGTTACAGTCTGTATGATAACACCCATTCTTTCATGTTCTCTGTGTATATAAAATCTCCCCACTATATTTTCCACTGTATGCATCCGATGAAGTGAACTGTAGTTCTTGATATAACACAAATTCGGATATAACACAGTAAAGCAGTGCTTTGGAGGGCGGGGCTGTGCGCTCCAGCAGATCAGCACGTCAGCATGTCTGGCTCCGACAAGCCGCTCTGAGCGGCTTGTTAAGGGTGCCAGGCCGGGGCCGATGGGTTGGATAAGGGGCAGAGGGTCACGGGGGACAGTCAGGGGACAGGGAGCAGCATGGGTTGGATAGTACTGAGGTTCTGAGGGCAGGGCAGTCAGGAGACAAGGAAGGGGGGCGTTGGATAGGGCATGGGAATCCCGGGGGGCCTGTCAGGGGGCAGAGGTGTGGATAGGGTTGGGGCAGTCAGAGGACAGGGAGCGGGGGGGCTTGGATGGATCAGGAATTCTGAGGGGTCACTCAGTGGGCGGGAAGTGACTATTAATAATGGAAATGCTCGAGGCCAAAGCAAGTTCGATATAACTTGGTTTCACCTATTACGTGGTAAGATTTTTTTTGGCTCCCGAGGACTGTGTTATATCAGGGTAGAGGTGTATTTAATTATTACAAAAGAAAAGAGACTCTAAAACCATCAAACTAAACAGCTTTCCATTTTTATTTTATCTCTCAAAACTGGGTGACTGGGCAACAAATTGACAAATGAAATTCAATGTTGATCAATGCAAAGTAATGCACTTAGGAAAACATAATCCCATCTATACATATAAACTAATGGGGTCTAAATTGGCTGTTACCATTCAAGAAAGAGATCTTGGAGTCATTGTGGCTAGTTCTCTGAAAACATCCACTCAATGTGCAGTGGCAGTCAAAAAAGCAAATAGAATGTTGGGAATCATTAAGAAAGGGATAGATAATAAGACAGAAAATATCATATTGCCGCTATATAAATCCATAATATGCCCACATCTTGAATACCGCATGCAGATGTGGTCACCCCATCTCAAAAAAGATACATTGGACTTGGAAAAGTTTCAGAAAAGGGCAACAAAAATGATTAGGGTTATGGAAGGGCTTCCATATGAGGAGAGATTAATAAGACTGGGACTTTTCAGCTTGGAAAAGAGACAGCTAAGAGGGGATATGATAGAGATCTATCATGACTGGTGTGGAGAAAGTAAAAAAGGAAGTGTTATTTACTCCTTCTCATAACACAAGAACTAGGGGCCACCAAATGAAATTAATAGGCAGCAGGTTTAAAACAAATAAAAGGAAGTATTTCTTCACACAACACACAGTCAACCTATGGAACTCCTTGCCAGAGGATGTGAAGGCCAAGACTATATCAGGGTTAAAAAAAAAACTAGATAAATTCATGAAGGATAGGTCCATCAATGGCTATTAGCGAGGGTGGGCAGGTTTGGTGTTCCTAGCCTCTATTTGCCAGAAGCTGGGAATGGGTGACAAGGCATGGATCACTTGATGATTACCTGTTCTGTTCATTCCCTCTGGGGCACCTGGCATTGGCCACAGTTGGAAGACAGGATACTGGGCTAGATGGACCTTTGCTGACCCAGTATGGCCATTCTTATGTTCCCTATTTGAATGATTTGTAGGCTTTTATTACATTTTGAGTTATCGAGCTACAATTAAGAACAACAGTGATTTATGCATTTGGATCAATGGCAGGTTAATGTGCCTAAGGCCTGAATTCAGCAAAGCATTTTGTCATGTCCGTCCCTGTTCAGCAAAGATCTTAGGCATGTTCTTTACTTGAAATATGTGCATAAGTCCTATTTAAGTCAGCAGGATTAAAGCATATGCCTAAATTAAGCAAGTACTTAAATGCATACTTGAAGTGGTCTGACTGCTGATTCAAGGCTTGGACAGTGTCTCTCTCCTCTTGTGATATTGTAGCAGTTAACATCAGATAAGGTGCTTTCCAATCAGCCATGTTCAAATGGGAAAAGAAAGGTGTTTTCAGTGAAAAGGCCTTGACTGTGAAAATCACTTCGGCTCATCCAACAGAGCTCTTGATCTTAAGAACACACTGCAAATTCTAGCTATTTCCACAGCCTTTTGTCTGAGGGGCTGTGGGCCAGATCCAAAGCCCATTGAAGTCAATGGGAATATTTCCATAGATTTCAACGTGCTTTGGTTTATCTGATAAGTGAATAATCATTAAAGTCATCATTTTGAGGCATGGGAAAAGGCTGTTTAAGCACTTTTGCTGCTGTTTATTATTATTAATTATTATTATTATTTATTATTATTATTGTGGTAGTGCCTAGTAGCCCTAGACATGTGCTAGGTGTTGTACAAACACAAAACAAAAAGACAGTCCTAACCCAGAGAGTTTACAATCCAAGTATAAAATAAAAGACAGCAAATGGATCCAGACAGGCAGGAGAATACAAGGAACAATAAAACATAAATGCAAGGAAACAACATTGGTCGCCTGATAGGCAGCAGTCTCAGCACACCAGTGGTGTAAATGTTGTGCAGGTTTTTCTAGGCATCACAGAAGAGGAGAGTTTTAAGGAGACTTCTGAAGGAGGAAAATGAGGTAACTTTGAAGATGAATATGAGGTGTTCTTGGCGCGTGTGAGAGGTAGCATGGGAGAAAGCACGAAGAGGCTTGTTAGAAAATTTAACAAGTGGGCAATGGAGGCTGCCATCATGGGACTAGTCAGAGAGTGAGTCAACATCTCACTAGTGAATAGAAAGGGTGGACACAGGCCATGAAGCTCATTGAAAAGGATACCTTAGTCAAAGCCCACTGAAGATACTGGAAAGATTCCTGTTGCCTTCAATGGGCTTATTATTTTCTTTCATCTAAAACAAACAAAAAAGAGCAAAGGGGGAAAAAAAAATCTTGACTCCATTAGTCTCCAGCAACCCCCGTCTTCTTTCTCCATTTCCTCTCTAAAGTCACTGAATTCATGGATTGCAATCACTGTCTGGAGTTAATCTCTTCTGATTCCATTCTAGACCCTTTCCAATCAAGTTTCTATTCCTTGCACTGCACTGAAACTGCTCCTGCCAATCCTCTAATGACCTCTTCTTAGCCCAGACTCAGAAACTTCATCTTCCTTGACCTGTCAGCCACCTTCAACACCATTGACACCTACCTCCCACTGTGGGGGCGGCGCCTGCAGGCTTGGGCAGCACGCACCATGCAAAGCCACCTGGCCGCGCCTCCGCCTAGAGGCCAGACATGCCAGCCACTTCCGGGAGCAGCGCAGAGCCAGGGCAGGCAGGGAGCCTGCCTTAGCCCTGCTGCGCCGCCGACTGGGAGCCACCTGAGGTAAGCGCCGCCCAGCCGGAGCCTGCACCCTGAAGCCCCTTCCCCAGGTTGGAACCCCCTCCTGTACCCAAACTCCCTCCCAGACCCTGCTCCCCCACCCACCTCCCAATCCCCTGCCCCAGGTTGCAAACCTCTCCTGCACCCAAACTCCCTCCCAGAGCCCACACCCCCTTCCACACTCCAGCCCAGAGCCCCCTCCTTCACCCCAAACCTTTCATCCCCAGCCCCACCCCAGAGCCTGCACCCCCAGCTGGAGCCCTGACCCTCTCCCACACCCCAGCCTTCTACCCCAGCCCAGTGAAAGTGAGTGAGGGTGGGGAAAAGAAAGCGACGGGGGGAGGGGGCGCTGGAGTGAGGTGGACAGGGCCTCATAGAAGGGATGAGGTTGGGGCATGGCCTTGGGGAAGGGGCAGAGCAGGGACAGCACAAGGGTGTTCGATTTTGTGCAGTTAGAAAGTTGACAACCATAGTAGGTTAGCTTAGAAGATCTTTCTTTGCTGCTCTTTTCCTCTCAGCTCACTGCTTCTTGGGGCAGGGTGTAGTAGGATGGTGAGGCTCCCAATAGGGAGCCACAAAAACTGAATATACTCTATCACATTCTGATACAACCAGATTTCTTGGACAGACTTCAAATGCAAAATCTCTCTCTGAGTCCTAAATAACATTATTTTCATTACAAAAAAAGGAGGACTTGTGGCACCTTAGAGACTAACAAATTTATTTGAGCATAAGCTTTCGTGAGCTACAGCTACTGCATCCGATGAAGTGAGCTGTAGTTCACGAAAGCTTATGCTCAAATAAATTTGTTAGTCTCTAAGGTGCCACAAGTCCTCCTTTTCTTTTTGCGGATACAGACTAACATGGCCGCTACTCTGAAACCTGTCATTATTCTCATTGTGACTTGATATGGGTCCAACCTTCAGATTCAGGCCTGGACCTGCCTTGTGAATTTTTCAAAGTTTGGAGATGTTCAGATATGGGGTTCTGGTGTGCGTCTATCTCTAACCATAACTGCTATCCATCTGTTTTGATGACATTACTAACTGCTAGTTTTACTTGTAGCATGCATATTTGTACTTTTGTATACCATATGATACCTGATTCTCACTTCCCCTAAGGCTCCTTTTATACTTCCAAAGCTGTATTAAGGAGTCAAAGGGTATATAAGAATCAGGATTCATTTATACCATTTCTTTTGAGGTTACCTGCAACTCAAATAGCTAATCTATTGGTAAAAGATGTGTACCACTACTCTTATGTTCAGTGAGCATAACAATTCACCACAATTCAATAGAAGCAGAAGGAAGTGCCATCTAAAATCTAGCTGTCTGTGAGGAAGACAATGGGATTTTTTCCCCTCTCAGCCACTGACTTACTATGTGATCTTAAGCAAGTCACTTAAACTCTTTGTACCAGTTTTTTCTTCCATAAATTGGGGATAATAACATTTAACTATTGCAAAAGAATTTCGTTAGGCTTCCTTTTAAGAGAGAGAGAGAGATTGTAATATGTTCTGATTAGAGCTGTGTGACTTTTTTTTTTTCAGTATGGTGGGAATTCCAAATAATCCGGAAAAAAAACAGCCTTTCAAGCTGAATCAAAATCAATCTTTTTCAAACTTTTTGGTGCATTCAAAAGTTGAGAAAAAAGAATGTCAAGTCGAAGTAAATGTTTCATTTTGATAAAATCAAAAACATTGCATTTGAATTTTAAGATAATTTAAAATGCTTTTATTTTTTCAAATAAAATTAAAGGACATTTTGTCACAAAAAAGTCATTTTGAACGACAACATCAAAAAGTTTAGAAAATGTTGAAATGAAATTTTTCATTTTCAGATTTTTCTTTCAACTGAAACACTTCAGCGAAACTGACACAAAGTGACAACATGTTTTAACATAGCTGAATCTGCATTTTTACTGAAAAAAGTGTTGAACATTTTTCCCCAGCTCTAACTTTCAGATCCTCAGATTAAAGTCACTATATAAATTCAAAGTGTTATTTTTGTTATTGTTATTCTGTGAAGACAAAACCTGAGCCACAAAAAATCATAGTGACAAGTGTCATACTGGCAGACCAGGTATTAGGTCATGCCAAGGCTTCTGGGCTTCACTGAACACTGACAAATGCATAACTGGAAACCAGTCTGGCTCACTTTGGGTTAGTATTGTTAAAATAGATATTAGAATTATGAGAATGTGTTTATGAAATGCTTGTAGGATGCTGCATGTATTAATCTTTCTTATAATATCTATATCCCATGTTATAAGGTAATATTTAAGTATTTGCTCTGTAACTATAAAAGTGTTTGGTAAAACTATAAAATCCCACAGTCCAAAGAGAAGCACTATGAAGTGTGAAAAACTAGTTTATCTTAAGAGGTGTCAACTCCTGCCCCCCAAAAGAAAAGCCTATAGACACCAGACAAGCCATTGTGGAACATCAGTGGACAAAAGACTTGGTTGATTGCTCCCCCCACATCCATGAAATGGAGACATGAACAAACACTGGTCCCTTCAGCTTGAGTTCTAGGGGAAGGGGATAAAAATCCCTGCCAAGAAAAATTGTTTTCACTATGCTACTTGGAATTCAGAGAGGGCAATATTCCTAAGCATAATCAAGGGATCTCCAAACTGCTTAGTTTTGATTAGCCCCATAGGACATATAGAGCTTCCGTATATAGCAGCTACTGTCACTTTCTGGAACCTAGAACTATAACTCATGTGTGTGTGTGTGTGTGTGTGTGTGTGTATGTTTACTGCTTTAACTTTGTATATAATTCACATTTATTTTTCCTAGTTAATAAATCTTCAGTTAGTTTATTACAGGATTGCCTACAAGTGTTGTCTGGTGAGACATATAAGGTACAATTGATGTGGGGTAAATGACTAGTCTTTTGGGACTTGGAGTAACCTGAATATTGTGATTTTTGGTGTAAGGGACCATCTATCATAAGAGTGGGCTTGCCTGGGTGGCAAGATAGACCAAAGTGCCCAAGGGGAGTGTCTGTGACTCCATGTTAAGGCTAGCATAACAACATTTTAGTAGTTCACACTTGTTACTCGGTTGGTGAAATCTAATTATAGAACATTCAATCAGTCTGGGGTTGGTGCTCTGTTCCTTGACAATTTGCCCCGAGGTTGGCACTCATGCTCATGAGCTACTCTAGACAGCTTGACAACAAGTTTTCACAGCAATACTCAATCTCAAGCCAATTATTTTTAAACAATTCCATCTGTAAGAGAATTTAGAGGTAGAATCTAAATGGTGCACATGTTCCAAACATTTGTAAATTCAAGGGAAGTTGGTCTATTCAGATCTCATTAAGGCTTGTTGAAAATTGTCAAAACTTCTTTGGTGGAAAATTGGGTTTTAGATTACATTAAAATATTCATAGAAAGTGTCTGGCTCAAGATATTTCATTGGAAAACCAAAAAATGTTTTTTTAATTATTTTGATAGATTGATTTATTGATGATTGGTTGTGGTTTTCATCCAATCACTTATCTTGGGTTTTGACAGTTGGCAGCTGAAAAAATTTAAAAAAATATATATATTCACTTTTTTTGTTGTCAAAAAGTCAAATTTCCTGTGGAATAAAATCCCATTTTCTGACCAGCTGTAGTTCTCATATTGCACCCCAGCATTGTAGTATCTGAATGCTTGCTTCAGATTCACAGAACCCATTCCACTTCTAGGTTGGATCCAAAAAACACATGGAAGATTTCCAGTTCTGATGATTCAGAATGGCTGGAAATCTCATGGTAAATAATTCTTCAGGATTCTACCATCTTGGGCCAAAATCCATTGAGCGTTGCTTGTGAGATTTAAGCTCCATAAAGACTAATGTGCCACATCATTGTCATCTTCTGCAAAGGAACTGTATGCAGAGATTTGAGTCTCTGTGAGAGAGTGCAGCATAGTACCAGCAAGCAAAGTCATTTATGTGTCTTGGGGAGAAAGAGGTTTGGAGAATTAGGTAGGTCTGAAATAAATAACAGGAAAGAGAGAGGGATGGAAATTGTCATTCCCTTTCCCCTCACACGTTGCAGAGCACAGCACATTGCAACTAAAGTTTAGGTATAAAGACCCAGAAAATAACATTTCTTTCATACACAGATTAGGAGTAGAAGAATCTATCCTTATTTGTGTAAAAAACAGGGTGATCATGGGAGACACTCTTTTCTTGCAGAATTCTATGCATATATACAGGGGTTATTCTCAGTGCCTCCAGTTAAGAAAATACACATAAGACGGTACTAGCATTTCAGTCTCTTAGGCAGAGAAATCCATATATATTGACTGACTCATCTGGCTGAAAATGCAACACTGATATCTGAAGCCATATCTGCAAGACTCAGAGAAGCTGTACAGAGCAGTATTTGTATGCAATAACTCAGAGACTATATACTAACAGAAGAACACTGCAGCATTCCATGCACAAGTATGTACATAAAGTTCACAGGGTCGAGTTTTTCGTCTTGAATGTAGATTTCTAGTAACACCCTGGTCTGCATGGTTATGGACTGCGTTCCTGTTTGCAATCAGGATGGAGGAGCAATAAAGCTGTGCTTCTCAAAGTTAATGTGTTATATTCCTAATTTTAACAGGCAGTTTCCATTGGCTGCTCGATACACCTATATACTGAGTTTGTCCTTCTTTTAGAGAATTTTTGGTGACGCTTTGCTTTCACCATTGACATACTACTTCCCAGTGTGTGAGTTTTTGAATTAGGGTCCCTAAGACCAACAGCCCAAAATAAACCGCCACATTGGAACAAACACAGATTTTGTGAAACTTCTGATCTGTATATGAACTTCACTGCTGGTGCATATCCCTATATAAGGCTGAAACCCCTTGATCTCAGTTTTCCAATGCAAAGTTCAAATCCCAGTCTGGCTTCTGGAGCTGGCTCATTGCTTCTATCTGTATCAGGAGAAAGAAGCAGGGAGGGAGAATAATAAGCTGTGCATAACGCTAACATTTACAGTACATGCAGAAATTTGTTTTTTAGGTTGGTGGGTCAGCGTGGCCCCATTCATTTCTTTTGATTGCACGGGAGTGGCCCCATTCCTTTATTTTGAATGTTTTCTCCTGATTTCATTATCCATGCTCTTTCTGTTTTGCTGTGTTTTTTATCTTGCTCTAAGACTGTGCTTACTCAGTGCTATGAGTTGGATGCTCGTGGCATGGCTGTGTTGGATGGTAGACTATTGAGTAATATCATGGTTTTGCTCTGTAGAGTTTGTGATGCATTGGAGATTCCTAACAGTGCTGCTGGAATTTATATATACTGATTTGTGGGATCCTACCCGCTCCAATTAAAGACTTCCAGTGCCTTGGCCACACCTTTCGAAGAACCATAGCTCTCAGAGCAAAAAGTGTATAGCTTGTGCATGCTGGAATGTGTCCCTTCTTCATCTACAACATGTGGGGCCTCAAAAGCAACTGTGGCAGAACAACAAGGCTGCAATTTTTGTACACTGGGATATGGTAAACCTAGATAAGCCTTCTCATTTCATTGCAATAGGCCTACAAGCAATGACCACTGTGATATGGACTTCCCAGGTCTTCAGAGCAGCTACCTGTATGCATAGCTTTCAAACTCTACATGCTTACCTGGCCTAGCTTTTCTTCCAGGCCTGTATCCACATACATAAACTCCTCCACATACACCTGAGTACTTAATATGAAACTTGTGATGGCTGCTATAGCAGAGTCTCTTAGGAATGGAGTTTAAAGTTCAGCAGTAGTTGAGCTTTCCTGATGAAGGGTTTTATAAAATTTTGTAGCCAGAAAGCCGCTTATTAAAGGCTCAGTTGCAACTGTGAACTGTCCCTGTGGCTCATTTCTGTCTCAGACTACTTGTTTCTCTTGTCATCCTTCTGATTTCTATTTTAGGTTTGGATGTTTGGGATTTGTTGTGTAAAACAATGCAGTATTTATAGATAACTACCAATCAATAGAAGCTATGAGTAAGTCACCTATCATGGGGAAAAATGTAAAATGGTGGCTCAGGCTAAAAGGATCATATTATTTCCCTGCTTTACACCTTTTTATAACAGAATATGCCAAGAAAATAAACAATTCAGCATCATCTTGTCAATGAAAAGCAGGTCTGAGGTTGGAGAAAGGCAATGCTACAAGATTTGCCAATTGCCCAAATTGCCTGTTGTGGTAAACATTATTATTAATTACACATTTGTACTGAGTAGCCCTTAGGAGTAGAAGTCCCCATTCATGGAGCAGCCCCTACCTCCATCTCCCATTGTGTAAGGCAATATATAGACAGAACAAAATGATGGTCCTGGCCCCAAAGACATTGCAACCATGTCTCTTTTTCCTTTTTCCTTTCCTCTGCACCAAATACTAAGATTATGGAATGGCAGGGGGAAAAGTACATAACAGGCCTGAGAACCAAAACATATGACAATGGCACAATGGGATAAATACAAGGTTCCCAGAAATAAACTGTTCTGTATATTTAACTGACTGATGTGACTGTTTTATGGAGCATTATAGGTTAACACTGAGAGCTTGTCTCCACTGCAATTTAGTATGCGGCAACCTGGGGTGTAAATCTGCAACATATTAACTGTCCATGTTGACCCTGCTACCACACGTCGGAAGTCCCATAGTGCGCTTTGACCTGCTGCTGTTGTACATCAAAGCTCACTACGAAACTTTTAGTGCATTGTAGCAGGGTTCAACCGTTGACTTACTGTGCAGCAGGCTGGTACCGGTGTACACCCCAGCTTGCCGGAGACTTAATCACAGTGGAGACAAGCGTTGAGGCAGCAAACAAGGATTGCCCAACCAATGAGTTAGCACTTCATAATCAAACAGTATATGAATTTCAGCATATTGAAAATATGGATGGAAACACCCATGACTTTTGATTTTCCTGGAACCTATTCTGTTAACCCCACAGATTGCAAGACCATTTCAATAAAGATGAAAGGACATGAGGTACACATTTCACTGTTGCTTTATCCCATCTAGGAGATGGGGAAAAGGTAAACTCCCTCACTGTTTTTAAAAGTATAACTTTACCAAATAGGTGAAATTCTGAAAGAAAGGGTTGTATGAATGAAGACCTTATCATAGTCTGACTGAAAATGATATGGGATACATGCCCAAGGCACTAATTCATAAATGTTTCATGTTAGCATGGGCCATGTTTCTTGCACATTTAACTTTGTTAAACTACACATTGCATCTAGGAGCCCTACTTACAGACCAGAAACTCATTGTGATAGGCACTGTACAAACACAGAACAAAAAGATGGCCCATGCCCCAGAGAATATATAGTTTAAGTATAAGGCAAGAGACAACAGATGGAAACAGACAAATATTATATGAATACCCAAACAGATCATTAAATGACCAAATAAGAACCATGAAGCGAGTATGAATGTGCTCAGGGACTTTGCCATTACCAGAGACAATGACATTAAAATGATATGTGCTGATATTCACGATGGGCCAAAAGATTCCTTGAGATGGTCCAACTGAGGCATTGTTTAAATGTAACGTTAATAATACTTTAGATGGATCATGGATTGCTGCTTAATCTGACAACAACAAAAAAGAAACCAGAGATGATGAAGACAATGAAGGAAACGAGATTCAAGATGCCATTTTTACTGAGTAGGATATTAAAGATGATCAGCAGCCCTTTCTTTGACAGTTCAGTCAATGATTCTGAATAAATTCCAAATTATTTTGTTGAAGCATGTTTTCTAAAATAACGCCTTAAGTTTTATAGTACAATAAATATTAGTGGATGTAACTATTCGTTGTTCATTGTAGTTTTACATTTTTTAAAAATGGATTGTAAGTTACCTTATCAAGGAGTCAGCTCATATATTAGTATATATGGTATTTTTTCATAGTTGCAAAAGAAATCAACTATGCAGCTGTGTGAACACTTCCCTGATTTCCCTCTCAAATGTCTGTAGTGCCCTAAAATATAAGCCAAATATTGTAGACCTGATTTTAATTTCTCTTGACTTTAAGGTACATATTTTTCACTACAAGGTATGTTTGACTATTTTCCCATTTGAAAGTTTAGCATCATCATGCTAAGTGTCTAATCCAGTCTATGCATGGCATATTTGTTTTATTTTCCACAAAGATACATGTTGATGGTACATGTGAAGCATGGCTGAAGCTCAGGGTTTTTTTTATAGATTTAAGCAGGGTCTGAATGAATTCTTCCCTGACAGCTAGCTCGGAGGGGGAAAGATTTTAGGTGTGTTCATGTAAATACAGTCTGCTCCCTTAGATATCCAACAGATAGGATGAGGTTCAACAAGGACAAGTGCAGAGTCCTGAATTTAGGACGAAGAATGCACCACTACAGACTAGGGACCGAATGGCTAGGCAACAATTCTGCAGAAAAGGACCTAGGAGTTACAGTGGACGAGAAGCTGGATATGAGTCAACAGTGTACCCTTGTTGCCAAGAAGGCATTTGGGGCTGTATAAGTAGGGGCATTGCCAGCAGATCGAGGGACGTGATCGTTCCCCTCTATTCGACATGGGTGAGGTCTCATCTGGAGTACTGTGTCCAGTTTTGGGCCCCACACTACAAGAAGGATGTGGAAAAATTGGAAAACGTCCAGTGGAGGGCAACAAAATGATTAGGGGACTGGAACACATGACTTATGAGGAGAGGCTGAGGGAACCGGGATTGTTTAGTCTGCGGAAGAGAAGAATGAGGGGGGATTTGATAGCTGCTTTCAACTACCCTGAAACGGCGTTCCAAAGAGGATGGATCTAGACTGTTCTCAGTGATAGCAGATGACAGAACAAGGAGTAATGGTCTCAAGTGCAGTGGGGGAGGTTTAGGTTGGATATTAGGAAAAACTTTTTCACTAGGAGGGTGGTGAAACACTGGAATGCATTACCTAGGGAGGTGGTGGAATCTCCTTCCATAGGAGTTTTTAAGGTCAGGCTTGAGAAAGCCCTGGCTGGGATGATTTAGTTGGGGATTGGTCCTGCTTTGAGCAGGGGGTTGGACTAGATGACCTCCTGAGGTCCCTTCCAATCCTGATATTCTATGATTCTATAATAGAGTGGAGTTTTGCTCAAAGTAATCAACTTTGGCGGGTGTTAGGTTACAAATCACTTTAGTACTGAATGCAGGGGTAGTGAAATGCTGTTACCAATGTTGTAATTATTGTATGAATAAAGGGGAGTAGAACTGTACTTAACCTGGCCCAAATGAGGGAGTTACCTCAGCAGAAAGGATCTTGTTAAGCTAGGGGCTCGAATGCCAGAGCCCTGTGAAAGTAAGAGGGGTGAGGACAGGTGTCTCAGTCAGGAGGTGTAGACCCTCCCCAAGGGTCTACCCTGGACTGGTTTAACCCGTTCTCTCCCCCAGGTGGTGCAGTGACCAGCAGGGTGGCTGGCAGAGAAGTGCAGCTGGCAGGGCAGTTGGTAGAGAGGCATGGCAATCGGCAATCAGGGTGGCAGGCAGAGAGAAGTGGCAAGTGACTGTCCAAGCAGTGGAGCGAGTAAGGTTCCTCTTTACCCCTCCCCCCCGTCCACCTAGTGTGGGAGGTGAACTCTGCAGATGCATCTCTGAACCCTGGGTCTGCATTGACCATGGACAGCAAATGTGAGTGTGGTGCAGAGAAGGGACAAGTACCTTAAAGGGAATTTTGGGTTGCTGGAATTAAGAACCTGAGGGGAAAAGGACATTGTCCAACTTACTTAGGGGTGAGTCTTTTGTTCATGGTTTATGTTTATGAACCTTGTTTGCAGTGTTTTCCCAAATTAATGCCAAGTTACTTCCCTCCTTTTACTAAAAGTTTTTTTCTACACTTAGGCCATATCTACACTATGAAAGTACTCAGATATTACAGAAGTCGATTTTTGGGAACAAATTGTGTAAAGTCGAGTGCATGCGACTACACTAAGCACATTCGGCGGAGTGCGTCCACAGTACCATGGCAAGCGTCAACATTCCAAGCGGTGCACTGTGGGTAGCTATCCCACAGTTCCCTCAGTCCCCGCTGCCCATTGGAATTCTGAGCTGAGCTCCCAATGCCTGATGGGGCCAAAAATTTGTTGCGGGTGGTTATGGGTCAATGTCGTCAGTCAACCATCCCTCCCTCCGTGAAAGCAACAGCAGACAATCATGTTGCACCCTTTTCCCTGGATTGCCCGAGCAGACGCCATAGCATGGCAAGCATGGAGCCCGTTCAGCAGTTATGACCATTGTGAACACCTCATGCATTATCGTGCAGTTTATGCAGAATCGGCACCTAAAAAACAGGCAAGGAGGTGATGGCAGCGCGGTGATGAGGACATGAACACAGATTTCTCTGAAAACCGTGGTCCCCAACAATTTGGAGATCATGGTGTTAGTGGGGCAGGCTCATGCCGTGGAACGCCGATTCTGGGCATGGGAAACAAGCACAGACTGGGAGGACCGCATAGTGTTGCAGTGATGATTCCCAGTGGCTCCAAAACTTTTGTATTCGTAAGAGCACTTTCATAGAACTTTGTGACTTGCTTTCCCCTGCTCTGAAGTGCAAGAATACCAAGATGAGAGAAGCCCTCACAGTTCACAAGCGAATGGCAATAGCCCTGTGGAAGCTTGCCACACCAAACAGCTACTGGTCAGTCGGTAATCAATTTGGAGAGGGCAAATCTACTGTGGGGGCTGCTGTGATGCAAGTAGCCAACGTAATCATTGAGCTGCTGCTATCAAAGGTAGTGACTCTGGGAAATGTGCAGGTCATTCTAGATGGCTTTGCTGCAATGGGGTTCCCTAACTGTGGTGGGGCTATAGACGGAACCCATATCCCTATCTTGGGACCGGACCACCAGTACATAAACCACAAGAGGTACTTTTCAATGGTGCTGCAAGCACTGGTGGATCACAAGGGACGTTTCACCAGCATCAACGTGGGATGACCGGGAAAGGTTCATGACGCTCGTGTATTCAGGAATTCTCGTCTGTTTAAATGGCTGCAGGAAGGGATTTACTTCTCAGACCAGAAAATAACCACTGGGGATGTTGAAATGCCTATAGTTATCCTTGGGGACCCAGCCTAACTTTTAATGCCCTGGCTCATGAAGCCATGCACAGGCACCCTGGACAGTAGTCAGGAGCTGTTCAACTATAGGCTAAGCAAGAGCAGAATGGTGGTAGAATGTGCATCTGGACATTTAAAGGGTCACTGGTGTAGTTTACTAACTTGCTGAGACCTCAGCAAAACCAATATTCCCATTGTTATTGCTGCTTGCTGTGTGCTCCACAATCTCTGTGAGAGTAAGGGGGAAGACGTTTATGGCAGGGTGGGAGGTTGATGCAAATTGCCTGGCTGATGAATACGCGCAGCCAGACACCAGGGTGCTTAGAAGAGCACAGCAGGAAGCGCTGTGCATCACAGAAGCTTTGAAAACCAGTTTCATGACTGGCCAGGGTACTATGTGACACTTCTGTTTGTTTCTCCTTGATGAAAACCCGCCCTCTTGGTTGACTCTAATTCCCTGTAAGCTACCCGCCCTCCTGCCTTCGATCACAGCTTACTTGCAAAGGAAATAAAGTCACTATCATTTAAAAAAAATGTATTCTTTATTAATTGATTATAAAAATAGGGAGATAACTCACAAGGTTGCCCAGGTGGGCTGTGGGAGGAGGGTAGGAAGGAAAAGGCCACTTTAAAGCTTCTTGAATGACAGCCTTCTGTTGCTTGGGCTGTCCACTGGGGTGGAGTGGTTGGGTGTCCAGAGCTTCCCCCCACCGTGTTCTTTGGCATCTGGGTGAGGAGGCTATGGAACTTGGGGAGGAGGGAGGGCGGTTAAACAGGGGCTGCAGCGGCAGTCTGTGATCCTGCTGCCGTTCATGAACCTCCACCAGACACCGGAGCATGTCCGTTTGATCCCGCAGTAGCCCCAGCGTTGCCTCATGCCTCCTCTTATCTTCCTGCCACCACCTCTCCTCACATTCATTGGCCACTTTCCTGTACTCTGCTATTGTGTCCCTCCACACATTCTGCTGAGCTCTGTCAGTGCCGGACGACTGCATGAGCTCAGAGAACATTTCATCGTGCATGCGGTTTTTTTTGCCACCTTATCTGAGATAGCCTTTGGGACGGAGGAGAGAGGCTTGAAACATTTGCAGCTGCTGGAGGGAAAAAAAGGGAGTGAAGTATTTAAAAAGATAGATTTTACAGAACAATGGCTATACTCTTTCATAGTGAACAAGACTATTCACATTACATAGCACATGTGATTTTGGTACAAGATCGCATTTTGCATCTTATATTGAGTGCCTGCAGCTTTGGTGTTAGAGATCACACACGCACTGCCGGGCAACAGAATTCGGCTTGCAGGCGGCCATGGTAAACCATAGTCTTTCGGCTTCTCCAACCTTCATAACAGCAGCGACCTCCTCTCCCATACCAATCAAAGCATGTTGAGTTGGCCATTTAGTGCTGCAGTTTTCCTGTTAATGTGCAGCAGCAGAAACCAAACTAACCCCCCCCACACACACATCCAATTCTCTGGGATGATTGCTTTACCCCTCACCCCACCACGTGGCTGGTATCAGGGAAGATCCCTGCTAGCCAAACATGAACAGCTCAGCGCCAATGCCCCTCCCCTCCCACTGCATGGCTAACTGCGGGAAGGATTTCTTTTCAGTCACAGGCAAACAGCCCAGTAGGAACGGCCACCTCTGAAAGTCCCTTAATTAAATTCCCCCATTTCAACCAGGTTACCATGAATGATATCACTCTCCTGAGAATAACACAGAGAGATAAAGAACGGATGTTCCTTGAATGCCAGCAAACACCTGGACCATAGAATCATAGAATCATAGAATATCAGGGTTGGAAGGGACCCCAGAAGGTCATCTAGTCCAACCCCCTGCTCAAAGCAGGACCAAGTCCCAGTTAAATCATCCCAGCTAGGGCTTTGTCAAGCCTGACCTTAAAAACCTCTAAGGAAGGAGATTCTACCACCTCCCTAGGTAACGCATTCCAGTGTTTCACCACCCTCTTAGTGAAAAAGTTTTTCCTAATATCCAATCTAAACCTCCCCCATTGCAACTTGAGACCATTACTCCTCGTTCTGTCATCTGCTACCATTGAGAACAGTCTAGAGCCATCCTCTTTGAAACCCCCTTTCAGGTAGTTGAAAGCAGCTATCAAATCCCCCCTCATTCTTCTCTTCTGCAGACTAAACAATCCCAGCTCCCTCAGCCTCTCCTCATAAGTCATGTGCTCTAGACCCCTAATCATTTTCGTTGCCCTTCGTTGTACTCTTTCCAATTTATCCACATCCTTCCTGTAGTGTGGGGCCCAAAACTGGACACAGTACTCCAGATGAGGCCTCACCAGTGTCGAATAGAGGGGAACGATCACGTCCCTCGATCTGCTCGCTATGCCCCTACTTATACATCCCAAAATGCCATTGGCCTTCTTGGCAACAAGGGCACACTGCTGACTCATATCCAGCTTCTCGTCCACTGTCACCCCTAGGTCCTTTTCCGCAGAACTGCTGCCGAGCCATTCGGTCCCTAGTCTGTAGCGGTGCATTGGATTCTTCCATCCTAAGTGCAGGACCCTGCATTTATCCTTATTGAACCTCATTAGATTTCTTTTGGCCCAATCCTCCAATTTGTCTAGGTCCTTCTGTATCCTATCCCTCCCCTCCAGCGTATCTACCACTCCTCCCAGTTTAGTATCATCCGCAAATTTGCTGAGAGTGCAATCCACACCATCCTCCAGGTCATTTATGAAGATATTGAACAAAACGGGCCCCAGGACCGACCCCTGGGGCACTCCACTTGACACCGGCTGCCAACTAGACATGGAGCCATTGATCACTACCCGTTGAGCCCGACAATCTAGCCAGCTTTCTACCCACCTTATAGTGCATTCATCCAGCCCATACTTCCTTAACTTGCTGACAAGAATGCTGTGGGAGACCGTGTCAAAAGCTTTGCTAAAGTCAAGAAACAATACATCCACTGCTTTCCCTTCATCCACAGAACCAGTAATCTCATCATAAAAGGCGATTAGATTAGTCAGGCATGACCTTCCCTTGGTGAATCCATGCTGACTGTTCCTGATCACTTTCCTCTCCTCTAAGTGCTTCAGGATTGATTCTTTGAGGACCTGCTCCATGATTTTTCCAGGGACTGAGGTGAGGCTGACCGGCCTGTAGTTCCCAGGATCCTCCTTCTTCCCTTTTTTAAAGATGGGCACTACATTAGCCTTTTTCCAGTCATCCGGGACTTCCCCCGTTCGCCACGAGTTTTCAAAGATAATGGCCAAGGGCTCTGCAATCACAGCCGCCAATTCCTTCAGCACTCTCGGATGCAATTCGTCCGGCCCCATGGACTTGTGCACGTCCAGCTTTTCTAAATAGTCCCTAACCACCTCTATCTCTACAGAGGGCTGGCCATCTCTTCCCCATTTTGTGTTGCCCAGCACAGCAGTCTGGGAGCTGACCTTGTTAGTGAAAACAGAGGCAAAAAAAGCATTGAGTACATTAGCTTTTTCCACATCCTCTGTCACTAGCTTGCCTCCCTCATTCAGTAAGGGGCCCACACTTTCCTTGGCTTTCTTCTTGTTGCCAACATACCTGAAGAAACCCTTCTTGTTACTCTTGACATCTCTTGCTAGCTGCAGCTCCAGGTGCGATTTGGCCCTCCTGATATCTTTCCTACATGCCCGAGCAATATTTTTATACTCTTCCCTGGTCATATGTCCAACCTTCCACTTCTTGTAAGCTTCTTTTTTATGTTTAAGATCCGCTAGGATTTCACCATTAAGCCAAGCTGGTCGCCTGCCATATTTACTATTCTTTCGACTCATCGGGATGGTTTGTCCCTGTAACCTCAACAGGGATTCCTTGAAATACAGCCAGCTCTCCTGGACTCCCTTCCCTTTCATGTTAGTCCCCCAGGGGATCCTGGCCATCTGTTCCCTGAGGGAGTCAAAGTCTGCTTTCCTGAAGTCCAGGGTCCGTATCCTGCTGCTTACCTTTCTTCCCTGCGTCAGGATCCTGAACTCAACCAACTCATGGTCACTGCCTCCCAGATTCCCATCCACTTTTGCTTCCCCCACTAATTCTACCCGGTTTGTGAGCAGCAGGTCAAGAAAAGCGCTCCCCCTAGTTGGCTCCCCTAGCACTTGCACCAGGAAATTGTCCCCTACGCTTTCCAAAAACTTCCTGGATTGTCTATGCACCGCTGTATTGCTCTCCCAGCAGATATCAGGAAAATTAAAGTCACCCATGAGAATCAGGGCATGCGATCTAGTAGCTTCCGTGAGTTGCCGGAAGAAAGCCTCATCCACCTCATCCCCCTGGTCCGGTGGTCTATAGCAGACTCCCACCATGACATCACTCTTGTTGCACACACTTCTAAACTTAATCCAGAGACACTCAGGTTTTTCCACAGTTTCGTACCGGAGCTCTGAGCAGTCATACTGCTCCCTTACATACAGTGCTACTCCCCCACCTTTTCTGCCCTGCCTGTCCTTCCTGAACAGTTTATAACCATCCATGACTGTACTCCAGTCATGTGAGTTATCCCACCAAGTCTCTGTTATTCCAATCACGTCATAATTCCTTGACATCACCAGGACCTCCAGTTCTCCCTGCTTGTTTCCAAGGCTTTGTGCATTTGTATATAAGCACTTGAGATAACCTGTTGATCGCCCCTCATTCCCAGTATGAGGCAGGAGCCCTCCCCTCACAGACCTTCCTGCCTGTGCTTCCTCCCGGTATCCCGCTTTCCCACTTACCTCAGGGCTTTGGTCTCCTTCCCCCGGTGAACCTAGTTTAAAGCCCTCCTCACTAGGTTAGCCAGCCTGCTGGCAAAGATGTTCTTCCCTCTCTTCGTAAGATGGAGCCCGTCTCTGCCCAGCACTCCTCCTTCATGGAACACCATCCCATGGTCAAAGAATCCAAAGCCTTCTCTCCGACACCACCTGCGTAGCCATTCGTTGACCTCCACGATTCGACGGTCCCTACCCAGGCCTTTTCCTTCCACGGGGAGGATGGACGAGAACACCACTTGCGCCTCCAACTCCTTTATCCTTCTTCCCAGAGCCACATAGTCCGCAGTGATCCGCTCAAGGTCATTCTTGGCAGTATCATTGGTGCCCACGTGGAGAAGCAGGAAGGGGTAGCGATCCGAGGGCTTGATGAGTCTCGGCAGTCTCTCCGTCACATCACGAATCTTAGCCCCTGGCAAGCAGCAGACTTCTCGGTTTTCCCGGTCAGGGCGGCAGATAGATGACTCAGTCCCCCGGAGGAGAGAGTCCCCGACCACCACCACCCGCCTTCTCCTCTTGGGAGTGGTGGTCGTGGAACCTCCAACCTCAGGACATCGCATCTCATGCCTCCCAACCAGCGGAGTCTCCTTCTGCTTTCTCCCCCCAGACATATCATCTGGTCCACTTTCCGCATTGGTACCTGTGGAGAGAACATGAAAGCGGTTAGTTACCTGATACCATATGCTGCCAGGCTTTGTCATGCAATGATACCAGATTACTTGCTACTAGCATGGTGTGGTAAAGTGTCCTACCATAGAGGACGGAATAAGGCTGCTCTCCCCAGAAACCTTCTGCAAAGGCTTTTAGAGTACCTCCAGGAGAGCTTCATGGAAATGTCCCTGGAGGATTTCTGCTCCATCCCCATACACATTAACAGACTTTTCCAGTAGCTGTACTGGCCACGAATGCATCCCAAGTCCTCAGGGCTACTTAATCATTAAAAAACGCTTGCTTTTATAACATTTATTATAAGTAAAAAGGTACACTCACCTGAGGTCCCTTCTCCGGCTTTGTTGGGTTGGGAGGGTATTTCAGTCAGGGTGATAAAAAGATCCTGGCTGTCGGGGAGAACGGTGTGCTGTGTGTTCTTCTTAAGCTAATGCTCCTCCTCATCATCTTCCCCATCCGCAAAATCCTCAGGCATGGCGGAGAGTACCCCATCATCAGAGTCCACAGACCGGGGTGGGGTAGTGGTGGCGGCCCTCCCGAGAATTGCATGCAGCTCAGCGTAGAAGCGGCATGTTTGGGGCTCTGTCCCGGAGCGTCTGTCTGATTCTTTGGTATTCTGGTATGCTTGTCTGAGCTCCTGAAGTTTCACACGGCACTGTGTTGCGTCCCTGATGTAGCCTCTGTCCTTCATGGCCTCAGAGATTTTTTGAAATGTTTTGGCATTTCGTCTTTTGGAACATAGTTCTGATAGCATGGATTCCTCTCCCCATACAGTGATCAGATGCAGTACCTCCCATTCGGTCCATGCTGGAGCTCTTTTTCAATTCTGGAACTTCCTGGTCACCTGTGCTGATGAGCTCGCCTGGCCAAACAGGAAAAGAGATTCAAAAGTTCCTGGGGCTTTTCCTGTACACCTGTCCAGAGTTGTCACAATGGTGCACTGTGGGATAGCTCCTGGAGGCCAATACCTTCAAATTGTGTCCACACTAAACCTAATTTGAAACGGCAATGTCGATTTCAGCTCTAATCCCCTCATTGGGGAGGAGAACAGAAATCAGTTTTAAGAGCCCTTTATGTTGAAAAAAATGGCTTTGTTGTGTGGATGGGTGCAGGGTTAATTCGATTTAACACAGCTAAATCTGACATAAATTCGTAGTGTAGAGCAGGCCTCAGATTCTGTGTTTGTGGGGAAATATTGCCTCTAAGAGATGCCTAAGGGTGGTGTATAATTTTCTTAGGTTCCTGGGTGGGGACTTGAGCCAGTTCTGTGTTGTATTGATGGAAAGGAACCCCTAGATATTGAACCCAGCCCTGGTTGCTGCTGGCTCCACCTTGCAGAAGGGTTACATACTGTCAAGGTTCCTTCCCCACTCTGAACTCTAGGATACAGATGTGGGGACCTGCATGAAAGATACCCTAAGCTTAATCTTACCAGCGTAGGTTAAAAACTTCCCCAAGGTACAAATTTTGCCTTGTCCTTGAACCATATGCTGCTACCACCAAGTGTGTTAAACAAATAACAGGGAAAGAGCCCACTTGGAGACGTCTTCCCCCAAAATATCCCCCCAAGCCCTAAACCCCCTTTCCTGGGGAAGGCTTGATAAAAATCCTCACCAATTTGTACAGGTGAACAAAGACCCAAACCCTTGGATCTTAAGAACAATGAAAAATCGATCAGGTTCTTAAAAGAAGAATTTTAATTAAAGAAAAGGTAAAAGAATCAGCTCTGTAAAATCAGGATGGTAAATACCTTACATGGTACTCAGATTCAAAACATAGAGAATCCCTCTAGGCAAAACCTTAAGTTACAAAAAGACACAAAAACAGGAATATACATTCCCTCAAGCACATCTTATTTGACCAGCCATTAAACAAAAGAAAATCGAACACTTTTTCTAGCTAGATTATTTACTAACTTTACAGGAGTTGTAAGGCTGCATTCCTGATCTGTTCCCGGCAAAAGCATCACACAGATAGACAGAACCCTTTGTTCCCCCCTCCAGATTTAAAAGTATCTTGTCCCCTTATTGGTCATTTTGGGTCAGGTTCCAGCAAGATTACCTTCTTAAACCTTTACAGGTGAAAGGGTTTTGCCTCTGGCCGGGAGGGATTGTATAGCACTGTATACAGAAAGGTGGTTACCCTTCCCTTTATTTTTATGACACATACAAATTACTATTTCATAGACAAGTTGGTTTCGTGGCACAAAAGTGCTGAATGACATGCTTGGGTAAGTCCATAGAAAACTATAAATTCTCAGTAATATGCTACAGTGCAGGGGTTCTCAAACTTCATTGCACCGCAACCCCCTTCTGACAACAACTACCTGACCCCAGAAGGGGGGACCATAGCCTGAGCCAACGTGAGCTCCTGCCCCGGGTTGGGGGGGCCAAAACCTGACCCCACTTCAGCCCCAGGCAAGAAGGCCTGTAACTGGAGCCCCTCTGTGAAGGGCTGAAGCTCTTGACTTTTGGCTTTGGCCCTGGGAGGTGGGGCTCACATTGGAGTCCTGGGACCCAGCTAGCCTAAGCCAGCCAAAGTGACCCCATTAAAATGGGGTCACGACACACTTTGCGGTCCTGACCCACAGTTTGAGAACCATTGCTAAAGTGTATTTCATCCACCTGTTTTTTTTTAGCTTTCCTCTTCTTGTGGTATTTCATGTGTTTATTGTCTCCTGATTACCCCGCTCTAGTACCCCAAATTTTAATTAGTTATTCTGATGGACCTCTCTTTTTCTATCTATTTTTGTTTCTTGCTGCTGCTGTTTGTTTGTTTGTTTTTCTAAGAGGATAAAGTTTTTTTCTGTCAGAGCCAGAAGTGTTCAGATATCTGTCAGGACAGCAGATCCCTCCAGCTTTGTTCATTTAATTGCAAGTAAATCTTGCATTAAATGTTCTCTGCAAGTTACCAGGATCAATACTTCCATTTCCTAACTTGACCTTGTGAGAAGAGTTTTTATTTTCAAGACAGCTCATGAAAACCCAAAACTTATCTTGGTGGCCTTTTGTGCCAGTTAGTCTCAATCAAAACACTTCCATCATTTCCACAAGAAGACGACTGATTTCCACCTAGAGCATAGCAAAGGAATTGATGGCCTATTAATGGCAGTACCTGCCCATATAGAATCATTGTTTACTATGAGTGAAATAAAGACTACAAACTGGATGAATTAATAAACCAAATTGCTAGGATAATAAATATTCACCTTCCTATTCCCGTTATAATTTGTTATAGATCTGTCATTCTTTTGCAAAGTAGTTTAGGCAACAGATATTATGGGTATCCAATCACATTAACCATCAAGAAAATATTTAAAAGCAATTATAATAGCAGTTTATATCCTTCAGAGAAAAATAAAATATTTTAAAAAATGTTATTGGAAATGGAAATTACTATATATTCCATTGTATAATCTGGCACACTTTTTTATGAATAATGGAGATTGTGCAAATTGTACAAACACAGTTGTTCCTAAGAATTGGCTGTGGCCCAACTGTTGTTCCTGGGAGTAGGACCGAAAACACAATACTTTCCTTCTAGGAATTTGATCCATTCACTCAAGAAGAAATCAGAATGAGAACCACCTATGACTCTGACCCTACCCTTCCTGGATATTACATGGGAATGCAGAATACCTGGGACCCATACTAAGAGGTTGACAACATGTTCTTTCATTACAGAATCTACCACACTTCCTGCAACATACAATAGTCTGACCAGTACTAGCTAGTATTAACTTGAAGCTAGGGAACTCACTGACTACCATCCAGTATCAACTTCACTTTCCTAAGGACTGTCCCTAATTACCTGAGAGACTGGCTCTTTCTCCATTAACATTACCTCTCATAAAAGCTATGTTCTACTGGAACAATGAAACTGTTGGCCACTAAAGGGCGGTTCATTGGATCGGGAGACCTGCAAGAGCTGGGCCTAGACTATGGAACTCACTCCTATAGGAGATGCAAATGACTACAGACTTAGACTTATTGAGGGAAAGCTAAATGGAAAGAATGAGCTTTACATTTAGTTCTCACAATATTTTTCTTTTTCAAAGACACTAAGGAACACAAAAAGATTCCCTAAGAACTACCCCAGCTATTTCTCAGGAAATAGATTGTTATTGTTATTTCTATTTTTAAATACTTTGCATGCACTCAGATAATATGGTTACATATAATATGGAGACAACCCAACTAGATAGTTATTAATAGACAGAAGCAGATATATGAACACATAGAAAAACACTTGTCTATATCAGTGCCACAGCTAATTGGATGTCATTCCAGACAGTATCCATGTCAGCCTCTGATAGAAGCTTTTAATATATACCATTTCTGGACATTTTAAGTTTCAGAAAGATAATGTATAATTGTCAAGACCAAATAAGTGTGTGACTTGCTTCCCAAAGTATTTTCCCTGATCTAGTTTTGATTTATTGTTGGAGCCAATAGCACAAGCACAGTGCAAAATGGCACATTCACACATATCTCATATTTTGCATATTGTCTGGACCAGCTGTTGTGTTGATTTTTCTTAAGACCAACAGTAGTATTTTGAAGAGGTTATCAAAATCTGCTCCCAATTCAGTCATTCTAAAAAAGCCATTTACAAAACCTCACAAGAAAAATAACATACGCAAACCCAGGAACAGGAAGTGTCTGTCAGTTCAGTGGACTGCTACAGTAAGGTGAATGTACTAGAAATGTACAGTAGCAAAAACCATATGCACAAAGAAACATCTAAAATTGGCAAAAGGGTGAAGAGTGTTTCTATAGCTTTTTGGAAGTATATGGAATCCAGGTGTCAGTGTTCTGCAGCATTAAGAGGGTATCAATGAAATTTAGACTCTGGTTTGTGAATTAATTTACCTGTCATTTTCCTTGAGATTCACAATGAAACTCTTAAGTCAAATATTCTGAAACAGGATTGCATTACTCTTGCCATTGTAATGATCTGTGTCTGTCTATGAACATCAAGGTTGACAGGCAACCTTACACATGGAGGACTGGAAACAGAATTGATGACCTCTGGCTCAAAGAACACAGACTTCTACTTGATAAACCAAACAAGTAAGTTATGAATTAGAAAGAACTGATATAACTTTATGTGAGAAAGGTACTCCTTTATCCAGGGCCAAATTACTGCACATTATCAAGAATGAAGTATTGTCTGGTCCAAGGTAGCTGCACCAAGAACAACAGTTCTCTATGGGCCCAATCCAAACCCCACTGAAAACAGTCTCCCAGCTTTACCTCCAGGCTGCACTACAACAATGTGCTCTATGTGGACCTTCCCTTCAAAACTAGTTCAGAGCTTCAGCTGGTGCAGCTCACATATTCAGAGGAAATCTTGTGATGAAGGCAATGGTGTGGATCTCAGAAGACCTGGGTTCAATTACTGCTCTGCCACAGTCTTCTTGTGAGAATCTGGCAAGTCAGTGAATCAATCTGTCTCAGTTTACCATGAGTAGTTTCAATGAAGTCACACAAAAGGAAAGGAGTACTTGTGGCACCTTAGAGACTAATAAATTTATTTGAGCATAAGCTTTCGTGAGCTACAGCTCACTTCATCGGATGCTGTAGCCACAAGTACTCCTTTTCTTTTTGCGAATACAGACTAACACAGCTGCTACTCTGAAACCTGACACAAATAAGGGTCATTCTTGTCAGTTGCGAGCTTGTGCAGATCAAGGAGTGACTGGTTCACATTTACAATGTGAGATAATGTACAATGTACATTGGAAATAACACTTCCTTGCCTCATAGAGTATCAATTAGTTAATGTGGGCAAGTCATTCACAAAGTGCACTAAGGGGGGTGGCTACAAAAATACCTAGATAGGTAGGAAGAAAGACTGTTTCAGCACTGAGAGGGACAAACCACTGAAGAGTTGCTTTGCATTTTGGGGTAAGAGGGTAAAATTCCTGTCTCATCTTCCCTTCACCGAAATCTCCAAAACTAAACCAATGTACTCAGGCTGGGTACTGGGAAGTGGATTTCCCCCTTATAACACAAACCAACTTACTAAAAAATAGTCAGAAGAACCAGATAAGAGGAATAAGACAATGAAATTAATACCAACCCCCCCACAAAACACAATCAAACAAAATCTCTCTCTCTATTAATTTATTTTAGCTTCTGCATTTTTTATTGTTTTCAAACATTTAACTAAAACTAAAAAGCCAAGTCTTATGCTCTCACACAAAAATGATATCAAGACAAGATTAATGAGGAATAGAATATAGGAATATGTTGATTTGTGGGCCTGGTGGCCCTTACTGAGTTTTTGTGGGACCCAGAATATACAAGGTTTAGAAAAGCCCATTTTGGGCACAACCCTTTGTGCTGAAGCAGACCTGCAGTCCAATGCAGCAGCAAGGTCATCAAAGGTTATTTGTCACTCTTCTCTATTCAGTTCAGCCTTTTCAGCATTCATGTGTGCTCTCATTACAGATGCAATTCTCCTGGATCATAGCTTCACAAAAGTGTTAGCCTCACCTGACTTGAAATGCTTCACCTATCTGTAAATCTTTCTCAAGTGCATCCCTTCTTTCTTATAATGCATGAGTTGGCATAAGCATTCTGAAGCTCCTGGCTGAACTATATCTTTCTAGAGGAAAAATTCTATCACTCTTCAATTCACACTATACATGGAAGCCATTTGCAAATATTACTCCACTGGCAAATAACGTGTCCTGAAAATTTCAGTGCTTGATCTGCAACTGTGGTCCAAAAAGAAATGTGACATTATCTTCAAAATCTCTCTTGTACACAAAAAGGATGTGACAGCTGAGCAGATTCTTGACAACGTATTACATCCCCCAAAATGAAGTTAAAAGAATGTTGAGTTGCAACATAAAGCATTCAAGAATTAGGAAATCCTGAATGATGGTTGCTATGCAACCTTGATTCGCCCCTTTGTGCGTATGCTTTTTGATAAAGTCGTCTATTACATGATCATATGCTATTTTTTTGACAGGCCCCTTGCCTCTTTCAAAGCACGGGAGACAGTTCAATATTTCTTATTTATCTTCATCATTTTGTGTGTGGCCACAGACATTATTTACTACACACCATCCAAACCCTACACCAAATACAGAATTGTTCATTTCCTCATGCGCTTTTCTATGGTGCTAGCGTCATAAGATCTTAGTATTTTACACGTTTATAAATTTAGTTTCATAATGTCCTTGTGAGGTTGAACTGCTATTATTGGCCCCATTTTAAACATGGGGAACCAAGGCTCAGAGATTATAGCCAAAGTTATCAATTATAATTTTGGGTGCCCAATCTGAGAAGCCTTGTGCCTGCTTTTTTAGAGTATTTAGCATTTTATAACACTTTATATGTTCAGAGCAGAGCTATCATTGATGTCAGTTGTAACTGTGAGTACTTCTATAAATCAGACCCCAGGTCTTTGAACTTAGCTACCCAGAAAATGAGAAACACACAGTGACCATCTGTGAAAATTCCCCACCCCCACTCCATTTGCTACAGTCTTTTTTCTATCCCTGGTTCCTCACCGTCCACCTACCTTGCTCCTATTCCCCCCACCCTGACTTCTTCCCCTTACCCACATACTTGCTTCTACTCCCACACTTTCTTCCCCTCAAAATCCTATCCTTCCCTCCCCTCCAAGCTCCTGCTCCTGTTCTCACACCTGATATATCTCCCTACCTACCTAGTTCTTGATCACTCTGCTTTCAAGTTAGACCGTTTCTTGAGGTCCTCACTGAGAGCAAAGAAGAGAGTTGACCTGCCCTCTGTTCTTGCCCCACAATGGACCACAGCAGCAATTTCAGGAAAATTCCTGAGCAGCCCCATCACTTGGTCTGGAACATACCTATAACTCTATGGGGATAGTACATGTGCAGTCCAATTACAAGTAAGATCTGTGAGGGGATGGAGTATGCTCAGTGCAAATACAATCTTCAGACAATTTAGCTGCCAAATTTTAACAAGTCTCTACTGAAAATGTTTGAACGGAAGTTTTTCAAAGACTCATAGCTAGGCCAAGTTTAGGCATTTTAATGGAAATGGCAACAGGACATCCCTGACAACATAGCAATTCCCTCTGCCAAATTTCAAGTCTCTGCTGCAACCCACGGTGGTGCTACAATTTATCAGCTAAGCAACTATAAGATATTTTTAATATCCTAACCTTTCTCTTGGGAATGGCTGAACCTTGTAAGCTGAAACTTTAAAAAAAAAATCAACTTGAGGCTGACACTAGGCATGAAAATGTTCAATCGGAAAGGTTAGAGTTTGGCAAAAGTTATAAGCAATTGTAAACAGGGTCTAATAACACAAAGTGTCGGGCAACATGAACTTCATGCAGTGATAGCTTCACTACATATAACAAAATAGCATGAGTTCTTTTGGGACTTGGTGATCTTCTTGAAGATAAGTGGTGTCTGTTAGAGATGATTCAGCAGTACACCTTATCTTGCCTGGGAAAAAGGTGAAGTTTAGGTTGGGCTTAGTTAAAATGATCTAGCTATGGCCCACCACTTTTCCTAACATAGTGGTAGGGTAATACCTTTAGCTCAATTTTAGCAGGGTGGATGCAGGCTACAACTTGACCTTTTAGCCATGCCTGACCTAAACTTGACCACTTTTTATTAGTCAAGAACAGGCCAGTGTGTAGTTCAATTAAAAAACAAGAGCAGGCTCTACCTTGCCCAGTGCCTTCAACTTTGCATTGATGTGTGATGTGCTGCCTTTCAGGCCTACAAATTCTTCGCAGATGTGCAGATGTGTAAAAATATAAACTGAATCCTAAAGTTTAGGGGGGTTTCTACTCCCTTTCCTATCCAGAAATGCAGAAGGTGAAAATGAGTTGCACTACTGCAGTAAGGAAGGAAAACATCTGTGCTGACCCGTCCTAATTTGGTTGCATGGGGTCTGCAGGTTAAAACATTTTTTTAAAAGATCCTGACACCAACACTGAGGGATTGTCTAGATGAAGAGTTAGTGTATGGCAAGCCAGGTGTAAATCTACCTCACATCAGTGTGCTGCACATTAACTGTTTGTGAACCCTGCTGCTGTGCGCTAAAAGTACCCTAGTACTCTTTGACCTGTTTCAAACAGCTCTATAGATTTACATTCCAGGTTGCCACACATGAACTCTTAGTCTAGGGAAACCCTGAGTCATTCAACAAGTTAAAGGAGGCAGAAGAAGGCATGTGGCAATACAGATGGGCTACTATGCTTGACAAGTGTCTAAGCTCTGGTGTGAGTGAAGCTATATATGCAAGGCATATTCACGTTTCAAGACATTTTTAAACAAGTCTTCCCATGATGTAAAGAGCAGCAACATCTTGTCTATATGTTTTGCCTGAAAATTCCCTTCAATATATTCAGTTTTACCCTCAATGAAAGTATATTTACCATTTAAAAATTACCTTTAGTGCCCAGTCTTTGACCAATTCAAAGAAAAGAACCCCTAAAGTGAAGGAAATTGATTTAACACCATTTACCTAGGATCAAACCAAGTGATGCAGAAGCATAGCCACGGCTTAAAATCCAAGGATAGCTCAGATGCAGGTGACTGGATGAAAGTAGAGGTATTCATATTCCAGTGCTCTGCATGCTAGTTTTATACATCATACATGGATATTTAATCCTGTTATCTGGTATAAACACCATGTTAAGTTTTGAACTGTTTTGAAATATGTATTGATTATCCTCTAGCACTGGAGTTACTGAAATAGTCATATTAAATATTATTAATAATTAACATTATTAATTAATAAATTAAAATATTATATTATGCCACAGTTATAAACAAATGGCTCATTATAGTGTACACAACTCTCTCTGAAAAATTATTCATATTTATTTGGGGAAAAAATACGCATATGAAAATGGGAACAAATACCGTTCTGTGAATACTACATTTTATTTATTCTCCACTGCAGATGCGCAGCCAATAAAAAATAAAAATGACTTAAATATTTTAGGAAATTACATGCAGTAGGTCAGAATCCCCAGTGCTGCAAATCACATATAGCCATTTACACCTGTTCATAGTGGGTATGAAATGCTACCACTTCAGAATGGTTCAAAGCTGTGGAAAATGATGCCCAGTGTGTCTCTCTCTGGGAAAGAAGCCTATATGAGCTGTTCTCAACTGAACTGAGCTCACACTTTTCATAGCTGAGAGCCAGAGATAGTTCCAAGCCACTTGATCCAAGTGATAGCCAGGTGCTAAACCAGCCCCCTGCCACCTCAAGTGCAAGTTCTGAGAAACCAGACAGAGGCAGGCTGGGTTCCAAGAGCTCTTTGTCTTCCCAAAAGAATGTAAGATGGTTCTGTTATTTTCCTACAACTTAAGCAAAATCCTATTTAATTTAGTTTGTATTGAAACATAAAATTAGATTAAATATGCATTCAGTCTGTTGATTATTGTGAAGCCATTTTCTGTAAAGATTTGCTTCTACTGCTAAATACAATATATTGTTGTTTGAAGGCTGTTATCCAAAAAAAGTCCATTTTTAGTTCACTCAAGAAGTCCAGTCACTCTGGGCATATCATGGACAATTCTTATTCTCTTTCATGCATACATATAGTATTGGTAATAATCTATTATCATATTTATACATCACAACTTAATACCAACCAAAAGAAGCAAACTCAGTAAGTGGAATTATGGTTAATTTGCATGTAAATGAAGTTGGCCAGAGAAGACTTTGCCCCTTCTCCCCAGTAAAGTGAGCATAGATCTCCATCCTCTAGGCATTTTTGGCCATGGAGCTTACAAAAATAGAAGACTGTGTTAAACTTTCTGAAAAAAATAGTCATATATGTAAAACTTTAGTTCAATTCACAATACCAGCTTTCAATTCACTTCAATTTAATTCAAAATTTTATTTCAATTCACAAGACCCTTGTGTTGGGGTAAAATCTTGTTTTGATATGTTTCTCCTCTAGTCTCCACCTTGTTCGGTAAAAACAACAAGTAGAACTCCATTTTGGACACCCTCCTTTAAGGAGACCTTCCCGCCCCGCCCTTTGCCTTTTTCAAATTAGAGTGGGAAAGGCAGGGAGCAGTTACAGCATGTGACGGTATAGTCTGCCTAGCAACAGCAGACTATCCAGGTGACAGCTGCTTGGGGCTGTCCATCCTAGAAGTAGCCAGCGTCTCCCATGTTACCAGCCTGTGGAAGGAGCCCAACTAGGCCAGGATTATAACATATGGTGTCAGGTTCCAATGGTGTCATACACTGCACACACCCATTCCTGTTTTCACCTGCGAATCCGCATGCTACCACTCAGGGCGACACAAAGGGAATGGAAGACAGAAATAAGAAGAGAGAAGCCACTTACCTGGTGATCATTGCATCCTGTTCCTGTGTTCCAGTGTGTTCCAGCAATCCTGTGGTCCAGCATCTTCAGTCTTCATTGGTTCTGTCCAGGATCCCAGAACCATCCTTGTCATGGTCAGAGTTCATTCTGTGGGACAGTCAGGGTCCATCCCTTGGACAGTCAGGGTTCGTGCCTAGGACAAAGAGAGGGAGATGGTACTGTAGTTTCCTTTTATTGTCTTTTGGTTATCCCAGGGTATCAGGTTTGTGTGCTCCAGACTTCAAGTCCATCTACTTTTAACAACCAAGCCATTTGTTATTACTTGGGTCATTTGTATTTACCTGTGCTCTGTTATTACTTGTAACAAGGGCTCTGCTTTTAAGACCATGTTGATCTAATAAATCTTACTGTATTTGCACCTTACCCTGTTAGTTTCATTTTTAATCACCCCGGTGACAGATACAGGAGGGGAAAGGGCCTGCAGATAAGCCCATCTTCTGAGCGGCAAAAGGAGGTAAAAACCTTAAAACTGTTTTGGGCTAACTCTTGGGTGAACAATATCTCATAGGTATAATCAAAATTTGTCCCATTGCAGTCACTGGGACTACTACTTCACCAATCTGAGTAAAACCTGCACAATCAAGCCCACAGTGATACTTTGGGCACTTAAAAACACAACTTCCATTTCCCCCTTATTCTTGTCTTCAATTTTCTGTACAAGCTTAGTTTTCTTTCAGTCCCTAGCCTTAGGCTGAGAGTTTGCAGCAGAGTGCAAGCTCATAAACGTCAAACGCAATGTAAATATTAAAAAAGGAGATTCACAGAGAACCATTCCTCTGGGTCTAGTTCTTACACCTTGAGTCAGAAGGGAAAACTAGCATCCCACCACAATCTCTGCTGTACTTAGTCCATTTTCTCTGTGTAGCTGTAAAATCCAGAAATATCTCTTGGTAGGTGACAAACACATGTTGAGTTCTGGATAGCTATTTGGTTGTTAGTTTTCTTCAAGTATTTCGACCCAAGTTAAAGCCATCTTACTTTTCAGACACTGTGTACTTTTATGTCTAGCAACATGATTTTGTGTTATGGTCTATTGGCCAGATTTTGCTGTGGATTACATAATCCAAGTGTGACATACTGGGCTACAATCCAGACAAGTGGAGGGGGGGGCTGTGTCACTGCTGTAACATGGGGTGCCTTGAAATGCCTTGCTGTTGTAGCCTCCAACCTCAGCTGCTCACAATCAGCCACCAGCATGAAGATCACTCCCAGATGTGTTTGTGTAGCTGCAGACTGCCAGTCATACCCTGGATCTAGTGGATCTAGATGACCTCCTGAGGTCCCTTCCAACCCTGATATGCTGTGATTCTATGACCTCAACAGCCTGGGTTATAATGGAGGGTGACCCCACCACACTCCCAATCCCTGACTTTCCCCCAGAAATATATGATTTGTACTGCCCAGCTCTTTTCTGGACAGTACAAATATATTAAATGCATTATTCCTTTAAGGGAATAATATACCTGTTTATTACCTTAAATGGAGTTACCAAACACTTCAATTTAAAGATACAGGATTACATAAAAGAATAAACCAAGTTTATTAACTACAAAGAGGGATTTTTAAGTGAGTACAAGTAATGAGGCATAAAACTCATAAATGGTTACAAGAAAAATAAAGATAAAATGCAAGGACTGGCCTGTCTCCCTTCTTCACTTCAGCAGGTGGGTATTGTAGTTGTAGGAATGCATGATAATAAGCGATGGTCACATAAACACCACCCTATATCGGAAACCTACTGACCGCTATTCCTACCTACATGCCTCTAGCTTTCATCCAGATCATACCACACGATCCATTGTCTACAGCCAAGCGCTACGATATAACCGCATTTGCTCCAACCCCTCAGACAGAGACAAACACCTACAAGATCTCTATCATGCATTCCTACAACTACAATACCCACCTGCTGAAGTGAAGAAACAGATTGACAAAGCCAGAAGAGTACCCAGAAGTCACCTACTACAGGACAGGCGCCACAAAGAAAATAACAGAACGCTACTAGCCATCACCTTCAGCCCCCAACTAAAACCTCTCTAACGCATCATCAAGGATCTACCACCTATATTGAAGGACGACCCATCACTCTCACAGATCTTGGAAGACAGGCCAGTCCTTGCTTAGAGACAGCCCCCCAATCTGAAGCAAATACTCACCAGTAAACACACACCACACAACAGAACCACTAACCCAGGAACCTATTCTTGCAACAAAGCCCGTTGCCAACTCTGTCCACATATCTATTCAGGGGACACCACCATAGGGCCTAATCACATCAGCCACACTATCACAGGCTCGTTCACCTGCGCATCTACCAATGTGATATATGCCATCATGTGCCAGCAATGCCCCTCTGCCACGTACATTGGTCAAACTGGACAGTCTCTATATAAAAGAATAAATGAACACAAATCAGACATCAAGAATTATAACATTCAAAAACCAGTTGGAGAACACTTCAATCTCTCCGGTCACTCGATTACAGACCTGAGGGTGGCTATCCTTCAACAAAAAGACTTCAAAAACAGACTCCAACGAGAGACTGCTGAATTGGAATTAATTTGCAAACTGGATACAATTAACTTAGGCTTGAATAGAGACTGGGAATGGATGAGTCATTACACAAAGTAAAACTATTTCCCCATGTTATTTCTCCTCCCCCACCCCACCCCCCACTGTTCCTCAGATATTCTTGTTAACTGCTGGAAATAGCCTACCTTGCTTGTCACCATGAAAGGTTTTCCTCCTTTCCCCCCCTGCTGCTGGTAATGGCTTATCTTAAGTGATCACTCTCCTTACAGTGTGTATGATAAAACCCTTTGTTTCATGTTCTCTGTGTGTGTAAATCAATCTCCCCTCTGTATTTTCCACCAAATGCATCCGATGAAGTGAGCTGTAGCTCACGGAAGCTTATGCTCAAATAAATTTGTTAGTCTCTAAGGTGCCACAAGTACTCCTTTTCTTTTTTCAGGACAATACTGACTAACAAATTATGATTATCATTTTCAAATGATATCTTACAAGGCATACCTTGTACAAAGATTATTACAATAAAGTTTAAAGGTAGTAGTGTAGTAAGTGTAGTCTGTCACACCAAGTGATAGCAGTTGGTTAATGGCTTTATACCAAATTTACAGTGATATAAGTCAGAATTGAATCTAGTCCTCTAAATAAACAAATTTTGTTAAGTAATTGCTTTCTTAAGAAAGAGATACTGAAAACTGAAACACAGATATTGGAAACTTAAACTCACTTCTATGTTCCATTAGAACATATGTGTGATAAAATTTCAGGATGCAATATTCAATCACCTCCAAAAATATTTCAACGATTTTTCAGATTCACACTTAAATAGTGATGCTAAAATGAAAGAAACAATAGTCAAGGCATTTCAAGAAGGAGAAGCCCTTAGTTATGAATCAGAGAATGTGTTTTTTCTGTGCTTTCTCCTGCTTTCATTAAGGAAATCCAAAACTTGCCTGGGGAACTTCAAATCTGCCTTTTAACAGCATTTCAACTAGAGGAATTTCTTAGGAAGCCAAATCAAGGAATGTTGGTGTTTTCTTTTTTTCTCCCAAAGATCATATCTGATGGGTTGGAAAAGTAAAACACCTCCTGGGCAACTGTCTCGATGGGGAAAACTTCCTTTAGAACTCAACCTAATGGCGCTCATGATCTCTACATGACATTCCATCTCATGTTTATCTTTGCTGTGAGGATTTTTTTTCAAATATCTAACTATTTCTCTCCTTTTTTTAATTTCAAGATGTTAATTCTTGTTATTTCATGCTCAAATTATGTGAAAAAAAATCTCTGCCTCCTATCCAAACTCTCAAATGGTTATTTAATCAACTGATAACTGTGTTACACATCCCTCTCTATGCCTGATCCACAGTGTTACAGCCTCATTCGGGAAGCTTTAGTTTAAACTATAGCAATTCATGCTTTTAGCTCTGGAGATCCCAGGTTCAATCTGCCATGTGTTGGCCATGACAGTGGCCATCACAGTGGCAGATTTACTATATGCTCTCATTTATCTCCTTTTCTCCAATCTTTCCACTTTAAATGCTCTAAACTTCTTTTTCACATTTCATTCTCTACTACTTATTATTTCATTGCCTTTCTTTAGATTCCTCTTGATTTTACCCATCTCCCTTTTATAATGAGGTGCCTGAAACTCTTCCCAGCCAATCCAGTTAGAGAAATCTCTCTCTTGAGTCCTGTATTTGACTTTTTATCAGCATTTGCCTTTTTATCAGCCTTGCTTCTTCATTTGCTCATGTTTAATTAGTAATCTGCTACCTTTCCAATATCTCATTTAGCATTATTATTACTTTTTAAGCAGTATTCCTCCATTTTATATATATTAAGGTATTATTTTTCCTTGGTTTTATCCCATGTAAGTGTTCCTGTCTCTCAGATAATTTTTTAATGTTTTTTCTGTGGCATCACAACTCTTAAGTAGAGGACCAGGGAGATTACTGACTTTACTGATTTATCTATTAAAAGATATTCTAAGTCCTTCTGCCCCATCAAGTCATGTACCTACCTAACTATGTAAATATATGTTCTTTTTCTTCCTAAAAAGCCTCCCACCCCCCTTCCCTCCTGTTTTTTGTGTTGATCACTTGTTGTACCTTATCCTAGAATAAATATAAGGTCATTAAAGCAGGGACTGTTTCCTTATGTGTTTGTACAGCATCCAGCATCTCTTGTCTTGATTACAGTCACCCTCACCTCCTTGTTTTCCCTGCTTCTCAGCTCCTTTCTCTGTGGACTATCAATAACACAGCTGCTGATGTCAATCTTCCTTTCCCATTGCTCCTATCATTGCATTCCCTCCTTAAATCCCTTCATGACATATTAACATATTAGAACCCTTCTTCAGCTACAAGACCTTAAATAATATCCCCATCTACATCTCTGCTCTCCCTTTCTACAGTAAAATTCACCACTCATGCAGCTGGTGGTAGTAGTGATGGAAGGTGTAATGTAGATGGGACTCGGACATTTTTACCATCACATTGTTTAACCCTCTATTTACCTAGGCACTTAAGTTTTCCTCACCACACATGTATTTGAGTAGAGTAGGATTAGTTAGAGGACATGGTGGTAGAAATGTCAGAACCCTGTCCACCTACAGCTTCCAGTATTACGACCAGTAGTAGAGGTACACTGAAGGTGAATTATAGCTATGAAGTTAGATAGCATCGGCACAGCACCAGTGAGTTTCTTGCACTTGTAAATTCTTTAGAAATAGTATTTGGAGATTTGTATGTCAGGCTGACAAGCTTGAATATCCAGGCAAATATTGGAAACAACAGATCTATGTAAGCAGAGGAAAGGGATTTTTCTGAAGCAAAGAGTGTGTTTCTTGAGATGGGCCTGAATTCATCACTGAAATTCCTTGGTTGGCTGGAAGTGTCATCTGATAGTCCCACCAATGTTTTTAAAAATCCCAAAGAGTCATATACCATTCTAAGGAGGAATCTCAAGTGACAGAATTGTCAGCTATCCATTTCTTGGGGGAGGTTGAGCTTGAGTAACTGAGAATTTTGTTTTTCTAATTCCTTATACCCAAGGCCCCTCAAAGCTATCTGTTGTTTTACAGGTGAATAGATGGGACAGTTATAGTCAAAGCATGAAGTCACCATTAGTCTAAACTGAACACATTACTGTATTAGCAGGGCAGCACCAATCTCTTTTCCAAAGAACACATTTAGGCTCTTTGCATTTGAAAAGGGAATTGACTTACAGGGCCTATTCTGCCTCAGACATTCAGGGTTGAGGAAGTCCGTGGCAGAGCTAGGAACTAAACTCAATCTCCTCAGTCCGGGGCTCTAGCCACAAGACCATCCCTCCTCTCTCTAAATATATTACTGTTCCATATTGGAGCTATTTGTTCTGCATTTGGAAGATACACACTATTTTATATAAACACCAGAATGTTAAAATACCTAAGTGTCAATGCTAGCTGCCAAAAACGGGAAGACGATACTAAAAGCCCACTCATTCTCCTTTCACCACCAAAACAAACTGAAATACAGAGACCAACAGAGTAGATGAAAAACTAAGACACTTTTGAGAGAATAAAAAGCGGCTCAGAGCAGTACGATTCCGGAATTTGTTTAATTTCAGCCAAGAATATTTCTCCTTTATTTGCACAAAGGGAATCTGATAGCAGCCCAGAGCCCAATGAAACAGACTAGAATATGAGTGAAAGGCCTGGTGCTGAAAATAATTCTGCTAAGGCGGAATCTGTGCATTAGGAGGGAGCAGGAAATGGGTGGGTGCATGTCCATCTAAAGTCTTTCCACATTGGCCTAATCCCACAAAACCTACAAAAGAGCAGGCTGAATTACTTTCAATGAATCTCTCTCCCCCTTACCTGCATTAAATTCAACCATATGGATGGCAGTAGTCTGAAAATATGTGTGCTTGCATTTACTCTGATCAAGCAAATGTGTGCCAAGCCATTTCTCACAATTGTCTTTAATGTGTCTGCTGAAGAAACATGAGTGGACTCATAGGACCATCAACGCTGAAAAATGTTTGAGAAGGGAAATATACATTGAATCAAGTAGCAAACGACCACAGAAATGAAAAATCACTGTGGCAAAACAGATGAGGCTGATGGCCAGTAAATGACAGTAAATGTAGCGAGAAACATTTAGGGCCTGATCATTGCATTAAAATCCATATGAAGAAGCCTTTGCAGGTGAATCATAATTTTGCTCATTGACGGGAAGGTCATCCATGTTCTCTCACTGTCCCTCCCACCTCCTGACAAGTTGAGGAGGTGTTCCTTCAGGCTGGGGTTGAGACCCTCAAAAACCACATCATCACCCTAAGGAGCTACTGGGTAATATGTGGTTGCATTACCTTTTTTTTAGTGGTCCCTTTCGGTATTGTTCACAGAAGAGGAAACCCTGGCAACATAATCCAGTGGACTTGTGCTGTTTAGGAGCTGTGGTGGAGAGAATGTCTCAGGTGTCCACCAGACTCTAAGAACCAAACCTAATCTACATGTTCTAAAATAGGTTATTTGCTCTTCCATTTCTATGCTCCTTTTGTTCTTCTGAGTTCTGCTAGTAGTGCTAGAAATCACTTGAGAAAGGCTGTTCTCCTCAGATTTACAGCTCAGGTTTACAGCCACAAGATGTTTAAATAAACTTTGGAGAAACATCCCAACTTTTAGCCAAACCCAAGTCTGAGCCTTTTCAGATTTGATCATCGCTAATTAAAATAAGTAGAGGAATCCAAATACTAAAAACACAATGTTCACAAGTATTCATTTACATACAGACAGGTTGGTCAGACGAATCACAGTCATACTGCTTATTATTCATTATTTGTGAAAATTCATGCAAAAGGGCTTTTCTTTGCCTTATTGTTTGTGGAACAGCTGTTCTTTGTACAGGTTCCTGAATTCATATGCCAAAAAGGGCATTTGTATGTAAGCAAGACTATTTGCTATTCATTGCTTTCTGTCAGCACTTGTTATTCTTGTGTTTAAAATATTTAAGTTATTTAATCAGGGAACAGAAACAATGTCATGTGATTTGGGTGACCAATCACAAACCTTAAAGAGCAAAGAGTTAATGTGAATAGCTCGCAAATACTCTACAAGCTGAAATTTATTCACATAAATTATTCAGCAGCTACTTGTGAATAACAAATACACAAACAAGGTTCAGCGAGAAGCCATCTCTGATAACTACCAGGCAGGAGGTGAACACTGATTACTGCTGCTGAAGGTTATTTAAACTAGCAGTGTGCACAACTCATAGCCTATCATTTTTGTTATCTCATCCTATCTCTACTTCACACGCCGAACTGTCCATGATGGCTTAGACTGCAAGCTGTTTGGGGGCAGAGACTGTCAGTTACTGTGGGTTAGGATTTTCAAAAGCACTCTCTGTTGGCTACATATTTTTAAAAGGCAAATATACTTTTTTCCTATACAGAGCAGTTCCAGCCTCTCATTTTATAATGTATTAATATATATACATATAAAAAGCTATTATGATCTAACAGATACATAGAGTATTTGATGGTTTTTCAAAAAATGTTCTGCAAATTGATAGGAGGGAAACTACATGATACAGTGAAGAAAATACTTGCCTTTCACCCCTGGGATCAAGGTTCAAGTACTGATGGTGACCTAGACAATATGGATTTAACTCAGTCTTCTGTGAACAAGAATGAATTACCATGCACAATTCACGTGACAATCTAAATTGAAATGAGGCTTGAGGCCGTAAAGAGATGAACTATGAACTATTTTTCAACACCTGAAAAGGCTCTCTCTTCAGGTAGAAGATGAGGCCATTACTGGGTCAGTATGGAAGTGCTTAACTTCATCTGTCCCACCTTGTGGTAGTTTTTTAAATGATACCAACCCATCAGTCTTAAAATGTATGTCCCCCCTCCCCAAAATTCAAAACAACAACAAAAATCCCTCTGAAAACATATTTACAGTGTACAAAAGACGAGAACAGCTCTGACAGAGTATTTATCAGGTAAATAATACATCTTTTATTTACAAATACTGACACAATAGACCAAAAGGCTCATTAACAGCCTTTCCAATCTCTTATAGAAATTATATGCTTTTAAAAACCAAGTCTGAAACCATATTTACCTGAGGGACCAAAGTGGATCTGAATTATCTGTATTGAGTAAATAACTCATATTATACCTTACTATGCAAATTTTTTAAAGGGAAACTAGATTAAAGAATGACAAATGAGTACTGCAGTGACAGTGAGAGAAATGGAAAGAAGGTCGTAAAGAGTCCAGGTGTACCCCAGGGATATGGCTGTACCTTCTCAGAGGAAGACACAAGCCACACATCCAGCCTACATGCGATATGTGGGAAGTGCCTATCTCACTCAGGAGCACAGGTCCCATTAAAAGTCATTAGACCTGTACTCCTAGGTCATAAGAACAGAAGAAGGATCATAATGGCTCAGAACAATAGACCATCTAGCCCAATATCCTGTCTCTGACAATGGCCAGTGCCAGACGCTTCAGAGGAAATGAACAGAACAGGACTCTTGCAAGTGATCCATCCTCTGTCATCCAATCCTAGCTTCTGGCATTTCAAAATTCAAGGATATCCAGAGCATGGGGTTGCTTCCCTGACCATCTTGGCTAATAGCCATTGATGGACCTCACCTTCATGAACATATATAATTTTTTTTTTTAACCCAGTTATACTTTTGGCCTTCACAACATCCCTGGCAACAAGTTCCACAAGTTGACGGTGTTGTGCGAAGAAGTAGTTCTTTTTGTTTGATTTTAACCTGCTGCCTGTTAATTTCATTGGGTGACCCTTGGTTCTTGTGTTATGTGAAGGAGTAAACAACACTTCCTTATTCACTTTCTCCACACCATTCTTGATTATATAGACCTCTATCATATCTCCCCTTAGTCATCTTTTTTATCATTGGAATAGTTCCAGTCTGTTTCATCTCTCCTGGTATAGTTGCTGCTCCATCCCTTAACTCCCATAATTATTGTTATTATTATTTGTATTATTGTTACCATCTGCTAGATTGCCTTAATTTCTAATGACAAGTGAAAAAGATTTATTGCAATGCCATGAATGTGTATCTACTTCTAATTATTTCTGCTATTATTTGGGAAGAAAAACTTACTGAGACTCCAGAGTTCACTCTGGCAGAAAATATGAAATATCCTCAGCAATAACTACTGGAGACAGCAGATGCTCTCTTAAGAGCAAAGCAAAGGAAGATACTTCTTCCCCAAGTTCCTAACAAACTGCCCCAGAACTGTCAAGAAGGAGAGAAAGATATGGCCCTGTCCTCATCAATATTGGCTTTTGGTGGGAGTATGCTGCACTTTGTTAAAGGCTAGTGCAGTATGTGCTCTTTGCCTGTGTACCAAAGAATTCCAAGAGGGATTGTACTATCTGAGCTAGCTCCACACTGCCCATCTGGTCTGTATGCAGAAGAGACCAATGAGTTGTAAAGATCTTCAGTGGAACCTCATCCACAGTAGCACATTGGGCCATATTTTCGTACATAATTGAAGAAAAAAATTGTTTTACAACATAAACAATTATTTCTCCAAAAAACTTCAGCCATTGTGTGTCCCAAAATAACAACCCAAATTTAAAAATATAACCAGTATAAACTGATTGTTCTAGTCAGGAGTTTGGTTAACCCTGATCCAGTCCTAAATAATACATGTTCAGCTTATGGAGGTCCTGTAGCCTGTCTCACTACAAACGCCATCCAGCTAAAACCTCTCTCAAAGGTTAAGTTAATCATAGTGGCAGTCAAAGGGATCTGAGTCTCCTCCATTGGTCTGCTCCAGTCTTGAAATAACTGCTCTAACAGATCTTTTGCTCTGAAGTGTGACTACCAGGTCCAGTGCATTGATTTCAGCATTATTTCCACCAGCCAGGGCGGTGAAGTCAGCTCTACTCTTTTGCTACTGATGCTCCAGTCAGGTCTAACTAAGAAATCAGCTCTGCTTCAGCCCAGTTAATTTCAGTAGTGCAGAATATCCATGTAGGGAACTGAAAACAGAACAGGACTCTTGGACAGTATCTGTTCCTGATGATAAACCTCCTAATTCCAGTACAGAATCTTCCCCTCTTCCTTTCCCTGCCCCTCCAAGCCCCAGCTTCATTGCACAACCAAAGCCCATTACTTGTTCACTCGGTGTGATCCCCAAACTCAGGGCATATCCTGTAGAGTTCTTATTCCCTTCCATGAATAGAGTAATGATAATAATCTATTATCATATTTACACATAAAAACAGAAACAAACCCACTCAAAACAACAAAACTAAGTAGGTGGAATCATGAGTAAACAACATCATCATTCAAGTAAATGAAGCTGTCCACAGCTGGCTTTTCCCCTTGTCACCAATACAGATAGCAGAAAGCTCCATCCCTCATACTCCTAGCCCTGGGGTTTACACACATATTCAGTGGCATATATGTAGGTTTAGAAGGATTAGATTTTTTATTAATAGATTAAAAAAAACAATTTTACAGTACACACAAACAAAGCAATGAAAAATATCTCCATAGGTAATAATCAATATTTATAGACAGGCAAAGTAAGAAAAATGTTGCTTGAGAACTTAGTGTTTGATTTAAGGATATTTACTTTGAATATTTTGACATGTGATGTTGACAATTTGTGTTTTAATGCTTCAACTTTTGGAATTTCAGTGTCTCTGTCATTAAATAATTATTGTCTGAGCCCCCCCCCCCCCCCCGTTGTCTTATCCCTCCATAATTACCCACAACTGTGAAAATTTAAGTTGATAAAAATTAAAAATATTTAAAAACAAAATGATGCTTTCCATCAAAATTATAAAAATAAAAATTGACTTTTTTCAAGACCACATATATGCAGTGGGCTGGTGGCTTCAGCCCATTTATTATGTGATAATCATAGACTGAATAAAGTCTTGGTCAAGATCCATGTGTGCACAGATATTGAACTATTTGTTGCCTCAAGAAGTGGCCTTTTCAGATCAGGTTTGGGACACACTTGGGGCCAGTCTAAAGAAACGTACACTACCAATGCCCTGATGATCCTATTTTAAAAATAATTAGAAGACTTCAGTTTCCAAATCTGTCACCCCAATGGTCTTTTCATGAGCACTGAATTTTAAAGAATGATCCTCAAAGAGCAAAGGAAAACCATAATCTAAAAACAACAATCATACATTTTTTCAATGATTAGCCCAGATTTAAGAAAATTATAATGATATTATTTAAACCCATCCCTTTTTTCTTTTCCTCTGCTGATCAGATTGTCACAAGTGCAGGACTTGAAAGATGTTGCAGTTGTTGAGATGTGCAAAAACACTAAGCATTATCGCCAGAATTTTCAAAAGGGCTCAGCATTCAAAATTAAAGCAAGATTTTCAAAATGGCTCCACTCAAATTTAACCACTAAAATTAGTGGTGGATTCTCAAAAAGTCTCAGCACATTAGATGTTTTGAAAATCTAGCCCCAAGTGTCCCAATGGGAGCTGCTGATTGCTGAGCACTTCTGAAAATTTGAACCCTGTAGAGCAGTGGGTGGGCAACCTGAGGCCCACGAGCCGCACACTGCCCATTAGGGTAATCTGCTGGTGGGCTGTGAGACAGTTTGTTTACATTGACTGTCCTGCAGCTCCCAGTGGCTGCGGTTCACCGTTCCTGGCCAATGGGAGCTGTAGGAAGTGGTGGCTGCAGACAGTCAATGTAAACTAACTGTCTTGCGGCCCGCCAGTGGATTACCCCAACTGGACAGAAAGTGCAAAGTACTTTAAAAATTGATGCAATGATTTAATAATGGCTGTACCCATGGAATCCTAGACAAAAAGACAGGTTTCAGAGTAGCAGCCATGTTAGTCTGTATTCGCAAAAAGAAAAGGAGTACTTTATCTCTCTGGTCACTCGATCACAGACCTAAGAGTGGCTATCCTTCAACAAAAAAGCTTCAAAAACAGACTCCAACGAGAGACTGCTGAATTGGAATTAATTTGCAAACTGGATACAATTAACTTAGGCTTGAATAGAGACTGAGAATGGATGAGTCATTACACAAAGTAAAAAGAAAAGGAGTACTTGTGGCACCTTAGAGACTAACAAATTTATTAGAGCATAAGCTTTCGTGAGCTACAGCTCACTTCATCGGATGCATTTGGTGGAAAAAACAGAGGAGAGATTTATATACACACACACAGAGAACATGAAACAATGGGTTTATCATACACACTGTAAGGAGAGTGATCACTTAAGATAAGCCATCACCAACAGCAGGGGGGGGAAGGAGGAAAACCTTTCATGGTGACAAGCAGGTAGGCTAATTCCAGCAGTTAACAAGAATATCAGAGGAACAGTGGGGGGTGGGGTGGGAGGGAGAAATACCATGGGGAAATAGTTTTACTTTGTGTAATGACTCATCCATTCCCAGTCTCTATTCAAGCCTAAGTTAATTGTATCCAGTTTGCAAATTAATTCCAATTCAGCAGTCTCTCGTTGGAGTCTGTTTTTGAAGCTTTTTTGTTGAAGTATAGCCACTCTTAGGTCTGTGATCGAGTGACCAGAGAGATTGAAGTGTTCTCCAACTGGTTTTTGAATGTTATAATTCTTGACGTCTGATTTGTGTCCATTCATTCTTTTACGTAGAGACTGTCCAGTTTGGCCAATGTACATGGCAGAGGGGCATTGCTGGCACATGATGGCATATATCACATTGGTAGATGCGCAGGTGAACGAGCCTCTGATAGTGTGGCTGATGTTCACCTGCGCATCTACCAATGTGATATGCCATCATGTGCCAGCAATGCCCCTCTGCCATGTACATTGGCCAAACTGGACAGTCTCTACGTAAAAGAATGAATGGACACAAATCAGACGTCAAGAATTATAACATTCAAAAACCAGTTGGAGAACACTTCAATCTCTCTGGTCACTCGATCACAGATCTAAGAGTGGCTATACTTCAACAAAAAAGCTTCAAAAACAGACTCCAACGAGAGACTGCTGAATTGGAATTAATTTGCAAACTGGATACAATTAACTTAGGCTTGAATAGAGACTGGGAATGGATGAGTCATTACACAAAGTAAAACTATTTCCCCATGGTATTTCTCCCTCCCACCCCACCCCCCACTGTTCCTCTGATATTCTTGTTAACTGCTGGAATTAGCCTACCTGCTTGTCACCATGAAAGGTTTTCCTCCTTCCCCCCCCTGCTGTTGGTGATGGCTTATCTGAAGTGATCACTCTCCTTACAGTGTGTATGATAAACCCATTGTTTCATGTTCTCTGTGTGTGTGTATATAAATCTCTCCTCTGTTTTTTCCACCAAATGCATCCGATGAAGTGAGCTGTAGCTCACGAAAGCTTATGCTCTAATAAATTTGTTAGTCTCTAAGGTGCCACAAGTACTCCTTTTCTTTTTGCGAATACAGACTAACACGGCTGCTACTCTGAAACCTACACAAAGTAAAACTATTTCCCCATGGTATTTCTCCCCCCCACCCCACCCCCCACTGTTCCTCTGATATTCTTGTTAACTGCTGGAATTAGCCTACCTTGCTTGTCACCATGAAAGGTTTTCCTCCTTTCCCCCCCCCTGCTGCTGGTGATGGCTTATCTTAAGTGATCACTCTCCTTACAGTGTGTATGATAAACCCATTGTTTCATGTTCTCTGTGTGTGTGTATATAAATCTCTCCTCTGTTTTTTCCACCAAATGCATCCAATGAAGTGAGCTGTAGCTCACGAAAGCTTATGCTCTAATAAATTTGTTAGTCTCTAAGGTGCCACAAGTACTCCTTTTCTTTAGACAAAAAGAGTTACTCAGCTGTGGAGAAAGACCAGGAGAATCCACTAGTGGCTCATCTTATAAAGTAGATCTAGTGATTCTGATTCATGCAGATCTATTTGCTGCCCTTGCATCCCCATCAGAAAGGTTTTCTTCTGACTATTTATTTTTTAAAGCTAAAACACACGAACTGTCCATTGTTTATGTCCATTTCCTTTATTCCGTATTACAACACACCCTAATAGCCAAGTGGGAAAGGATTAGTGCCAGTAGATTGCACTTTTTCTTTTTCTACAACAACTGGAGAGGTGATTCTCCCAGAGAAAAAAGGCTGTTGTTAGCTAGATAGTGGATCATTAAATTCCTGAGCGCCAGATATGCACAGCTGCAGATGTGTGTGCCCCACTGTGGCTCCATCTGCAGAATATGCCACCAGCCAACTCCTTTCCTAAGAAGCAGGTTAGAAGGTTGATCCAAAAGATTTTTTTCAGTTATTAGTCTCATCTCCTCTCTTTTACTGTGATCTTGCTGGTCTCATTTTCTCCCCATTTTAAATTACAGCCTCTTCCTTCACCCTGATTGTGTTTTCTAAAGAGTCTTGCTCACTAGCTGATCATTCTTTGAACTACTTGAAGAACCCACTAGCGGCACATATTTTTTCTTGGTATTCATAAATATTTTATATAAAACTCTAGATTTTCCTAGTCGCTCTTCCAAACTGAATGCTACTCCTGTTGATTTTAACTAAGTCTATGTCTACGTTATGCAGCCCATGTCAGCATAGCTATGCCAGCAAACACCCCTAGTACAGGTTCATCATATGCCAAAAGGAGTTGTTCTGTTTGCCCAGTAACACCACCTCTCCTAACAACATTCACTAAGATGCCAGAATTACTCTTCTGTTGGCATAGTTTTGTCTACACTGAGGGTTTTGTCAGCAAGCTATCTTGACTGTGGGGGGAATTTTTTTTCATGATTGTAGCCTAACCAGCTATGCTGGGATAACTTTGTAGGCCTGATACAACAGGAGACTAATCACTAATCCAGAATACGTGGAAGTGAAGGCAGCATTACTTTTCTCCTTTCCTTTCCTTTCCTTTCCTTTCCTTTCCTTTCCTTTCCTTTCCTTTCCTTTCCTTCTTTGTTTCATAGCTCACTGGAACAATCAGATACTGTACATTCCATCAGCAGACAAGCCTAACCTATCTAGCCAGTGTGAATGGACTATTCAAGCTGGATGGCCCATTAAGGACACTTCACTGTAACAAAAAAGAAAAGGAGTACTTGTGGTACCTTAGAGCAAATAGAAAATACAGTGGGGAAATTTATATACACACAGAGAGAACATGAAACAATGGGTTTTATCATACACACTGTAAGGAGAGTGATCACTTAAGATGAGCTATTACCAGCAGGAAGGAGGGGGGAAGGAGGAAAACCTTTTGTGGTGGTAATCAAGGCGGGCCATTTCCAGCAGTTAACAAGAACGTCTGAGGAACAGTGGGGGGTGGGGTGGGGGGAGAAATAACATGGGGGAATAGTTTTACTTTATGTAATGACCCATCCACTCCCAATCTCTATTCAAGCCTAAATTAATTGTATCCAATTTTCAAATTAATTCCAATTCAGCAGTCTCCCATTGGAGTCTGTTTTTGAAGTTTTTTTGTTGAAGGATAGCCACTCTCAGGTCTGTAATCGTGTGACCAGAGTGATTGAAGTGGTTTTTGAATGTTATAATTCTTGACGTCTGATTTGTGTCCATTTATTCTTTTACGTAGAGACTGTCCAGTTTGACCAATGTACATGGCAGAGGGGCATTGCTGGCACATGATGGCATATATCACATTGGTAGATGCACAGGTGAATGAGCCTCTGATCGTGTGGATGATGTGATTAGGCCCTATGGTGGTGTCCCCTGAATAGATATGTGGACAGAGTTGGCAACAGGCTTTGTTGCAAGAATAGGTTCCTGGGTTAGTGGTTCTGTTGTGTGGTTGCTGGTGAGTATTTGCTTCAGGTTGGGGGGCTGTCTAAGCAAGGACTGGCCTGTCTCCCAAGATCTGTGAGAGTGATGGGTCGTCCTTCAGAATAGGTTGTAGATCCTTGATGATGCATTGGAGAGGTTTTAGTTGGGGGCTGAAGGTGATGGCTAGTGACGTTCTGTTATTTTCTTTGTTGGGCCTGTCCTGTAGTAGGTGACTTCTGGGTACTCTTCTGGCTCTGTCAATCTGTTTCTTCACTTCAGCAGGTGGGTATTGTAGTTGTAAGAATGCATGATAGAGATCTTGTAGGTGTTTGTCTCTGTCTGAGGGGTTGGAGCAAATGCGATTATATCGTAGAGCTTGGTGTAGACAATGGATCGTGTGGTGTGATCTGAATGAAACCTAGAGGCATGTAGGTAGGAATAGCGGTCAGTTGGTTTCCGATATAGGGTGGTGTTTATGTGACCATCGCTTATTAGCACCTTAGTGTCCAGGAAGTGGATCTCTTGTGTGGACTGGTCCAGGCTGAAGTTGATGGTAGGATGGAAATTGTTGAAATCATGGTGGAATTCCTCAAGGGCTTCTTTTCCATGGGTTCAGATGATGAAGATGTCATCAATATAGCGCAAGTAGAGTAGGAGCATTAGGGGATGAGAGCTGAGGAAGCGTTGTTCTATGTCAGCCATAAAAATGTTGCCATACTGTGGGGCCATGCGGGTACCCATCGCAGTGCCGCTGATTTGAAGGTATACAATGTCCCCAAATGTGAAATAGTTATGGGTGAGGACAAAGTCACAAAGTTCAGCCACCAGGTTTGCCGTGACATTATCGGGGATACTGTTCCTGATGGCTTGTAGTCCATCTTTGTGTGGAATGTTGGTGTAGAGGGCTTCTACATCCATAGTGGCTAGGATGGTGTTTTTAGGAAGATCACCGATGGATTGTAGTTTCCTCAGGAAGTCAGTGGTGTCTCAAAGATAGCTGGGAGTGCTGGTTGCGTAGGGCCTGAGGAGGGAGTCTACATAGCCAGCCAATCCTGCTGTCAGGGTGCCAATGCCTGAGATGATGGGGCGTCCAGGATTTCCAGGTTTATAGATCTTGGGTAGCAGATAGAATACCCCAGGTCGGGGTTCCAGGGTTGTGTCTGTGCGGATTTGTTCTTGTGCTTTTTCAGGGAGTTTCTTGAGCAAATGGTTTAGTTTCTTTTGGTGACCCTCAGTGGGATCAGAAGGTAATGGCTTGCAGAAAGTGGTGTTGGAGAGCTGCCTAGTAGCCTCTTGTTCATATTCCAACCTATTCATGATCATGGCAGCACCTCCTTTGTCAGCCTTTTTGATTATGATGTCAGAGTTGTTTCTGAGGCTGTGGATGGCATTGTGTTCTGCACGGCTGAGGTTATGGGGCAAGTGATCCTGCTTTTCCACAATTTCAGCCCATGCATGTCGGCGGAAGCACTCTATGTAGAAGTCCAGTCTGTTATTTCGACCTTCAGGAGGAGTCCACCCAGAATCTTTCTTTTTGTAGTGTTGGTAGGAAGGTCCCTGTGGGTTAATATGTTGGTTAGAGGTGTGTTGGAAATATTCCTTGTGTCGGAGACGTCGAAAAAGGGATTCTAGGTCACCACAGAATTGTATCATGTTCATGGGGGTGGAGGGGCAAAAGGAGATGCCCCGAGATAGGACAGATTCTTCTGCTGGGCTAAGAGTATGTGTGTGTATATAAATCTCCCCACTGTATTTTCCACCGAATGCATCCGATGAAGTGAGCTGTAGCTCACGAAAGCTTATGCTCAAATAAATTTGTTAGTCTCTAAGGTGCCACAAGTACTCCTTTTCTTTTTTGCGAATACAGACTAGCACGGCTGCTACTCTGAAACCTGTTCACTGTAACAGTAGGCCACAGAAGAATCTCATTCCACTCAAATAGCTTTTTGTGGCTATCTCAGCACAGATATGGGCAATGGCTGCCCCTCTGAGTCATCAAGCCATGTAAGAACGTGATATTCTCATGTGACCCTGGACTCTGTCTGGGGCCAATAACTTTCCACAAACTGGGCTGTAAGCTTTGTTTGAAACAGTAGATTCCAAGGAACATGGCAAAGGATATAAAAGACTCCTGAGATGACTCTATCTTGCCTGTTTCCTGCCCTGATTCTCTGGACTGTGGATTAACAACAAAAAGAAGCATATTAAACTATGCACTGAGGACCTTTCAATCTTTTGGAAATTACCAGAGAGACTTTATAAGGCAGCACTATAACATCACTGCTACAAACCTGATATAAGAACTTTGTAATTATTGTATGTATATTTTCTATTCACCATTTTAACTCTCTTCTGTTTTTCTTTTATTAATAACCCTTTAGATTTTCATTACTAAAGGATTGGTAGCAGCATGATTATTGGGTAAAATCTGACTTATATATTGACCTGGCTATGTGGCCTACCTCTTCAGATTAGGAGGACCTTATATGTAATGAAGCTGGGTTTCAGTAACCACTCATCATAGAGTCCAGTGTCTGGATGGTGAGATAAGGGCTGGAATACCCAAGGAGACTGCAATTTTTACTTCTTGTTAACCAATGTGGTGAGACAGAAGTTTACTTTTGTTATTGGCTTGGTATAATCTAGTGATAGGATGACCATCAGTATGGGGTGAGTTTGCCCTATTTTTCAGCAGTTTGTCCTGAATCTGGTATTCTCAGCTAGGACCCACTGAGGCATGGTGACATTTGCCTCTAGGGAAAATTGTTTTATATCCCCAAGCACTTGGTGGCTGGGTTATGTCTTAAAGCCTGAGGGTTTATAACCCTTTGTCTTGTAAAACTAGCCCTGCTAATAAACTTTGGAAGAGCCATTGCCATATAGATCTAATCTATATGGCTAATTCTGAATTCTAAACTAAGCTCTTGGCCTCAGTGATATTTTATGAAAATGAATTCCATAAACAATGAGTAATCTATGCACTGTGTAATAAAATATTTTCACTTAGCATCATTTAATGTGTTGCCTTTTGGTTTCAGCACATGCCTTTTTTCTTTTACTATGAAAAAGGTTAAATAAGAGCTCCTGATTTACCTTCTCTATACCAGTCATATACCTCTGTAACCCCCCTTGCCTCCATGTGCCAACATTCACATGGGTGTCTGGGCACCTGATGTTGTTGACAGTAAAGTAGATCTGGAGTATCTCTTTGCTGCAATCCATTTACTTGTAAATGAAACTAAAACTGGCAGTGCCTACACCTGGCTGGCCCGATATGCACGCAATGGCGCGCCTTGGGAGCCTCCAGGAATAAACTTAAACTAATCTGTGCAAAGGGTCTAACTCAAAACTACCAATTATAAACAATATGCACCCAATATATACTTAGATTAGAGTTAACACACCTTTACTTAACAAATTAAGGAAACATAGTATAACAGACTGAGATTAAATATGACCACTAATATAAATCAGCAGGGGGCAGTTTAATAGATCAATTAACAAATTCAGTTTACAGTAGTAAATGAAACTTATCTAACTTGTATTTACACTGTCACCATTTACCCTGAGTGTACACTCCTCTGGATTTCCAAGTTTTAAAAACTTGCTTGCATGGGCATGCTTGAAGATCTTGAAGCTGGAGACAGCACTCTGTTGGTCCAGTAAAAAAGTCCAGCCAAGACAACAAGAGGCAGAACAATTCTCATTTGGAATCATTCCAAGCTGCACAACCCCTCTGAAGTTTGGAGTTGTTTTAATCAGATGTCATCTAACCAGAATCCAGGGTTGCTGAGAAGGACACTCCACCGCTTCTCAAACTCAGATAATACCTTAAAGTCTCTTTGTTGTCCCCCTTCTCTTGCAAGCAGTTTCCCACACAAAGGTGGTGGCTACTAACGCTGCCTCCACCTCAGTCAGCTCTGGACACATCAACAGTCTCTGCCCTGGCTCCAGTGAAGCATAACAACATCTCAGGGTCCCTGCTTGATCAAAGCCCCCCACAGCCACAGCAAACTCTCAGCAGTTTCTGGCATTCTAGCAGCAGCTCCTGGTTCAGAGCTCCATAAAGCAATCTCAGCTACTCTCCAAAATTGAGCCCTCCACGTGCTCTCCCTGCATCCCCTGGAAGTGGAAGTCTCTCGACCTTACCCAAGGCATCATGGGAGTTGTAGCCTCCAGGGCTGGATTGCAGCATTCAAGATCTTACCAACTGGAACGCTCCCAATTAAGTTTTGAGGCCCCTCTAATAAAAGGTGCCTACACCTCTATGATATTATCACTTATATATCCCCTCTCTAAGCTTAGCAACACTAATCTTTTCTGTATGCAGAGAGGTTGAAGTCTTTCCATTCCTCTAACCATTGTCATTGGTTGTTTCAAAACATTTCCACTACTGAAATTTCCCCCAGGATGAAGGATTGTATTTAAACTAATTTGCCTTGGAAGAAAGGAGATTATGAGATGACCCAATAGAATTATGAAATGAGCTAGTATAGTTGCCAGAAATAAATTATCAACGCTGGGTAAAATTTACTTCACCTGCATGAAACCTGCATAAAAAAACAGGCTTTATACAGGTAACATATGGGGATTTGCTTGGGAAGAGAAATCCACCTCCAAACATGGGGGTAGGGTGGCAGTATAGGCTGTGAACCTGAATAGCAGGGAAACTGGCTCTGTGTAACTGCAGTTCTCCTGTCCTGGTGATCACCTTCAGCACAGCCTTCTGCTTGAGTCTATGTAGATCCAGTGCAACAGCTCCTTTGCAGCACCCCAGGAAGACAGAGTCCCCGTGACCCAGTGGCTGTTCTGTCAGCAAGTTCCAGGCACAGCCCACCTCAGGGCTTAAGTGGTGTGCAGGGAGTTGTGTGGATACTCCACACTGTGTAGATTTCATTAACATAGTGCTAGATGAGGACTAGATAATCTAATAGGTTATTTCTATCTATGATTTCTGTTATCCTTGGATTTACACTACTGAGGCATGTTAAACTAGCAGACCTAAAAGGCAGTGTGCATCTAATCACGCCAGCCAGGGATTGCTGCAGGAAACAGGTCACTATGGAGTTAGTGATTAAGCAAGGCATTATGAAAAAGTTTTAAAAGTTACATAAGTAGATGCATATAATTCCGAGCTAAATGTTACCAACAGGCCCAAAGATTTATTTTTCATTGCCTCATATATTGTGGAGTTGCTGAAAATGGATTTTAAATGCTTTTTATGGCAGCAAAATGATTAATACTTCATACTTAGTCATCTTCCCACACAGCAGATATTCTGGCCAGTGGCGCACTGGTGCTTCAGATCTCTATGCGATGAGAAGGACGTATTTGGCTATTAATGAATAATTTGTTATCCTTATGATGCCAGATTGCTTTACATTAACTAATGTCTTTTTTATGTGGCAGGTCATTTCTTTACTATTTGTCTTATAGGTAGCTGTATAGCACTAAGCACTGTAATAGCTATATGCTTATAGAATTCCAAGTATGTGTTAATTTCACTCCATTCACTGTGGATTTTTGTCACCTGACCCCTTCAAATGTAGCTAAAAGCCCTCCTCACTGGTTGGCTAGTTGGTACATGAAGGTGCTCTTCCCTTTTATGGTCAAGTGGAACCCCTCTCTTCCCAGTGGTGCTGCTTCTCAAAACAGCATCCCACAGTCAAGGAAGCCAAAGCTTCCCATTGACATCATCTGCACAGCATTCTTTCATCTCCAGGATGTGCAAGATTCATTCATCTCTAGGCCCTTACCCTTAACCTGGAGGATGGACAAGAGCACAACCAGTGCCGCCAACTCCTTCACCCTCTCTTGCAGAGTTCTGTAATCATTGATGATCAGCTCAGGGTTATATCTGGTGGTATCATTAGTGCCCACATGGATGACCAGCTTAGGGTAGTGGTCAGAGTAATGGATCAGCATCAGCAACCTTTCCATAATGTCTCAGATGCAGGCTCCAGGTAAGCAGCAGACATTCCAGGTCATCATGTCAGGTTGTAGATGGATGCCTCTGTCCCCTCAGAAGGGAGTGCCCAACCACCACCCCACTGCTCTTCTTGTTTTGTTTGTGGGAATAAGATAATGGAGTTATCTTAGAAAATGTTGTAATTAACCAAAAACATATTTGTGTGCATAACTTGGCTGCAAATTAGGAAACTACATGGGGGTAAATATGCTGTCAAAATATACTTGATCTGACAAATAACAAATAACCTTCACATCTGATTTTGTTTAAATTAACACAGCCTACAATAGCTATCAGTTAGTTTCATTTTACTACTGTGTTTCCCTACACAGTCAGGGTATCATAGATTTTAACAAATAGAGACATTCAAATCATTTTCACAGCAGTGAACTGAATAGGCACTTGATTTAATGAGGAAGACGAAGCTAAGATTGATTGAAAAACCCTAAAGCAGATGGCATCACTTGCACCGATGGCAGTATGTATATTGGAGAGACAGAAAGGTTGGTAAATGAAGAAATAAAAGAACATCAATTAGTCCTTTGTCATAATGTTGTACAGTAGCTCAGTCTACTTTTGTCATATATGCCATTGTGTTGTCACCTAAAGAAACGCAAGTAATAGATGGGGATGCATGCAGGGTTTAGCTTCTGTCAGTAACTATGAATAAAGTCATAGAAATGATAAGGAGACCATTCAGATATAGCAGCTATGACAGCTATCCATTTAGTTCTGTGCGAATGTTTTCCAACACAATAATTAGATTTTTACCATTTCATTCATTGTTCACAAATGCTTAGCCTTCATATCCTGCATATAGCCTTAATCCATTTTTTCCTTGATATTAGCAGTATCACTGGTGAACCAGCCATCCTTTAGGCCCCGCAGTATATTCTTTTCCTTGAAAAAAATAATGAGGAGTCCGATAGCACCTTAAAGCTTATTTGAGCATAAGCTTTCGTGGGTAAAAAACCCACTTCTTCAGGCTACCCCGATACTATTCTTTACCTTGGTTTTTCACATGTTCATACAGAACTCAAAATGCCCCATAAAACTGACCCTTAATCAAGGGACTCTATGTTTGCATGTATCATTAATTCATGAAAATAATGTCGGAAAATCTGATGAATGACCTACAATTAAAATAATGTAGACTCACCACCCTATTGGACAAATAAAAGGAAAAAATAGGACAGAATCTGAAATCAAGTGAAACTGGAATCAAATGGAATTAAGTGAAAGGCTTACCTAAACTAGGTACCAGAATAGGCTACTTCCAATCTATGGCCAATTCTGCACATTGGGAGTGTCCACATAGCCCCATTGAAGACTACGGAGCTAGTCCTATGGATTTCATTTGTCAGTTTGCAGGACTAGGCTTCTGTTCTTGTACACTAGTTGGAATTTATGTGACCATTGACCTCTCAGCATTTTCTGCCAAGTCTCATAATTTGAATCAGTATATGTGTTTAAATGTTGCTCTCAAACTATATAACAAGTCTGAGTCTACATGTGTCCCATGAGGAGATTCCCACTGATATATTCTAATAGTCTATTTGTACTTGTTACTCTTTTCATATGTGAATTACTTGAACAAAAGACACTTTATATATAGAACTATTACTGTACTAACAAATACAAATATTACTTACTTGAAATATTAAGAAATTTCTTTTTATGGTTAGGAATGATGATAATGATGACTTGTTAGCACAGACAAAGTACTCAGTACAGTACAAGATAAATCATCAAGAAATCTCATGCCCCAGAGGTCTTACACTATTAAAATAAGAGATGGAGAAGACAGGATGCAAATTAACTTTGATGTCTTTGTTTTTGTTCACTTCTTCTGAGTATCACAGAAGTGAGTGTGGAAGGGGTGGTGGGCTACTTGGACATGAAGGGCACTCTGTTTTTTTATACTACTTTAATTTACTTCAGCTGTTTCTCTTGGTAGTTTATTTAAAGGGTGCAGCAACCAGTGAGGAATGATGTTGTTGTTGAAGCAGTTACTGGAGAATCCATAAGTGAAGGGGAAGATGAACCATAAGATGCCCAAAGAATTAAATATAGTGGGCTTGATTCAGAAGCAGTGTAAATGTTGGTGAACACTACACAACCAGTGTTACTCAGTCAGAAATGGGCTTGTAAGTGGCAAAATAGTGTGGCAAAATGAGTGTAACTTACAACAATTTCAGAAGGAACAGTCAGACCTGGTGCAAGAGAGTTTGATCTATGCCTTCTCTTTACTTTTTTTTAATTTGCCTCCTCTATCTCTCCCTCAGCATGTGAGTAAAACTGTTTGCAATATTGAATTTTCCTTTGGCAAAAAATTTCAACATTTCAAAAATTATTTTTGTTCCAAATTGGAACAAAAAATTGAACTATCAAAAATGTTTACTAATGACTTGTCGACGTGGGCATTTAATTCATGGCAAGCTGGAAGGGTGAATTTACCCATACTAGGCTGCTGTGGACTAACTGTCCTTGTGGACCCCGCTGACATGAAATAATAGTTTGTTACTTAACTTTGATCTAGTCCTCTTTAAAATGAATAATTTCGAAAATTTAATGCTGAAATGCAAAATATCAACATTTAAAACCAAAATTAAATGATTTGACATGAAACATTTTTCATTTTGAAATGTTATTTTGAAATGATTTTTTTGTTTTGAACAGATATTTAGAAAAAATATTTTTTTTAATTTTTTCAGACCAACAATTTGAACAAGAAATGTTTCATTTAGAAAGACTATTTTGAAATGAAATGTTTAATTCTGATTCTCCCAACAGCAAATTTTCCCCCATTAAATTTCAATTTTGATTAAATTACATTTTCCAGTCAGAAAACCTTTCATGTGAAAAATGTTGACTAGCTCTACTCATAAACAACACTATTTGCACATTGACTCAAAATCAGATTGGTGCAAGATACATTTGTTTGCCACTTAAACTTTTTTATAACTATTATATATATATATGATATGTAACTAACACTCATCTATATCTTCATTGAATTTGTCCTAGAAACGTAACTGGTAATTTTACTCACTTATTCCAGGCTGAACTGGCCCACTATGAGCTTCTTCAGAGGCACAAAGAGACAAGACATTTCATGGTCACAAGAAAACCAGCTCACTTTTCTCCAGCTTGCAATTTAGCACAATGAGTCAGAGCAAATTTTTCAAATTAAAATTAATTTGTGAGGAACACTAGAGTTGAGTAGGCTATTAAATTGATTTCAGTAGTGGGACAGCAATGAAAAAAGGCAGTCAGAGCAAAATGAGATATTAATTATTTTTAGTTGGTGAATAAATGCTACTAATTATAGGTCCTGTCAACTGTTTCGATGTGGGGAACTTGATACAGCCTCACTAATTGTAGAACTTGCATTCTATTTTTAAAAAGCAAAACTGTCATGTTAATAAATTGGGCTTGGTTCTTATCTCAGTTAACAGTTTTACAGAAATGTAGCTCCATTGGGCCCAATTTTGTTCTTATTCATGCCAGCATACAGCCAGAATAACTCCACTGACTTTGTGTAGTTACTCTGGTTCTATGCCAATGCAAACGGGAACAGAATGTGGTCCATTGATTTCATAGAGCCAAAGAGTCTTAGAGTTTAAGGTCAGAAGGGTCAAAAGAGTTTAAGATCATCTAATCTGACCTCTTGTATATCATAGGACGCCAACACCACCCAGCACCAGCACAATATGTGCAACAACCAAAATTAGATCAAAGTATTAGGAGATTAGACTATTATATGAGAGAATAGGAGGGACTGAGGTGCACCAGTGCTTGAGGCCCCCACAAAGGCAGGAAAATGATTAAGTGAGATATACCCAGATAATCCTGGCAATTGACCCACACCCACATGATGCAGAGGATGGCAAAAGCCCTCCAATGTCACTGCCAATCTGACATGGGGGAAAATTCCTTCCTGACCCCACATATGGTGATCAGTTAGACCCTGAGCATGTGAACAAGAACCAGCCAGGCAAGCACCTGCAAATGACAATTCTTGATAGCACAGAACCATGGCCCACCCTCTCTGTAATGTAAACTACATTATACTGGTCAGCCACGAGGTGGGACTGTATGTAAAATACCTTATTTAAGCTAACCGCAGCCATACATGGCAGTGCATTAAAGGATTTTATGATGAAAGCATCTGGTGTGTATCTTGCTCAGAAACAAGCTCTGAGTCAGTCCATACCTCATACAGAACAATGACATGGTGTCAGAAGTAAACTAGAGCCAGAGGAGAACAGAAACAGGCTGAAAATGGCCACAAAGGTAGCAAACAGAAGGAACCAAGCAACAAAGGTTGCAGGATCTCATCAACATGGCACTCTTTAATCCCCCAGAGAACATCAGCTGTGACAAAGCTTCACAATGGACAGACTAGAAGCAGTATTTTGCAAGATTTTGAATATCCAACAAGCTCCACAAAGAAACTGGAAGTATCTTCTTTAATTTATGCTAGAAGCAGGCATAGCATAATCTTTAAATCCTTTGACATTACTCACTGGTTTCAGAGTAGCAGCCGTGTTAGTCTGTACTCACTTCTGTAGCTCACGTAAGCTTATGCTCATATAAATGTGTTAGTCTCTAAGGTGCCACAAGTACTCCTTTTCTTTTTGACATTACTGAAGACAGTCGCAAAGATGCCTCTGAAAGGGTTCTGGCTATGTTTGATGCACGCTTTATACCTCACAGAAATGTAGTTTAAGAAAAAGCATGTTTTCATGAGAGAAATTCAAGAACCAGGGGAAAATATTGAATGTTTTATAAGCACTCTGTATAATTGGCTGAAAACTGTAATTTTGGGAATGCAAAACGTAAAAATATCAGAGACAGGCTGGTTAGTGGGTTAACATATACAAATCTTTCAAGGCAGATACAATCGAAGACAGACTTAACCCTAGCCACAGCTATATATTAAAAAAAAGCAATTTGAACTAGTCAAACAAAAGAACAAAATGTGGGAGCAACTGGAAAAAAACTGAAACTAGCTTAGAAGCTATAAATAGATATTTGAGTGTTAAAACTCATCATAAATCTTCTGAGGCAAGAACAGAGAACTCCCAGGCTAAGAGGGACAAATTCCAGACAATTGTTTCTGAGCTCTATCACTTGTGATGAAAGGAAACAGAACCTGCCTGGAGAGTGGAATTTAATATTCATGTCAAGACTATTGACTTTAAAATAGGTTTCAGAGTAGCAGCCGTGTTAGTCTGTATTCGCAAAAAGAAAAGGAGTACATGTGGCACCTTAGAGACTAACAAATTTATTAGAGCATAAGCTTTCGTGAGCTACAGCTCACTTCATCGGATGCAAAATGCATCCGATGAAGTGAGCTGTAGCTCACGAAAGCTTATGCTCTAATAAATTTGTTAGACTTTAAAATAGACTCAGGAGCAGATGTCACGGTCATTTTAATAGGACTTACAATCGTCTTCAACCCCTCCAGAGCTGAAGTCACTTGATACAGCTTTGACTAACCTGGAGGTACTCTCAAGTGCATGGGCCAGTTCACCACAAAAACAACTTACAAAGACACAAGCTATACATTCAGAGTATATGTGATCAAAGACCAACAGTCTCCTCAGCCACAGTGTGACAGATATGATGGGCCTATTGAGACAGGTAGAAGAATCTGATGGAATATTTGGTGATATTCACCTTTTGAAAGGAGATCCAGTACAAATAACCTTAAGCAAGGCGACTGCAAGGGGACTATTTCTGCCAGGGTTTGCCAGCCCTGCTCAATTACATGGTGTGGCCAGACCCCTTCCCTGCATGGCAGCTGCTAGAGACAGCAAGCTGCGAGCGGAGCAACACCTGGGAGCTGCAGGGAGGGGATGCTGCTTTCAGGGAGGGGAGACTGAAGGTAAGTGGGGGAGTTTGTGGGGGGACCTGCCTGAGTAGGGGGAGTATGACTCAAGCTGTTCTGGGGTGACCAAACCTTTAAATTGTGACAACCCACTATCTGCAGATATGGGTCATCTCTGACCTTAAGAGACAATGCTGAACCATATAGTATACATACACCTCACAGGGGTCTTATCTCATTACTTCATAAAGTGGAAACTGATTTGAAGAGAATGGAATGGATTGACATAATTGAGAAAATCTCTGAGCCAACAGCATGGTGTGCTCCAGTGATACCCATTATAAAGAAAAATGGTAAAATATGAACCTGTGATGATATTAAAGACTTAATGAAACAGTTGTGAGAGAAAAATTTATCCCCTAACACTGAATAACTTCCTCCTGAAAGTGAAAGGAGCTACAGTATTCTCCAAGCTGGATGCCACCAGGGGCATCTGGCAAATTCCTTTAGTCAAAGAAAGTGCTAAAGTAGTTACATTTATCATACTCTTTGGGAGATTTTGCTTTCAAAGATTACCTTTTGGGATTACCAGTGCATCTGAAATTTTCCAAAGAAAAATGACAGAACCGTTAATCAACACCAATAGCCTTGTAGTTTTCATTGACGATATTCTGATATATGGATTTTTGATGGAAGAACACAACAAATCCTCAATGAATATCTAAGTTTAATCAATCAGTCTGGACTGAAGCTAAATAAGGAAAAATGCATTTTCCAACTTCTCCAAATTCAGTTTTTGGGACAGACAACAAACAAAGATGGAATGTATCAGTCCTCGTTCTGAGAAAGTAAAAGCAATTCAAAAATTTAATGCACCACTTAATGTACCAGAACTAAGATATGTACTGGAGGTGGTAAATTACCTTTGCCAATACCTACAATACTTTTCTATGGTAACAAAACCATTAAATGACCTGAAAAGGCCAATCCATCATGGCTATGGGGCCAAATCAAGAAATTGCTTTCAAAAAGGTAAAAGAAATTATCTCAACATCTCCAGTTCTCAAATACTATGTGATCAAACCCGCCACCCAATGTCACATCTCCAGCTGTGGCCAGCCCTGATACTTCAGTGAAAGGAGATAAATAAAAACACTCCCAGAATACACTGGGGGGAAAATCCCTTCCTGACTACTGTGGATGGCTGATTGAAACCCAGAAACATGAGCTTTAGGAACATAATACATAAACTGGAAGTGAGCTCCAGGACTGTTGAGCCCTGCCTCTTACTATCACAAGCAACCCCATCAAACAATCGCAATAATACATTTATCCAGCTCTTTCTCAAAACTGAGTTATTTGCTCCTACCAATGCTCTTGGGAGGTTGTTATAGAACCTCACCCATCTCAGAGTTAATAACCTTCTGCTAATTTCCAGCTTGAGTTTGTTCATGGCCAGTTTATATCTATTTGTTCTTGTGCCAATGTTGTCCTTTAACTTAAATAGCTGTTCGGCCCCCTAATTTATTTATAGAGAGCAATCATACCTCCTCTCAGCCTTCATTTTGCTAGACTAAACATTAACTAAACACTAAACAAACCAAGCTCTTTCATGCTCCTCTCATAAGATGGGCCCTCCATTCCCCTGATCATCCTAGTGGCTATCCTCTGCCTCTGTTCCAGTTTAAATTTGTCTTTCTTGAACATGGATGACCAGAATTGTTCACAGTATTCCAAATGAGGTCTTACCAGTGCCTCCTTTTAATGGCATTAATGGCATTCTATCTCTACAGGAAATACTTCATCTAATGCATGCTAGGATTGCATTTGACTTTCTCGCAGCTGCATCACACATAGTCATCCTGGGTTTGATCCACACACCCATGTCTCTCTCCTCCTCTGTTGCTACCAATTGATAAGCCCACAGCGTGTAGCAGAAATTCTTATTTTTTAGACCCAAAGTGCATGACCTTGCATGGAGTACTATTAAATTTCATCCTATTTCTGTCACTCCAGTCTTCAAGGTCATCCAGAGCTTCCCATATAATATTTCATACCTCCTTCATATTGATGATGCCTCCCAACTTACTATCATCAGCAAATTTCATTAGTGCACTTTTTGTGCCAAGGACATTAATGCAAATATTGAATAAGATTTGTCTCAAGACCAATCCTTGAGGAACTCTACCAGTAACTTCCCTCCAGTCCAATAATTCATCAAGCTTCCTCCACATTTAAATTATTGAGCTCTTCAGTCCAGCTGACTTCTTTAAGAAATTCCCTTCATTTCCCAAAGCCTGCCCTTTTGAAATAAAAAATCATAGTTGATTACCTGGTTTTGTTTATCCTTCCATTTAATTTAAACTGAATCCATTTGTGATCACTTGATCCAAGGTTGTGTCCTACAATCAGCTCTTCTATAGTGTCCTCATTACTTACCAAAACCAAATCTAAAATTGTGTCACCTCTTATTGCTTAACTGATGATTTGATGAAGAAAACTGTTATCTATCACCTCCAGAAATAAGTCAGCCCTACCAGTATTAGTAGCATGTATTCTCCAATCTACATTCAGATGTTAAAGTCTCCCATTTTGACATAATTCCCAAAATATGCTCTCTCTCTCTCTCTCATATAATATTAAAGAGATATTTATCCAGATCAGAGTCTGACCCTGGAGGTCAAAAGCAGACCCTTAACGCTATCCCAACAGATCCATTTTACAATCCTAACCTAAAGTGATTTTGATTCAAAAAGATTCTGTTTTGCCCATACTATCACTTTTGTATTTCTTTATAGTTTATCTCTGTTGATCTACAATGCTACCCCTCCACCTTTAGCTTTATTCTGATCTCTTCTAAACAGCACATACCTCTCAATACCTGCATTCCAGTCATGAGTGTTACTCCACCATGTTTCTGTAATCCCTGTAATATTGGGTTTGACTTCCTTCACCTGTAGTTCCAGTTCCCCCATTTTACTGCCCAGACCCCTTGCAATTTCTATTGTTTCCCATAGACCTCACTCAGTTTTCTAGACTGTGAATTATCCCTTATTATATCTTCATTTAGCTGATTTTCCTCTGCCTGTGAATTGAAACCAGGCACGGTAAGCGTTATGAGTCTCTCCCAACTTTCTCCTCTCATCTTCTAGTTTAAAGGCCTTCTTATAAATCATGCCACCCTTGATCTCAGAAGATTAATACCCCAGATACCCAAGTGGAGTCCATCAGCTGAGAAGAGTCTTCTTTCTGTGAATGCCTCCCAATGGTTAAGCATCCCAAAACCTTCCTGTTAATTTTCATTATTTTCGTACACCTTCAACTTACTTCTCTAGGGATTGGAAGTATTCCACTGAAAATCAACTGAGCTTCCAATTCTTTAAGCATATTACCCAACCAATCGCAGTCATCTTTGATCCATTCCAATGGGAGTCTAGCAATGTCATTTGTTCCTACATGCAGCACAACCAGTGGGTTTTTCCCTTACTTCCTCTTCAGCCTCATGTCCACATCTCATATCCTTGCTCCTAGTAGTCAGCACACTCTTCTGTTCTCTAGATCTGGTCTCGTCTGCCAATTCTTCTGAGTATAGAGACCCTAATCACGTAGACCTGTCTCTTCCTGGTGTTGGTATGAATCTGTTTTATGTTGTCTTTCACAGTCCCCTGTACATCATCATCATTTTTCCTTAGGGTTTGGTTCCTGGCTATCTCCATCATCTCTTCTTCTTTTCTGCAAGGACTGGCTTCCCTTCTTTTCTTCCTCATCACCCCATCTTCTGCCTATTTCTCTTTCTCATTCCCCAGTTTGCAAAATTTGTTACTCAACTCAATTTTGCCACCACTAGCTGGTCTCTTCCTCTGCCTTGTCCGCATGCTCACATTATTCCACGGATTACCCACCTCTTCTAGAAGTCCGCCCTCCAGGTCCTTTTGTTCAGCAGCTGTCTGCAAATCTTGATTTGACTGTACCACCTCCTCTCTCGTCTCCTGCATTGTACTTTCAAAGGCCATCTGAATTTCATCATTGTGTTCAGCTGCATGTCTAATCCTTGAATCTTTTCTGCCCTGAGCTCTATCCGGTGTCATTTCACACATACATAGCTTACATACACTCAAGAATGATGGGTATGTGATATGCTGAGTTATTCCTGATTTACACCAATATGATATCTAAATCAGTCTCTCTATGACATTCTGATCTTTGGAGGCAGCTGTCCTTCCACATCAGAGTGACTGATGTTTGAAGGTTGATGTCACTCATTCTTTTGTTTAGCTCATATACTCCAAATGTCTATGTTCTCTGCCACATCCAAGAGTTTCCACTTCTTTTTGAAGAGTGTTTAAATATGCTGGGCCAGGTCCTCAGCTGATATACATTGGCATAGCTTCATTGAAGTTAATGGAGTTACACTGATTTTTGTCAGCTGTGGATCTAGCCCTCTATGTTTATTTCAATTCAACAACACAAATCCAATCTGAGTATTTCCAACACCCAAAAACAGATCTTTCTCCTCTGTGGACTCATGGAATTTGGGGACATTATCATACTTTAATGAATCCTTGGTCCACATTAGTGCTTCCACTAAAGGCATTAAAAATTCTCAATGTATTGATTTTTCTCCAATTATGCCTCATCAGCTGAAAACATTTAACTTCAGTTCTCGTTTAATTGGTTACTGTGAGGCCAACTCCATTTGAACTGAAGTTGTCTCTCTCTTCACACACAAACTTTTCTTATCCAAAAGTGTGGTTGTTTTTTTTCTAAATTGTCACCTCACAGGCTAGAAATTGGTTTGGGATTTTATGTTACAATTCGGATTAATATGTTTCAGTATTATGGAAGCTAGAGCTTCCAGGTTAATTATACTATTTCCGTTTCTTAAATCTACTTAAAAAGGCAGTGTACTTAGAGTGCGGTCAGCATATTTAAAGGGGTAATGCGCGTTTCTCTCTCTCTCTCTCTCTCACACACACACACACACACGATGTGTGTCTTTTCTCTCCATTCCTGCTGCCTTGTAGAGTGTGAGGGTATATTAACAACAATGTGTTAACCCTTGAGGGCTCAGCCGAGTGCTAGTGCCTCATTTAGCAGTAAGGCATTTCCTGGGAAATATCCCCCTTCTTCTTCTTCTGACTCTGCCACCTCAACCAAGCTTCACAGTCATCATTGCTGTGTACAGTATTAAATTGTTTGTTTAAAACTTACACTGAATATATATTTATAGTCTTTTGTCTGGTGAAAAAAAATTCCCTGGAACCTAACCCCCACCCCATTTACATTAATTCTTATAGGGAAATTGGATTCGTTTAACATCGTTTCGCTTAAAGTAGCATTTTTCAGGAACATAACTACAATATTAAGTGAGGAGTTACTGTATACCTGCAACTTATATGTTATCATTTTAATCAGAAATGTTGGTCTGTGTAAAGATGAATTCACAACCATCCTCAGTTAACTTTAACTTAAAGGAATTGCACTGACAACAAGGAGCATCACGATATAGAATACTAAGGCCCAAATGATCAAAGCTGTGCACCTAATGTTAGGCACTGACATCCTTTTGAAAGTGCCTTGCGCTTCAGAGGTCCTGAACACTGTCAGCTCTCACTGATGTCATATTCATATATTCATTTATATATTCCAAAACCAGAAGGGACCATTATGATCTGACCTCCTGTATAACCCAGGCCATAAAACTTCCCAAAAATAGTTCCTAGAGCAGATCTTTTAGAAAACCTTTTAATTTAATTCTTTTAAATTGATTTTAAAATTGTCAGTGATGAAGAATCCACCACAGCCCTTGGTAAATTGTCCCAGTGGTTAACTACTCTCAATATTAAAAAGGTGTATCTTATTTCCAGTCTGAATTTGTCCAGCCTCAACTTCTAGCCATTAGATCATGTTATACCTTCTTCTGATAGATTGAAGAGCCCATTATTAAATATTTGTTCCCACATAGATACGTATAGACTGTAATCAAGTCACCCCTTAATCTTCTCTTTGTTAAACTAAATAGATTGAGCTCCTTGAGTCTATCACCATCAGGCATGTTCTCTAATCCTTTAATCATTCTTGCAGCTCTTCTCTGAACCTTCTCCAGTTTATCAACATCCTTCTTAAATTATGAACACCAGAACTGGACACAGTATTCCAGCAATGGTCACACCAGTGCCAAATACAAGGTAAAATAACCTCTCTATTCCTATTCGAGATTCCTCTGTTTAGGTATCGCAGGATTGCATTAGCTCTTTTGGTCACAGTTTCACACTGCAAACTCATATGCAGCGGATTATTCACCAACCCTGAAAATCTTTTTCAGAGTCACTGCTTCCCAGGATACAGTCCCCCATCCTGTAAGTATGGCTTACATTCTTTGATCCTAGTTGTATACATTTACATTTAGCTGTATTAAAATACATATTCTTTGCTGAAGATTACGCTGAATTAGCAACCTCTTCTCTTCATTTACCACTCCCCAATTTTGGTGTTAACTAGAAACCTTATCAGTGATGATATTATGTTTTCTTCCATACCATTCATAGAAAAGTTAAATAGCATAGGGCTAGGAACTGATCCCTGTGGGACCCCACTGAATGAGGATTTCCTGTTTGCAATTACTATTTGAGACATATCAGTTAGCCAGTTTTTTAATCCATTCAATGTGTCCTTTGTTAATTGTATGTCATTTTAGTTTTTTAATCAAAATGTCATCTGGTACCAAGTCAAACGCCTTAGAAAAATCTAAATATATTACATTAACACTGTACTCTGAAACCTACATTAACACTATTACCATTATCAATCAACTTATAATCTAATCAAAAAAGATATCAAGTTAGTTTGACAGGATATATTTTCCAAACTCAGGTTGACTTGCATTAATTACATTAACCTCCTTTAATTCTTTATCACTGAGTCCCATATCAGTCTCTCTATTATCTTGCCTGGGATCAGTGTCAGGCTGATAGGGCTGTAATTACCCTGGTCATCCTGTTTACTTTTTTTAAAAATTGGCACAATGTTAGCTTTCTTCCAGTCTTCTGGAACTTTCCCAGTAGTCCAAGTAATTGAAAATTATCATTAGCAGTCCAGCAAGCTCCTCAACAAGCTCTTTTAAAACTCTTGTATGCAAGTTGTCTGGACTTGCTGATTTTAAAATATCTGACTTTAATAGCAGCTGTCCTCCAGAGCCAGTAGTGGAAAGGAAAGTGTGTTTTCATCACCATATAATGAGACTAGATCATCTGTTTTCCCCCCAAAAACAGAACACAAATATCTATTGAACTTCTGCCTTTTCTGCATTATTATTGATAATTCTATCCTTTTGGTCTAGAAATGAAGCAATGCCATTGCCAGGATTCTTTTTGTTCTTAATATATTTTTAAAACTCCTCTTTATTGTCCTTAACTCTGCTGTCCATATTTGTGCATTGTGTCTCTTGGTTTCCCTTATCAATTTTCTACAATTCCTAACTTCTGATTTATATTCATTACTATCAACTTCCCCTTTCTTCCATTTGTTATATGTTATTATTTATTAATTTATTTACAGCTGCCTTCACTTCCCGGCTAAACTAGGTCATTTTCTTTTATTCAGTATGGCCTTCTTCATCTATTGTGGCTTTTTTGAGCATCTAGTAAGGTGTTCTTAAATTATTCCCATTTATCATTCACATTTGTCTGATTAAATTCTTCCTCTGCGCTGATAACCCTGTGTAATTTGGTGGTCTACATCAGACACCAACAAATATCCCATTTTGTGCTTTATCTGTTAGGATATTGATCCATGAACATTCAAGATCACTTTCTTCCAAGTTATTAGTGACTCAGAAACAGCTCATGCCATTTTTGACATACATTACCGCTCCCTTTCCTCATTTGCCCACTCAGTCCTTTCAAATAGGTTATGACCATTTATTTTAACATTCCAATAGTATGAATCATCCCACCTAATTTCAGTAATAACAAGTCAATTTAACTTATGAGCATTGTGATACAGCATGGCCAGAGGGCAGCAGGAAAGTGTTAGAAGAGAGACTTATTCCTGTAGAGGGAAGAAAGTTTGCTATAGATTAATTAAAGCACCTGACGCCAATTAGAGCACCTGAAGCCAGTCACCTGATAAAACTCCCCTGCTTCAATCAGAGAAGGGAAGGAGTTGAAGCAGAGTGGATTGGTGTTGGAGTAAAGAGCAGTTTGGAGGGAAGCAGAGGAGAGTTTGGAGAAGTACTGTGGTGGGCTAAGAAGACCAAGACCCTTAGTAAAGGAACACCTGGTTTGTGTAGAGGGAGGGCAGGAAGCCCTAAAAGCTGAAGGGCAGGAGAGGGAATTAGCCCAGGGGAAGAAACTGCTAGTTCATGCGGTTTACCACTATTCCTAGGGCTCCTGGGCTGGGACCCAGAGTAGAGGGCGGGCCCAGGTTGGGGCACTCCCCTCTCCACTCTCCTCTCCACTCCCTTCCTCTAGGACACTAGTGGGGCAGTTAATACCCAAGTTCAGGGGCGAGAAACAGTGCCCTGAACCCTCCCCAAGAAGAGAAAGCACGAGACCCATCAAAGTAGTGCCGGCAATTTGCCACAGCATAAATGAGCAATCTAATTCCTCTTGTTTGTTACCAGGCTCCTAGTATTTGTGTACAGGCAATTCAAGAATTTCTTCTCTTTGTGTCCTTCAGTTCCTTGATTAATTTTGTTCTTAACATCTCCATTTTGTGCTCAGTGTTCATCTCTTCCCACATTTTACCCTCCCCTTTTGCTATTAGTGTAATGGCCACCTGACTAGTCAGCCTGTCCCTGAGGAGATTGGTGTAGGGTGGAGAGTTTTGGTTTTGTGGAACATTGGTCCTCTATGGTGACAGGGGGCTGTATATTTTGGATGGCCTCCACTTCAGTAGAAGGGGAACCATTTACATACCCAGCAGTTCACTTCCAATATTATATGGTATTATGTTGCACCAAATGCATGGCTATATATGACCTTTATTGACTTAGTATTAGTATTGATTTATGTATCTGTACTACGGTAGTACATAGAGATCCCATTGTACTAGGCCAGGGGTGTGTAAACTACGGCCTGTGGACCGGATCCAGCTGGGACGTAGGGTTGGGGGACACACTATGCAGCTCCTGGAAGCTGTGGCATGGCCCCACTCCGGCTCCTACGCACTCTAATCAAAGCTGTAGGGTGGTGCCTGTGGATGGGACAGTGTGCAGAGCCACCCTCTGCATAAGAGCCGGATAAGGGACATGCCACTGCTTCCGGGAGCCACTTGAGGTAATGCCACTCAGAGCCTGCACCCCCGAGCCTCTCCCCATGCCCCAACCTGCTGCCCCAGCTCTGATCCCCTTCCCACTCTCCAAACCCCTCAATCCTAGCCTGGAGCACCCTCCTGCACCCCAAACCTCTCATCCCCAGCCTCACCCCAGAACCTGCACCCCCTTCTGCACCCCAACCCCAATTTTGTGAGCATTCATGGCCCGTTACAAAATTTCTATTCCCCCGTGTGGCCCTCAGGCCCAAAAGTTTGCCCACCCCATGCTAGGCGGTAAGCAGAACAACTTCGTACGCCCCATTACCTCACCCCTAGTGATAGCAAGACTGTATGTGCAATAGCCCCAAAGACCAAGTAAGTATGCTCCCTCCAGCCCTGGGAGTGAAGCACAACTTTCCCTGTGATGGCTTCCTGCAGCTGCTCTAAGCTGGGATGTAGACTGGCATGAAACTGAGAGCAAGAAGCCTTCCTGACCTATGCTTTCAGAGAGCACCCCTGTTAGCAGCAAGACAGCATTGAAGAGGACGCCATATGATCTGAATGTAGAGGGGACAAAAACCAGACCAGGGGAAAGAAAAGCCACAGTTTGTCACAAGAAGTCTTGTGAGACCGAGACAAGAGGGTGTAGACAGAGAGTCACTGGGTGGGTTTGGCTGGGGCAAGGAGAGAGGCACTGGGAGCTGGAGATCGGGGCAGCTAGTCACAGAAGAATGGGGGATAGGGAGCCAGTTGGCTGGGTAGGATAGTGATATTGGATGAGGATCTGTGGGACTAGGAACCAACATGGAGGGCTACAGGGATGGTGTGAGGAGAGAGATATTGTGTTATTTCCACGTTTGAGCAAGAGTTAAAGAGAGGATGTGAGCAGTGATAAAGTCATTGTGACCACAGATCTGGAACAGGAAGCTTCATGCTACCTCTGGTGGAGGAACTCACAGAAGATTAAACAGAAGGCTGAAGCTCTGCAATGGCCTGCTTCCAATTCCCAATGAAGTCAGCAGGAGGCTTTCCATTGATTTCATAAAGGATAGGACTGGGCCTATAGTGAGCACTCTAAAGATCTGTGTAATATCTTCCCCTGAGAGGAGGGAAATTTGCACCTGTGTGGCCACTGGCCAGCATAACCTAGGAATATGTTGGGAACTCTGCACAAAACTGCATAATTTTAGCCCACGTAAGGTCTCAAGGCCTTCATCTTCATGAAGAGAATGACTCCAGTATGAAACATGCTGCCCTGAGCTCTAGCCCCCATCACTTGCACCAATCTTGCCTCTCTGCTGGCGTGGAGACTCTTCTAATGCAACCAGAGATAATTATGGTGTGAATTTCCAACAGAAATCTATGTGGTACAGAAGGGAGTGTGCCACAGGCTGTTTTCCAGCTCTATACTTGGCTCATCCAAAAAAAAGTCACAGAGCCCCAACAGTGTGTTCTTGCTCAGACCAGTTTATCCAGCCTCCGGGATCAGAGACAAGGTATACTTGGGGGCTTTTAGAACCCATTTTGCTCACCTTTGCACTTCATAGCTGAAGGAGGCATATGCCACTAAGTTTCTTCTTTAACTTATACTACCAGATTCTATTGTTACAACATGCAGCACCAGAACACAAAACATAAGTTTCACATAGAAGGTGATTTTCATTGTTTTGGGATTTTGGATTTTCATTTTGGGGTTGTTTTTTTTTGTTTTGTTTGTTTTTCTTTTTGTTTTTTTCAATTTCTTGATGATAGAGTGATGGACTGAAAATAAATTTAGAGGACACCCTGCACCAGTTTATAACACGTTTTAGGGTAGGTCAAGTTTTAAGCAATAACTACTTGACAATGAGCCAAATTCTTCTGTTACTTAGGTTTAAATCCAGAGTAAGTCAAGTGAAGTCAACTGAGTTATTTTGGATTTATATTGGTGTTGCTGAGAGCAGAAGTTAGCCCACTCACTTCCAACTACTGTTGAAAGAAACTATAACCTCATTGGATCTCCCCAGAAAGCTTTCATTCAGGCTCTTGTTTCATGAAAGGAATGCTTTGTTTCTTTGTATCAGATAGCACAACCAATGAGCAGAACTGTATCTTATGCTCACCTTATTGTGGGAGAAATTCAAGGGAGACCGTCAAAGGGAGTTATTTGAATTTATTTCAAATATGGATGACACTTCACCAAAAGGCCCAAACACATGACTCAATTGGGTTAATTAATGCAAATAATACACAGACTGTGAGAGGCCTTAAAGGTATTTGTCAACCACAACATGTGGTAGACGTTAGATAGATGAGAAAATGATGATTTTTTCTATTTTTCCAAGGTGGATACAGTAAATAAAAAAGGAGATAAACATCAGCTTTCCGAAATTCATAGTATGCTTGTAACAAAGGTTGAAAATAGCTAGAGAAGTTCTAAATGATAAGATACATTAAAAGCTTTCCCAAAAGTTCTAAATATAATAAAATCACATTAGTATCTTTAAACAAACTTCTTTTCCAATGGGAAATTAAAGTAAAAATCAGACACAAATATGTTTCTCTAATTCTATCAGTTATTCATTTGAAATATTATATGATATGAACAAAAAATAATTAAATTAAAATAGAAAAAAAGGGTGAGTCATGACTGACTTGGTAGATACAGCTCCTGAAGTTGGAACCAGCTATGATGTTATTTTGTAGCAAAATTTTGTGGTTCTCTTTCCTTTGACTAAGCCCCTGCCTTCATTGGCTTCAGGAGCACACAGGTTTGTCTCTCTGTGATATCTTCTGTGGGTATTCTCCCCTCACTTTCTTTGCTTTGGGCTCATAGTTCAGTTCCAAACACAAACTGTTGTTTCACAATATCAGCATTTACCCTCTTTATACCTGATAAGCATATGAACCAAATTCTAAACATTGGAACAGTGCTTAAGTAAAAGAACATTGGGAGTAGTGGAAAGAATATTCACCTCCAACATATCCCAGATATGGAGATATGACATATATGTGGAAATATCCAATGGTCAACTATGTAAGATGCATTGGATAAAACCTGCTGCTCCCATCTGAAGTGAGGATTAGCCCTTGTAGGCAAACCCAGTGCCTATGTGCCCCATCATGCCCACTTTTCCTCCTCAATAATGCCATGTGGCCAGTTACCGTGGAGACCTCTGTGCCTACAGGTGAGTGACAAAACTCCTTATACAGTAGTCTCTATTGCTTGGCCCTTCAGCATAGTGTAAAAGTAGAGTGAATCCAGACCCTACTGAAGTCAAAGGTAGTTTTGCCATTGACTTCACTGGTACCAGAATTTTTCTATAATGTTTTTTCTGCATTTATGGCTCATGTGAGTACAGAAGCTATGTGGGATTTGGCATGATGCCTTTCTCTCTGCCTTGTTTACTGATAAAACAATTGCTTGGCCTCCTACAGCCAATGTTTGATTTTAGAACAATGCTAATAATCCTCAGCAACCCTTGGCATATAAAGCCTAGTACATCTTCCATATGCCACTCTGCTTTTTACTACACTTTGATCTTCAATCATTTAAATCTTCCTGATGAGAGACCGAGCCTTACCACAATAGAAGGATTCATCTAATTGAAACTGCAACTGGGCAAATTTCTGGGGTTTCTTACACAGTATGTTCAATTAAACGTATTGGATTACAAAAGGATACAGAAACGAAAAACTTTCTCAAATCATTGCTCATATTTTTTCAAGTATATGGATTTACTATCATTTGACAAATCTGTGTCTTGCAAAGGACTTAGACTCATAGAGTCATACAATTGTAGAACTGGAAGGGACCTCAAGAGATCTTTTAATCCAGTCCCCTGCACTCTAGGCAGGAGTAAGTATTATCTGGACTGACCCTGACAGGTGTTTGTCTAATCTCTTCTTAAAAACCTCCAATGATGGAGATCCACAATCTCCACAAGCAATTTATTCCAGTGTTTAACTACCTTGACAGGAAGTTTTTCCTAATGTCCAACCTAAACCTCCCTTGCTGCAATTTAAGCCCATTGCTTCCAGTCCTATCCTCAGAGGTTAAGAAGAACAATTTTTCTCCCTCCTCCTTGTAACAACCTTTTATGTACTTGAAAACTGTTATCATGTCCCATCTCAGTCTTCTCCTTTCCAGACTAAACAAACCCAATTTTTTCAATCTGCCCATATAAGTCATGTTTTCAAGACCTTTAATAATCTTTGTTGCTCTTCTCTGGACTTTCTCCAGTTTGTCCACATCTTTCCTGCAATGTGACACCCAGAACTGGACACAATACTCCAGATAAGGCCTAATCAGCACGGAGTAGAACAGAAGAATTACTTCTCTTGTCTTACTTACAACACTACTACTAATACATCACAGAATGATGTTTGCTTTTTTTGCAACAGTGTTACACTGCTGACTCATGGTTAGCTTGTGGTCCACTATGACCCTCAGATCCCTTCCTGTAGTACTCCTTCCTAGGCAGTAATTTCCCATTTTGTATGTGTTCATCTGATTGTTTCTTCTCAAGTGGAGTACTTTGCATTTGTCCTTATGGAATTTTGTCCTATTTACTTCTGCCCATGTCTCCAGTTTTTCCAGATTATTTTGAATTATAATACTATCCTCCAAAGCACTTGCAACCCCTCCTAGCTTGGTATTGTCTACAAACTTTATAAGTGTACTCTCTATGTCATTATCTAAATCACTGATGAAGATATTGAACAGAACCTGACCTGGAAGTGATACCTGTGGAACCCCACTCATTATGCCTTTCTGGCATGACTCTGAACCACTGATTACTCTCTAGGAATGGTTTTCCAACCACCTGATAGAAGCTCCATCTGGGTTGCATTTCCCTAGTTTGTTTATGAAACGTTCATGCGAGACAGTATCAAAAGTTTTACTAAAATCAAGATACACCACATCTACCACTTCCCCCCATCCACAAGGCTTGTTATCCTGTCAAAGAAAGCTGTCAGGTAGGTCTGATATGATTTTTTCTTGACAAATCCGTACTGACTGTTATTTATCACCTTATTATCTGCTAGATGTTTGCAAATTGATTTTCTAATTTTTTGCTCCATTATCTTTCTGGGTACAGAAATTAAGATGAGTGGACTGTAATTCCCTGGATTATCCTTATTTCCCTTTTTCTAGATTGGCACTATATTTTCCCCTTTCCAGTCTTCTGGAATCTCTCCTGTCTTCCATGACTTTCCATGTTGCAGCATGATCCCCCCTGATTTATTTATATATCAGAATAGATATCCATATGGAAACATTTGCTCCTACTCCACACCTATGTGGATTCATCACAGATTAGCAACAAAATGTGGGTCCAGTGAATCCATAACTGCACCTATCCACCATCACTGTTCCTCCCTATATAGGCCAGGGGTAATGTGGGGGCTACTGCAACTGCTGCATCAGTGGCCACTCCTAGGGTTTGTGACTGGTTGGGAAAAACTTTCTCCCTGTCCAATCAAAATCCCATGAAGAGCCCCTGTGCTGAGCTGGGTACTTGGGCTTGGCCCAGTGCATAGACTTTGGGACTTAGCAATGCTTCTTTATTTCTTTGCACATCACTCTATGCCAGAAAAGTGACCATTATTTTGTTAATTTATTTTCTTTTGCGGTAGTCAATAAACAAATACAAAGTTAATATTTTTAACAACTGGAGAGCAGTTTAATAAAGCAGTAACTTATTTCCAGTTCATTTTTCACTTTGATTCATTTCCATATGTTTGCTTATCTAAATAATGCTTACCTTCAATTTTAGAAGGGCTTACAGAGAGAGAGAAAGTGTCAAAAGATCTTCACCTAAAGTAATTCTGGAAGATTTACTGACATTAGCTTCTTTGATCAAAATGTGTGCTGAACTATAAAGTAGGAAATTCATAAGTGGGATGTTGGGTTTATTTTATTTATATAATTATTCCTAATGGATGAGAAATGAAATTAGTTTTGTTGTCAACATGTGGGTGGATAATAGTCTGTGCTAGCCATTCATTATGAATGAAGCAATATTAATGGGCAGTGGTCCACAACCCCTACTCCTACAGATATGTACTAAACAAAATACATCAAGTTATCAAAGAAGCAGTACTAGAAGTATCCAAGGCATTGTATGATTGAGCCCCAGTAGTTCATGTAGGAGAATCATTCACCATGGGAAATTAGATCCCCGGTAGGCAATTTTATCAAGTGATTGCAGCACACATTGAGAGGAAGAATTTCCAAATTCTTTTCCTGACTGTGACATTGGGTAAGTCATGGGTCAGATTTTGCCTGGCCCCAGTGTGGTGTGCAAGGAATGGAGAAGAAGAAAAGAACCTAAGGGGGCAATTAGGAGTGATATGGAGGTCAGAGGCCTTAAGGATGTAGCAGAGGGTGCATTCCCCCTGCAAAGCTGGGATCTCCAAGAGGTATTGTAGCTCAATGCTGAGGCACAACACCTCTCAGTATTCCAGCTAAGCAGCACCACCACCACCAGTGCAGGTAGGGTGACCAGATATCCTGATTTTATAGGGACAGTCCCGATATTTGGGGCTTTGTCTTATATAGGTGCCTATTCCTCCCCTACACCCCCATCCCCATTTTTCATGCTTGCTGTCTGGTCACCCTAAGTGCAAAAACTCAAAATATAACCCTTCAGTTCCCTTTTTTCAGCTTACACTCTGTGAAATTTGTTCACATCTACGTCATGGAATGGTGCCAGGGTCGGAGACCCTGTGATGCATATAAGCACAGAGCATTATAGTATTATTAGTGCTAAAGGAGGGAGTCCAAGAACATTTTGGGTTGGAAGGTCAGAATAAATGAAAACGAGGCCTCTTGACTCTGAAAGCTAAATTCAAACACCACTTAGAAGGGATGTGATAAGATTAAAACCTTAACCATTCACAAAATGTTCCATTTAGTTGGAGTGATCCTTAACTTTTGGCTTTATAGGATAAACACAAACTGTAGTTATAGGAAGCATTTCAGGAAATTATTACATTACAGTATTTATTATGCATATTGTTACAATATGTTCCTTGGTAGACATTAGCAGGTTTAAATCTTCTGGGAAGTCTGTACTTTTCCTGGTCATTGGCAGATCCCCAAGGAGAGAAACATTTGTTTGAAAGGCGATTGATTATTTTCGGCAATACTTTGCCAATGCTTACTTTATAGCCCTTTTTTGATTTCACTCATCTGCCCCAAAGCATTCCTGCAGCTCTCTCTCATTTCCAATCACTTACATTAATGCATCTTCAACTCCGCTTCTTGTAGACCTAATTATATTTTTCTTTTGTTTGAAGTTAGCTGCAGCAAGTTCTGAGGAATAGACACCAAATAAACATCTATTTTTGTCATGTTGTGGGGCAGGGGTGCTGAACAATTTGTAAAGTGGGGGTGCTGAAAACCATTGAACCAAACTGTAAACCCAGTATATAATGGAAACTACTTCAAGTCAGAGGGTGCTGCCTACTGCAGCCAAATCCTGCTCCCATTACATGCCTTGCTCAGAGTGAATAAAAGTCTCTGCATGAGTAAGAAGAGCCAGATTTGGCCTCTCAGTTAATGCTAGCTGGTGGAATCAGGTATCAAACACATGCCCTGTGTATGCATTGATGTCATGGGGGGTGCTCCACTCACCACTAGGATGACACCTCCTCCTGTTCACTCTGGGGATTGCTCTGGCCAGGCATTGATCCCTCCTTTGGTGGTATCTCTCCCGTTGTCCTCTTGCACCCTCTGCAACTCAGGGTGTTCCCTCTCTGTGACTTGACCCTCCAGCCAGGTCACTATTCATATTTCCCCTTCTGGGGGTATCAGAGTCCCGCTATACAAAATGGCAGCCTTCCCGTCACTGCTCTGACCATGCCACTCCTCCAATGGCCAGTAGGGGAACCCAGACCAGCCCTCTATACCGGGTTCCAGTTTGACCCTATCTCAAGCAACAGTGGCCGGCTCACTTCCTGATCATGTTGCTCTTCTGGACTGGACTCCTTCCTACTTTGCAGCTCTACCATCTGGCTCCCCACTCCCACCCCCTGAGTTTTCCTCTCAGGAAATAATTGCGGACTTCTCCCCTGAAGCCCTTTTCTGTTCCCAGCTCCCTGGCTTTATCCTTGTCCCACCTGTTCCTGCTCATCTGGGTGCCATCCCAGCCCTACCTGGCTTTCCTTCTGGTGAAGCCTATGGGGTAATTGGGCCTAATTTACCAACTAAGGAACATTGTGGAGAGTACAACTATCACAGTCTGATTAGATTTGTCTGCATGGACTGTGTGGTTGTATTTTCAAAGAAGACAGCTCAGATTTTGGAAGCAAGCAGACACAGCACTTACTGCATCTACACTACATGACACACACTAGACCTCATTGAATTTGTTCCTCATTTCCACAGATACAGATTTATGTCAGACTGTGATATTTAGCCACTGGCCCCTGGTAAGGGGTATCTAGGAAACACTGTGTCTCAGGAGGCATAATCCACTACTCAGTACACAATGGGGACTCCCATGTGTAAACAGACCACTCTGCAGTCTGCCTTTTATATCCTCCCCATTACTTTTGGGGTGATTTCTTGCCCTGGAAGTGAATGAGGTCATCCCTGTGCCCCACACACATCTATAGGTGGAATGTTACAGGGTGGGTTTAAAGAAAAGGAGTACTTAGAGACTAACAAATTTATTTGAGCATAAGCTTTCATGAGCTACAGCTCACTTTGGGTTTAGTGCCCTCTTCCTCTGATCAGCCACAGTAGGGCAAGGGATAGTCTTTCCAAAAATGCTAAAAAAACTCCAGCTAACTGAGAAATTCCCAGAAAAGATGGGGCACTAATGATTGTTGCTATGTGTTTATTAATACTACAGGTACTTCCATCCTTGGACATCATTTTCTGTTGCATGAAGGTAGGATTCATTAGTTATTGAATCAGGAAAAAAGTAGTACAGATATGTGGACATACTGAACATCTCAGTGTGGCTCAATCATTAGAAGACAGATTGCATGTTGGCATAGTTTGGGATTTTCAGGCACACAGTCCCAGAAACTCAAAGGTATTTAGGTACTTAACTTCCATTTAAGTCAATGAGGATTAGCCTAAATTCGTTTGAGGCTCTGGCCCATAATTCCTGCTTAGTATATATGTGCAAAGATGGAAGAACAGACCCTCCTCTGTTCAAAGTTTATAAAGGAAATTGCTTCGCTTACTGGTAGAGTATAACTGAGAGCCAAAAGACTAACACAAAATTGTGAATCTTCCCCTTTCCCCCTAACCTCAAGATTTCTTTGTACTTGTTCTAAAAAAGCAAATAATCTCTACGAACCAAAATCAGCACAACTGTCAAAGTTATTAAGAAAGTTTGTTAATTTAGATTGTTTTCCTATCCTCCTGGGGTTTTTTTTGTCAACAGATTCATTTTCATTGCACACATTCAGTTCTCTCCAGCTGCTTTACAATGTATTTTTATAGACTTAACATTGATGAGGTTTCCTTACCTTGTGCAGACAAGGGTTTTAGAGAATAATGGCTGAGTGCCAGTGTTCAGCTTTCAACATAGACTTGCACAAAGTCTAATACAGCAAAACGATGGGGTTTAGAGACTCGCACCTTGCCCAAAAAATATAAATGGCCCTTTCAAGAGAGAAGTGGCTGGATTACGTCATCTCATTGCTATTCAGTGAGAAGCACATTTGTTTATTTATTTATTTTTAAATCTCCTTTCCTTTCATGCAGAAATAAGAGCAATTAAAATGTATTTGAATGGTTTGAGCAATGACATCATCTGCACTCTGAGGCCATGTCTACACTAGCGAGCTTACAGTGGCATAGCTGTACCAATGCAGCTGCACTGCTGTAAGATCGCTCGTGTAGCCACTCTGTGCTGACAGGAGAGAGCTCTACCATCAACCTAATAAAACTACCTCCACAAGAGCTCTCCCACTGATATAGCGCTGTCCACACCAGTGCTTCTGTCGGTGTAACTTATATCACTCAGGGAGGTGGCTTTTTCACACCCCTGCAGGACATAATGTATACTGACATAAGTTGTAGTGTAGACATGGCCTGATATTCCTTGCCTTGTCAAATATATGAGACAGTTGAAATAAGCTTTTCCACAAGCTCATGTGCTGGCCAGTCTTACACATTCTCTTTTAATAGAACTGACCAGTTCTTTTCCAGCAATTAGTATCTTCTGTGTATTGGCTTAGTCATGAACTCATTGCTGAGCTCACTGACGCTAAAAAGCCCGGTTTTCAAATGTGGTTTAATCATAGAATAACAGGGTTGGAAAGGACCTCAGGAGGTCATCTAGTCCAACCCCCTGCTCAAAGCAGGAGCAATCCCCAATTTTTGGCCCAGATCCCTAAATAGCCCCCCTCAAGAATTGAGCTCACAACCCTGGATTTAGCAGGCTAATTCACAAACCACTGAGCTATCCCTCTTCCCTTAAGTAACAGCTTCAAAAAGTGCATAAAACTAACAGAATATGTAAGTCCCACATTTTCATATGAAACAGTTAACTGAGTTCATCTGTGGATAACTATTTATTTGCACTATTCTGAGGCTTGCATGTGCACATATCAGGTTTATGTATGTGTATTATGCAGCTAAGACAGTCACTTTCAAAACATTGGACATAAGAGTTAGGACTCAGTTCCAGTTGAAAAAATTCAAGACTTCAACATTTGTTTTTGCTCTACCTCAGGAGAAACCTGAGGCCTTTCAAATGTTTCACAAAAACCAAAAGAGGGAGACCCACTGCAGCAGTCAGGGCACTCACTTGAGATGTGGGAGACTTAGGGCCAAATCCCTCCTCAGCCTGGTTTGCAGTACTAACCACCAGATTATAGAATCACTCTCTCTGGTTGCAGCCATTTCACTTTGTCTAAATAACTAAATATTGACTGGATGAGAGAGACTGACTCTGTGGCTGAGTGCCACAGTGGTTAGCGCACTCACCTCAGATAGAAGAGACCCTTATTCAGAACAGGAACATAAACCTGGGTTTCTTCTATCCCCGGGGGAGTGTCCTCACCAGAAGACTATTATGGGGTAGGTTGCTCTTTCTTTTTCTCCTCCTCCTTCCTCCAACCCCACTCCAAAATCAATCCTGAACCTGAGAAACCTTTCCTTTATAAAAAATCATTTAGTCAAAAAATTTCCTGACCAGCTGTCCTATGAATCTGGTTTAAACAAACAAAAACCAGGAAGTAAAGCCTCACTTTGTAACCCAAGCAGCTATGAAGGAAAGTCCAGGCTCAGTGGAGTTATTAAAGACAGAAAATATATTTATATAGCATTACACAATCATGATGGTGTTGCTTGAGTATAATGTATACAAAAAAAAAACGGTTCTTATTACTTGTTTTAGCAATGATTTGTGTACTTTTAAGCATCACTGCCATAAAAGAGATGCGTAACCTGCCAGGTTTCTTGACCAAAGTTAAGTGGCATTTATAATATATGTAATATGGTAAAGGTAAGCTTAAGTGAGTTTTTTTTCCTTGAAACGAAGGTTTCAGTACAGGAGGAGTCCAACTGCAGTGTGATCTCCTTTATTTTCTCACCTAATTTTGCTTCTCCCTATATGCGTGTGAGGGAGTTTATCTAGTGTTCTGAACTGAGATGTAAAAGTTGTTGATACCTGAGATGTTGAAGTCAGGCAAGCTGGTAGACCATTCTGGCAATGAGGATTTTTCCACTAGTCCTCTAAACTAAGTGATGTCTGAAGTCAATTGTAAATTTATGACAGGATAGCATCATGATGGGATCTCATAGCAGCTCAAACAGGCTAACTGGCAAAGAAGGGTATAATCAGAGGATGAACTAATTATTTACCAAGAACGTGAGAAACCACTGGAAAATCATCAGAGAGCAAGTGCTCTGAATGATTAATTTCACTGTTTACTATAGGCTGAGGAAATAGGAATAGCTAATTTTCTATATCATCTTCTACACATATCTTATCCACAGGGGCATTAGGGAGAATAAAAGTATGCTGAGCTCTCTTGCCAGAAGTGAGATGCTGCATACAGAATAATGGCCACAAGTTGTACCATTGTTCTGCTGCAACTACCATTTCATTAATAGTTCTTATTAGCAGATCATTTCACTGTGATCCTTTGTGCCTTTCACTGTTTACAGATAACCAAGGCAATGATTCCTCTTTAATGTGGACATTGTTATGAACATCCATGTCTTTATTCCTTCCTGGCGAAGCCAGTGATAGTTGTTATGAGTAGAACTATCCATGAAGCTGCCAGTGATCCAGAATATAACTGCTGAGATGGGCAAAACACTAGGATGACATAAAACTTATTCTTTAACTCTCTGAACAGTCTTGGACCTGCTAATTTGAGTGTCTCCTTCTCATCTCATGCCCTATGGTGGTAGTTCATACTGTCCATCTCGCCACAGTGGTAACACCAATAACCATAGTATATAGTCACTAGTAATACATTCTTGTTGTCAATTCTTGATGCTAAATGCCACATGACCAGTGACAGGAATGTTTCAGTATAGAACTCTTTTGACAGTTAAGCCAGAACCAGAATCTAATGATCTTCAGAATTTCATATAAAGTTGTTCTTATTTGGCTTAGATTTCATCCGAGTTTTGATCATTTTTTATTTCTGTTTTTTGTTGGTTCTTATTGCTGACTCATTTGGGATGGGCTTGTTATTTATAATTTACACCTTTCTATAAGGATCTGCCTGCTTTGACAATGGGTATTCTAATAAGTAAATAAATTATTTGCTTCCAGCCTATATATTTTTGTCATGTTTTAGCTCAAAACAAGTGGTATGGTTGAGTTAAACCTGTTCAAGCTGTCATTTGAAAAGGAAGCACTGCTACTGAAGTCTGTAAATCAAGATTTGAGGACCCTAGTAACTCAGCCAGAGCTTATAGGCATACTTCGGAAGCGGGTGGGTGAGGTTCTGTGACCTGTGATGTGCAAGAGGTCAGACTAGGTGATCAAGATGGTCCCTTCTGGCCTTAAGGCCTCTGAGTGTACATATTCTTAATATCACAAACCCTCCCTTTCACCCATATATTGGGTTTTGTAAATATATCTATGTAAGTCTTCTGTTGCAAAACCTGAAAATAATTGCCCAATTTCAGATTTTGCTACTAGCCTGATACTCAGCTGAAGTTTGCTGAAGTTGGGGAACTGTGAGTTTCAGGCAAAATAAATCCCATATTGATTTGCCAATAACTACTCTCAGGGCTAGGCCATCCCTCTTCCATCTCCTCCCCAAAACAGGGAGAAAGGCCCCTAATTTTTGCTATTGTATCTCCATGACAGTAACATGCAGTGCCCACTTGGTCATCTTCAAGGCACTCAAAGCAACCTATCCTCCCTCCACCACATTCTCCCTTTGTGGAGACTGGCCAGATAACCATCTACTACCATCCAAAAAAACAAACAAACCCCCAAACCCTTCAGGGGAATCATACTGCCTATCAGCACCACCACATCTAATTTACATTCTAAACCCTGCTGCTTGTACCACTGCCGCTGCTTACTTTAGCATTAACCCTGTGCCAGAGGCTGGTGATCCCCACCATACAATGCAGATGGTGCATGCTAATGAGTCCCACAATTCCATAGTGTTGTGGTGTATTCTGGGCAATCTCACTGCACTAAAATAAAGCAAAAGCCAGTGCAGCTGTCATGAGTGAGACTAGCAGCAGCATTAAGAGTGCTGGGTCTCAGTTCTCCCATGGCAAGTTACAAGTAACTCCCATTGAAATCAATAAGAATTTCTTCTGTCCTGCATAGAAAGAACTGTGCCCCACATTATGTTTGCATGTGAAAATGATTATGCTCATAGCATGCACGCAGAGAAACTCAACTGAAACATAAATTACTCTGCTGGGAGGTTGCAATATAACATGACTTTATTTGTTAGAATTCAGAACTATAACACACACAAGAACTCAAAAACAGAAACAGAAAAAGCAGGCTGCTTCCCAAAAACAGAGAGGCACAACTCAGCCCAACTTACTGTAGACTGGCTCTCTGCAGACTGACTGCTGCTAGGCCCAGAGTTCATGCTTCCCTTCAGAGCGTCCCAGCCTGCATGCTGGACCAGGAAAAAACCCTGGAATTTAAAGTGATAGCTTATAACTTTAACACTGTTTTCAATATATCACACACAAAAAACCTTTTTAAGCTATGGTTTTCCTGACTATGGTGAAAAATATAGGCAAATTTGGCTGGTTTTATTTTGAATTTGCCCAGACTTGAACTGTTCCACCCAAAACCCAAACCCACTGAACTTGGCTTCCAAAGACAGATGGATTGGAAGCAAAATGAGCAATTTTCACACAACTCCACCTGCCAGTCCTGACTGTGATCAATGTAACTGACAGACGTTCTGCATATCAGCATGATACAAAATCTGGAGGTGAGAGAGTAAATCCTTCAGAAAGGGAAAGAATGTTTGTTCTTAAACTGAAAAAAAAATCAAAGTTTCACAGAATGTATTTGTCAAACAAACCCAAAGAATTAAAACAAATGCCCCTGCATATTTTATATATATGAAAGGTAAGAGTCTTAGGCTTATGATAATATTTTTATGACCCTTGTCATTTAAAATAGTTTGCTGTAAAAAGAGAAGTCAGTCATGCCATTAAGTAAACACATGAAATATGGATTAGCTGTAATGTGAGCAACCCAGCAATATTTGAAATATCTTGTGTATGTCTTTAATTTTTGCAGAATACAAAAGTACATGGAAATCAGCAACACTCACACATTAATGCTTCATCAGAACCCCTTTTTGAACAGCTGGTGTACAGAACTGTTGGTGAGAGAGCAGGAGAGGGGCAGACATCTGCTGTGCTGCATGAGCAGAGACATCTTGTTCTTACCAATATTAGTTTTCTTCATGCTGTAAGTAAAACAACACTGTCTATCCATCCGCCCATAGCCTTGATGTGCACACAACTATTCAGGCTTTCACCTTCAATATTTACTTGAAAAAAATGAAAAGCACAACTCTCTTCTAGCTTTCCACAGAGTGTGTATTAAATAGTTACAGCTCATAATCCTAGTATATAATAAGGTATTATGAAATCTTAGAATAAAGGCATATCAAATGTTTTCGGCTAAATCCTCAGCATTCACTAAGTGGCCTTTGTGCTACTCCAGTGGCCTAAAGGGCACTTCAGTTCTAATTTTGCATTTTTGTCTACTTTAGTTTTACTTTTCTCTGCTGACCAGGGAGTGCCATGTAAAGGCAGTAGATGAAAGTCATTACTATTACATCTATCTGGAGAGCCTGGCATTACTTTAAATCAAAGCTGCAGAAGCTATCGGAAGCCTGCATCCCAAGAAAGGGGAAAAAATTCGTAAGAAGGAGTTGTAGACCAAGCTGGATGAGCAAGCATCTCAGAGAGGTGATTAAGAAAAAGCAGAAAGCATACAGGGAGTGGAAGATGGGAGGGATCAGCAAGGAAAGCTACCTTATTGAGGTCAGAACATGTAGGGATAAACTGAGACAGGCTAAAAGTCAAGTAGAGTTGGACCTTGCAAAGGGAATTAAAACCAATAGTAAAAGGTTCTATAGCCATATAAATAAGAAGAAAACAAAGAAAGAAGAAGTGGGACCGCTAAACACTGAGGAGGAGTGGAGGTCAAGGATAATCTAGGCATGGCCCAATATCTAAACAAATACTTTGCCTCAGTCTTTAATAAGGCTAAAGAGGATCTTAGGGATAATGGTAGCATGACAAATGGGAATGAGGATATGGAGGTAGATATTACCATATCTGAAGTAGAAGCGAAACTCAAACAGCTTAATGGGACTAAATGGGGGGGCCCAGATAATCTTCATCCAATAATATTAAAGGAATCGGCACCCGAAATTGCAAGCCCATTAGCAAGAATTTTTAATGAATCTGTAAACTCAGGGGTTGTACCGTATGATTGGAGAATTGCTAACATAGTTCCTACTTTTAAGAAAGGGAAAAAAGTGATCCGAGTAACTACAGGCCTGTTAGTTTGACATCTGTAGTATGCAAGGTCTTGGAAAAAAATTTGAAGAAGAAAGTAGATAAGGACAATGAAGTCAATAGTAAATGAGACAAAATACAGCATGGTTTTACAAAAGGTAGATTGTGCCAAACCAACCTGATCTCCTTCTTTGAGAAAGTAACAGATTTTTTAGACAAAGGAAACACAGTGGATCTAATTTACCTAGATTTCAGTAAGGCATTTGATATGGTGCCACATGGGGAATTATTAGTTAAATTGGAAAAGATGGGGATCAATATGAAAATTGAAAGGTGGATAAGGAATTGGTTAAAGGGGAGACTACAACGGGTACTATTGAAAGGTGAACTGTCAGGCTGGGGAGAGGTTACCAGTGGAGTTCCTCAGGGATCAGTTTTGGGACCAATCTTATTTAATCTTTTTATTACTGACCTTGGCACAAAAAGTGGGAGTGTGCTAATAAAGTTTACAGATGATACAAAGCTGGGAGGTATTGCCAATTTAGAGACGGACCGGGATATTATACAGGAGGATCTGGATGACTTTGTAAACTGGAGTAATAGTAATAGGATGAAATTTAATAGTGACAAGTGTAAGGTTATGCATTTAGGAATTAATAACAAGAATTTTAGTTATAAGCTGGGGACGCATCAATTAGAAGTAACGGAGGAGGAGAAGGACCTTGGAGTATTGGTTGATCACAGGATGATTATGAGCTGCCAATGTGATATGGCCATGAAAAAAGCTAATGCGGTCTTGGGATGCATCAGGAGAGGTATTTCCAGTAGGGATAAGGAGGTTTTAGTACCATTATACAAGGCACTGGTGAGACCTCACCTGGAATACGGTGTGCAGTTCTGGTCTCCCATGTTTAAGAAGGATGAATTCAAACTGGAACAGGTACAGAAAAGGGCTACTAGGATGATCCGAGGAATGGAAAACTTGTCTTATGAAAGGAGACTCAAGGAGCTTGGCTTGTTTAGCCTAACTAAAAGAAGGTTGAGGGGAGATATGATTGCTCTCTATAAATATATCAGAGGGATAAATACTGCAGAGGGAGAGAAATTATTTCAGCTCAGTACCAGTGTGGACACAAGAACAAATGGATATAAACTGGTCATTGGGAAGTTTAGACTTGAAATTAAATGAAGGTTTCTAACCATCAGAGGAGTGAAGATTTGGAATAGCCTTCCAAGGGAAGCAGTCGGGGCAAAAGATCAATCTGGCTTTAAGATTCTACTCGATAAGTTTAAGGAGGAGACGGTATGATGGGATAACATGATTTTAGTAATTAATTAATCTTTAAATATTCATGGTAAATAGGCCTAATGGCCTGTGATGGGATGTTAGATGGGGTGGGATCTGAGTTACCCAGGAAAGAATTTTCTGTAGTATCTGGCTGGTGAATCTTACCCATATGATCAGGGTTTAGCTGATCGTCATATTTGGAGTCGGGAAGGAATTTTCCTCCAGGACAGATTGGAAGAGGCCCTGGAGTTTTTTCGCCTTCCTCTGTAGCATGGGGCACGGGTCAGTTGATGGAGGATTTTGTGCTCCCTGAAGTCTTTAAACCATGATTTGAGGACGTCAATAGCTCAGACATAGGTGAGACGTTTTTCGCAGGAGTGGGTGGGTGAAATTCTGTGTCCTGCGTTGTGCAGTAGGTCAGACTAGATGATCATAATGGTCCCTTCTGACCTTAGTATCTATGAATCTTTGAAACGTATTACATCTAAGGTTGACTGATGCCCCATTCTAAGATAGGAAATACCACGCAGCACCATCTTGAAGGTCTGCTCATGTTCAGGGGAGGAATCCCACTCCTGTGGACCAGGGTGTGACAACATCTTTTTTCTATGGAAGCTCACTCATTCCTGGAGAAGAGCCCTGCTGGTCCTTTACCATGCATGGATGATCAGCACTGCTAGGGGGCTGAAAACAACATTTTTATAGATTGGAAGCATTGATGGGAAAGAATCTAACACAATGAGTAAATTCAAGGGTAAATACATCGCTGCACTTGTCTCCTTCTCCACTTGATCATAAATCCTGGACCACACTCAACAGACTCTCTGGCTTGTCCTGAGTTGTCACAGCTATGTACCACCTTGGCCTGGTTTCCTCTCCACACTGTGACTAAAGGGCAGCATTGCAGACAATAACTCATGGTGGAAGAGTGCTCAGTTTGACAGCTGGAAGGCAGTTTACAGTGCTTAGACTTCCTTGAGACAGAGGCTATCCCCTGGTTATGGAACCTGGATAATGAGCTCTGACACCTGCAAACAAGAGAAGGAGGAAGACCATTTAAAATTGCTTAGAGCAAGCAGCCAGACAGCAGAGAGAAACAGTTGGTGAAACAAGAACTTGCTCTCTGTTGTGTGTCAGGACATGATGGGGGAAACCAGAGGGCCTCACCACATGTTAATGTACTTGATTTTCTGCTGATGGAGTAGTCCTTAGTGTACTGCTCTAGCTGGCACAACATTTAGCAGCTCTTTAGTTGCTCTAAATTATGCCGGGGTCATTTCAGGTTCATCATTTCAGGTTGGTAAGGATCACAGGAAGCATAAAGGTGGCTTTGGGCTAGTCTACATGGGGAAGTTATTGCAGAATAAACTGGGTGTGAATTTAAAGTGCAATAGCTAATCCATGCGAACTCCCAATATGGGCACTTTTATTCTGTACTGAGTTCCTTTTTATGGTTTAACTTAATCTCATTCTGGTTTATTTCCCTGTGAAGACAAACCCATAGAGTCACCTCTGTCTTCTCTTCTACTGAGCTATACTGAGAATGATTTGGTGCAATTTAGGATTGAACCTGTAGTATTTCCCATTCTCTCTCTCTCTCTCTCTCTCTCTCTCTCTCCCTTTCACCCCCTTTGCACCTATCCAGCAATTTGAGCTAACGCTCCCAGTGCGCCAGGTGAGACAGAAATGAGTCACATGAACTATGTAAACAGTCTGTGTGAGAGATTCATAGGTTCATAGATTCATAGATACTAAGGTCAGAAGGGACCATTCTGATCATCTAGTCTGACCTCCTGCACAGTGCAGGCCACAGAATCTCACCCACCCACTCCTATGAAAAACCTCACCCATGTCTGAGCTGTTGAAGTCCTTAAATCATGGTTTAAAGACTTCAAGGAGCAGAGAAGCCTCCCTCAAGTCAACCATGCCCCATGCTACAGAGGAAGGCAAAAAACCTCCAGGGCCTCTCCAATCTGCCCTGGAGGAAAATTCCTTCCCGACCCCAAATATGGCAATCAGCTAAACCCTGAGCATATGGGCAAGATTCACCAGCCACATACTACAGAAAATTCTTTCCTGGGTAATTCAGATCCCATCCATCTAATATCCCATCTCAGGGGATTTTGCCTATTTACCTTGAATATTTAAAGATCAATTACTTACCAAAATCCCATTCTCCCATCATACCATCTCCTCCATAAATTTATCAAGTAGAATGCTATATCAAACAACAGTGTACTGTATGCACCATTGAAAATCATTCATTAAAGATAAGCATGACTCAATTTTGCAAGGAACTGAAGTCTATGGGAATTTAGAATACTCAGAATCTCTCAGGTCACAATGAGCACCACATAGGACTAGGCCAATATACTGTATTCTAGATGCACATTAAAACTTACCAGCACATAGATTCCTGGAAAAGTAATGGGGTGGAAATTGTTACAAAGAACACTGGGATAAACCCCTACCCTTAGGAAGAGAGCCAGAAGCTTGCAACAGAGGAATAGGAGAGATGTCCCTTGCATGATTCTCCATCCTCCCACCCACACACACACACAGTCACACACGTGCCTATACCTCCATACAAGGAACAGGGACAATCTATTCCCTACACTGGACCAGAAACAAATACATTTATTTTTGCAGCCAGCTTTGAGGCAAAATGGTGTGGACAGAAAGAAAGGAAGAAAGTCACAGAACACAGCATGGCTGGGAATATAAATGAAGAGAGTTGAAAGATGAAAACCAAAATTAATAATTTTTGTGAAGAATTACCTCTACTGAATAACTAAGACCACTGCCTTTAATATGTGTGGATTACTGGGGGTCCTCCCAGCCAAATATCTACCCAAGCCAATTCTCCTCAACCTGTGAGATCTACCAAGATCATGGCATGAGATGTAGGTAAGAAATGGTGGTTAGTGGTATGACAGATTGGGAGTATGTTGGTGCCAATTTGTGAACGCACTTTTGCTTGCTGAATACCATTTTGATTGTAACATTCACTTTGCATTGTAATCTCCATCTTGGATTCGGACATCAAGGTGGTGGTGAAAGCAAGTCAAACCTTAACAGGGTCAATCTATTCCGGACACTGTGTCTATGGTAGGGACACCTTGGAGATAACAATCAGAGACCCAAAGACCCTCAGTATTGAATGACTTTTTCCTCTAGGAACAGATTTTCTTATCAGCATGGCCACTGACTTTGAATGAATCTCATTGACCAACCCAAACCCGTGGGACAATGGACTCTGTAAACCAGGGATTGGCAACCTTTGGCACGCAGCCCATCAGGGAAATCTGCTGGTGGGCCGGGATGACTTGTTTACCTGCAGCATCTGCAGGTTTGGCCGATCGCAACTCCCACTGGCCGCCGTTTGCTGTTCCAGGCCAATGGGGGCTGTGGGAAGTGGTGGTCAGAACATCCCTTGGCTCCCACCACTTCCCACAGCCCCCACTGGACTGGAAAAGCGAACCCTGGCCAGTGGGAGCTGCAATCAGCCAAACCTGCAGATGCTGCAGGTAAACAAACGGTCCTGGCCCGCCAGCAGCTTTCCCTGATGGGCCATGTGTCAAAGATTGCTGATCCTTGCTGTACACAGAAGCCAACTGGGGGTGGAGGAATAGAGAGGGGACCTGGGAAACCCTCAGCCAAAGCAGAAAGACAGTAATGGAAAAACAATTGTTTTAAAAAAAAGCGTGCTTTTCTAAACAGGAGCCATATCACTGTCACATGTAAACAGGCCAGACTGGAGAGAAGACAAGGCAGCAGAGACTCTGCCTCACTTAAGGATGCTGACCAGAACCTGGACTCACAGTCAGGGTGAGATCAGACCAGGGGGAATCACACTGTTATTTTCGATAGAACTGTAACTCACTAGCACTTTTTTAAGAGTAAAGTGCTTGTGGTTAAGAAATTCCTTTGCTAAGCCTGTGTTTCTTCTTTTAGTGCCAAGTTGTCACTGAAGGGCTTAATTGGAAACCTATGCCCTGTGGACTCTATGTGAATGTGACTAAGTAACTGGTGGCCCAGGAGGGCTGTGACACTTGTTCTGAGGTCTAGGCAGCCAGACAGGGGTCCCACTGCCCAAAAAGTTTGGCAGACTTAGGATCTTCATCTAGGAGTGCACTCAAGTTTCCAAAAGCTAGGAACAGTGATCAATCACTACCAGGAGCCAGGGGCCCTAGACACACATGAGATTCAGTGGTTGGATTCAATCACAACATATTGGTTCAGATCACAGATTGGGCCATGTTCTGACAAGTGTGTGGGGCCTTAGTCAACATTTTCTAACCTTCCAAAAGGATTGTTTCAACCACAGACTGAGAAATGGGCAAAGGTGTGGGTTGTGTTTTATAGTATCCCAATCTATTCACCTACTCCTATTGGAAATACTAAGCTATTTTTAGCAAGGACAGTTTCAAGTATATTTTTGAATTTACCATATTCAATTTTGAAATAAAGGAAGAAGGAAGAAAGCTCTCATGTGATATACTGTGCACATACAACCTAGCTGCTAACATCACTGTACTGGGCCTACTAAACCCAGCAAGATAGTCAGAAGATCATTGGAGAGGGGAAAAGTAACAGCATTGATATTGGGATTCAAAAATGTAAGTAAAACTTGTCGGTAAAGGATTAGTTAGTGTTTTCACCACTAATTGACATAACAATTTGGATTTATAGTCTCTTTATCCACAGACTTCAAGACACTTTATGTACACTAAACAGGATGCACAAAACACCAGTGAGGTATGTAAGTTCTAGAGCTGGTTAGAAATTTTCTGACAAACATTTTCTCATCAGAAAATGTAGATTCATCAAAAAGCAAAAACATGTAATCTCTGACAAAAGTTTGTTCCAAAACAAATATTGAAAAATAGGTTTGATGCAATCAAAGGATTCAATTTCAACCTGTTTGGAATGTAACATTTTGATTATTCATTTCAAAATGACTTAATTGTACATTATCAACTATAATATACGATGAAAACATTGACACTGGAATGAAACATTCTGATTTTGTTGAAAAAAAAACTAAAAAAATCTGTTCATGGGAAATCTTGAATTGTTTTGTTTTTTCATTCCATTCCAGAGCAGAATTAAAATCCAGTTCCTGCACAGTTCTAGCAATTAAAATTAAATTCATTGTACAGATGGGAAAACTGAGTCAAATAATAGCTGAGTGAATTGCCCCTGGTCACAAAGTGAGTCAGTTCTTGGCTTCCAGTTCCCTACCCAATCAACTGGCCTTAATTCTCCAATCTTCCTGGTATATTTCTAGACATGTAGAAAGCCATAGTCAATTTCAAATTTTCTCATAAATAAGGGTTTCTATAATAAATGTGGTTTTTCTCCCCATCCCTTTTTTCTGGTTAGCCCAAGTCATCATCAGCAAAAGATACTTTGCCATGCATTGCAGCCCCTTTCAAAAAAAAAAAAAAAAAAAAAAGAAGCCTGCCTCGCATTTCTAGGTTTTACTGCACTATCAGTATTAGTTCATTTTAATCTTAATTTTAAAAACTTCTCTTCCATTTCACACTTTTCATTTTTCATTTAGGAACTACTAGTTTTCTGGGTGAGGCAGCTGCTCATACAGTGCCATGCCCAGAAACACCACTCATCTGGAAAACCTGTTTCTCATTATCAGGCTCTAATGGACCATCAAAAATGGATTTTGTAACTTTTATGCCAATGTGTCTTATTTACATTCCAACTACTTTGAGTTCAGTTTTTGTGTTATTGACTAAGCCTCTGGGACAGATCCAAAGCATTTTGGAGTCAATGCAAGAGTCTCTGGAAAAATCATTAGTTTTTTCATGGACTTCAACGGGCTTTGGATTACACTCTATATTTTCAGAAATGACTAGTGATTATGGGTGCCTCCATGGTTTTGGTGCCCAACTTGAGTCTCTTTAGGAAGTCCTGAGTTTCAGAAGTGCTGAAAATCAAGGCCCTTTAAGGAGACTCAAGTCACTCAAACAAAAAGACACCCATCTAGCAACTGTAAGTTTGATAATGAGAAATGTTAGCACCTCACTGGGTCTTGCTTAGGGTTGTCTGAAGACGAGGGTTGTCCAGAGAATCATGCTACAAGCCTCTTCATATCTTGGCTTCTAAGACACTGCAAGACTATGTTTGTAGAATGGGAATAATACCTGTTTCTGAGAAAAGTAATAATTCACTAGGGCTAAAGTGTCATCAATTTACTAAAGTGACAAGTTCCATTGATATCAATAGGACTATTAGCATGAGCATGGTGAACACAATTTGGTCCTTAATGTTTGTAAAGTGCTTTGAGATCACTGGATAGAGGACACTGTACTATTGAAAAGAATTAGTTTTTTATCTGAGTACAGGTGTAATGCTCTCCAGAGGAGTGCACTCTGTATGTGTCCAACATACATCCTCATTGCACTTCCTCAGGGTGGTGTGCCGACCACACTTGGTCCTTCTGAAGGTAATGAACCCATGGTGGGATAATGGATGCTGTCAAGACCTAGTGTGCCTTATAGATATTTGAACCCCAATCCTCAGGAGTCACTACTTCTTTAATGAGCTTTGTTTAAACCAAACCTTATTCACAAGATTTTTCTCTGTGGACTTACCACATCTAGGGAGAAGAATCTTTTTAGAATAAGATTGTGGCTCAGGTGATCTGAGTTGTATTCTCTGCCACAGATTACCTGAGAGATTCTGGGCAAGTTACTAAAACTCAGCAATAAAATGGGAATAATTATTCCTACTTCACAGAAAGGCTTAATTAATTCAGAGTTATAGAGCACTTGGAGATCCTCTAATGACAGGTGCTGTAGAAAGGTTCAGTACTGTTACTGAAGTCTTCATCTGAACAACATTCAGTGTGGAATTTTCAGGTGGTAGACATCAATTACATTGCAAAGACCCCATTGGCTACCTAATTTGGCTTACCAGGAATTGGCCCAATCTATCCTCTATTTCCCCCTTGCTCCAGCAATGGTAGAATGACACCCTGTCTGCCAACTCAGCTGTGTTGGCTGATGCATTCCCCTGCTGACCAGCTACTCTCTGCCCACTGTTGTAGGGAAGATGAGGGATAGCAGGCTCATAGCACCCACTCATTCCTCCATGCCTGGACCCAAGCTCTGGGTAGGCCACACATGGGGGCAAGGGCAGTCTTACTCCCACTTATGCCCCGTGTAGCTCCGTAATCCAACTAATACAATCCAACCTCCCTGTGTTTTTAAGTGCCCAATCTCTGTGGTGGTATCTGTGGGGTTCTGTACACTCTGGGGAATTGCCATCAATCAGATTGTTCCTTGATGCTTGCCTCATTATTAAGGTTTAAATAATATCTAATTCAAATATAGCACTCATCCATAAAAAATACAGATAGGGAAACATAGCAGGTTACAATTTCTGTGTGTTCTCTAGCCAAGAAACAGCTATCGAGACTAGAGCAAATTTACATATTAACCAGCAGTTTTATGCTTTTGACTTCTGCAATGCATGAGAAAGTTTAACTTTTCTTAGAGGGAAATCACATTAAGGGACAATGAGTGAAATCCCCATTCTTCACATCCACATTTTGAAGCACATTAACTGGTTCCAAGTATACCCAATGCTCCTTGGAAGTTTAATAATGCTTTTAAAGACACGGTCAATGCCTTAGTGAAGTAAGTAACAGGTCAGCACTTTAGAAATAAGGACTATATTGTATACAATTTAGACTGTTTTTTTCCTTTACAACTCTGTAAAGGTTAGCATTCTTTTTCTTCCAGTTTTCTAAGATGCCATTTCATAATAGTGTCACTTGCCTGTAAAAATAATAAAATTAATAATGATAATAGAATAGTAATTAATAATAAAAGTTATTTGCACAAATATGTGCAAATGTTAAGTATATGTAGTCATTGTGTCATGAATTATTGAATGGTACTTTAGTAAATATTTCTCATTAAATATTAATTTCATATTTGAAAGACTAATTTAATGTCATTTGCATTTTCATGCTTTCAGAGGCACAACTGTAATAAATATATGGGTAGAGAAAGTTAGGGACACTCAAGGTAAATGATGACACAAGACTCCAGTCAAACCTCACAGAAGCTGCATCTTGTCTATTATACCTGTACTTGGTGGCACTTATAATGATAGTGTCTTGGGGGGGGGTGACTCTCAAGCACAGCCACTTGTGGCCTGTGGTAGCTCTGCAGGTGCATTGCACTCAGTGCCAGTCGGGTCTTTTCAGATAAATTACCCAGATCGGATTAGTTCAACTGCTCTTGGTGGGGTCTGGTTTATTCACTCATTCTGCAGAGCATAACCCACTAATTTAGCTACTCAAATTCACACCCACTCTGGGTAAGAGTTTTGGTCAGTTTCCTCCCGTTTAGGAGGCCCCATCCCTTCTCCCAGAACTGGGCTGTATTTCAGAAAACCCATCCGTAAGGGGACTGTTGCCCCTTTACTAACATTCAGTGGGGGTGTTTTAGGTGCTAGCTCCCAGGACTAAAAAGGGGGAAGGGTCGATGGGGAATCAGGACTCTGAGACTGCCAGTCCCCAGGAACAATGGGGAAAGGCCAATGCTCCAGGTCAGCTTGAATGACAGGGTGGGCAGGCTAATCAGGGAGTCAGGAGGCCAGGGAGGTCATGTCCTCCGTGTGAGCTGGATTTGCCTGGGTCAGAAAGACAGAGTGGGGCCAAGCTAAGGAGAAAGCAGGGGTCCAAGCTAAGCTGGGGAGCAGAGCTGTGCCAGATCCAGAGGGACCAGAAAAGCAGCCCAGAGAGAGCAGACCCTGTCTTGGGAGCAGAGCTGCAGCCCCAAAGCCAGAGGCACAGCCCAGAGAGAGCAGACTGGCCCTGGGAGGAGAGCTGCAGCAACCAGAGCCAGAGGGGCCGGAAAAGCAGCCCACAAAGCAGGTCAGTGCTGGGAGCAGAGTCACAGAAGCAGCCTGCGGAGCAGACCTGTCCTGGGAGCAGAGCTGCAGCAACCAGAGCCAGAGGGGCCAAAGAAGCAGCCCAGGGAGCTGGAGGCAGAGCAGCAGCAGTGCAGAGACAGAGTGGTGCAGCTGGGGCTGGAGCAGTCCGGAGCTGAGTGTGGTGAGCAGCAGTGGAGAGCGAGGGGGACCCTGGGCAGTGGGCCCAGCACAGGGAGATGCCTCAGCCAAGAGGCTCTGCAGGCCAGGCTTGGATCATAACCCCGACAAGGCGGGGGCGGCCCTGGGAAGAAGGGTCCTACCACTTAGAGCCTGAGAGCCTGTGGCCACCACCAGAGCAAGTGTCCAAACCACAGCATCCCTGCAGCACAGCCAGGGCCTGAGAAGAAGGCCTGGGACTTACAAGGAACAGACTGTGAACTGCCCTGACGTTCCAGAGACACTGTTTGTGATGTTCCCTGCCACAGAGCGGGGTGATGTGTTTCCTTTAACTTTTCCCATTTTTCCTTATTCTTTTTAAAATAAATTGTTGATTAAATAACTTGCATTTGATTTAATTTGCATGTAATGGTCAGTGAGTCACAGAAGTGCCCAGTGCAGAGAGAGTACCCCGGAGTGGGGACACCCTAGACCTTGTCCTAGGTGACCACAGCAGGGTTGGGGGTCGAGCCCCCCAGGAATCCTGGCCCAGCCTTGTTGGGGTTACGAGGACTCTGCCAGACAGGAGAGTGGAAGGGGAGTCCTCAAGGGCAGGGAGGCCACTGGATAAAGGAAGTGGGAGCGAGGACACAGATCCTTTCACTAGCCCACTTCACCAGGGTAATGCAGAAGCCAGGAAAGTTTCCCACAATAGCGGGACTATTCCCCCGCTTACATATCTGTTTCTCTCCTTATGACAGGAGCCTCCTAGCTCTCCTCCCTGGGGCTGGAGTTGTACTTTAGACCAGCTGTAGAGCCTCAGGCAGCAACTCCTCCAGCTGGCCTTTTCTCCCTATCAGTCCTTCCACCCTCACCCATCTTCCTGATAACTCAGGGCTCTGCAGGAGCCTCCTTACTGAGGCATCTATTGTCTGCAGGCATCTACCCTGCTATTCAAGAGGAGGCCTGTAATCCTGCAATGAACTGTCTAAAGGTTTATTATCTAGGAAAAATAAATTAGTTATTTACAGGTTAAAACAAGTATACGTATACACACAAATGAATTACTATCTATGATTCCTAAAGATGACAGTAAAAAGAAAAGGAGTACTTGTGGCACCTTAGAGACTAACAAATTTATTTGAGCATAAGCTTTTGTGAGCTACAGCTCACTTCATCGGATGCATGAGTGGACCAGTTGTCAAGGAGACCCCGGACGATGCTCTGGAACTGTTCCTTACGAAGCCAGTCAGGACTCTGGGGAAGTCTCCTTTCTGTGAGCAGACTGTCTGCAGGACACACAGCTGACACGGCTTCCCCCTTCCTAGGTCTGACCTCCAAGCATTTAGCATCCTCTGCCCCTCCATGCGCTTTCCACAGCAAGTCCACCCAGGCGGGGTCTTGGGGAAGCCAGAGGGTCCTGCCCCCCAACTCTGCAGTCAGACAGGATTCTCCGCCAGCCAGTAAAACAGAGGTTTATTAGACGACAGGAGCATGGTCTAAAACAGAGCTTGTAGATGCAGAGAACAGGACCCCTCAGCTGGGTCCATTTTGGGGTGCAGTGAGCCAGACAACCACGTCTGCACTTCACTCCATGTCCCCAGCCAGCCCCAAACTGAAACTCTCTCCAGCCTCTCCTCCTCTGGGCTTTGTCCCTTTCCCGGGCCAGGAGGTCACGGATTCCTTTGTTCTCCAACCCTTTAGTTCTCACCTTGCAGGGGGGAAGGGCCAGGCCATCAGTTGCCAGGAAACAGGATGTCGGCCATTCTCTGTGTCCAGACCCCTGCACATACCTACCCTCTAGGGCTCTGCAACGATCATACACCCTTATCCCACCACCTAGATACTTAAGAACTGCATAGGGGAAACTGTGGCACCCCCACACTATTCAGAGGAAACATTAAGAACAGTCCCACTTCGTCACATCTCTCCCCCCTTCCACACCGAACTGAGCGAGGTCACTTTAGCCAGTGACCCGGGGAAGTTCGACCCCACCAACGTTTCCATGGATGCTCCAGCATCTCTCCCATTCCTTAGCATTGGCTTGCATCAGCCCCGCGCCCTTGCACACCAGAGAGGGGGCTCACGCTGGCTGTGATACAGTGAGGAAAGGGAGCAGTTCCAGAGCATCGCCCAGGGACTCCGTGACAACTGGTCCACTGCATGCATCTGATGAAGTGAGCTGTAGTTCACGAAAGCTTATGCTCAAATAAATTTGTTAGTCTCTAAGGTGCCACAAGTACTCCTTTTCTTTTTGTGGATACAGACTAACATGTCTGCTACTCTGAAAGATGACAGTGATGTGCTAATCTGTCAATTCAAAATGTCTTTCAGGGCGGACCCAGAGGTAAACCATGGGGATCTCTGCTTTCATTTAATGTCTCTGGCCCTGTCAGAGTCCAAAAAACAAAGAGATGACAAATTTTCTTGTGACCCTGTTTTATCTTTTGCATTTGGCCTTCCAGTCCATGAGAGGAGCTCCCTTGCATGTAGCATTTCCATGGTGTGATAGGGCCATTCACAGATCCTTTGTATTTTGATGTTTCTTAATGGCCCATTTAATTTGATACTGATAATTACTGAGGGGGTTTGGTCAGGATTCCCCTGCCTGGGTGCACAAGCTCAGAGCAAACATTTTTAAAGTTACAAAGCAAAATTTGCACATTTCCTTATAGCATGGGATACAGGCATTACAAGTGAGATTAATGCATGCAGCAACTTGCAAGCATTTCATAGATTCTAAACACTAAATACATTCTTATAAGACTAATACCTATTTTGAACAAAGCTAACATATAGGTGAGCTAGTTTGGTTCCAGCTATGGGTGTGTCAGTTCTTAGCTAGCACCCATGGTTTTGGCCAGAGCTGGCACTTGGTTTACCAGCATCACAAGACCCCTTTCCACATCCTTCTCCAAAACTGATCAAAGGATCCACTTTGAGAAATTTGCTGTGTTTGATTTTTGCATCACCATAATTAAGTGTCTCGGGCCCGCCTCATGCAGACCCCTCCTTTAAGCTCACCTGATGTGAACCCACCAGTCAGTAGTGGTTCTATTTTCACCTGGCCCAAGGTATCTGAAAGAATATCTTTGTCTGTCTGTGACCATAATTTCCCACATCAGCTACATTTCACTGAAACAGTGAAGGTGTCAGATATTAGAAAAGACTCATAAATTGCGGGAAACAGGAGCTGGATAAAGACTATGGAACTGACTACCAGTTAAAGGAAGAATAGCTACTAACCTCACTACCTTCAGCATTCAAGGCAAAAACCCACCTCTTCACCCAAACTTTCCTGCTATAGGACTCCCTCTCATACCTTTATGCAACACTTCGACCAGGTGTCAATGGCAGTAAGAAGGGCCAGGTTCAATCTGTGTTTGGGTCCTTTTCTTAAAAAAAAAAAAAAAAAAAAAAGCAATAAAACTGAGACTGAGTGCCCCACCCAGAGTTGTAACCTCATTTCTGGGAAGTCAACATAAAGCCTTCATTGTTACCTTTGCAGGCAGCTTTTCCCCACTCACAAGCACTCAGAGTCCTTTGGAAACAAATGTCTTTTTTATTTGAGGGAAATAGTGAAAAGAAACATAAAGACCCAATGTATGTATTTACAGACAAAAATTGAGTAACAGGGATTTGGTCAGCCCTCCAGTCAAAAATAATAAATGTCCAGGTCTAGAACCCTGTCTCATTATAACGTCCCCCTTCCCCCACCCACTCACCCACCCACACAACCTCACCTCAGGTCAAATTAGTCTCAGTGGTAACCAAGAGGCAGATCTCCTCTGCTGAACTGCTCCAGTCCTCTGTTCAGACAAGTCCCACTCCTGGTCCATTTCAGTGATTCCTGCTCTGCTTCCATTGGCCAGTGGCAATAAAGTTAGATCAGTATTGCTGCTGCCAGTCCAGTCAGTTATCACTGGGGATTTAACTTTGCTTTGCTACCAGCTTCTGGGTCGTGCTTCACCTTGGATCTACTCCACTGCCACCAACCCAGACTATCCCAATCCAATCCCACAGATTTTTCCCCACAGAATCTATGGTTGGAGAACCCAGAACAAAACAGGACCTTTGTCCCTACTCCATGTGATAGAGTACCGCATTTCCCAGACTAATTTCATTCTCTTTGTTGAATCCGAGCTTCCTTGTCCAATCAAAGTCCATTTCTCGTAAACTCACGATAAGTCTCCACCACATGGCATATCCTGAACAATTCCTATGCCCTTCCATGAATACAGTAATGTTATCATATTTATACATCAAAACAGAAAAAATTCCAATCAAAACAGCAAAACTTAGTAGGTAGAATTATTGTATGCAGTGTTTTAGCTGGGTTTGTCCCAGGATATTAGACAAGCATTCGAGCTTACACAGCTCTGTGTAAGCTAAAAGCTTGTCTCTTTCAGCAGAATTATATCGTTCAGGTAAATGAAGCTGGACAGAACTGTTTGTTCCCCATCATCCCAATGGAGGGAGAAAGGAACTCCATTCTTCCAGCCCTGGGGCTTGCATTACACACATGCCAACTACAAAATCTCCACAATCAAGCATGCTTCTGACCAGCAGGGAAGGAACATAGATTTATCATTGTCATTGTCACTCTTGTGGGGTGCTCAGATTATGTGATAATGGGTATTAATAACCTTGAAGATATGAGAGAGAGAGAGAGAGAGAGAGAGAGAGAGAGAGAGAGATCCAAAGTGTAATAATTTCTATACACATCTTTTCATTTCATGACAGAACAGGTGCATTATGTTCAAAACTATAATGAGTTACAATTAATTGGATAGAATATTGAATACAATCTGTATAGAAGTTTCCACATTAGTAACCCTGACACCATCTCTTCTCTTGTCTGACAGCTTTTTCCACTAAGAATTGCCTACTGCCTTAAAAATACTTTTAAGTCCACTCAAACCTAGTACAAGAGTGACATCCATTCCTCAGACATATTGCACTCTCCAGGGAATTATTTCTGCATTGATTTTTTTTGCCCTCTAGCTTTCATAAAATCTTCAGCAGTGAAACCCTTTATCTAGTTTGATCATTTCTATTTTCAGCATAGTTACAAAGAGTTTATTGGAATTGTGGACATTTCTGTTCAGATTGTGGGAATTAAAATCCTTAATAATTGCTTTAGTCTATCTTAAATTTTGTAACACACACACACACACACACACACACACACACTACAGTCCAATACCCTGAAAAGAAAGACTAATAGAAACATAACAGTTTTGATTTGATTGCACTGTGAGTAACTTCCAAATTAAACACTGCTACTACATTTCCATTCTTATTCTGGCATTTATACCTTTTATATATTACTCAGTCCTTTTACATATCGTGGTTAGAATTTAGTGCTATTCATAAACATACTTCTTCCCTAGATTCAGTGGGGAGGCTTATGTTTTCCAATGATCCTGAGATCTATCCTGGCAGGAGTTTAAACTCCTGGTAGGGCCACCCAAGCCAGACAGGTCAAAGATTAGGGACCAGATGAAAAGCAATCTACTGGTCCTCCAGATTGGGGGTTGAGCAACAGGTCAAAAACCAACCCTCATACGAAAAGTTAAGTTATAGAAACACAATAAGGAAGCCATTCTGGTAGTCAACAAGATAGGCAGGGATGGTAGAACCTTCTTCAGGCAGTAAGCAACATCTAATGGCACAGGAAGAATCCAGTTAAACATACAGATAAAGGATTATGATAAGGAAAGAGTATTTTAGTGGTTAAAGCAGGAATCTGGGAGTCCAGAGTTCTGGGGTCTATTCCCAATTCTGCCATGGACTTCCTGTGTCACTTTTGCAGTAGGCAAAGTATATTGAACCAGGTGGGGTTGCTCTTGGTGCACCAATGAAGTGAGAGGGAGAATTCTCCCTACGCTCACTGCACCAAGCCATGGAGAAGAGGGGAATCTATCCCCTACTTTTAGCCAATGACTGTGCCCCCACTTACTTTAAACTATTGACTTTTGCCATGTCAGTTAATATCCCTGTGCTTCAGTATACCCAAATCCTGATAGTCTGAGTTGGTTGTTCCATGATCATGGTTTCTGCATGGTCAACTCAGGCAACTGACTACAGTGTGAATTTTCAGATTAATTAAGGACGTCAGTCTTGGGTTCCAGCCCTCAGGCAGGGACAAGCGCCCAACACAGTCTAGAGAGCTCCGGCCCGGGGTAAGGCACCCTGAGGGGGAGTACTCTCACTCCAGAGGTGGAGTGGCAGGGGTAGGGGGATGTAGGCCCCCTCGACTCCACTGTGTACCACCCCAGGGCCCTAACAGTGGTAGAGTGGTCTGCCACTGGGTAGGGTTGCCAACCTTCTATTCACACAAAACCAAATACCCTTGCCTCATGCCCTGCCCATGCCCCTCCCCTTCTCAGAGACCCCGCCTCTGTCAGTTGCTCCCCCCACCCTCACTCACTTGCTCATTTTCACTGGGCTGCCTCAGGCGCTTGGGGTGCAGGAGGGGATGAGGGTTCCAGCTGGGGTGGGGCCAGGGATGAGGAGTTTGGGCTCCAGGCTGGGGGATGGAACCAAGTAGTTTGGAGTATGGGAGGGGGCTGGGGCAGGAGACTGGGGTGGAAGAGGGGGTGAGGGTTCCAGCTGCGGCCAAGGATGAGGGGTTTGGGGTGTAAGAGGGGGCACTGGGCTGAGACAGGGGATTGGGGTATGGGAGGGGGTATGGGTTCTGGGCTGGGGGTGCAGAGGGGGCTCCAGTCTGGGACAGGGGTTGCGGTGCAGGGGGGTGGGAGGGCTCTGTCTGGGGGTGCAGACTCTGGGCTAGGGATGAAGGGTTTGGGGTGTAGGAGGGAGTTCCGCGGTACGGGGGGGAGGTCAGGGAGCAGGCTCCAGGCGGTGCTTACCTCAAGCAGCTCCCGGAAGCAGCATCATGTCCCCATTCCAGCTCCTATGTGGAGGCACAGCCAGGCAGCTCTGCACACTGCCCCATCCACAGACACTACCCCGAGGCTCCCATTGGCTGCAGTTCTTGGTGCTTATGGCGGGGGCAACGTGCAGAGACCCCTGGCTGCTCCTACCTGTAGGAGCTGGAGGGAGCACATGCCGCTATTTCTGGGAGCCGTGTGGAGCCATAGCAGTCAGGGAACCTGCCTTAGCCCCTCTGCACCGCTGACTGGACTTTTAATGGCCTGGTCAGCAATGCCGACCGGAGCCACCAGGGTCCCTTTTCAACCGGGCGTTCCAATCGAAAACTGGGCACCTGACAATCCTACCACTGAGTCAGTGGGAAATCTCACTGTAACACGCTGACCTCGTTTCAGATGCCCTGCAGCCAGACTACATGTGGCTATCCCTGGGCTCCTTCCTCCCCTCCCCTCAGGGTGTACCTCAACTCGGAGCTCATCCTCCATCTCCTCAGGTTTTACTGCCAGTGGCAATCCCAGCAGCTCTTCAGCAATGGTCGGATCTGGCAGCTCTGGTAGCCTGAGCGAGTCCTCAGGGTAACTGAAGTCTTCTGTGGCCTCTTGCATCAGCAGTGGGGAGAATGCATCTGCCTCCTTTGGCAGTTACCTCCCAACTGAGCTACAGGGCCCACCTTTTATATTTTCTGTTCGTGTCCTGCCCCCTTCTTCCAGTGTGGTGAGCATGGCCTTCCTGGTTGCACCCACCCGGGGGTGTCTGGCCCGCCCTTGCTGTCAATTTCTGAGGGAGACCACGTCTCTTTGCTACATCTAGGAGTGTGTTTTGTCCTAGTGGGTAACAGCCTACTACAGGTATCAACTAATGGGGTTACTCCTTTAGTTCAAGTGGTAGACATCTGTGTTATGCTGATTACCATCCTGGGTTCAAACCCTGTTAACAACTCGTTGGGGACTTGAACTCCTCAGTCACTTGGGAGGAGCTTCCTCCTCTTCTAGGGAGAATATAACATTCTTGTAAAATATGTGTTATGTTCCCCTCTAGTGGATACTTCATATAAAGGATAATAGTTCACCACTGATACTTGCTAACAGAGTTCCTCCTTTAGCTCAAGCAGTACCAGTCTGTGTTTTGGTGCTGTAGACACAAGATGGGATTTTACATACAATGGAGCTGTCCTGGTACAAGATACAACTGAGGGTGTCTTCTACTTTGGTGTGTTTAGCTCTAAATGGAGGGAAAAAAAGGAGATGAAAAACACTTGGAGACCCAGAGGAAGGAACAACTTAGAGGTGTTTGGGTTTATGTTCTTTAAATGTTTGGTTTGCTTTACTTCTTGTGAACATTATGGAAGAAGTGAGGCTTCCATAGAGACTGAATGATGGGAGGGTGGTGGTTTGTCATTTGTAAAGTAAAAGCCTTGGTTGAAAGGAGCTGTAGAAAGGTAGATTATTACAAAAGTGCCATTTTAGATACTCCTTTGTTCATCCACACTTCTTACCCAATCAGGTGTGTGTAATATTTGTGTATTTGTATAGCTTTTCCTTGATGACAGTTGCAAAGTCAGGGTTATATAGTAGCAGTATTAGAGAACAGTAATGCTTTGTGATTAACAATTGCTATACTGCTGATGTATCTAACTTCCATTGGTCTGTACCAAAATTAAGTATCGTCTTAGCAGGATCTAATCCTGAAATACTTTGGCACCATGTCACCTGTTGGACTCTGATGCCATTTTAAAAAAATTGGATCAACATGCTATTCTTGAACATTTCTAAACCCATTCTAAACTCCAATCTGGTTTAAATGGCACATTCCTGATTAATAAAATGATCTGCCCGGTTTGACTTTATCAATTAACATTTTTAAATACATCGTAAACCTTGTACACAAAGAGGCCTAAATAGGTCTAAATCATTAGACATTCTATATGTTGCTATGTCAACAGTATATTTTGTCATGCTTTGTTGCAGAGCACAGGATATCAGGAAGTTACTATCTGGGAGTGTTAAAATCTGAGAAACAGAATGAGTATAAATATGTGAACTGGTACATATATGCTTCCAGATATTTCAAAGCTTAATTCCATTTATGAACTGAATCTCTTGCAGTGTTTTAAGCTGCTGAATCAATTCAGACAAAAAGAAATAAAATAAAATAAATCCCTCCTTCCATGTGGACCATAATTCAGCCTGTTCTTTTGCTGTTTGAATTGGCAACCCCAGAAACAATATGTCCACTGAGCCACTGACAGTAAATGCAGCTTTTGGAAAAGCCAAGTCACATAGCACTGATCTGGCAGAAGGGTCAGAAACAAAGCAAGCAGGAAATTTTCACTGTTAAAAATATGAAAAGTTGAAAGAAAAAAAGAAGAGAAAGGAGGAGATGGATGGAGCTGGCAGTTAGTAGGGAAGTTGTGTGCCAGTTTGCAGGCAACTCTGAAAAACTGGGAAAGAAATTATTTTGGGTTGACCTGAAAACAATTTTTTTCAAATATTTCAGCACATCAAAAGTTAAAATGAAAGGTTTAGATTTTCTTTCAATTGCTTGAGGTTATTTTATTTTTTTTAAATGAAACAGAAGGACATTTCAAAACGGCAAATCATTTCAAATCTAAAATTCAAAAAGTTTCATTTTGGAGTTGTGGAAACAAAACCTTTAGATTTTTTCAAAAAAAAATTTCTGGCTGAAACAATTTGGTGAAATTGACGCAAATTCACTAAATATTTTTGTCAACACAAATCTTCCTTTTTTTCATTGAAAAATTTCACCCAGCTCAAGTCAATATTGCTGTCACAGATACTGTGACCATGGGAATTCAATGGAAATATTATCCTCTTTGGGAGCTAAATCCAGGATGCTGAACAATTTGCAGAATTGGGCTATGGGACTCCACCTCATGCAGATAGCAGTAATAGAAGGCAAAAATGAAAATTGTTCATTTTTACTATTATCCATATTCTCCAAGAAAACACTGTGCATCATGCAAGTGATTAAACATATACAAAAGCAGGGATTGCTGGAGTACCTACTTACTCTTTTGGTTAGAAATAGAGAACTTTGACAAGGGTTCTTCACAGCTCTGCACTTTTCTCTTCCTATGCTCTCCAGTGCAAACTATTCATATAAGACAAAGGAAGATAGTTTTCTTTCATCAGCCCTTCATTAGGTAAGCCATTTGGGACTCTTTAATTATTTGGAGTCAAATCATGCAGCCCCATTTAAGTTCTTACTCAGGCAAAACATTCATTTGTAGTTTTGCTTGAGTCAGGACTGAGTGAAGTCTGCAAGATTTGGTCCAAGATTGGATTTCATTTATGTTACGGCCTTGCTGGCTTTTGCGGCTTTCCTGTTTTACCCAGCCATGAGAAAAAGATAGAAGGCAGATTAGTTTGTAAAGATTGACTTATTGATGGATTAATGGTGCAAAATTCGACATCACCTCTGATACAACAATCTTTCTCTATTCAGCAAAGCACTTAAGCATGTGCTTAACATTAAATAAGTGCTTAAAGTTAAGCATGTGCCCAAATAGAATAGAGAAGGATCAAAGCCAGCTGCAAAGAATGATTAGAGACATAGAAAGAAAAGGAGTACTTGTGGCACCTTAGAGACTAACAAATTTATTAGAGCATAAGCTTTCGTGAGCTACAGCTCACTGAAGTGAGCTGTAGCTCACGAAAGCTTATGCTCTAATAAATTTGTTAGTCTCTAAGGTGCCACAAGTACTCCTTTTCTTTTTGCGAATACAGACTAACACGGCTGCTACTTAGAGACATAGAGAAACTCCCATAGGAGAAGTCTAAATTTAGGCTCCTAAAATGCAGATTTAGGCACCTGCACAAAGGTGGCCTGATTTTCAGGAGTGCTGAGTACTCATACTCATACTCCAGCTAAAATCAGTAGGACCTGTTGGTGCTCAGTACCTCTGAAAATCAGACACAATGTGTCTAAAGTTAGGTACCCAAAATTTGTGGCTATTTTTGAAAATTCAGCTGCATGGGTCTAAAGTAGTGTACCCCATATGAATGTACCCCATATGAATGAACCCTAAATTGATGGCCAGTTTAGAAAATTTGACTCCAGGAGCACTGGCAGCAAATTTGATCTTTGTGCCATGGTATACGTCTACATTGTGTCTGGGAGCAAGCCTCCCAGCCTGGGTCCACAGAGTCATGCTAGCAGGACTCTCACTAGCATGCTACAGCTGTATAGATGTTGTTGCTCAGGCTGGAGCTTGGACTCTGAAGTGTGGAAGCACCATCTAAATGGCAATTTTTAGTGCACTAGCACAAGCATCACTATGCAAATCTGTGGACCCGGGTTGGGAGTCAGACTCACAGATGCAATGTAGACCTACCCTTGGTTTCCCCATCAGTAAAATGGCAATGATGATACTTATGGTACCTCCTTTAGTAAAGTGTTTAGAGATCTTTGGATGAAAAGCATGAATGAAGTGTAAAGTATTATCTACAGTAGCTTTGTATTGAGCAAATAGAAATACTTGCCACTGATTAAAGTGGTGTTGTAGCCATGTTGGTCCCAGGATATGAGAGACAAGTTTTCGAGTGCCACAGAGCTTTTCTTCATGACATATTAAGGGTAAAGCTGGAGGATAGGCTGCTCTAGCGCAATAGCTCTTCGATGTACGATATTTAATATGAACATTATCCTACATTTTGACCTGGTTGGAAAAAATTAGTGTGGAAGGATGTGATCTCTGAAGTGCCTCTGTGTTACCTGAAGATGATCTCCACAGAGCTTGTCTCTTTCACCAACAGAAGTTGGTCCAATAAAAGATATTTCCTCACCCACCTTGTCTCATTGATGGATTAAAATTTAATAAGCAAAATAAATCTATTATTTGCCCTTTGGAAGACTCCAGCACAAGCTAGTATGACACAACCTTGACATATGCCTGTGTGCTCACACACATACACACACACACACATTTTTGAATTGAGTGCTGGGTCCTTCAAAAATAAAGTAGCTCTATACTATACTATATATATATAGTATAGCTCTGAGTTTGAAAAAAAGGGCACTTCAGAGATCACATCTTTCCAACTCTAATTTTTTTCCAACCAGATCAAAATGCAGAATAAAGTTCATATTAAATATCATACATTGTAGAGCTATTATACTAGAGCTTCCTGTCCTCCAGATTTACACTTACGTCTCTGACTTGTATTTTTTCTAGCACAATGCCAAACTGATAAAACTGTTCCAACTGAATCCTCACTGCTACAGCCACATTAAGAAACAAAGAGAGAGGTAAAATGGTTGGAAAATATTTTCTTTCCTACTTAATATCCAGATTGTTGGTGTGAAGGTCTCTAGTCTTTGTCTTGGCTTCCACTTGCAAACGAGGCATTGACATCTGCTAATCGCTAGCTTCTAAGGGAATTGTGTCTAAAACATACTGTATGTACAGTGCCAAATTCACTGTGTATCACAAAGGCAAGATTGTTTTCTCCCCCCTCTTTGGTATTCACAGCTAAACCAAATTGGAAAAAGACTAGTGCTATCAAGAGCAGGAGAATAAGAACAGCAGATATAATCAAATAACATTCAACTAAGGGCTCTATTTACAAAAAAAATGATTTAGCAGTTGCTGGCTCCGAGCATCTCCATAGGCCTCTTTTGATCTGCAACTTTGGACTCTATATGGGATAAGCAAACCATAAACAACAAACTTTATTAAAAGTGTATTACAGCCAGAACCCAGGCTGCAAAAACACACACAGAAGGTTGCACCATAGGCAACTAGAATGTGAGTACCCTGTGGCTACTGATCACACACTATATATTGTGCTTGCTCAGGGAGTAATGGAGTGTGGTATAGTTAAATGAAAGATGAACTGAAAAGGTTTTTCTTTACCTGCCAAGTCCTGAGTTCAGTCTTCTACATTTCTTTTGCAACAGCTAATGATATCACTAGCACCTAAAACAGAGCATATATGGTCCTAGAAGCTGGTAGAACAGACAGAGAATGAGACTGGCATGCAGAGACTCCTAATGTCTAATCTTGGCTCTCTCTCCCTCTGTGGTTCTGGGAATCTCTGGATTTATGATCCCCTTTTCTTGTGCAAATTGTGGAAAATAGCAATACCTTATCTCAAACAGGTGAAGTGAGTTTCACTGAGCTAATGTTTGTTCAACACTTTGAAAATGTAAAGAGCTTCATGAATGCCACAGGCCTGATTCTCCTCCCAGTTACAACAGAGTTAACCTGAAGTCATTGAAGTTACACTAGTGTTAAGCTGTCATAAGTGAGAGGAAACTCAGGCCCCAGTTGCTGTTGTTGCTTCTGAATGTTGGAACATCATTATCTGTGCAGTGGAGGGGATTGCTTACATTTATTTATATTTTTCATTTTAACTTTTTTTTTAAAAAAAATCTTCTGGTCTTTTAGGGCTTGGTAAGAAAATAAATAAAGAGTGAAATTCACCCCTGCACCAAAGGCCAGCACAGGCCTACAAAATGCTTAAATCACTTTTAAGCTGTAAATGCTGCTTAGGCTTTGTGTTGGCCTTCTGCAGATAGGTGAATTTCACCCTAGGTGCACAACTGCATGCTGGCTTTATGCACATAAATGACCAGAATAAGCCACATGAACGTGCAGTTATCCAATCTGCATACACAGCAATGGTCACTGTGTACCCAACTGCATATTTAACTTGTTTTAAAAAATAAGGCTTAGGGATGAGCTTTGTTATTAACAGCCTTATTGAAATGGATAGTCTCAAATACCAGATACCCTCTTTCCCTCCCAATGGACACAGATGAAAGTAACAATGGTCAGGGTATGGTAATAAAACAATAGTAAATTTTGTGGGCCTGACCTGGGGTCCAGTCCTGACATCAGTGCCATATTTTCTTTGATTTCAATGGATGCAGAATTGGGCCAAGAAGTAAGCCTAGTTTCTTTTTTATGCCAAAATCCAATTAGGTGCAAAGCCAACATCTGCTAGTTCACATATTGCAAAAGCCATTAAGTAGTACTTTAACAGAAGGATGCTAAAAGATTGTGTAATGCACATAGTTACACTGTAGATTAATAACACACAACTTCTAATTTGTGCATAGAGACTGTTCTGTTTAGGTCCTGAGGCACTGACTTCAGCAATGATTCCTTGTACCTATAAAATTAAAACTGAATTTATTGGCCCAGATCCTGGTAAATCTTCCCTGTCTTTGTTGAAGACAATGAAGCTTATTGACGCCAGCTGAGGATCTGACTTGCTGACTTCTTAGTATATATAGATAATATATGATGGACTAACTCATCCTTGGAGTAACTCTACTGAAGACTAAAATAGTCACACAAGGAATTAAATGGCCTGTTATAGTCCCTTTACACTGAAATTTGACTATAGTATAATGTGTAGTGCTTCTTTCATTAAATAATAAGAGTAGCAGTTTTACAAGAGTTTTTTGTTTAATTAGTATTATTAATTTATAAAAAATCTGAATGCGAGGAAAACATCTCAAACCCTAATAGTTTGTTTTCTTAAACTATGGGCTAAATATGGCCTTCATATCCATGTGCACAGATGCAAAGATAGAATTAAGTCTTCACTGTGCCTCATAAAATCAGCACATGCACCAGTAGAATTAGTGATTGCAAACATTTCTAATTTCTTAAGATTTTTTACTGGGATATTTTATTAAAAGTTAGAGAACAATTTTGGCCATTTGGCAAAATTGTGTGCTTTTACCTGGGCATTCCAGTACACTTTTGTTACACCATTCATGCAGGGAAGAATAAGAACCAGGTCAGCAAGACAGAACTGCGCTCTTTGGACATGGTTTGCACTCCCTGGATATGATGGGGAAGCAAAACATTGAATGATAAATATAATCTCAGGCCTTTGAGAAATGCTCAGTTGAACTATAGAATAAAATTAGACTGTGACCATCGTCGCTGGAGAGGGACCACACTGAGAATGCTCAATCAGGGCAAACTGCAAAGAATGGGATGATTCTCAAAACTTGTGGTTTATTCTTATAATTTGATTCAACAAGTCAGTCACAAAATAGCTTCTGTAATACTTCACTGGTTACAACAAAGCCCAGAAATACAATTTCCCTTAAGCAATTCAGTTTTTGGCTCCCACCCAGACAGCCAAGTCAAATATAGTGAGGATTACTTAAAATCTTATACACCAGATATAAAGGTCTACCAGTCCCAAGAGATCAGACACATTACCCAACAGGTCAATGAATATTTCAGATTTTACCCAAATACACGCTTACAGCAAATTCTTATTAACTAATCTAAGAGTTATTAAAAAGAAAATAGAGTTATTATGGTTAAAAAAAATCATTATATGTACAGATATTAATTAAGTTCTTAGATCAGTTTCATAGCAGAGATGATGAGCAGTTGATTTTGTAAAAAGTCTTTCCAGAATCAATTCCATATGTTATAATCCAATAGGCAGTCTATGTGCAGAGTTTGATTACATTCTTCCATGAGAAATTGCAGGGATACTCCAGAATGGAGCTTGAGACCTCAGTCTTGTGACTTAAACTTCCCCTGACAAAGTTTAAGCAGATCTGAGGTGAAAAGGATCAGACCCTAGAGTTCTTTTATAGTTCTCTAGCAGGCTGAGAAGCTTCTTGTCACAGCAGGCATTCCTTGGATGAAGAATAGGTAATGCACCTTGTTGTCTGAAGCTAAATCTCTATTTCCTAGGCACACACCAGTCACTAGCTGCATTAATTAGCATAAGGTAATTAACCATTCAAACAATTCATAGTTAGTTTACTGCAAATTTCAAAGAGAAATAAAGGCAATGATATTATTACATTACAAGTTTCATCTAAATGTTATCTCTTTTGATCTCTGAATCAATAGAGTATAGTAACAGACAGGAACAGAAGTTTATCATCCACAAGCTAATCTGGTTACACTGTTAACTTCTCACAAGATATAGGTAAACACAGACAAATACAATTAGTATTTTCTTCTAATAATTCTAACAATACAGTTTACATTTCAAAGCCTTTAGTCTGCTTTAACACGGCTTTGATAACTATCCACAAAAAATGGCCCTCTTTATCATTTCAATACTTCTCTAATAGTTTTCTAATAATTCTCTTAAACATTGACTTTACGTCACTTTGCCTGCTGATTGTTTAACCCCCACTGGCTCAGTGTCACATAGACACAGTCAGGTTGCACCAGTTCTAAAAAACTGCAATTCAATCTGTACCTCTCTTGGTCATTGGGACCTTTCAGAACACAGAAGGTGGTATTAGCAGGCAGAGAAACCTCTTGTCCAAATGTCCAAAACAATGATGTCTCACAGCATCTGTATGGATTTATCCTTTCTATCTCTCTACAAAAGCAACAACTGAAGCTGGGGCCATCCCCCACTGGTTCCTTCTTGTACTGGAACCCATTGATACCATATATACTTTTATTTTAGCCCCTCCATTGGAAGAAGAAGAAACACTAAATAATTTAGGATGGACTGAGTCAAGGAGCTTAACCTGCATTTCTGTGTAGCTGCAGCCTCTGATAGTTTTCTTCTTCAAAAATACTCATTCATTCTGGAGCTGAATGTACACAATCAGTTGTCACTATGTACTATATTAATGTACACTGTTCAACTGCTGTGCTAAAAGCCAACCCCTGTGAAAGAAATTTTTGATCATACCTTTTTTGTCTGACTATAGAAAACACTTCCATGACGTGAATATGTTGGTTTCTGGAACACCAGTTTCATTCTTTGTAAAGAGAAACTTTGTAAAACCATTACCTTTCAATTTGTAACTATTCACATTTGAAAATTAGGTTTTCCACCTCCAAGAAAAATGCCTTTTATTTTTGCCAACAATTTAATATGGAAATGAAAAATATTTCCCGCGTTTTTCCAAGATCTTCAGAAAAATTTACTTTTATTCCAATTTTGTAGCAATAAGAATATTGTTGATACTGTCTTTGCCCATTTTACATGTGTGTAAGGACTAATTAGTTAATACTTGTGCAAATTGCTACTTAAGTATTAAGTAGTTTGTTTTCATCTAGACTGATTTATTTGTAAGTGCAGTGGCCATTTAAATTAATCCTAGGTCATTTTGATCCAAATAAAAAAGCCCTGTAGAATTTAATTTTAAAAAGTGTGATAACCTTTACTTATTTAACCAGTCTATAAAATTAATCAGTTATATCCCTGCTATCAAATTATACCAGAGGCTTCAAAAGATCTACAGATAGGATATAACTCTTTATGAAATTATATTGGCTTTTAGAGTAAATTCTAGAAGTGTAATAGAGTTTTTGCCAGTGACTTTAATAAGAGCAGGATCAGATACTTGTCCTCTATTAAATTTCTTTAGAAGCTTACTGCCTTCATTCTATCACATTCTACAGGAATTTTCCAAACAGGACTTATCATAGCCCATTCAGAACCTTATATTTGATTAATAATTAAGAAAGGTATGCTACTGCCATTTGATCTCTTTTATCCGCTGGAGATGAACTCCTGATCCCAGCTGGTACCATAATTTATGCTTCATACTGGAGATTAGTTCTTGTCCTTGTCATGGAGTTACATGGGGTTCTTTCAACCCAAAGCTCTTGGTAACTTATACTCTGTGCGAGGTGGTGTCAGGAAATAAATCAGGGGAGACAAGGCCATCCGACCGATAGATGGCTGGCACAAACTGGACAATACAAGAGTGCTTTCACTTAAAGCTAAACTTACTTAGTTTCCAGCATTTACACATGTCCACAACAGGTTAGTAAAACACCCCAACCCTCAATAATTACCAAAGCTGAGTGTGACTCTCGAGTGGCACAATGGCAGCATCTGCCTGTGGGGAACACAAGATGCATCCAGAGGGAGAGTCCAGTCCTGAAGAGTCCCTCTACCTCAAACTTCCCCCCTTATTTTATACATTAGTAACACGACATGTCCCTTAAAGAAAACTTGTCAAGCAAGCAGTTTCAATGGTCAAGCAAGAGATTTTCTTCTGATTATTGATTAACCAGGTATGTTTTTTTCCCAGAGTTTGCAGCCTTGAGACCCTGTTAGACACATTCCTGAGGGCACATCCTGCTCTTCTAAAATACCTGTATCAGCAACTTCAATACAATTCTTATCAGGAAGGACCTGGGGTCAAGCTGCCCTTTCTGTGGCACCCAAAACCCCCTCCTCTCCTGCCTTGGTCAAGCTGAGGCTGCGACATGGCCAATTTACTGCTGACCTGGCTGCTTTTAGCAATAAGCCATAGTGGTTTCAGGCATTTTACTGGTTTGCTGACATCTCCCCGTACAATGGCAGCCTCTTGACTCTAGAATTCAATCTAATTTGACATATGAACTCTCTTTCAGCTTTGAAATTAGCTCCGTGTTTTGTTAAATATGGACATGGAAGGGTTGGGCATTTTGCACTATGTATATGATTGCAAGATAACTAAAGCACTCCTCTGTAGACAATCATTTTGATTAGACTAGGTATTTGTTCCTCTTCCTGCTCCCCCCAGTGAAAGCTTTGTGTTTATCAGAATAAACTTTTAAAGACAAGAATGTGTATCAGTTAGTGACCATCAGCAAGCAGAATATCTGGTTGGTAGCTCAGGATATAAGCTTCTGTTCGGACCTTTCCATCTCTAAAAAAGACCTAAGTTTGTTTTTTTGCTCCACACTTCATCAATCCACCTATAATTTCTACATATTTACCGCACTAGTCAATCTGTACCTATCAGAACTAATGGCCCATAGCTACTCTAGAAAAAATAGCACCTTCCTCCAAGAATACACGTTAATATATTATGTGTCTGTAGTTTTAATTCAGTTTGCAGATGAGAAAATATGTTACCGCAGAAAGACATATGAGACCAAGTTTTTAAGTTTTGACAAATTGATTTGTTTTTAGTAATAATTTTTTGTCAGTCATTTTATGGTTTATTTAATAATTATCATCCATTCTTTTGTTTAGACATTGACCTGAGGTCCCTTTCTTACCTATCTCCAGTGGCTATCTAAGTACAATCTTGGCCCTATCTAAGGCAATGGGAGTTTAGACATTGGCTCTACTAAGGCCAGGGTATCACCCCAATGGTTCAGCTAAATATTCCTTAGTATTTTTCAAAGGAGAAGGTGATCATTCTAGTGTCTCCCTGGTCCACATTCCTCTTTCACAACAGTATCATAGTATCTGAGGCCGACCAGCAACTGCTCAGCAATATTACCTACAACACTTTTCCAAACAAGCAATACACTACTACTATCTGACTAAATACTATGTACAATATTTCTGGCTACACTAGTATGAAGATTAACCTAAAAATAATTCAGTTGAATTCCTGTGATAATCCAAACTCTACTGACCAAATTCTTCTGTTGCTTCCATGCTATTCCATTGATTTTAATGAGTTTGCATTGGATGCATGACTTAGAGCAGAATTTAATGCGGTTGTCCCTGATCTCCAATTCACACAAGTATATTTCTTTCCATGGCTTCTGTCTAAAAAGGATTCCTTTTATTTCCCCACATAACATGGAAAGCTGCTGTTCTCTGTACTGCCCATTGTCACTTTTATCTGTTGTATTTAACAAGTGTACAGAACGATGGCTATTTGCCTTCCTGGACTAATGTTTGTAAAGTGGCATCACAGAAAACTATGATACTTAGAGGCTAACACTGCTGATGTTCTATAACACACATGCTTTCTAATTTATGGAGAATTACTACTATAATTATAAAGTGTTAATCCTCTGATCCCTAACAAAGAATCTGACCTCCAGTGGATTCAGAAATGTCCCTCAGTAATTCCAATTTCCAGGAGCTGTCCCTACACCGTGTCCCAGTATGATTTTTCCCCAATATTTTGATTTGAAAATAAAAATATAAATGCAGAAAATAGACATATACATGCAAATAAAAATACTATGTAGTGGTATGGAATTGACATAACATTTTAAAGGTAAAACATACTAAATATATTGGGCCTCTAACTGCAAGCAATTCCTAATTATGAAAGAATTTTTGATAAGACATGTACAAGTGAAAACAAGATACTTAGAAACAAGGATCCTTGCGTAAGAAATAGCACCCAGGAATACATTGCACATGGCCTACATCCATTCATACTGGTCGTACAGACTTCATGGATCAGATACTTCCTTACTCCCTTCCCTCCATACCTAATCCAGAGCCCACTGAAATCAATGGGAAAACTTCAATGGACTTTGGATAAGGCTTTAAGCCACCTTTGTACCACACTAATTTGGACACAGACTAGGGACATGTCTGGTCCATGGAGCGACTTAGAGCATCCATCTTGTAATAGCTGGTACAAAATAACTGAAGTGCAGTACATTTGTTGCACACTCCTTTCCTCCCCCAGCTCACTCCTATGTTCCCTTCTCCAGTGTCAGGAAAGGAAGCCAGTGTAGAATGGTTCAAAACTGGGGAGTTTCTATTAACTCTTATAAAAAATAAAAAAAAATGCTTCTCTTCTTAGAGCAATCAATAATGGAACAACAGAATCAAATCAATAGTCATTCAGCTTTTCCTGAAAGCATACAAGCTACCTGACAATTGCAATTATATATAATAATAAATAAATATGAGTTAATTTTGTAGTCTGAGTTTATCTCCATTAGCACTGTACCTATCCTGTATGTCACTTTGATCACAAATAAAGAGAAAAAAGCATGGACTGCCCTGGAATATTTTCATTTTAATTAACTGAAAATTAAATAGTGGCAAGACAATTATGTCCACGGAAAGGAATGCCTAGCAATGGATTAACTCTTTGTTTAATGGGCCAGGTCTAAAAAATGGCATCACCCATTTCCCAGAAGATCAGGAAGTAAAATCCTTGATCCTGGTCCCTGTAAGCTGCCTAGAGGAGGAGCACCAATGTGAGCCACAAAACAGCCACAGACAAAACCTCAGGGGTGGGCACAAATGTATTGGACACAGTATCCAAGGAATCAGAGAGCCATGATGAAATACATGACCATGGCAAAGTTTCATACATAATCATGTGTGTAGCCTTTCTCCTATCTCCCATTTGACTCCTGAATGTTGCCCTTTATTAGCTGCTATTCCCTATCACAAGGACAAATCCAAGTGCCTAGGCCCTAACCCACATACACATTAGTTCCACAACAATGGTTTCATCATCAGTTCAGGTTCAGTGTTGTAGCCAGGTCTGTGCCCCTGCAATGGCAGCTTAAGCCAAAGGCAAACCAAAAAGATTTGGAGACTTAATACTGCTAAACACATGGGAGTCTGGATTCAAACTAAAACTTTTTCTGTGATCCCATCTTACCGGTTGGCATTGACATTTTCTACTTTCTATCTTAAATATTTTATTGTATTTCTTTGGAGGCCACCCCATCAAAGATCCCCTCTCCTCTCCTTCAAGCCTTATCTCTTCTTCTCCATGCTGTACCCTTACTAACTCTGTGTCCCAGCAGCTTGGGAAATCTTAGTGTTCCTCCACCAGCCAGCCATCTCATTCTGCAAAAGACTCCAAAGGCCTCTGTGCTCATTCTTCCTCAGGCAAGAGTCTTAGGGATCCAGATAACTTCAAAAATGCTCCCAAGTCCATGTAAGACAGAAGAGTGGAGAGTGATGCAGGACACTCCTTTTCTTCTGGGGGTGAGTATGCTACCTCTAGAACAACTCCTTCCAATGGCAGTGATTTCATTTACCCACATGGCCCCATTTATGCAGTTTTATCAGTCACCACCAAACAGTGCAAGAAGCCTCAGTGAAGGTGGTTAAACAGATACAGTATATTGACTGTGGAAACGCAGATGCTAGAAAGATGAAAAAGACTCATCACTGTCTTTAGCCATACTCCCAATCTAGGATATAACCATATTACAGTGAAGGCATTGAATATCAAACTGATCTATTAAGCACAGATGTCCCTATTAATAAATGATGGGATCTCCTGTCTATGGAGAAGCCCACTAGTATTAAACATGGGGGGAATATATTAAAAACAGGTCCCTATTTATTAAATGCATAGAAGACATACAAATTTAATGAGTCATTAAATCTTACTTCTTCACTGTATCAGGATAATTATAAATTGTTCACTTTTTTCTTTTCTTTTTTTCTGGTCGATAATATCACTCATTTTTCTTTAATATTCATATTGTATATTTTTACTATTTCTGTTACATGTATTAATTTCTGACAATTTAAGTATGAGTACCTTTTTCCTTATTTTTCATCTGCACCTGTCTTAATAAAAAACAGCAAACCAGATATTTCACATTTTATTTTGATTGGCAATGTGTCTTTTCAGTATTTGCATTCGACAAATATGCTGACAGCAAAAAAGGAGGTTAGTTTTAACAAAAACCATTCAGCACAATCCAGGGATTCTAAAAGAATTTTATAACAGTAGAGTAAAGAGTTAGCATAATTAATGAATTCTCTACCCTTGATCATTTTCTTTCAGTTCCAACCACATGCATCATGCAATATATAAGAAATGGAGTATGTGATTTTGTGAGACTGATTTATCTGTGAAATTCCTAATGGTGAGGAAAAACACACAGAAGCCTCAAAGCTATAGACTGAGGTACGGCAGTATGTCACAACGTATTTAGCAAATAATAAGTGAAACTACAGAAAAAATTTCTAGGGGAGCAATAAATTTTTTGGCTAGGAAGTTCTTGAGCATTTAAAGTCAGGGAAAAGAAAGTTTAGAGGGTGAATTTCTATGGTTTCCGGAGCTCACAAATAAATCACTGCTGCAACTAAAGTCATTATTTAGAAATCTCTCATTTTAAAGACTTGTATTTTTTCACAAACCTCCTCTGCACAGTTCTTCAGTGATAAAAAGGGGAGCTGATTTTTTCATGTTAAAGGGAAAAAATCCTCAGATAGCTAATACCACTTTATTGCTTAAACTGTCATAACCAGCCCACTTCTCTTGCAAAAATCTCAATTTATGGGAATGGAGTTGTCAAGTGAGACAGTGTCTACATAAAGCTCAATTATAGAAAGCATCTAAAGAAACTTTCCTTACATTTAATTCAAATCACTAAGCTGATAACTTATCCAAAATGGTTAAATCTTTCTTAATCAGAGATCTGCACAACATAATGCATGCCTGGTGTATACTGAAGTCATGATTTTGTGCTTTTATGAATGTGAATCGCTAAGTGTATAATAATATTACGCTTCTCAGTGCATCAGTTGTCATTTGGTATTTCCACGATGTCTGTTCATAAATCTAAAATCTTGCTGAAATCATGTTTGGCTGTTCTCCTGTTATTTGGGGGAGGAAAACATGACCCAGATATTGTGTACTCTATATGTGTACTTCCAAAGACTAAGAGTTTTGAAAAAAGAAAAGGAGTACTTGTGGCACCTTAGAGACTAACAAATTTATTAGAGCATAAGCTTTCGTGAGCTACAGCTCACTTCATCGGATGCATTTGGTGGAAAAAACAGAGGAGAGATTTATATACACACACACAGAGAACATGAAACAATGGGTTTATCATACACACTGTAAGGAGAGTGATCACTTAAGATAAGCCATCACCCACAGCAGGGGGGGGAAAGGAGGAAAACCTTCCATGGTGACAAGCAGGTAGGCTAATTCCAGCAGTTAACAAGAATATCAGAGGAACAGTGGGGGGTGGGGTGGGGGGGAGAAATACCATGGGGAAATAGTTTTACTTTGTGTAATGACTCATCCATTCCCAGTCTCTATTCAAGCCTAAGTTAATTGTATCCAGTTTGCAAATTAATTCCAATTCAGCAGTCTCTCGTTGGAGTCTGTTTTTGAAGCTTTTTTGTTGAAGTATAGCCACTCTTAGGTCTGTGATCGAGTGACCAGAGAGATTGAAGTGTTCTCCAACTGGTTTTTGAATGTTATAATTCTTGACGTCTGATTTGTGTCCATTCATTCTTTTACGTAGAGACTGTCCAGTTTGGCCAATGTACATGGCAGAGGGGCATTGCTGGCACATGATGGCATATATCACATTGGTAGATGCGCAGGTGAACGAGCCTCTGATAGTGTGGCTGATGTGATTAGGCCCTATGATGGTATCCCCTGAATAGATATGTGGACAGAGTTGGCAACGGGCTTTGTTGCAAGGATAGGTTCCTGGGTTAGTGGTTCTGTTGTGTGGTGTGTGGTTGCTGGTGAGTATTTGCTTCAGATTGGGGGGCTGTCTGTAAGCAAGGACTGGTCTGTCTCCCAAGATCTGAGAGAGCGATGGCTCGTCCTTCAGGATAGGTTGTAGATCCTTGATGATGCGTTGGAGAGGTTTTAGTTGGGGGCTGAAGGTGATGGCTAGTGGCGTTCTGTTGTTTTCTTTGTTGGGCCTGTCCTGTAGTAGGTGACTTCTGGGTACTCTTCTGGCTCTGTCAATCTGTTTCTTCACTTCAGCAGGTGGGTATTGTAGTTGTAGGAATGCATGATAGAGATCTTGTAGGTGTTTGTCTCTGTCTGAGGGGTTGGAGCAAATGCGGTTATATCGTAGCGCTTGGCTGTAGACAATGGATCGAGTGGTATGATCTGCGATGGGTACCCGCATGGCCCCACAGTATGCCAACATTTTTATGGCTGACTTAGAACAACGCTTCCTCAGCTCTCGTCCCCTAATGCCCCTACTCTACTTGCGCTACATTGATGACATCTTCATCATCTGGACCCATGGAAAAGAAGCTCTTGAGGAATTCCACCATGATTTCAACAATTTCCATCCCACCATCAACCTCAGCCTGGACCAGTCCACACAAGAGATCCACTTCCTGGACACTACGGTGCTAATAAGCGATGGTCACATAAACACCACCCTATATCGGAAACCTACTGACCGCTATTCCTACCTACATGCCTCTAGCTTTCATCCAGATCATACCACTCGATCCATTGTCTACAGCCAAGCGCTACGATATAACCGCATTTGCTCCAACCCCTCAGACAGAGACAAACACCTACAAGATCTCTATCATGCATTCCTACAACTACAATACCCACCTGCTGAAGTGAAGAAACAGATTGACAGAGCCAGAAGAGTACCCAGAAGTCACCTACTACAGGACAGGCCCAACAAAGAAAACAACAGAACGCCACTAGCCATCACCTTCAGCCCCCAACTAAAACCTCTCCAACGCATCATCAAGGATCTACAACCTATCCTGAAGGACGAGCCATCGCTCTCTCAGATCTTGGGAGACAGACCAGTCCTTGCTTACAGACAGCCCCCCAATCTGAAGCAAATACTCACCAGCAACCACACACCACACAACAGAACCACTAACCCAGGAACCTATCCTTGCAACAAAGCCCGTTGCCAACTCTGTCCACATATCTATTCAGGGGATACCATCATAGGGCCTAATCACATCAGCCACACTATCAGAGGCTCGTTCACCTGCGCATCTACCAATGTGATATATGCCATCATGTGCCAGCAATGCCCCTCTGCCATGTACATTGGCCAAACTGGACAGTCTCTACGTAAAAGAATGAATGGACACAAATCAGACGTCAAGAATTATAACATTCAAAAACCAGTTGGAGAACACTTCAATCTCTCTGGTCACTCGATCACAGACCTAAGAGTGGCTATACTTCAACAAAAAAGCTTCAAAAACAGACTCCAACGAGAGACTGCTGAATTGGAATTAATTTGCAAACTGGATACAATTAACTTAGGCTTGAATAGAGACTGGGAATGGATGAGTCATTACACAAAGTAAAACTATTTCCCCATGGTATTTCTCCCCCCCACCCCACCCCCCACTGTTCCTCTGATATTCTTGTTAACTGCTGGAATTAGCCTACCTGCTTGTCACCATGGAAGGTTTTCCTCCTTTCCCCCCCCTGCTGTGGGTGATGGCTTATCTTAAGTGATCACTCTCCTTACAGTGTGTATGATAAACCCATTGTTTCATGTTCTCTGTGTGTGTGTATATAAATCTCTCCTCTGTTTTTTCCACCAAATGCATCCGATGAAGTGAGCTGTAGCTCACGAAAGCTTATGCTCTAATAAATTTGTTAGTCTCTAAGGTGCCACAAGTACTCCTTTTCTTTTTGCGAATACAGACTAACACGGCTGCTACTCTGAAACCTGTCATAAGAGTTTTGAGAGTCAGCTGGCTACATTATAAATTATGCAAGCCTCTGGAGTGATTTATTGATAAGTCATTCGGGGTGGTGAAAATCCTGAAGGCAAATGGACTGGAGAAGTGTAGCCCAAACATGAAAGACATAGCTTAGAGTTAGATCATCACACTAAATAAAGAAGGAAGTGAATGGTGCAATCCCACTGACTCTGATGGACAAGTTTTCACCAGCATGGAAACCTGTCATGGAGGGCAAGGCTGTTGCAGAAGAAGATGAAACCCAGCATTCATTTACCATGGGAACATCAGCACAGGGAAGAGCAAGTCGTTGTATGTACTAGCAGACAAAGAACATAAAGAATCAGTCCTGGTGTGTGTATGGATGTGTATGGATGTGTGTGTGAGAGAGAGAGAATGTAATGGATATTCTACGTAAGATATATTTCCAGCTTGTGAACTGAATTCTCCTATAGCTCAAGTGGTAGATGCTTCAGAGTAGGCAGGTAAAGGTCAATTTTATGCCCCTTGCTCCCAGTGTACTTGGATTAACAACCATCATGTCTGTCTGTACACAATACAGAGTACAATTTGCAGAGGAAAAACAAAGATTCTGCTGAACACATTTAGGGCAGCAGATATAAGGGCCGAACAAAGAGGCAGGCATCCTCAGAGAATGTTCCCTAAGCTGCAAACGGTGCAGAATAGCAAGAGACAAGACTGAGGCTGTAGTACATTTCTCCTGCCCCTACAACACACATACAAAGTGGGGATCTCCCTTTGAGGGACAGCCATGGCCAGGAGATAACCAGATGGTGTGATTCTAATGCAGTCATGCTGCCAAGGAATTAGGCCAGTGGTGCGAGGGGCCAAAGCTGCTGCTGTGATACAGAGTCCCCAAGTGAAAGCTCCTGGCCTCAAGCTGCTTGTAGGCAGGATCCCTAGCTTGCTCTCAAGTGGTGCTAACCCTACCCCTCCCTGATGGAAGAAATGGAGGGGAAAAAGAGGAGAAGCTCACATAGCTTTCCTGCCCCTTTGTTCCTACCACAGTTTTTGCCACATGACGGGATGATCAGTCCTAGAGATCGCATCTGCACTCTTGGTATTTTTTCTAGACTCCTAATGCAACACCCCTGCCCCACCTGCTACCAAGGTGCCAGAGGCTTTGTATAAGTGGGGGGACCATGGGTGCTGGACCCAGGGAGTCCTTGGGACCATGTCTCCCCACCTTTTTAACATGGGCATAATTTGGGGGGAATGGGGTGACATTACCCCCCAAAAAAACCTCAGACAGGCATGGAGTAGCACCAGTAGGGACCGTGCTTCACAGCAGAGGAGCTGGTTACACCCCCTATTCCCTCCCAAACTATGCCCATGTTAAAAGGTATGGGGCATGACCCTCCCACTTTTAAAAGTGTGGGGCCCTGCCTCTCTCCTCTCCTCTCCTCTCCTCTCCTCTCCTCTCCTCTCCCACTGTTCCAGAGCCTTTGCCTGTTATACATAGCCTCACTAGAAAAAGATGTGGTTGTACTGATCTGTGTGGAAGACATTTTTACCAAGTATGGTGTCAGCTTACTGATTCCTCATACATTGCTCAATTTTTTTTAATAAGTGATGCATGTTTTAGTACCTAGTTATACATTATAATTGCATTCATATAGCAATAATACCTAGGCACTGTACTATAAACACTCCTGTGCTATAAACACTGTACTATAAACACACCATAAAATTTTCCATAAAAATACACCTGGCCTAAGATGTCCTACCAAGCAGAACAGAAATGAAATACAAACAGGGCAGACACAAAATCAAAATAATGCACAACCTCATTGAACAATAAAAGCCTTGCAATGGGACCTGAGCCTTCCCAAACTCAGGCTCTGATTTCAAAGACAGGGAGCTTTGAATTGAAACAGTCAACACAGAAGGCCAAGTTCTAGGCCTCGTGAGCAAAGACGTCCTAGTTGGACTTATCGTAGTGAGACATCAGTAACTCTTTAAATAGAAGGTGCCAATGCCCTGAAGGGCTTTAATGACTGTCACCAACACCTTGAAATGCACCCAGAAATGAATAGGTTGCCAGTGCTGTGCATAGCTTACCCACTCCATTCAGAAGGCAGGTCATTTCTTCCCATATCATGCTTTTTCTGGAAATTTCCTATGTACAAAAACAAGGAAAGTAAATCAATGTCGGGGGTGATAAAATCATGCCTAACTGGGGTGAGGATGACATCTGGAAGGACTGGTCACGGACTTTTAGCAAGCCAGAGATAGAAAAAGGTACTACATGGTTATTGCCTGGCCACATATTCTAATATTCTCTTAATAGTCAACCATGAATTTTTATGCTATGTGGGACTAATATCTGGAGAATTGCTATTTATAAATGATTTGAGGACCTTGGAGGTAGTCATTCAGGACTGAAGAATGTGCATATCTGGAGTTTGACTGATGATTGTGAATGTGTGTGAAAACACCTGCATGCTGACAGACTTGTAAATAAATAGAGGATTATTTTTATAGTAATTTGGTGAGTCTGACATGTATTTCACAAGACACCTTGAACAAGCTCTGGGAACCAATTTGCAGGGACCAACCTGCTCAGTAATTTCTTACCAGCCTTGTTTTCATTTAAAATACATGTTCATTGGAATGATTTTTTTAATGGACCACAAACATGCCTATTAATATGCCTATTCACACATCAAGGTTGCCTTGAATAGTAAAATTCTCCTAGTATTTCCTTACTAGTGACAAAGCAGAAACTTTACAAAAAATACATTTAAATCAGTATAGTCTCGAGGTACATAACTTCATATTCTGAGACGAAGGACCAACTCACATGAAGCCCCTCACCCAGTGCCCCATGGCTCCTTCACTGAAGGCACAGTAGAGAAACCCTTGGCTCTGTGCCTACTAGTCTCCCTGTCCTATTTAGGTAGGTAGACAGTGGGCTGAGACTGGGGGTGGGCTGAGCCAGCCCATGGCCTGAGAGTAGCGCTGGTCAGGAACCAGTTTTGCCATCCAAAAAAATGTTTGAGATTTCCAAAAAATTTCCATTCTACAGTGGAATGGGAGCTTTCAACATGTTTTGTGGAAACACAGAAAAAGATCCAGTGTTGGGGCACTCACCTGCGATATGGGAGATCCAGCATAAAATCTCTGCTCTACCTAAGTCAGAGCAGGGATTTGATCCTACAACTCCAAAATGAGTTCTCTGACCATTCTGGAGTGGATGCACTCTCATTTTGACCAGAAATTCCTTCTTGGACCTGAGAAATTTTCTTGACTAACATTTCGTTGAAACTGATACACTGCCACAAAAAGTTTCAGTTTAGAGGAACTGACATTTTCCAACAAAAAAAAACATTAATTCCAAAAATTCCTGACCAGCTCTACTTGAGACACTCATTCTGCATCATGCAATAAAGAAACTTGTCAGTGTTATCTAGAACTAGTTATTCATGGAATTATTCTTATGTGGTCATTGCCTCTAGGAATTAAGGCATTTAAACAGCATCATGATCTTGTGAACAGATATTAGTCTACAACAGGAGTACTTGTGGCACCTTATTCTTTTTGCGAATACAGACTAACACGGCTGCTACTCTGAAACCTGTCATTAGTCTAGGACAGTGGTTCTCAAACTTTAGCAATCTGAGGACGCCCATTTTGATTTAAATTTTTTAGGGAACCCCCAAGTCCCCTGCTCAGCCCTTGCCCCACTTCCTTCTCCACCCCTTCCCTGTGGACACACCCCTGTCCACCCCTTCTCTGAGGCCCCACCCCCACTCACTCTATTCCCCCCTCCCTCCATCATTCCCTCTCCCTCGCCATCACTCACTTTCACCAGGCTGGGGCAGGGGGTTGGGGAGTGGGGTGCAAGCTCAGTGAGGGAGTTTGGGTGTGGGATGGGGTGAAGAGTGTGGGCTTTGGGCTGGGATGCAGGTGCGGGTGTGGGCTCTGGGAAGGAGTTTGGGTGCGGAGTGCAGGCTCTGGGTTGGGGTGCGGGGTGCAAGCTCTGGAAGGGGGCTCTGGGCTGGGGTAGGGGTTTAGGGTGTGGAAGGGTGTGAGGGGTGCTGCACTTACCTCGGGAGGCTCCCAAAAGTGACTGGCACATCCTTCTGGCTGCAGCTTCTACGTGTGGGTGGGGGAGCCAGGGCAGTGTCTCTGCGTACCCCTGCAGCTCCCATTGGCCAGGAACTGCGGCCAATGGGAGCTGCAAGGGCGGTTCCTGTGGCAGGGAAAGCGAGTGGAGACCCCTGATCCCCCACCCCAGGGGACACAGGGGTGTGTCCACTGCTTCTGGGAGCAGTGGGGAGCCAGGAGAGGTAAGCCTGTTCCTCAGAGTGCTGGAGGTATACCTGGGAGAGAGGGGGGGATGGAGGGAAGGAGGAGTTTCTCAGCAGGGCCTGCTGATCCTTGAGGGCCCCCAGGGGTCTGCGGACTGCAGTTTGAGAAACGCTGGTCTAGGAGTTAGATACCTGGTTCTTCTCCCAGCTCTGATAATGACCTACTGTGTGATCTTGTGCAAGTCACTTTACACCAGTGGTTCTCAAACTTTTGTACTGATGACTCGTTTCACATAGCAAGCCTCTAAGTGCAACCTCTCTTATAAATTAAAAACACTTTTTTGTGTTTTTAACACCATTATAAATGCTGGAGGAAAAGCAGGATTTGGAGTGGAGACTGACAGCTCGATACTCCCCATGTAAAAACCTCGCGACCCCCTGAGGAGTCCCGACCCCCAGTTTGAGAACCCCTGCTTTATACCATTGTTTCCTCTCCGGTTCTTTGTCTATCTTGTCTATTTAGACTGTAAGCTCTGACTTTTGCTATATGTTTGTAGGATACCTGGCACAATGGGACCCTGATCTCACCTGGGGCCTCCTGGTGTTGCCATGAAAGAAAGAAATAATAATTTTAAATGATTAATTTTAAATTTTAAATGGAATCTGAGGTAACAATGAGAGTAAAATACACCCAACACCCCTGTTGAAGCTTGGCTATTTTGATAAACCTAAAATTAATACTAAATTAAATGTATTAGCTAATAATAATTATTTAATATCTCAGCCCCATGGACTATGTGGCCAGCATTTCTTTCAGGTAATAATTATTTAATAACTACAGTACATTGATAGCTATCTTAAAATTACCTTCTGTAATGATACAATTAATGGTGATGGAGGTGTTGGGGGAGGATTGGGACAGTTAATTACAGTGAAACTGCCTGGGGCACTGTGGCCTGGTTCCAAATTCTTTTTTAAAATGAACTTATAAGTTTTATTCTCTATTTCAGGGAATCTCCTGGAAGAAGAAGGTTGAGGGGAGATATGATTGCTCTCTATAAATATATCAGAGGGATAAATACAGGAGAGGGAGAGGAATTATTTCAGCTCAGCACCAATGTGGACACAAAAACAAATGGGTATAAACTGGCCACCAAGAAGTTTAGACTTGAAATCAGACGAAGGTTTTTAACCATCAGAGGAGTGAAGTTTTAGAATAGCCTTCCAAGGGAAGCAGTGGGGGCAAAAGATCTATCTGGTTTTAAGATTCTACTTGGTAAATTTATGGAGGAGATGGTATGATGGGATAATGGGATTTTGGTAAGTAATTGATCTTTAAATATTCAGGGTAAATAGGACTAATCCCCTGAGATGGGATATTAGATGGATGGGATCTGAGTTACCCAGGAAAGAATTTTCTGTAGTATCTGGCTGGTGAATCTTGCCCATATGCTCAGGGTTTAGCTGATCGCCATATTTGGGGTCGGGAAGGAATTTTCCTCCAGGGCAGATTGGAGAGGCCCTGGAGGTTTTTCGCCTTCCTCTGTAGCATGGGGCATGGTTGACTTGAGGGAGGCTTCTCTGCTCCTTGAAGTCTTTAAACCATGATTTAAGGACTTCAATAGCTCAGACATAGGTGTGGTTTTTCATAGGAGTGGGTGGGTGAGATTCTGTGGCCTGTGCTGTGCAGGAGGTCGGACTAGATGATCAGAATGGTCCCTTCTGACTTTAGTATCTATGAATCTATGAAGCTATGCTCTCAGGTTATCCAAAAAGCTGGCGTAGAGAGTGCTGCCTCTCTGGGTCTCAGCTTGTAGGTGTGAAGCTCATGAAGTGAGATGGTGGGACCTCCCACATTTCTTTTTTCTTAGTGCTGAAAGTCTTGTTTCTGTTGAAGCCTATGGCTGTTATCTTTCCCTTTACTTGCATAGGTGGGGGTTCACTATATGGGATGAAACCCTGACTCCTTTGAGGCAAGTCTTTCATACTGCAGTTTTGCTATTGATTTCAGTGGCACCAAGATTTCAACCAAGGTGAACAATGGGCACTTACTACCCAAATTATTGTAACATACTCTGCGGCAAGGTTTCTTGGAATGAGTAGGAATTTTTCCTTTTTAAAAAAATTATTTTATATTTTGCTACATGGTGTCTCTTCAATGCATTTATCTTCACAACACCCCCCTGAGGTAGAGCAATGCTATTATTGTCATTTTAAAGATGGAGAACCCAGGCACAGAAAAGCTAAACAACTTGTCCAGGGTTACACAGGAAGTCTGTAGCAGAGCAAGGAATTGACCTTGTGGCTATCAAGCTAGTGCCCTAAGCCCTGAACCATCCTTCCTCTCCTCAACCCATCATCTTGCTTGATCTACAGCATTGGAATGACTACTTCCCTCATCTGTTTCTCAATGACTGTGCTCAAGCTTTTGAATTCACTATTTTTTCCCCGCAGTGTCTGTGAGCCATATTATCTGTTGGACTATGGCCCCTCATTGAATCTTAGCACACAGTTCTCCTGTCAGAGAGACATGGATATAAGCGTACTGCACCTATGTCCTGTCTTTTTGCCCTTCCATCCAGCGTAAGGCCAGTCCTGGAGTAGAAAGGCCCATGTGATCCTGATTGACTGCTCATAGTCCTCTTTTCCAGTTAAAGTTATATTTCTTTCACTTGCTAATTACGTAGACAATGTTTCTCTGCTATCATTCAATAATATAATCTTCTAAACAGGGAGAGGAACAAATGATCTCTGAATCATTTTAGCATGACATTCTGGAAACCATTTTATACTGTTGTTTCACAGATATAACACCCCAAATCATTACAAAAATGTTAGTCTCACCAATCCAAAGTAAAGTTACTCTATAGTGCCATCTAGTGACACTGAGAGGTGCATAGGAAAACCAAGTTTGCACAGCTGTTAGATTTACAAGGATGCCAAATTAATCTTCCCTTTAGCACTAATCACCAGAGCAGCTTTTGGTCCTCTAGTCTTTACTCCTTTGACTGTCTCTCTGCAAGCAACACTAATTAGGGCCTGGACAATAAAAAATGTTGGACTCTATGAAGAGTGAAGTCTGTGGTGTGACTTGTGAAAGCAGTGTCTGCTGCTGTAGCTTCTCTTTTCTCTACTCTTGCCCTTTCCTTTTCATATTCAGCGACACAGAAGGAGTTTTCTGTGATTTATTTTTCATCCCTGTTTCCTCTAATGAGGCACAGCATAGAACTTGTAGTTCAGGAAGAGGACAGCTAAAATGGATTAAATCCACCTTTGCGTCCTCCTGATCTTAGGCTGTTCCAGGGGTTGGAGGGGCCACCAGCATTGAGACAGGCCTGAGACCCTGTCTAAGTTCCACAGCCTCTGAGGGCCACCCTATGGGCCATAGCACTGCCTGGAAAGTCCATAGCATGACATGCTATGACCCAGCCTATGACAAACCTATCCACACCCAGTTTTTCCCCCACACAGCCCCTATTCCACAGCTTGCAAGGGGGTCCTTAGAAGGCAGTTTCATAATTGTCTTCAGTAGCTCATGTACTGAGGGAACCTTCCCATGTCTGGATCCAGGTTTTTTAGTGCTCCATTATGCTACTCCACTCTTTTTACCTAGCATAAAGGAGACACAGCTGGGGTGAGGACCTAGCTCTAGATATCTACAAAAGCTTAGCTGTTCTAACACTTATGGAAATGCATTTAAGTGCCTCTTTCAAGGGAGCAGGAGAATACTGTTCTCTTTTTATATCAGATTGCAGAAGAAGAAAGCCCAGAAAGCATCAGGTTGAAGTGGTCTGAAATCATATTTCCAGGAGCACTGTGTGACTGCAGCAGCTTATTACAGCCTACTTGGGACAGACCCAGAGCAGTAACGCAGCACAGTCCCACATGCTCAACTCTGACTGCCAAACACATGAATTAAAACATCAGGATAGGAGCCAAAATAAACCTATGGAGATATATTTCCAACCTGAAATGTGCACACACAAGACCCCAAAACCATTGCCAACTAACACGTTCCCACCATTGCAAGGAGTATCATTTCCTGAAAGCAGAAGAAAAGATACGGGAAAGTATGTGAGGACTGGGCGAGGACAATGCTGCACTCCCTGGTTGCCTGATGGGGAGCACTACCTCAGACTTGGCCTCAGACTTGGCCCTCACTTGCCTGGGAGCTCTTGTAATTTGTTTTGGCTGAGTCTATGACCCCAGGCAACCCAGCCCATTGGAAGCCTTGAAGTGTCTGGGCTGTTTTCTAAGAGAAATATTTCTTCCATCCTTCTTTCTGCATTGTCAATGCCCTATGTATATTGTTTTAAAATGGTACAAAGACATCCAAGGCTGATCAGCGTATTTTACAAATTACAAATGCTCTTTATAGCTATTTGTGGTCCTTATAGCCTCCCTCCCCCCAGTTACCATAGTATCTAAGCACCTCACAATCTTTAACTTATTTGTGTTCACAATGCCCGTGTGAGGTAGGGCAGCATTATCATCCTCATCTACATATGGGGCTCTGAGACACAGAGAGACTAAGTGACTTGCCTCAGGTCACACCAGAAGCCTGTCGCAGAGCAGGAACTGAACCCGGGTCGTCCCTAACCACATCCTCTTTCAAAAGTATTTCGCACTACACACACACACACATTTTCACAAAATTAGGTAGAGGTAAGAATTCCCCATTTTCTTTTTATTCCCATTGTCTTTTTTATTTGGGAAATCCTTGTACTGCTTCCATGCTCTTAGATTCATACAAATTGCGTTAGTATCTGGGATACCAAAACCTCTCTCCCCTCCCCTGATTAGTTCCATTACCTCAATTATTTCTGTTCACCTGAAAAATTGTGAAATTTCGTTCCAGGAACATTTGTCCCCTTGATGTTTTTATTTGTTCTAGATTAACATTAAATCTTAGCCTCATTGTGCACAAAGTTATTCATGGTAGCGAAAAGTATACAGAGCTTATGCAAAAGGCAGTATTTCTAAATTCTCTCATTAATATACTGTTTGAAGGCACATTAATTTAATACTTTAAATATTTAAAGATCCTCTGTGAAATTATTTTAATTCTATTGTTATTTTCTTTTCATTTTGCTTTCATTTCCAAACATAATTGCACAGTGCAGGAAGAACCGTTGGTAGGTGTGTACTGGACTGTATATTGATCAGGAAGTATTTTGAGAGAGGAAGTATCATTTCCCTAGTTTTACAGATGGGGACCTGAGGCCCAAAGAGATTTTCCCAGGGTCACCCAGGAAATCTATGACAGAGCCAGGCATCCTGATCTCCTGAGTCCCAGTTTAGCATTTTTACCACAAATCCATCTTTCCTCTCCTCATATTTTAGCACTTCTAGTCCTAGCTGGAAAAAGGAAGTTAAAAAATAAACTGTCAAAGAGAAGGCAAATCAGGCAAAGTTTCATGGTGATCCTTATTTGTTCACCCATTCCTGATATATAAGTACTGTATTTATAAGAGCTCCACACCTGGGAACAATTCTGGACTAAAATTATGGCATGATGTATGACTCAACATTCAAATGATCTTTGGGAAATAACTTTCTTGAAAGGAGGGGTTTGTTTATGGAACAATATCAAAAGTACTGTCTGTTTTGATTGTTTGGGGAATTATATATATTTTTATGTGACACCTCTGGGAAACATTCTGAAAAGTAGGTCAGGTACCATGAGTCTGAGTAGACAGGCTACTTTTTCATTGGGATCAGCTGTTCCAAGCATCAGGAAGTTCAAGACACAGCAGCTGCTGTGTAATCATAGCTCCAAATGCTTTATAGAGGCTGCCTATAAAAAAATTGGAATTGATTGAGGGTGCCTGAGTTATGGTCCTCCCGTGATTGCAATATCCAACATATAGAAAATTCTCTCATCCTCTTGTTTTTCCTTTTATTTTTTTTAATGTGTTTGAAATTAGCCTTAAAACACCAAGACTTTTTTCAAATACTTTCTGCTCTAATTTGAAATTGTAGATAGATAGATAGATAGATAGATAGATAGATAGATAGATTTTACAAAAAGAAGAGGAGTACTTGTGGCACCTTAGAGACTAACAAATAATTTCAGCCCGTGCATGTCAGCGGAAGCACTTTATGTAGAAGTCCAGTCTGTTGTTTCAACCTTCAGGAGGAGTCCACCCAGAATCCTTCTTTTTGTAGTGTTGGTAGGAAGGTCTCTGGGTTAGTATGTTGTTCAGAGGTGTGTTGGAAATATTCCTTGAGTCGGAGACGTCAAAAATAGGATTCTAGGTCACCACAGAACTATATCATGTTCATGGGGGTGGAGGGGCAAAAGAAGAGGCCCCGAGATAGGACAGATTCTTCTGCTGGGCTAAGAGTGTAGTTGGATAGATTAACAATATTGCTGGGTGGGTTAAGGGAACCACTGTTGTGGCCCCTTGTGGCATGTAGTAGTTTAGATAGTTTAGTGTCCTTTTTCTTTTGTAGAGAAGCAAAGTGTGTGTTGTAAATGGCTTGTCTAAAGGTTTTTGTAAAGTACAGCCATGAGGAAGTTTGTGGAAGGTGCCACAAGTACTCCTTTTCTTTTTGCGGAGACTAACATGGCTGCTACTCTGAAACCTGTCAGATAGATTTTAGTGCTTGTGGAAGGAGCTGGCATATCTGAAACCTTGATTGAGGCGTGGAGCCCTTTAACAGAATGAAAAGGCCCACCCCTCAGGTGAGGGAGGAGCCATGGAGCCCAAAAATTTTACAGGGGACAAAGGATGAAAAAAAGGATGAGAGTGCAGATAACAGGGTCATAACAAAGGATCCAGAGAGTGACACCAAACAGAGAACCTTGAACAATGCCCACTGCTTTGAGGCATTGTCCAAGAAGTTAGTGTATACCAGATGCGTGTACAGTGAAAGATGCCAGATCGACAGGCCTGAAGCTTTCAGTCCATTTGAGATAAGAACTGGAACTGAAATACCATGGTCACCAGCAACAGCTCCATTGACCATGTACATGAAGCCTGATCTAATGACCCAGTTTTTAGGCATGAGGAAGAGAAAATTAATCTCCATGACTGCTCAATTCTTTGTCAATCTATTGAGGCTGGAATCAAGATTGGAACTGGGTCTCATTTGTTTTGTGGTTTTTGTGATGTAGTCACTTTTTGCCTGATCAATTAAGTGGACTGAGAACAAAAATTTATTTCACATAGGCCTTCAGATTACTGTGGAAATAATACTTAGTATGTGATTAGTGCCTTCCATATAGGACCTCAACACTCTTTACACAACTGGAAGTATCATTACAGTATCCCATTCTGACTATGGTGAAACAGGCATGAACGGGCTATTAGACTTGGCCAAGGCTACATATCAAATTATTGGCAGAGAAGGAATAGGCCCGGGGGTGAAATTCTGACCCTACTGAAATTATTGGGAGCTTTGACATTGATTTCAGTGGGGCCAGAATTTCATCTTCTCGTATTCAGCCTAGTGACTTAACCACAAGACCACCTCTCCTCAACCTTTGTATTTGATTCTTTTCTCTAAACACAAGAACTTAGTGCCTCCTAGCAATCTTCAGCTCTAATGGTTTAATAATAATAATAATAATACTTTGCACCTGCATAACGACTTCTATCTGCCTATGCATCTATCAGTCAACCAGGTTTATATGAGTGACTTATATAGCCACTCATTGCCATATTGTTTGTGCTTCAATTGTAAGATCCCAAATTGGTCTACTTATCACATGGCTTGTACCCATCAGACTCTGATCCTCTAGGTCTTGAGCATGGCATACAGCAGGGAACACATGGTTGTCATGTCCCAGTGCAAATGTAAGCAGAGGCCAGGCGCATGGGTATATTGTGTCTTAAACTCCTTGTGCACCTGCTGCTTGACTCAGAAGAGGTGCATAAAAAAGAAATAGTGTTGGCAGACAATGGATGTGATCCTCAAGCAAATGCAATGCTTAGCTACTTGCTCCTCTTTTTCTCCTAGTGCTATGAAGGACTAACATGGCAGCCCCCTAGCAGCACTTTCATTAATGCATGGTCAGGGTGCCCTGCATTCCCTTCAGTGCTTGAGAGCAATGCAGTAGCTGAACAAGCAGAACTCCACCCCTCTAGGATCAAGCATGGACTGTAGATTTTTATTCAAAAACTGAAATTTCTTTAATTTGATCCTATCTGCACAGCACGCAGTTAGTTTGCCTCTCCGGCTTGAAGGAAACACTCCTTACTGTACACCCAACAGTTCTCTTCACCCTTTAACGAACCTCATATTTCTCAGCTCTTGTTCGAGCGGTTGAATGAATGTGTATGTGATAGTGATAGAGTACATGTCTGCATGTTGATGCTTGAGGCTAACAGTGCAGAGGAAATAGTATGAGCTATCTGATCTTGATGATGCAAATTAATAAGAACTTCATCTTCCCAATCTGTTGGCCTTCTCTATGAGCAGAAATTTTACCATCAGCACTTGAAGCAGGAGATACATTGAAACTTGTGCTCATATCCAACTTCTGACATTTGTCATTTGCTTTATAATCTTTGAGATGTCCAAGTCCCATGAGATTTCCCACTTTGTCTGTGTTATTGTGCTGTGAAGACCAGCCTCCTTTGAAACATTCTGACCTTCCCAGTTTAACCTAAAGTTGCCAGAAGGCAAAATGATTACCAAAACCAGAAGTTGATCAACCAGTTGCTGTGAAATGGACAAAAAACTAGACAAAGGGGCTGAGAAAGGAGCTGACAGGGGTAGCACATAAAGCCAGCCAAATGTGTGTCATTATCACCTGTGAGGACTGGATTTTTCTTGTACTGGCCATGACTTGCATCATATCTTAGCAAATGTTGCTGCCTGAACTGTACAGGCTTTGGGGCACATTGCCAGGATTAGCTTCTTAGTCGGCAACAGGCCAGGAGAAGGTTAGAAACAGAGAATACTGTGAAAAAAGCTACTGCAAACATTCAAGCATACATTTGTAATGTTTGCTGCAGGAAGGAGTTAAGTACTTGAGCATTTTAAAAATACAGTATGAAAGGTAGAGAAGCAGAAAATCAAACTGAGACTGGGCAGTAAGAGACTAGAAGGATTCCAAGGCTTCTCTCATTATTACCAGAATGACAGAAGCAAAGTCAGCCTCAAGATGAGAAGAAAAAGCAACTAAATAGAATACTATCCTATTTAAGGTCTATGAAAAGACAGTGAGCGATTTTAGCCACATTGAATAAGAGGATGTTTTGTTACATCCAACACAAAATATTTGCCAAGCATTGAGCAATAAAAGACCAAATGTCAACAGAGACTTTACAGGCCCTGAATACAGGGAATTACTATTAGGTTGGGATCCGTTATGGCCTAGGAATGCCAGCACAAAATGTCCCACACTTGGGCATGATCCAAGATACTTATCTGCTTGACTGTTGCTGTATGGGCAAGAATATCTGGCAGATATATAGATATAGTTATATAGCTTAGCCATGACCAAATGTATCTTATGCATTCTGTCATTGATTTTCATAACTGTGAGGCCATTTTTATAGCATCTTGGTCACAAATGGGACTTGCCTTCATGAAACCCATATTCATAGATTCAAAGATTTAAATGTCCTTAGATCATCGACACTTTACAACACATCCTTTACAAAACAGCCAAAAGAATTTAATCCGTTTACCTCTGCACCGAGCCTAATAAATTGTGTTTGACTTAACCATATCTTCTAGAAAGCACCTATTATAATTATTTGTATTACTCAGCATTGAGATGCTGAGTAACAGAAGATTCACTATACACCTTGGTGAATCTGCCCTCAAATCACGGAGACTTAACAACTCTTCCACAGAGATCCATTTTAGCACCTGAACTGTTCAATCTCTATACCAGTGACACATCCAATCACATCATCCTGTAAATTCATCTATGCAGATGATATTGTGTTAGCAATGCAAATGTCCTCTCTGAAGGACATAGAAAAGGTCTCCAACACTTAAGATATATTTCAAAGCTTGGAGACTGAAACCCAATGCATCAAAAACTCTAATCTCTGCCTTCCATTTGAATAACTAAAAGGCCAAAGTACTCCTAAAAATAGACTTTTGTGGTCTGTCTTTATCACATAACTACAATCCATGGTACCTTGGAGTTACGCTCAATCAGATGCAGAGCTATTGCCAACACCTTGACAACTCCGAAAAGAAGATAAAGACAAGGGTTAACATCATTAAGAAGCTTACTGGCACATCCTAGGGATGTGATGTACATACACTTTGAATGTTAGTACAAGCCCTAGTCTTGCCAACAGCAGTGTGTTGAGTGCCAGTTAGGTGCCACACTCCCACACCAATATCATTGACACTGAAATCAATGCCACACTTAGGATTGTTAGTGGCTCTCCTAAATCAACACCAATACCATGGCTCCCAGTTTTGGTGGGCATTGTGTCAGTGAACATCAGTTGGGACACTGCTGTGGTCCAGGAGTACAACAAAATCCAGGCTGCTCCAGAACTGTTGATACACCAAAACCTTAATTCACTGCCACTCTCCCAACTCAAATCCATGACCCCCAAATAAATACTATAGGGCAGTGGAAAAGACTCCAGCACTCGTTGGGTTGAATTGTGGGCCACTTGTGATGTTCCAAGCAAAGACCTGATTGAAGATCCAATGAAAGAAGCCCTGGGATTCTGCCTTCCCCGTAGGCAGTAGGCTGCACTTTAACATGTTCAGACAACACATAGAAGGTATAGATATCTCCCCCACAAATAGAAAATCAAAGAATCTCCAAATTGTGATTATGATGAGGTACAAACCATGAGGCACATTAGGGACAACTGCCTCTCTCACACTTACAGTGGTGAAACACAGGGGATTCATCTAGCTACCCCAGAAGCATTAGAATGGCTTTTGAACCACAAGACTCAATTATAGTCCCAGCCCATGGCTTTTCAAATGTCATACGAATGAAGAGAAAGACAGTAGCGCTGAAGGACCCTAATCTGAAACCAGGCTCCCATTGTGCTAAATTTCATTTTTATTTGAAGGCATCAGGAGATGCAGAATCCACCATTTCCCTTGTTAGTTTTGCATACATATTGCAGCACGTAAACATGTTCATATTTCCACCAAGTCAACTGGTACCTGCGAAGAAGTGTGCATGCAGAGAAAAAATGCAGGCCCAGTGCAACTCTACATGGGTAATCAAGACAATACTTGCAAATTAACATATAAAACAGTTTCCCTTATATCAGACATGACCTGAGCTAACATGTAAGAACATCCATAGTTAAAGCTGAATATGGACATATGTGTCCAGCACCTAGCCATTGTAGGGTGCCACTTTAGCAGCATTCTTATTACTTATCATATCTAAGTCCTAATGGTGTATTTCTGCCTTAATTGGGTATCCCCATGCTTTTGTAGATTTATGTCAAAACCTCCATGCTATTGAAATTGATATCAGAACTTTTTATTATGAGTTTCCAGCCGACTTCAATCCCAAAATGGGTGTTCAAAATATTTTTCAGTGACCTGAGAGATTGGTTAACAACAGACAGAAATGCTGTGTTATTTTTACCTACATTCATTTTTTTTCCATGCAAGCATTCAGCTTAAACTTCTCCAAATCAAATAAACTGCAGAGGCCCACACAGTGAGAGGGTTCATTACGGATCATGAACTGCCAGGGCTAGAGGTGCCAAAGTAAAAGAACAGATAGCATTGAAGGGAAGACAAATAATATCTTTTCTCCAGAACCTCCACAAGTTTAATGAACTTTCTCATGGTGGCTGTGGTATTCAGGCCCTCTCACTCAAGTCCATGGAAATGAAATGAAAGTGAGTGTTCTTGCCTGTCTGTCTATAAGGCACTCTCTTGACAAGATAGACATGCAAAAGCAAATGTGATATGAACTCCTCAGCTGCTTGCAGCTGGCCTATATATTTCTGTGTCTATCTGCTCTTCAGTAAGCCCAGACACAACAGGGAGGCAGGAAAGCAGTACGCAGACAAGAATCCCAGTGCAGGAGCAGCAATGGCAGATCACAGGGGAGTTCCAGATGAAACAGGATGACAGCTAGTTGGGAAGTTTTCAACTAAATGTTTATTCATTAGAAAATGCTGATTTGTCAAGAAAACCAAAACTTTTTTGTGGGAAAGGGGTCAGTTTGGACAAATTTCTTGACAGAATGTTAAAAAAAATCTTTGAAATTGTCAAAATGAAACATTTCAACAATTCGAAACAAAAAGTTCGGGTTTCCTGGTTGAACTTTTTGTTTTGAAATTTAATGAATTATAATAAAAAATAAATTTCCAAAATAGTCCAAAGCTAAAAAAAGCCCCACTTTAAATTAGTGAAACGAAACAATTCCAATTGACTGGAACAATTTCTGGTTTTGGGTTTGCAAATAATTTTGAAATTTTGACTTTTCATTCCAATTCAGAACAGGAAAAATTTTATAAATCTCAAATATTTTCCTGAGATGGGCAAACTATTAGACCCCCTCACACCACTATCTCTACCTAAGACCATGTTCATTGGCCAAGGGCAGAAGCATGGATGTGCCTGCTATACTGTAAACACAAATGCTGGACAAAAAGGAAAAAAGTCAATAGAGAGCATCTGTAGTTACTGGTGATTCGGAAGGTTGTGTAGGTTGGTTTGTTCATATGGGTTAGCCATATGTTATACTATTATGATAGATGCAGTGTTGTATTGTCTGTCCTGAATTGGCAATAACTAACAGTTGAGACCTCGCTGCAAAAGATTTACCAATGGTTCAGAACAATAGCTGCAGGGAATGGCTCGTAGCAGTTGTTCATAATCAAATCCACAATACCATTTAACTGACTACCTTTCACAGGAAGATTTCAGGCAGTTCCCTGCCTCCCCAAGGCAAAAGTATAAACAGATTTTTAAATGCAAATATTCTATTTACCATTCCTTTGCACTGTGGAAAGAGGAAAAGAAAGTTGGTGATTTCAGTTTCCATGTAGAAGACGTATAACATACCTGGCCCTGTGAGACCCAAATATGTCCTAGAGGAAACACCTGTTTTACTTGTCACCTACATAGTCCGAGAGTGGGTTAAGCTTAATAGGAAGAAGACATTCTTATTCTGGAATAAGCATATTCGCACATGGAGTTAATCAGGAACAACTCCATGTATAGACAAGCCCTAAATTACAGTGAGTTTCACACTCAGGTGTTTATTCTAACCCCTGTATAAGAGAGGCTTTGGGACTCAAATAGTTTACTAAATTTCAAACATAAGAAGCCGGGTTAAATCATATAGACTATCACTGGGGAAAACCCTTAACCAAATTATTTTTTATTCTTTTTATTAGACCGGGGTATTTTTAAAAGCATTTGAAGTCCTTTAATGTATCCCTTGGCTTCCTTTAAACCTAGTTTCTAATCCCCTTAATCAAGATTTCAGTCATTTAAATTATGGCTGATAAATTTTCCTTTTGGAGATATTATATTATTCTTAATCCTGATTAGATGACAAAAACAAAACATTCAGGGCCTCAGAAAAGTCTGATGGTCTCAGTGGATAAGCTGCAGTTATTCAGGATCCCAGCACTGACCAAACTCTCTTCTAAGCCTCAAATAACAACAAAAGGTCTTAAATAGAGGGGCATCAAGTTGGAACACTGGCTGTAATCTCTCTTTTACTTTTGGGATGTTCAGATCCAAATTTAGCTGCTCATGGTCATTGATAGAAAGACTGAAAAACCTTTTGAGGGTTTTCTCAAAATATAGGGACCCCATTTTAAAGTAAATTTAGTGCAGGTATAAAATGAGAGCCCTAAAGAATGACATTCTGTTAGACTCGAGGACAGACCCCCCCCCATCGGTAGTGGTAATACAAGCTTCCTATACATTACAATTTTGTGTTAACCCTGATCTAGAAGGACCACCCCAAGAAACAACTGTCATGAGAAGAAATCCAAAATCAGGGTGCAGGCATATACTGAAATGTGTGCAAGAATTCACGGTTTCATAAACTCCAATGGGGAAGGATTTATAACATGAAAGCCCTATGTCTGTCATGTACTATTCCTCACATACCAATGAAGGAAACATACTGTCTCATATTATAATTTAAGACTAATTTGGCTTCTTTTATCACAGGTCACAATTCAGCAAAAGGCTTTAAACACATGCTTAAATCCATTACCATAAATCCATTATCCACAAAGTATTTAAGGGCATGTTCAAATAGGGATGGATTGTTGAATCAGGGTCTCACTCAAATCTATCCCTTTCCTTATAGTCTACCCACATGCTTCAATAACCAATGATTGAATTGTCCTATTTTCCTGGTCTACAGCTGAGGAGAGCTCCAAATAGCTCAGGAGGAGTGGCACAAATGCGGCAATAATCCACCTTTGATGCCCCCAATCCTAAAGCTCCATCGCAATGATCTAATCCACCATCACATATGAGAGCACTCTGAAGGCTGTGCGAATTTAATCTGACTACCAGTAGCCTAAAAGATGTGTGTGCAGGGATCTAGTGACAGCCCAGACATGTCCCCTACAATGGCAGTGGGAGAGAGTTATCATAGGATCCATTCCAGCTGGGATCTATTCCTCTGAGCTGAGACAATCTTCAGGCCTCTGAACTCAACAGCTTTAGTGCTGGTTTGACCTATTTGAGAAGGAAAGAGGAAAATATGATGAAGGCAGGACCACCCCATAGGACCATGAAAACCAAAAAACTGAGTTCAAGGTTGATGTTTTTTACATTGCACTAGACATGCTTATCTGTGAAATTCCAAGATCAGAAAAGCTGAAAAAAGCAACAGCATGTGTTCATTTATTTGGAACCCGATTATAAAAGATGCTTTTTCCAGTATCATGAAAGCTTGAGAACAATCAAAATGCTACCCGAGAGATTTGATAGAACAGGAATTTGTCAAAGAAACTCACCTTTTCAACAAGTTGTTAGAGACACTAGTTGGAACAGTAACTTCAATTAAGTTTCAGAATAGCAGCAGTGTTAGTCTGTATTTGCAAAAAGAAAAGGAGTACTTGTGGCACCTTAGTGACTAACAAATTTATTTGAGCGTAAGCTTTCGTGAGCTACAGCTCACTTCATCGGATGCATTTGGTGGAAAATACAGTGGGGAGATTTATATACACACACAGAGAACATGAAACAATGGGTTTTATCATACACACTATAAGGAGAGTGATCACTTAAGATGAGCCATCACCAGCAGCGGGGGGGGGGGGGGAAGGAGGAAAACCTTTCATGGTGACAAGCAAGGTAGGTCATTTCCAGCAGTTAACAAAAACATCTGAGGAACAGTGGGGGGTGGAGTGGGGGGGAGAAATAACATGGGAAAATAGTTTTACTTTGTGTAATGACTCATCCATTCCCAGTCTCTATTCAAGCCTAAATTAATTGTATCCAGTTTGCAAATTAATTCCAGTTCAGCAGTCCATCATGGGCCTAATCACATCAGCCACACTATCAGAGGCTCATTCACCTGCGCATCTGCCAATGTGATATATGCCATCATGTGCCAGCAATGCCCCTCTGCCATGTACATTGGTCAAACTGGACAGTCTCTACGTAAAAGAATAAATGGACACAAATCCAGACATCAAGAATTATAACATTCAAAAACCAGTTGGAGAACACTTCAATCTCTCCGGTCACTCAATTACAGACCTGAGAGTGGCTATCCTTCAACAAAAAAACTTCAGAAACAGACTCCAACGAGAGACCGCTGAATTGGAATTAATTTGCAAACTGGATACAATTAACTTAGGCTTGAATAGAGACTAGGAGTGCATGGGTCATTACACAAAGTAACACTATTTCCCCATGTTATTTCTCCCCCCCACCCCACCCCCCACTGTTCCTCAGACGTTCTTGTTAACTGCTGGAAATGGCCTACCTTGTTTGTCACCATGAAAGGTTTTCCTCCTTTCCCCGCCCTGCTGCTGGTGATGGCTCATCTTAAGTAATCACTCTCCTTATAGTGTGTATGATAAAACCCATTGTTTCATGTTCTCTGTGTGTGTGTATATAAATCTCCCCACTGTATTTTCCACCGAATGCATCCGATGAAGTGAGCTGTAGCTCACAAAAGCTTATGCTCAAATAAATGTGTTAGTCTCTAAGGTTCCACAAGTACTCTTTTTCTTTTTTCAATTAAGTTGTTCAACAAGATTTATGAAAAAGGACTGCAGAATGTCTTCTAGCAGACCCGTGTCACTCTCAGGATTTCATCTCAGTGCTTGTTTTGGTTTCTGAAGGGGAGCACTCCCTTAGTAAGTTAGTGCTGATAACAAAACTGCCTCCAATCTATCATGGGCCAAAGCTGTGTATCAGTCTTAGTGATGCAGTAGACAGAGTGTGATTTTGCCAGAAGCCTAAATTATGATAGTGTTATGAATCCATTCACTTGAAAACAAGCAAGGATAAACATGATGTGATTTGTCTTTTGTGATAATAAATCAGCTTTAAAGTCTTCTATAATATTCTCCTTAAACTCTTTCATCAACTCCGTGGTAATTTTTTTGGAAGGGTGGAGCCTCAGTTTCAGTTTTTACTCTGAGTACTCAAAACTTTCTGCATGGCCCTGCACGTGTGGCATTTTTTTCATCCCCTTATTCATATGATTTTTAAATTGTGTTTTTGTTTGATTTGGGAAGCAGGACGAGGTCAATGAGGTATGTGGGAGGGAATAAGCGACTGAGAAATTCTGTGATTTCTGTATATGTTACAATTTCATCTTTACATCCAGACTCTTTGTTACTTTCAGAGTATTGACCATAAGGATAATTATACATTTTGTGGTGGAAAATGAGTTAACAATATAAACGATGACTGAATGAAGTGGGAGGCAATGACATAGACTTTGGTTCCAATTAGGCAAAGGAAGAGACAGAAACACGTTTCATAGGAAGATGTTCATTAAAATAAAAGATGGTCACAAGGGGCTCAATTCAAGGCACTGGAACAACTCCCATTGACGTCAATAATATCAGAATGAGCACCAGAAGTTTAGGGCATGAATAGGCACAACAGACAAATTAAAATGGCTTCAGTCTGTAAGTACTGATGGCTCCATCCCCAAGAATCTGAACCTTGCTGCCATTACCCACAGTCCATGGTAGCCAACAGCCTGAATTTCTGCATTAAGAAAGATTGATGCCTTGCCATAATACTTTCCAGATAATGGCAGTTATTATGGCAAGAGTGTTCCCACCACTCTAGTTAAGGTTGTGTCAACATTTAAATTATAAACCCTTGTTTTCAGGGGCTTACATCTTGGCTATAAACATTTGTCAAGAGATGAAAATTGGCATTCCACCTCTCTGCCCTGAAGCCTTTAAAAAAAAAACTAATAAAGCTTGAAAAAAATCAGACTGGGATTTTTTAAAGATCAAAAAAAAAACACAGAATTAGAGGTTAGTTGTGGGTGATGAGATGTGTGTGTGTGTGTGTTGTATTCCTAAAATGGGAAATCTGCTTTGCATTTTGAAATGAAATTTTGCAAGGCACTAAGAGGTTTGCTTTCAATAAATGTGTCTGGGTACCAAAAAACAAAAGGGGGAAGATGCACAGCTGGTGTAAGTGGAAGGAGTCCTCAGGGGTTTCAATGGCGTGATTACAATTTACACCAGTTAAGAGTTGCCTCTATATTCCCCAATATATTTGTACATAGAAAAGAGGCTTCTATGCATTTGCTGCCTGTACTTTTCCTCCAAAGTCTGATTTATTCACAGAATAATTTTTAAAAAGGGATGGATTAAAGCAGGATCCTATGATCCTGGGCCTTTGGGGCCTGGCGTTAAGAGTTGGGTAGGTTGCAGTTAAATAAGAGCAGTAGGCAATAGTGCAGTATACTTTGATACTGCCATCTGGGTGCTTCACATAAGAGGAAGAACAAGAAGCCTTGACTGGGAAGGAGAAGTTAGTCCGTATGGTGGTAAAAGGAGTTAAATCCTAGGCGACCTATTGGAGAGCACAGCACTGAAAACTGAGAGCAGATACCAGAAAAGAGCAATAGCTGTATTGACAGAAGACAAAGAGAAAACCAGGAGTTCTTTCCATATATCTATATTTGGCCTTTATATTTTGTTTATTTATTTTAAGATACCCAGCACTTTCATGGCTTTTAAGTTCTGATTTTTTATCTGAATGAGCTTTTGTGTTTCCATATCTTAGCTAGGGGTGACCTTTTATGTTCAGGACATAGATGTGCCTCAGAATCCTTTGCACCACTTGTTGCAGTACTTCAAAAAAAGATGCAAGCTGTCATATAGCACTGAACTCCAGATAAATACCCCATGTCCAATTGTTTTGTAATGGTGGTGGGAAAAGGTTAGTAGTACTTGGCACTATTCATACTTCATAAACCCACACTGCTTGTTATTCATGATTCTGTTCTCTGTTAATTCATAGGAATTCAGATTAAATAAACAGGACGGCCATTACTATAATGACACATTCCCCACAACTCTTAGGTCTTAGCCACTTTACCATTCCTGCATGGTTTTTCAGAAATGATCATAACTGGTACAGCAAGTTCTTCTGCCAGTTCTCAGGAACTTTAGATATATATTTTCTATATCTATCAGGTTTTTTTTCAACCTGAAAAATGATATATTAATGTGTAAATATAACATGTACAGTGAATGAAATAATTCTTTGCCATGCAATGCTATCAATAATAAAATTTAATGGAGAGGCAGAAGGAGATTAAAATCTATTTTCTGTCCAAAACCAGCAGATTCTTCAGTCTCTTATTCTTCAAGTTTGGTTCTCATTTTATTGGATCCAATCCTCCCCCTATAAGCAGGATTTTGACCCATTCTGCTGTTCAGATCTCACTATAGCCCCACTGCTGTTCTCTTTTAAAATTGGCATAGTCAGTCCCTTCACTAGAACCTCCTGTAATTGCATTACCAAAAAGAATATTGTGCAACTTTATACTGTTCTCATCCTTAACAATAGTCAGCTATTTTAGAAAAGTCAATAGGCTGCTGAGTGTTGGCTCATTATGTTATTGTTATGATATTGTTAAGAAGCATGATAATTGTTTGAGCTCTCCTATAACACCGCTAGCATGTATATTAATGAATGAGCTATTATATAAATGGCAGTCCATCATTGGCCTCTCAGTTAATAAATTAGGTAAGCCCCTTTAATGTAATGTATGACATATTATTTCATTTAGCTAATGAAAGAACAAGCACTACTCTAACAAATGGAAAACACTCTGGGTTTATCCTGGAGCTATACACATATATTATTTTCTGTTTATTTTTCCTGTCGGCAAAAGAAATACAAGTTTAAAAATAAAATGGAGCCTGTATTGTCAGGATTAGAGCAGTTAACTCCATTATGATAATAAAAATAATTATTATTTATTTGTATTGCACGAATGGGAAGAGAGTCCAGTGAGATTCAGAGCCATGTTGAAGTTGATGCTTGACTTAATCAGAATAAGAGATTGTCCCTGCCCCAAAGATCTTAAAGTCTACCATGAGGCAACATGAAAGAAATTAGGATGATGGACAATAGAAATGAAAGTAAGATCACACAGGTTATGCACAACCAAATCACGTAGGAGGAACAACACAGAGAAAAGCATGGTTGTGAGAGAAGCTGGCAAAGATGCAGACACAGCTGGCATCCCTGAAAATGAAGGGGATGATGTGATAAAAGAGACGAGTGGACAAGTAGGGAGGGGAAGAGTTGTGGAGAGTCTTGAAAGTCAGGATAAGAAGCTTGAACTGGATCAGGTAGAAGAAGGGGAGTCATTGGGAGGATTCAAAGAGAGGGAAAGTTGTGGTCAGAGATATAGGCAAGGGAGATGACCTTACCAGCAGTGTTTTGGATATTTCAGAGGGAAGCAATATGTGTGGAAGTGAGACCAGAGAGGAGGAGGTTCAGTAGTCAAGCCAGAAGATGATGAAGGCCTGAATTAGTGTTTTAATGATGTGAGGAGAAAGGAAAGGCTGAATTTTGGAAATGTTGCAGAGGGAAAAATCAGCAGGATCTGGTCAGTTCTTGGATGTGTGGGGAAAAGGTAAAAAAGAAGTGAAAGATAAGACCCAAGGTATGGATGGTGGTGTTCCCAACAGTCACAGAGAATGCGGAAAGAGGAGAGATTGGAAGGAAAGCTATATTTATTTTTGGCCCCGTTAAGTTTGAGTAGCTGGTGAAACAGCCAAACAGACAGACTGAAACCTGGACCTGGATGTGGGGAGACAGGTCAGGAGTGAATGAAATCACCTAAAGATAGAGTGTAGCTGAGAAGAGGAAAGAACTAAAGATGGAGCCCTGTGGGACCCCACAGAAAGAGGGAGAAGGGAAGATGAACACTAAAAGAACAGCCAGAGAGATTGCAGGAGAACCAGGGCAAGACAGCATCTTGAAAGCTGAGGGAGGAAAACATTTTAAGAAGAATGAGCTGGACAATATGAAAAACAGCAGAGAGGCCAAGAAGGATGAATATGGGAGTAAAGTCCCCAAGATTCTGCAAAGAAGAGGTCATTAGGGAGCTTGGTGACAGCAGTTTAATGGGGATGAAGAGTACAAAACTTGATTGGAAGGTATCCAGGGTGGAGATAAAGGAACTTCAAACTGTGATTGTAGCTGGCATACTCATTGAGTTTAGAAGTGAAGAGAGGTAGTAACTGGAGAACCATGTGGGTTTCAGTGTGGGGTTTTTTTGAAGGTGGTGGAGACCACAGTTTGTTTGCACTGTGATGGGAGAATGGAAGGTTAAGGAGGAGAGTGGGACAAGGACAAAAGGAGTCATGAGGTAGGAGAGGATGGGATCACTAGGCAAGTGGAAAGTTAAGAGGACGGAAGGTGAGAAACCTCAGTGTCAATAAGAGGACAGAAGTCAGGAAAGGTGTTAAGAGCAAGGGTAAAAGGAACAGAGGGAGGCAGAAGTCATGTCAGAGCTTGTCAAACGTCTCTTTGAAAAAGACTGCAAGGTCCTGCTTTGAGATGGAAGAGGGTGTGGGAAAGGAGGGAAGAAATCACAGGTAGCAAATATATATATAAAACAAAAAATGGTATATATCACATCTTTATATATATATTTTATATACAGAAGGTTATACAGACATACACAATTTAGCTAAATTTTATATATACACATAAACAGTTTAACTAAATTTTATATTCTGTATATTTCCATCTAGTGGCTGAATGAAGTAATTACACCTTGCTTTATTGAGAAGGGCATATAGCAGGGGTGACTAAACCGTGGCTAGCAAGCCACATGCAGCTCTTTTACAGTTAAAATGCAGCCCATGGATGCCCCCCACCCACCATTCTCCACCTATCAGACTTGAGGGGCCAGGCACTATGTTCTGAAGACACATTTTGCATCAAATTCACCCCTATGCACAAGACCTATGCACCATTTAAGTCCTACATAATCCCTTAGAACTTGAATGGACTTAAGTGGTGGATAGGCCTTGAGCTGGCCCTCAGCCGAGGGCTGAATTTCATCATTTTGAATGAGATACCATCAATATGTACCAGTTTCTATCTGTATAGGTACGTAGCTGGTCCTCGCTTGGATAGCATTTGACAATCTGAGAGAGTTGAGTTTTTTCATAATTCGCCTTCATGTTACAGCAATATTTCAGGGTGAAATGGGGTAATCTTTCCAGACACATTTCCTGTGGTCATTCCATGTCCAGTGTTGTGAACCAGAGTGTAATCAATTTAGTAATATTCCAGGAGTCACTCTGTCTGTGTGTCACTTTGAAGACTAGCTTGTCTGTTGAGTTAGTGTGAGATTATAAAAACAGCGAAAGCATGGCTGAGAACTCTTTGTTTAGAATATCACCAAGTTCAATCATCACAAGGATTCGTGATCTGTTTTTTAAATACTCAGCCATTTTTTAAATACTCAGCCATTTTGACTTTATGAATTACACCCTGGAGGTGTACAGCTACAGTAAGACATGTATTTATACCATGCCAAGAGTCCCAGACAATTGTGATATCAGAGGTAACGCAACAATCAGCACCGTTATTCTACAGTTAATTTGTATGCAACAATTTCATTGGTTGTATGAGTCAGGCTGTACAGGTGGTGGATTACTTAACCAACTGCCATACCTGTGTGACAGCAGGTGCTACTTGTTTCATTACATTGGGGGCTGAAAGTCAGGACATTTAAAAAACTTTGTTGTTTGTTCAAACAAATTGTTTGTTAGGTTCAATTTCATAGTGAACTGCTGAAGTTTAAAAAGTTTAAATATTTTTACATTAACACATAAATAATGGGTGTTCCTGGGAAGATAAGAGTGATACAAAGCTGCTCTAGTCACTCAATCCAGCCTGAACTGATTCTTCAGGCACATTGCTTTATAGCTGGACCAAACTACACCACTTAACAGCAAACTCTAACATTTATTATATATATTGATAATGGCACTCTATGACATGCCATTATTCTTTGTACAATAGTAGCACCTAGAGACACCAGGACTGGCAGTCCATTGCTGTAGTGCTGTGCAAATTCATAGCAAGAGGTCAGGCCTTCCCCAAAGGGGGGAGGGATAGCTCAGTGGTTTGAGCATTGGTCTGCTAAACCCAGGATTGCAAGCTCAATCCTTGATGGGGGCCATTTAGGGATCTGGGGCAAAAATTGGGGATTGGTCCTGCTTTGAGCAGGGGGTTGAAGTGGATCAGTGCTTCTCAAGCTATCTGATGTGGGGGACCAGCAATTTTTTTCCAATGTGCATGCACACCAGCAGCCGTTGGCTCGCGGACCGGCACCGGTCCGTGGACCACCACTTTGAGTAACACTGGACTAGATGACCTCCTGAGGTCCCTTCCAACCCTGATATTTTATGAAAGACTTACAGACAAAGGGAGGGAGAAAAGAAACACCATTAGCCCCATACTTCAGATGAAGAACTGAGGGACAGAAAGATTTAGTGATATGTCCAATGATACACAGGAAGCCTGTGGCACAGATGGGAATTGAATAGAGGAGAGAAGTGTTTAGACCTCAATTTTGCATGCACTGAAGTCAATGGGAGTTCTGCCCTTGACTATAATAGGTGCAGGATCATGCCTCTATTTCATACTAGCTTTAGGAGCTGCAAATTGGAAAAAAATATATAGTCATTACTAACCATTAAAATTTAAACTGACGGGGAGTGGTTTGAAATCATCCTGTGCCAGAGGAAGGACTAGTCTTGTCGCTTCTGGGCACCTGTTTTAAATGCAGCAACCAGCAGGATGCAGTAGGATGCCAAACAATGGTAAAAAGGGGGCAGATAAAAATAATTTTAAACAGGGCATGTTTCAGATGGAGTGCCTCCATTTTGCAGGTTTGTGTTACAACCTTAATGCTATTTAAATGTATTTTTTTATAGTGTGTTAATAACAGTAATAAAAAAGAGAAAAAAATTGCAACATACAGCTATTTTATAACAAGCAGATGGTGGCTAGAGATGGGCTGCTCTCCAGCTGTTTCCATTCTTGTGCAATTCGTGATCAAGAGAAGGGAAAACATTTGCATTGCACCAGCCTGCCATAATATTTCATTTCAAAGTTAAAGACTCAACATGGTTTATCAGATGAAAATAATTGTGTGCTACCTTCTATTTGCTGCAGGAACTAGGAGTTTGTCATGAAGAAGAATTTTTAGAAATGCCATTGCTTTGGGTGGAGTTAGGAGATAATAGTGGTGTAACGTGCCTAAGTGGCAACATGTCTGGCCAACCACCAGCAATTTATAAGATAGGAGGCCAAATCATCCTCCTTCTATGGAAAAACATACATAAGGGAAACTAACTAATTCGAAAACTCCATGTGTTTCAACACATGGAAAGCCCAACTCATTTTCCCTTCAGGCGAGGGGGGAGAGAACAATGTTTGCCCAGGAACAAAGAAGCTATGCCATAGAGATGTGGAGCTCCAGGATCTTCTCCCAGCTCCATAGCTCTCAAAGCATCTGCCTCTCCACACGTCATCCCAGTACACTTGGTGACATGAATAGGTCTGTGGCCATTCTGCTGATCATCATCTACTTTGTTCTGCAGCTGCACTCCATACATGCTTCCAAGGTGAATGGATACTATAACTTCCACTGGAAATATCCCTGGGGACATGCTCCCATACCTCTGCCCAACCTGGATCTCAGTCAGGACTGTGTCCTCAAATTCCCCTAGAGTTCTAAACCCATTTAGCACACAGACTTTCACCAACTTGGAGAGGGGAACATGGTGCTCACCAGACTTTCTAGTCTCGGCCCTTTTGGGGGTTATTTGGGACCATAGGGCATCACCATTGTCCATGGGAGTTGAGGGCTACCAGTTCTTTACTCTTTGCACTATCTAATATATGCCTCAAAACACCTGTTTTAGTCCTGGGGAGCCTCTCACCCTTAGAGTGACTCATCTTCTGAATAATACAGCAAGTTCAATCTGGCAGTAAATGTTAGTTTCCATTCTTGTAGTCTGACATACAAAACAGCTCACTGGCATCTGAATTATTGACAGAGTGAATGGTCAGCTTGGAAACATCTATTCAGATCAACATCACATATCAAGTGAACTAGCCAAAAATAATATGGAGAGCCAGTAGACTGTAATATTCCTGAGTTGACAAAAAATCTCACAGGAACTTCAACATCTGCTTCTTTTCTGTCCAGTCAATCTGGATTTATTACCTTGGCATCCAGGTGTGCATCATTTCTTATTACTCTTTGGTGTCCGATGCTCATGTCATCCATTTTCAACCACATCAGAAAGAGGTGGTCTTAGTTTTGGCAGGGAAATTGAGAACAAGGGTATTGTGGAAGGAAGTTACCAGGCAATAGGGAAAAATAAAATGCTGAAAAGAAAGATGAATAGCAAATCTGGTGTGAGGTTGCTGACTGACTCTTAGAGCCTAGTGTACCTAATGTAAATGTAAGTGTAAAATGGAAAAGTGTAGGGTGATGCCATGTACCTCGTACTTGTTACAGTGACAGCATAACAACAAAGAAACGGGAATGTTTAGTAAGCACCATATACCTGGCTTAGATATACGTAGACAAGCATGCTCTTGTTTGGAGGCACAATGTACAAATCTTGGCGTAGCAGCTGTAACATTAAGAATTACAGTGAAGGCAAATATAGCTCAAAGAACACATGCAAAAGAGGTTTGGTTCTGCTTTAAAATAAAGGGGCTCAGATCTATCAATGGGAAATGTTTGCTTTTAGTAGAATTCTGTACTGGTTCATGCCATCCAGCACATGGTTGTTATAAATCTCTGAGGGTGGAGGGAACCATTATAAAATGCCAGCATGTGTAAAATTACACTTTGATTCTGATCCATGCCAGAGTCTTCCATTTTATCCTCTGAAGAGAAAATGACAGCAGGAAACTTCAGGTGTCAGCCCTTACCCATGCTGTTCTATTTAGTAATGCTTTGTGATTGAACTTCACTGCTGCATTGCTTCCCACAATTTTTCTCATCCTGCAGCAGCTTGAACTGATCCTACAACTTCCCAAGGAATTTCTATTGATATTACTGGATTTGTCAGCTCCTTCACACTGATTCAGAATTAGAGGGACATGGCCAGTCACTAAAAATATTAGCAAGACAATGAACCCTATGATTCAGGTGATCCTTGCTGCAGATTACGTGGCTCTGGGAAGAAGGATAAAGGAGTTTGAGGCGCAAGTGGTGTTCTTGTCCATCCTCCCCATGGAAGAAAAAGGCCTGGGTAGAGACCGTCGAATCGTGGAAGTCAACGAATGGCTACGCAGGTGGTGTCGGAGAGAAGGCTTTGGATTCTTTCACCATGGGATGGTGTTCCAAGGAGGAGGAGTGCTAAGCAGAGACGGGCTCCACCTAACGAAGAGAAGGAGAGCATCTTCACAAACAGGCTGGCTAACCTAGTGAGGAGGACTTTAAACTAGGTTTACTGGGGAAGGAGACCAAAGCCCTGAGGTAAGTGGGGATATGGGATCCAGGAGGAAGCACGAGCAGGAGAGCACGAGAGGGGAGGGCTCCTGCCTCATATTAAGAAAGCAGGACAAACAGCAAGTTATCTCAAGTGCCTATACACAAATGCAAGAAGCCTGGGAAACAAGCAGGGAGAACTAGAAGTCCTGGCACAGTCAAAGAATTATGATGTGATTGTTCAGGAAGGACAGGCAGTGAAGAAAAGGTGAGGGAGTCGCATTGTATGTAAGAGAGCAGTATGACTGCACAGAGCTCCGGCATGAAACAGCAGAAAAACCTCAGTGTCTCTGGATTAAGTTTAGAAGCGTGAGCAACCAGGTTATGTCATGGTGGGAGTCTGCTATAGACCACCGGACCAGGGGGATGAAGTGGACGAGGCTTTCTTCCGGCAACTAACGGAAGTTACTAGATCACAGGCCCTGGTTCTCATGGGAGATGTCAATCACCCTGATATCTGCTGGGAGAGCAATATAGTGGTTCACAGACAATCCAGGAAGTTTTCGGAAAGTTTATGGGTCAATTTCCTGGTGCAAGTGCTGGAGGAACCAACTAGGGGCAGAGCTCTTCTTGACCTGCTGCTCACAAACTGGGAAGAATTAGTAGGGGAAGCAAAAGTGGATGGGAACCTGGGAGGCAGTGACCATGAGATGGTCAAGTTCAGGATCCTGACACAAGGAAGAAAGGAGAGCAGCAGAATACGGACCCTGGACTTCAGAAAAGCAGACTTTGTCTCCCTCAGGGAACTGATGGGTAGGATCCCCTGGGAGAATAACATGAGAGGGAAAGGAGTCCAGGAGAGCTGGCTGTATTTTAAAGAATCCTTATTGAGGTTACAGGGACAAACCATCCGGATGTGTAGAAAGAATAGCAAATATGGCAGGCGACCAGATTGGCTTAACAGTGAAATCCTTGCTGATCTTAAACACAAAAAAGAAGCTTACAAGAAGTGGAAGGTTGGAGAAATGACCAGGAAAGAGTATAAAAATATTGCTCAGGCATGCAGGAGTGAAATCAGAAAGGCCAAATCACACCTGGAGTTGCAGCTAGCAAGAGATGTTAAGAGTAACAAGAAGGGTTTCTTCAGGTATGTTAGCAACAAGAAGAAAATCAAGGAAAGTGTGGGCCCCTTACTGAATGAGGGAGGCAACCTAGTGACAGAGGATGTGGAAAAAGCTAATGTACTCAATGCTTTTTTTGCCTCTGTCTTCATGAACAAGGTGAGCTCCCAGACTACTGCACTGGGCAGCACAGCACAGGGAGGAGGTGACCAGCCTTCTGTGAAGAAAGAAGTGATTCAGGGCTATTTAGAAATGCTGGACGAGCACAAGTCCATGGGGCCAGATGCGCTGCATCCGAGAGTGCTAAAGGAGTTGGCAGATGTAATTGCAGAGCCATTGGCCATTATCTTTGAAAACTCATGGCGATCGGGGGAGGTCCCGGATGACTGGAAAAAGGCTAATGTAGTGCCCATCTTTAAAAAAGGGAAGAAGGAGGATCCTGGGAACTACAGGCCAGTCAGCCTCACCTCAATCACTGGAAAAATCATGGAGCAGGTTCTCAAGGAATCAATTCTGAAGCACTTCGAGGAGAGGAAAGTGATCAGGAACAGTCAGCATCTATTAATAGATTCATAGATTCATAGATACTAAGGTCAGAAGGGATCATTCTGATCATCTAGTCCGACCTCCTGCACAACGCAGGCCACAGAATCTCACCCACCCACTCCTACGAAAAACCACACCTATGTCTGAGCTATTGAAGACCTCAAATCATGGTTTAAAGACTTCAAGGAGCAGAGAATCCTCCCTCAAGTGACCCATGCCCCATGCTACAGAGGAAGGCGAAAAACCTCCAGGGCCTCTCCAATCTGCCCTGGAGGAAAATTCCTTCCCGACCCCAAATATGGCGATCAGCTAAACCCTGAGCATATGGGCAAGATTCACCAGCCACATACTACAGAAAATTCTTTCCTGGGTAACTCAGATCCCATCCATCTAATATCCCATCTCAGGGGATTAGGCCTATTTGCCCTGAATATTTAAAAATCAATTAATTACCAAAATCACATTATCCCATCAGACCATCTCCTCCATAAACTTATCGAGTAAAATCTTTAAGCCAGATAGATCTTTTGCCCCCACTGCTTCCCTTGGAAGGCTATTCCAAAACTTCACTCCTCTGATGGTTAGAAACCTTTGTCTAATTTCAAGTCTAAACTTCCTGGTGGCCAGTTTATACCCATTTGTTCTTGTGTCCACATTGGTGCTGAGCTTAAATAATTCCTCTCCCTCTCCTGTATTTATCCCTCTGATATATTTGTAGAGAGCAATCATATCTCCCCTCAACCTTTTTTTAGTTAGGCTAAACAGGCCAAGCTCCTTAAGTCTCCTTTCATAAGACAAGTTTTCCATTCCTCGGATCATCCTAGTAGCCCTTCTCTGTACCTGCTCCAGTTTGAATTCATCCTTTTTAAACATGGGAGACCAGAACTGCACAAAGTATTCTAGGTGAGGTCTCACCAGTGCCTTGTATAATGGTACTAAAACCTCCTTATTCCTACTGGAAATACCTCTCCTGATGCATCCCAAAACTGCATTAGCTTTTTTCACAGCCATTTCACATTGGCAGCTCATAGTCATCCTATGATCAACCAGTACTCCAAAGTCCTTCCCCTCTTCCGTTACTTCTAATTGATGCATCCCCAACTTATAGCTAAAATTCTTGTTATTAATCCCTAAATGCATAACCTTACACTTCTCACTATTAAATTTCATTCTATTACTATTACTCCAGTTTACAAGGTCATCCAGATCCTCCTGTATAATATCCCGATCCTTCTCTGAATTGGCAATACCTCCCAGCTTTGTATCATCTGCAAACTTTATGAGCACACTCCCACTTTTTGTGCCAAGGTCAGTAATAAAAAGATTAAATAAGATTGGTCCCAAAACTGATCCCTGAGGAACTCCACTGGTAACCTCCCTCCAGCCTGACAGTTCGCCTTTCAGTAGGACCCGTTGAAGTCTCCCCTTTAACCAATTCCTTATCCACCTTTTGATGTTCATATTGATCCCCATCTTTTCCAATTTAACCAATAATTCCCCATGTGGCACCCTATCAAATGCCTTACTGAAATCTAGGTAAATTAGATCCACTGCGTTTCCTTTATCTAAAAGATCTGTTACTTTTTCAAAGAAGGAGATCAGGTTGGTTTGGCACGATCTACCTTTTGTAAAACCATGTTGTATTTTGTCCCATTTACCATTGACTTCAATGTCCTTAACTAATTTCTCCTTCAAAATTTTTTCCAAGACCTTGCATACTACAGATGTCAAACTAACAGGCCTGTAGTTACCCGGATCACTTTTTTTTTCCTTTCTTAAAAATAGGAACTATATTAGCAATTCTCCAATCATTCGGTACAACTCCTGAGTTTACAGATTCATTAAAAATTCTTGCTAATGGGCTTGCAATTTCGGGTGACAATTCCTTTAATATTTTTGGAAGAAGGTAATCTGGGCCCCCCAATTTAGCCCCATTAAGCTGTTTGAATTTTGCTTCTACCTCAGATATGGTAATATCTACCTCCATATCCTCATTCCCATTTGTCATGCTACCATTATCCCCAAGATCCTCTTTAGCCTTATTAAAGACTGAGGCAAAGTATTTGTTTAGATATTGGGCCATGACTAGATTATCTTTAAACCTCCACTCCATCTTCAGTGTTTAGCGGCCCCACTTCTTCTTTCTTAGTTTTCTTCTTATTTATATGGCTATAGAACCTTTTACTATTGGTTTTAATTCCCTTTGCACGGTCCAGCTCTACTCGACTTTTAGCCGGTCTCACTTTATCCCTACATGTTCTGACCTCAATAAGGTAGCTTTCCTTGCTGATCCCTCCCATCTTCCACTCCCTATATGCTTTCTGCTTCTTCTTAATCACCTCTCTAAGATGCTTGCTCATCCAACTTGGTCTATAACTCCTGCCTATGAATTTTTTCCCCCTTTCTTAGGATACAGGCTTCCGATAGCTTCTGCAGCTTTGATTTAAAGTAATCCCAGGCCTCCTCTACCTTTAGATCCATAAATTCTTCAGTCCAATCCACTTCCCTAACTAATTTCCTTAATTTTTGAAAGTCAGCCCTTTTGAAATCAAAAACTCGAGTTGCAGATTTATTTTTGTTAATCGTTCCATTCAGTTTGAACTGAATTAGCTCATGATCACTTGAGCCAAGATTGTCCCCTACAACCATTTCTTCTATGAAGTCCTCGCTACTCACCAAAATTAAATCTAAAATGGCATCCCCTCTAGTCAGTTCAGCAACTACTTGATGAAGGAATCCATCAGCTATCGCATCTAGGAAAATCTGAGCCCTATTATTATTACTAGCACTGGTCCTCCAGTCTATATCTGGGAAGTTAAAGTCTCCCATGATCACGCAGTTTCCATTAGTATTTACTTTATTAAAAACATTAAAAAGGGCTCTATCCATATCCAAATTAGATCCCGGAGGTCTATAGCACACCCCAAGCACTATCGTAGAAGAGGCTCTACTAGTTATCTTCCCCAATGTAATTTTTGCCCAGACGGACTCTGTCTTATCCATTGCATCGCTTCTTATTTCTTTACATTCTACCTCATCATTGATATACAATGCTACTCCACCACCTTTACCTTTATTTCTGTCTTTCCTAAACAGCACATACCCTTCAATATCTGTAGTCCAGTCATGACTACTATTTCACCATGTTTCTGTTATCCCTATAATATCTGGTTTCACTTCCTGCACCAGTAGCTCTATTTCCTCCATTTTGTTACCTAGGCTCCTCACATTGGTGTACAAACATCTTAATTTTTGCTGTTCGGCCTCGCTCACATTTTTTACCCTATTAGGCACAGTCATTCTACAGCCAGTATAACCTATTAGACTAGTATCCACACTGCTCTCGCTCCTTATATACAATCTCCTACCCATGGCTGTATCCTTTCTTACTTCATCTTCTTCCCTCTCAATGCTAAAATCTGGCGTGGTTTGCTTTCACCAAAAGCAAGTGATGCCTGACTAATCTAATGGCCTTCTATAACGAGATAACTAGCTCTGTGGATGAGGGGAAAGCAGTGGACATGTTGTTCCTTGACTTTAGCAAAGCTTTTGACATGGTCTCCCACAGTATTCTTGCCAGCAAGTTAAGAAAGTATGGGCTGGATGAATGGACTATAAGGTAGAAAGCTGGCAAGATTGTTGGGCTCAACGGGTAGTGATCAAATGCACCATGTCTAGTTAGCAGATGATATCAAGTGGAGTGCCCCAAGGGTCGGTCCTGGGGCCAGTTTTGTTCAATATCTTCATTAATGATCTGGAGGATAGTGTGGATTGTACCCTCAGCAAGTTTGCAGATGACACTAAACTGGGAGGAGAGCTAAATACGCTGGAGGGTAGGGATAGGATACAGAGGGCTCTAGACAAATTAGAGGATTGGGCCAAAAGAAATCTGATGAGGTTCAACAAGGACAAGTGCAGAGCCCTGCACTTAGGATGGAAGAATCCCATGCATTGCTAAAGACTAGGGACCGAATGGCTAGGCAGCAGTTCTGCAGAAAAGGACCTAGGGGTTACAGTGGACAAGAAGCTGGATATGAGTCGACAGTGTGCCGTTGTTGCCAAGAAGGCCAATGGCATTTTGGGATGTATAAGTAGGGGCATAGCCAGAAGATCAGGGACGTGATCGTTCCCCTCTATTTGATATTGGTGAGGCCTCATCTGGAGTACTGTGTCCAGTTTTGGGCCCCAGACTTCAAGAAGGATATGAAAAAATTGGATAAAGTCCAGCAGAGGGCAACAAAAATGATTAGGGGACTGGAACACATGACTTATGAGGAGAGGCTGAGGGAACTGGGATTGTTTAGTCTGTGGAAGAGAAGAATGTGGGGGGAGATTTGATAGCTGCTTTCAACTACCTGAAAGGGAGTTCCAAAGAGGATGGATCTAGACTGTTCTCAGTGGTAGCAGATGACAGAAGGAGGAGTAATGGTCTCAAGTTGCAGTGGGGGAGGTTTACGTTGGATATTAGGAAAACTTTTTCACTGGGAGGATGGTGAAACACTGGAATGTGTTACCTAGGGAGGTGGTGGAATCTCCTTCCTTAGAAGTTTTTAAAGTCAAGCTTGACAAAGCCCTGGCTGGGATGATTTAATTGGGGATTGGTCCTGCTTTGAGCAGGGGGTTGGACTAGATGACCTCCTGAGGTCCCTTCCAACCCTGATATTCTATGATTCTATGATCCCAAAGTGCCTTTCAGGATGATCATTGTGAGACTGGGTTCTGGAGGGACAGCTATAAAGCTGCATGATTCCCCACTTATTTGGGACTTTAGGGCATCACAGTTGTCCATGGGAGTTAAGGACTACCAGTTCTTTGCAGGATCAGTTCCTTAAGTCTTAGTCTTCACATTATGCCACTGGTGCTGGCTACTGCCAGAAGGCATCTTTTTCACCAGAATCCAACAAAAGTCCAGACAGAATTCTCCCCCTAGCCCCGAAAGCTCAATACAGTCAATAACATAGTGATCTGCAACCTCTCCCATAGAGCCCTGGGTCTTGTGAGTGGGGATCACAGGCATAGGTGCTGGAACTAGGAGTGCTGGGGGTGGTGCCGCACCCTCTGGCTTGAAGTGGTTTCCATTGTATACAGGGTTTGGTTCAATTGCTCTCAGCACCCCCCCTATACAAATTGTTCCAGCACCCCTGATCACAGGTAGCAGCCTGAAGGGCTTTAGCGCAGCTTAAGATCCAGGAATTAGAAAAGCCAAGTAATAGATCATGAGACAGTTAAAACATGCTCTGGGCAGGTAGAGTAATTCAAACAGGCCTCTTCTGAAGAGTAGCAGGTGTGACAACTTTGGGAAAGACAGAAAAGCAGTTCTCACCTACAACAATTTCCATAAACTGCCATTAGCAAAAAGTTATGTTTTCACCATTTCATGAAATTATATGTTTTATCAGCTCTGCTGCAGTGGAAACATTGACTAAATCAGTTTTGTAATTCAGAATACAGATCATGAAGTCAAGAAATTGCTCATAAAAGGCAATAAGTAGACCAAGTTCTTTTTTACCTAAACCACCCATAGGCTATTTTTATCCTTTTCTAATACCACTTTTGCTGTGGCTGCTTAATGTGAGAAAGCAAGCAGCATGTTGTCAAATGTGGTTTTTGTATGAGCCCCACATAGTTATGTCTTCAGGCCATTGGCTCTTCATGGTTACTGCAGTCTTCTTGTTAAATTGCAATAATAAATAATAATAATAATACATAGCAGTTGTATAATGCTTTGTATCTTCAAAGTGGTGAGAAAACATTAAATAATGAATCCTCAAAATGTCCAGGTGTGGTAGGTGAGTGTTACCCACACATTACAGATGAGGAAATTGAAACACACAGGACCAAATTCAGAGGTAACGTGAAAGGTAGCATAAATTAGATCCCCTTCCACTACCTTTTATTCAGTTACACTGCCGGAGATCGGTGTACACCTGATATAAGATCATGTCCATATTGGTGAGATTTATACATAAAGGATCTAGAAGAAGGTGAAAAAATGTAGGTTAAAGTAGGAGTGACCTAATAACTAACACCTTTTTACACTCTCTTGTTATGTGCTTTTCTTGCTGCTCCTCTGTTTTGACTCTTCAGCATGTGAATTAAATCAACTTAGGCTATGTCTACACTGGAGCTGGAAATGTAATTTCCAGCTTGGTTAGACATAGCTACACTAACTCTGAGCAAGCTAGGTTGTTAAAAATAGAAGTGGCACAAGTGACATAGTGGGTTAGCTGCTCGAACACTTACCTAGTGTTTCAGATAGGATTACACTCAGGGTGACAAGCCCATTCTACTGCGCATTGGCCATGGTAGCTACACTCAGTTTTTAGCCAAGCTATTATGGTTATGTCTGCTCAAACTGGAAACTACACCTTTCAGCTCCGGTGTACACATGGGCCAAATTCAGAAGTGAAACACAAGAGAGGCTAAGTTTCATGTTTGTATAAATGGGTATGAATCTAGGTAAGCAAATAAACCTCAGTAAGATTAGAGGAATTAAGAGAGAGCCAAACTGGTGTAACATGGAGATGGAAGAAGGCAGAATACTAACCTCTGAATTAATCTCAGAAACCTTAATTTACAGAGGCGTCTTATCCAGAAAAGCTCCTAACCGTAACTTTAATCATGTGAGTTGGTTCATTGGAGCCAATGCTTAAAGTTATGCACATGCATAAATGCTTTGCTAGATTGGAGCCTCAGCTAAGCATACAAGTGGAAGACCAGTTCTAATATTTCTCTTTGCAGTGGTAGCTCCAGGTCTTCGCAGTTTATGATGTTGCATAAGGATAACTATGTCCAGCGGTCTGACACCACAACCACTGTCCTAACCCCTTAGCCAGAGCACCATCTTTGCCAGGGACTCATGCCCATATGCAGTTCTTTCAGTCATCTAAGTTGCTGACCAAGCACTAAAACAGTGGTTTTACATAAGAACGGCCATACTGGGTCAGACCAATGATTCATCTAGCTCAGTATCCTGTCTTCCGACAGAGGCCAATGCCAGATGCTTCAAAGGGAATGAACAGAACAGGTAATCATCAAGTGATCCATATCAGCAAATAAATGACAAAGTGATGTTTTAATCTAGGTTGAGATGCAAAGATATTACAGTCAGTTAGGGATCAAGCACCATAAACAGTTGTTTTCAAGTTGTGTTACCATTTGCTAATGCTTTTTTTTTCTGGACAATTCTATTCAAAGTTCTCCTGAACAGGTTTTTCCCAGGAAAAAAATCAAAGTCAACACATTGCTGATAATGTAATCATCCTTTATTTGAAGTAAGCAAGTTATCTTTGTTATTGCTGAGAGTTTATGGTGCTGAATATCTCACTAATCCATCTTTAGCCAAATATGCATAAATATTAGTAGATATTGGGTCAATAAATATTAATAATGGCTAAACATGGACAAGCTGCATTTCAATAAAACTAAGGTTCTGAGTTGAAATAAAAGAAAATCTTTCTTGGATCTCATTTTACATCATTGCACTAACAGGAAGAGATGTAATTTTTAAAACATAAGGTCATCCCTGGTCCCTGAAGTAGTTCCAATGAAGTCAGTGGGATTACTCACATGTAGAAAGGGTTACATGTAGAAAAGAAGAGGCATATAGTTCACAAACAATAATAATTTGTAATATAATAATAGCACCCTCCATCCAGGCACCTCCACACTACTTGTGAATTATAGACCTTAGATCACTTCATTAACCCTTTAAATGCAGCCATTTCTAAAGCAGAACTCAGCAGCTGTATAAGTGTTTATCCCAAATATGGCAGTAGTGGTGCTGCATGTATTTAGGATTAGATCCTGCAAACATTTCTTTGTGTGACATAAGTAGGGCTAGCTGGTATGTGAAAGGGTGTGTAGGAACAGACCCATTTCTTCTAGGATCCATTTTCAAATAGTTCATGGGGAATTATTTCCCATATATTCTATACTACTTAGAACAAGGCTAATTCTATAACAATATTTAATTACTACACCCCATGGTTGGCTAGATATATAATTTCTTTAACTGTGAAAAGCATAATATGTCACCTATTCCTAATATTTGATGAGGAGATGGGGATTGTTTTTTAACTTCTTGTTAAGAAGAGGAATGTGCTAAATATGCCCTTTGTGCTGTCACGCCAATTCAGCTAATGAAAACTGGAATACAATCTAGAAATCCATCAGTAATTTTATCCCATATTTGTATTCAGATTTGTCACAGCTACTTGTTCATAATCCAGCCATCCAGAGATAATAAGTAAAGGAGAAAGCATGGCTTTAGTAATGGCCTGGTCTCAATCCTGACATTCTAACAGCTGGGAAAATATTGGCTCCTCCATTAACACTAGGAAATTTGATTTCAGATTGTTATGGACAGTGAGGCTAGTAGGATAAGAAAGCAGTGCCAAAGGCTAGGAGTTGGAAATTCAAGAGGAAACAAAGCACTGTTCCAATAAGGTGCAGATTTCTAAGGGCTGAACTTCCATTGTTGACAAGAGGAGTCGTAGTTGCTCAGCATACCCCAATGGAGGCTTTCAGCCCTTTGAAGGATTGGGCCTTCAAGAGAAAATAGAAAAAAAAAATAACTGAGTACAACCTAAAACCGGACTGAAATTGCAAAACAACTGTTCAAAGTGAGTGGGTTGTGGTGGGCTTATGATATTTCATTCGTTAGCAACAATAATTAAAGTGAATAAAGCAAAAGCCTCCCACCTACCTGTACCCAATGGCACAAGCACGAGACAATTAACCAAAAAAATGGGAGCAAAACAGCAGAACAACTATTTAAAATGGTGATAGCTTGAGAGACTTCATTTATCAGCACTGATAATTAAACGGAAAATAAAAACCAACCTTCAAGCATCTAGAATACTACCTGGTAATAGAGCCTAATCCTGAGTGCCCCCTCTGGGGAGCTGATAGTAACAGGTACTTCCTAGCCCCCACCCCACAGGATGGGTCCTGATATTTCCCTATCAGGCGCCTGTGCTAGGCCATACATTGGTTTTCCTTTCCTCTTTAGGGGTAAACTGATTAGCTAAATGTACTTCATTTTTAAGTATAACAATATATTTTTTACTGCAAGTGAAATATGGACAATCTGGAGTGGGAACTGGGGATTCAAGAATTCACAAACTGTCTTTCTCACAACTGGCGTGGACAGAAGCCATCTCTATTCCTCCTCTACTCATTTCAACATAATTTCACAGTTGCAGTGTCTATAGTTGACATAGCCAGCCAGAAATAGTGAGTTTCTGCAGGCAGCCCTGAGAAAAACCCCAAAAGCCTGATTCTCAGGCAAAAAGCCAGATGTGAGGCAGGTATGACTAACCCTCTAGAGTAAAAATAACAAACCTGTATAGTAGAAGCTTTAGAAATATCCAGAATTTTGAATTAAATTAACCCCGAAGACTCTCCATTCCAAGGAACTGCGCATATGAGAGATGTTTGACAATCTTCATTATGGAGCCAATAAGCTCTTATTTGCTCGGGATGTTGCAATGAATTTCTTATCTCTGTATATATGTCTGTAAAGATATTAAACTCTAAAAAAAGAAGGGTAAGGCAGAGTGAAGAGCTGAAAGGAACAGTATGCAGAGGAAATATTTGCCATTTCTCATTTGCCATTAAACATATTCGTTTTGAGAGAGGGTAGTGTATAGCAATATGGTACTAAACTCTTTAAATAGTTATGAGCCCTCTAGTGGTGTACACTTTGTTTTCTATTTTAGAAGCTGCCAGAAAAAAGTAAACACAATATAGTTAGTAAATAGGATTATTTGGTACCCAGCTGTGCTCATGTGGTTTCTTTACGTTCTTGCTGTTGTATAAAAAGCAAGAGATACAACAGAAGGATTCTAACAAGATAAAAATAATACTTAAAAAATCTTTTTCTGGGTAATTAACACTCACGTTTGAAGTTACTAGGACTGAAAGAAGTTTTAAAATCTAATTTATTCTCTCCTCTCCAGGTGCTTAGAGAGCACCCATTGCATGGTATTGGAGCACCTTTCATTGCAATTATTTATTCTTTTGCATTTTGCTCATCTTAAAAATTACATTAATCAGATCAGCTTCCTTTGTTTTAAACTCAATGTATAAAATTCCTAGTCCATTTCTCTTCCCAGATCATGCACTAGCCCAGTGATGTTGTTTCAATTTCAAATCACTGGGTATTTTAAAATTCAAAATTTATTAACTGATTTTTTTCAAAGCAATAAAATATTTGTTTCATATTGTATGATGTGATTAGTGTATGTGTATTTGGGATGACCAACCCCTTACTTGATTTGATTTTGTTTTACCCAAAATCTAAATTCAGAACGAAAACTAAATTGATAATACCCCTTCAAATTATTCACTTATTTAAATAAAAATGTAGACAGCTTGTATAGTACTATACATAATAATGATATGTCTCACTTATTGGCCAATCATTTCACAAGCATTCATTAACTGCTCTTATGACAACCTTGTGAAGTAGGAATGAAAATGCAGCAGAACTTTTTACAGTGAGGGTGAAACTGGGATTAAATTATGGCATAGACTTTGTGGTGAATCTCTGCATGGCTTAAATTTCATCTAAACGATTTCAAAGGTGTCAGTTAAGTTTTAATTATTGAAGGCAAATATTTCACAGAACACTAGGATATGTTCTCGAGTATATTTTACAACAATGATTCGGTCACTTCAGAACTCTGCTCTTAAATCTTGGTGGAGGATTGCTGGATTTATGGATTAGCAATCTGAGAATCAGAGAAGTTTTACCATATTAGAAATGGAGAAACTGAGGCAGATAGGTTAATGCAAACAATTTCAAACTAAGTGCCTAGAGCAGAAGTCAATGAAGTCTGCAGATGCTCAGAAGCTCTGAAAATCAGGGAACTTATTTAGGTGCTTTTTTTTTGGCACACATATTTACAGATTTGGGGCTAAATGATTGACAAAGACCACACAGAAGATCAGTATCAATATAGGATCAGAACTCGTCTGGATCCCAGTCCTGTTTTCTAGTTCACGAGATCGTATCTTTAAGATAGTTGTTCACATGATAACCCAGTTCTCTACAGGAGTGCCAGTAACCCCACTATTCAAGAAGGATGTTGATAAATTGGAAAAGGTTCAGAGAAGAGCCACAAGAATGATTAAGGAATTAGAAAACATACCTCATAGTGATAGAGTCAAGGAGCTTAATCTGTTTAGTTTAACAAAGAGAAGGTTAAAAGGTAAATTGATTACAGTCTGTAAGTACCTACAGGGGAATAAATTGGCCTCTTCAATCTAGCAGAGAAAGATATAACGCAATCCAATGGCTGGAAATTGAAGCAAGACAAATTCAGATTAGAAATAATACATATTTTGTAATGGCAAGAGTAATTAACCATTGGAACAATGTACCATGGTTTATAATAGATTATATATTGGATTTTTTTTTAGAAGATCTGCTCTAGGAATTATTCTGGGGACATTCTATGGCCCATGTTATACAGACGGGCCAGCCTAGACAATCATAAGGGTCCATTCTGGCATTAGAATCTATGTATCTATGACAGGGATCTACAACCTTTGGCATGCGGCCTGCCAGGGTACGCCCCCTGGAGGACCAGGCCAGTTTGTTTACCTGCTGCGTCCACAGGTTCGGCCAACCGCAGCTCCCACTGGCCACGGTTCACCACTTCAGGCCAATGGGGGCTGCAGGAAGCGGCAGCCAGCACATCCCTCGGCCCTCTCCACTTCCCACAGCCCCCATTGGCCTGGAGCAGTGAACTGCAGCCAGTGGGAGCCGCGATCGGCCGAACCTGCGGATGCTGCAGGTAAACAAACTGGCCCGGCCCTCCAGCGGGTTTACCCTGGCAGGCCGCGTGCCAAAGGTTGCCGATCCCTGATCTATGAATAAGATGCACATAGATCACTGCAGTGTCTTCTCTTTGGTGAGAAAATTAATTATATTTTTCTATTACCATTTTAGTATATTCCCAAAAAAATATAAAACTACTTCCCCCTTCAAAATAAATAAGTAAGTAAACACAGAGAGAAACTGAATCCATTAAATGTATGCCAGATGAGGAATAATTGAAATGCATCCGTTGCATGATTTTGGGGAAAAAAACGTTGGTGTTTTAATAAGACTCAGGCTGCCTCAGACTGGCCTTGAGGGATAAGATGCACCGACTTTTCTCATCTGAAAAGAAATTGACTTAAATTTAAATCATTCCATTGCAGGTTTTAGAGTGCTAATAAACTTGCCACATTTTTATACTCATTTATGTATGCCATTCATTTTGAAGGGCTGGTGAGACAAGAACGATATATAATAATTTTTATTCTCTCTGTAGTTTGAGTTTCCAGAATTAACTGGTTCTGAAGCCCATGGGAATTGTAAAGTCCACTGGAGCTAAAGCTCTCTCAAAGCCTTCCTCTGTCTCCATACCTCCCACATCTCTGTGGTCACTGCAGACCTGATTTGGTAAAGCTACGAATTCGTCTCAGGCTATATTTTTTTTTCTAGCAACTAGTACTTCATTAGGGTAAAAAAGCTTCATTATGAAAGGAAATATTCAGAGAGAATTCAGCTTATGAATGGAAAATTACTAACTTCAAGTTTCCAACCCATTTCTTTCAGACATAAATGTAAAGCTTATTTTAAAAATGTTTTATATTACTCATTAATTAATTCAGATGTCTTCTCCTTCCTGCTTCATTATTATTATTAAATCATCGGAGATTGAACATATTTGGAAAATTTCTAATTCCCTACAGAGAAGTAAAGAAGACAAAAGTAACAAAATTGCATTCTGTGGCCCCAATATTACAATCTGATCCATGTCGGTGGACTCTGAAGCCCATATTGAGACACACTGAGATCAGTAGAGCTTCAGACAGGTGCAAGGGCCACCCATGTGGATTAGAGTCCAGAACTATTAAGGCTTGGTTGATGGTAGGAGTTGAGGTCAAATTTAGCAGCGTTAAATCAATTTAACCCTGAACCCATCCACACGACGAAGCCCTTTTTTTCAACTTAAAGGCCTCTTAAAATCGATTTCCTTACTCCACCCCAGACAAGGGGATTAGCACTGAAATTGGCCTTCCCGGGTTGAATTTGGGGTACCGTGGACACAATTAGACAGTATTGACCTCCGGGAGCTATCCCAGAGTGCTCCATTGTGACTGCTCTGGACAGCACTCTCAACTCAGATGCACTGGCCAGGAAAAGGCCCGTGAACTTTAGAATTTCAATTTCCCGTTGGGCCAGCGTGGCAAGCTGCAGGTGACCATGCAGAGCTCATCAGCAGAGGTGACCATGATGGAATCCCAGAATCGCAAAAGAGCTACAGCATGGACCGAACAGGAGGTACTGGATCTGATCACTGTATGGGGAGAGGAATCCATGCTATCAGAACTACGTTCCAGTTTTCGAAATGCCAAAACATTTGTCAAAATCTCCCAGGGCATGAAGGACAGAGGCCATAACAGGGACCCGAAGCAGTGCCGCGTGAAACTTAAGGAGTTGAGGCAAGCCTACCAGAAAACGAGAAAGACGAACGGCCGCTCCGGGTCAGAGCCCAAAACATGCCACTTCTATGATGAGCTGCATGCCATTTTAGGGGGTTCAGCCACCACTACCCTAGCCATGTTGTTTGACTCCTTCAATGGAGATGGAAGCAACACAGAAGCAGGTTTTGGGGATGAGAAACATAATGATGATGAAGTTGTAGATAGCTGACAGCAAGCAGGTGGAGAAACCAGTTTTCCCGACAGCCAGGAACTGTTTCTCACCCTGGACCTGTAGCCAGTACCCCCTGAATCCACCCAAGGCTGCCTCCCGGACCCGCCAGGTGGAGAAGGGATCTCTGGTGAGTGTACCTTTAAAAATACTATACATGGTTTAAAAGAAAGCATGTTTAATGATTAATTTGCCCTGGCATTCGTGGCTCTCCTGGATGTACTCCCAAAGCCTTTGCAAAAGGGGGAGGGCAGCCTTATTCCATCCACCATGGTAGGACACTTTACCACTCCAGGCCAATAGCACGTACTCGGGAATCATTGTAGAACAAAGCATTGCAGTGTATGTTTGCTGGCATTCAAACAACATCCATTCTTTATCTCTCTGTGTTATCCTCAGGAGAGTGATATCATTCATGGTCACCTGGTTGAAATAAGGTGCTTTTCTTAAGGGGACATTCAGAGGTGCCCATTCTTGCTGGGCTGTTTGGCTGTAGCTGAACAGAAATGTTCCCCACTGTTAGCCACAGGGAGGGGGGACGGGGGAAGGGGGGCTAGCCACGCTCTGGGGGGAGGCAAAATGTGACCTTGGAATGAAAGCATATGTGCTATGTATGTAATGTTAACAGCAAGGTTTATCGTGAAAGAGAGTGTACCCATTGTTCTATAAAATGTCTTTTTAAATACCACTGTCCCTTTTTTTTTCTCCACCAGCTGCATGTGTTTCAAGGATCACAGGATCTTCTCCTTCCCAGAGGCTAGTGAAGATTAGAAGGCAAAAAATTTCACAATGAAATGTTCGCTGAGCTCATGCTGTGCTCCCACACTGACAGAGCACAGACGAATGCATGGAGGCAGACAATGCCAGAGTGTAGGAAAGCACAAAATGACCAGGAGGAGAGCTGGCGGGCTTAAGAGAGTAAGTGGCAGGCTGAAGAGAGGGCTGAAGCTGAAAGGTGATGCAGCGTGATGAAAGGAGGCAGGATTCAATGCTGAGGCTGCTGGAGGATCAAACTAATATGCTCCAGCATATGGTTGAGCTGCAGGAAAGGCAGCAGAAGCACAGACCGCCGCTACAGCCCCTGTGTAACCAACCACCCTCCTCCCCAAGTTCCATAGCCTCCTCACCTAGACACCCAAGAACGCGGTGGGGGGGCCTCTGGCCACCCAGCCACTCTACCCCAGAGGATTGCCCAAGCAACAGAAGGCTGGCATTCAATAAGTTTTAAACTTTTAAAGTGTTGTGTGGCCTTGTCTTTCCCTCCTCCACCACCCCTCCTGGTGCTTCTCTCCCCCACCACCCCTCCTGGGCTACCTTGATAGTTATCCCCCATTTGTGTGATGAATTAATAAAGAATGCATGAATGTGAAGCAACAATGACTTTATTGCCTCTGCAAGTGGTGATCGAAGGGAGGAGGGGAGGGTGGTTAGCTTACAGGGAAGTAGAGTGAACCAAGGGGCAGGGGGTTTCATCAAGGAGAAACAAACAGAACTTTCACACCATAGCCTGGCCAGTCATGAAACTGGTTTTCAAAGCTTCTCTGATGCGTACTGCGCTCTCCTGTGCTCTTCTAACCGACCTGTTGTCTGGCTGTGCGTAACCAGCAGCCAGGCGATTTGCCTCAACCTCCCACCCCACCATAAATGTCTCCCCCTTACTCTCACAGATATTGTGGAGCACAGAGCAAGCAGTAATAACAGTGGGAATACTGGTTTTGCTGAGATCTAACCAAGTCAGTAAACTGCGCCAGTGAACTTTTAAACATCCAAATGCACATTCTACCATCATTCTGCACTTGCTCAGCCTGTAGTTGAACAGCTCCTGACTACTCTCCAGGCTGCCTATGTATGGCTTCATGAGCCATGGCATTAAGGGGTAAGCTGTTTCCCCAAGGATAACTATAGGCATTTCAGCATCCCCAATGGTTATTTTCTGGTCTGGGAATAAAGTCCCTTCCTGCAGCTGTTAAAACAGACCAGAGTTCCTGAAGATGCGAGTGTCATGTACCTTTCCCAGACATCCCACGTTGATGCTGGTGAAATGTCCCTTATGATCCACCAGTGTTTGCAGCACTATTGAAAAGTACCCCATGCGGTTTATGTACTCGCCGGCTTGGTGCTCCAGTGCCAAGATAGGGATTTGGGTTCCATCTATGGCCCCACCATAGTTAGGGAATCCCATTTCAGCAAAGCCATCCACTATGACCTGCACATTTCCCAGGGTCACTACCCTTGATATCAGCAGATCTTTGATTGCGTTGGCTACTTGCATCACAGCAGCCCCCACAGTAGATTTGCCCACTCCAAATTGATTCCCGACTGACCGGTAGCTGTCTGGCATTGCAAGCTTCCACAGGGCTATTGCCACTCACTTCTCAACCTGGAGGGCTGCTCTCATCTTGGTATTCTTGCGCCTCAGGGCAGGGGAAAGCAAGTCACAAAGTTCCATGAAAGTGCCCTTACGCATGCGAAAGTTTCGCAGCCACTGGGAATCGTCCCAGACCTATGCACTATGCAGTCCCACCAGTCTTGTTTCTCAAGCCCAGAATTGGCGTTCCACCGTATGAACCTGCCCCATTAGCACCATGAAGCCACATTGCCAGGGCCCGTGCTTTGAGAGAAGTCTGTGTCCATGTCCTCATCACTCTCGTCACCGCGCTGACGTCGCCTACTCGTCCGGTTTCGCTTTGCCAGGTTCTGGTGCTGCATATACTGCTGGATATTGCGTGTGGTGTTTAATGTGCTCCTAATTGCCAAAGTGATCTGAGCAGGCTCCATGCTTGCCATGGTACGGCATCTGCACAGAAAAAAGGCGCGGAACTATTGTCTTGCCATTGCCCTGAAGGAGGGAGGGGCGACTGACAACATGGCTTACAGGGTTGGCTTACAGGGAATTAAAATCAGCAAAGGTGGTGGCTTTGCAAGAAACAGAATAGCCCCTCAAGGATTAAACTCAAAACCTCAAAGATAGAACTCAAAACTGGGTTTAGCAGGCCGTTGATTTCACGGAGGGAGGGAGGTGAAAATGAATACAAAACAAATCTGGTCTATTTGTTGTTTTGATCCACTTCATCTATCTTTATACATCTTGCTGGCAGCAGACTGTGCAGTACGACTGCTAGCTATCGTCATCTCCTGGGTGCTCGGCAGAAGACGGTGCAGTATGACTGCTGGCCATTATCTTCTGTTGGCTGCTGATTAAAAGACATTGTACTGCCGGTAGGACTGAATCGCCATGAGACGAAACTTAAAAGGGAAATGACCTGGCTGAGTCACTCCCATGTTTTGCCAGGTGCCCCGACCTCATCGAGGTCAGTTAAAAGAGCACCCAGGACTACGTCGATGACAGCTACCAGTCATACTGCACTGTCTGCTGCCAAAAGGCAATAAACTGCTGCCGTGTAGCAATGCAGTACCACGTCTGCCAGCACCCAGGAGACATACGGTGACGGTTAGCTGAGCGGGCTCCATGCTTGCCGTGGTATGGCCTCTGCATGGGTAACTCAAGAAAAAAGGCGCAAAACCATTGTCTGCCCTTGCTTTCACAGAAGGAGGGAGGGAAGGCGGGCCTGATGATATGTACCCAAAACCACCTGCGACAATGTTTTAGCCCCATCAGGCACTGTGATTTCTACCCAGAATTCAAATGGGCAGCGGAGACTGTGGGAACTGTGGGATAGTTACCCACAGTGCAACGCTCCGGAAGTCAACGGGTGCCTCAGTACTGTGGACACGCTCTGCTGACTACATGCACTTAGAGCATTTGTGTGGGAACACACACAATCGACTATATAAAAATGCTTTCTACAAAACCGACTTCTATAAATTTGACCTAATTTCGTAGTGTAGACATACTCTTATTTTTACTTTCCACTGAATTGGAATCATGTATATGATTCTGAGTGTAAACACTCAGCTTTAAAGCTGAGCAAGTGCTTTTCTTAAAACTTGGCTTTATCCTTAGATCTCAGTGAAATCTGCACACAAGTCAGTTTTTTAGCTTTCTACCCTAAGCCATTGTTGAATTATCCAAAAAAGTGGTCTGGGGATGATTTTTTGTTTGTTTGTTTCATTTCTTTTTGTTTTTTTTAAAGGATGCATAATTTAGTTAGAGCTCAGCCAATTTTGCTCAAACTTTCCCAAGTCAAACAAATTGACCTCTAGGCTTTGAGTGACCAAGAAAAAATTCACAAAATGAATTTAAGAAAATCATAAACAACTTAAAAAAAAGAGGTTAAAAAGGAAGTTGGAATTAACTTTAGTAGCCCTACCACACGCAGTCCTGTTTTCAAGTTCATGAGATCATATCTTTAAGATAGTTGTTCACATGATAACCTAGTTCTATACAGGAGTGCCAGTAACCCCACTATTCAAAAAGGTTGTTGATAAATTGGACAAGGTTCAAAGAAGAGCCACAAGAATGATTAAGGAATTAGAAAACATACCTCATAGTGATAGAGTCAAGGAGCTTAATCTGTTTAGTTTAACAAAGAGAAGGTTAAGAGGTAAATTGATTACAGTCTGTAAGTACCTACAGGGGAACAAATTGGCCTCTGACACAATTTTTTAACAATGAACCCTTAACCCTTGGAGCAAACTACCACTGGAAGAGGTGGACTCTCCATTAGTTGAAATGACCAGATGCCTTTCTTAAAGATATGCTGTAGACAAGCACAAGTTGTTGGGCTCACTATAGGTGTGACTGGATGAGGTTCTATGGCCTTTGTTAGACAGGAGTGCAGATGAGATGAGTAAAGGTCCCTTTGGCCTTAAAATCTATGAAAACGGTTGTTATGACATAATAGGGCTGCTTTATTTTTAATTATATTTAATATTTGATGACCTCCAACAATTCATAGACTTTAAGGCCAGAAAAAAATCACCTGTGTGCCCTCCTACATAATATGGACCATAGAATTTCACCAAGATTAATTTGCAGATTCAGAGGACACACGTGTATTCTCTTAAAACATTCTTTTGTTGGTTTCAGTCATCTGTGGTTGTGAGGCATGAATGCCAAGATCCACTTACAGAAATGGAAAATAAATTGGATATATCCTGGTTACACAGATACCAAATGGCTTAGTTTCTAATTAAAATCCCCCTGTTTGAAGATGTTCAAATAAAAAGAAAGAGAGGAACAGATCATGCAAGCTACCTGGTAACAGAAGCATGTCTACATATGAAGAAACTGATAGTTCTTGGTTTGTTTTGCTATCAAATAAGTAATTGAACCCAAAGTAGATAAACAGATAGGTCCTGATCAGAGTCATATGTGTGTGTTGTATATCTGTACACATTATATGCATATTGTGACAGACTCAGACCAGAAGGATATAAGAGAGTAGCAGAAGGCAGGTATATCAGCCTCAGAATGAGCAGGTCCCAAACAAAGGCTACTCCAGGCCAGTCAAGACACATGATACCACTTAACCAGTTAAGGTCATTAGAATCATAGAATCATAGAATATCAGGGTTGGAAGGGACCTCAGGAGACCATCTAATCCAACCCCCTGCTCAAAGTAGGACCAATCCCCAACTAAATCATCCCAGCCAGGGCTTTGTCAAGCCTGACCTTAAAAACTTCTAAGGAAGGAGATTCCAACACCTTCCTAGGTAACGCATTCCAGTGCTTCACCACCCTCTTAGTGAAAAAGTTTTTCCTAATATCCAACCTAAACCTCCCCCACTGCAACTTGAGACCATTACTCCTCGTTCTGTCATCTGCTACCACTGAGAACAGTCTAGATCCATCCTCTTTGGAACCCCATTTCAGGTGGTTGAAAGCAGCTATCAAATCCCCCCTCATTCTTCTCTTCTGCAGACTAAACAATCCTGGTTCCCTCAGCCTCTCCTCATAAGTCATGTGTTCCAGTCCCCTAATCATTTTTGTTGCCCTCCACTGGACATTTTCCAATTTTTCCACATCCTTCTTGTAGTGTGGGGCCCAAAACTGGACACAGTACTCCAGATGAGGCCTCACCAATGTCAAATAGAGGGGAATGATCACATCCCTCGATCTGCTGGAAATGCCTCTACTTATACATCCCAAAATGCCATTGGCCTTCTTGGCAACAACGGCACACTGTTGACTCATATCCAGCTTCTCGTCCACTGTAACCCCTAGGTCCTTTTCTGCAGAACTGCTGCCTAGCCATTCAGTCCCTAGTCTGTAGCAGTGCATGGGATTCTTCCATCCTAGGTGCAGGACTCTGCACTTGTCCTTGTTGAACCTCATCAGATTTCTTTTGGCCCAATCCTCTAATTTGTCTAGAGCCCTCTGTATCCTATCCCTACCCTCCAGCGTATCTACCTCTCTTCCCAGTTTAGTTTCATCTGCAAACTTGCTGAGGGTGCAATCCACGCCATCCTCCAGATCATTAATGAAGATATTGAACAAAACCGGCCCTAGGACCGACCCTTGGGGCACTCCACTTGATACCAGCTGCCAACTAGACATGGAGCCATTGATCCCTACCCATTGAGCCTGACAATCTTGCCAGCTTTCTATCCACCTTATAGTCCATTCATCCAGCCCATATTTTCTTAACTTGCTGGCAAGAATACTGTGGGAGACTGTGTCAAATGCTTTGCTAAAGTCAAGGAACAACACGTCCACTCCTTTCCCCTCATCCACAGAGCCAGTTAGGCTAATGGAGACAGCTGGAACCAATCAAGGTCTCACTCATACCGCTTAAAAGCTTTCCTTTCCAGTTCCCTTAAGAGAGCCTAGTGAAAGGAGCTGGAGGAGAGGAAGCATTGCTATATCCTGAGGTAAGGGTGAAGCTAGGAAAAGGGGACCATGGGGAAGTAGCCCAGGGAATCAAAGCACCTTCAGTGGTGAAGGGAAATACGCCAACAGCTGCTACCATTAGGGTCCCTGGGCTGGAACCTGGACTAGAGGGTGGTCCCAGGTTCCCCCTTCCCCCCACCCCGTGCTCTACAGAGACCCCCTTGTGAGGGGAAGCAGGCCTCGGTCCAGCAGGGGGTCAAACTGTGCCTACTGAGTGCTACGGAGCAAAAAAGACTATGGGGTATTTCCCCTTCCCATCTCCCATACTGGCCTGTGATGAAAGTAACTCAATAGGCTGTGACTCTTGCCGCTACACTGTGAAAGGAAGGTCACATTGGGGCCTTAGTGAGTTTCTGAGGCCATTGAATTCACCCGGGAACACGAGACCCACCAATTCAGGCTTGGAACTTTGTCACAATATGTACACACTTTGGCTCTGGTCCATGTTTAATTTTATGTTAACAGGGCTACATACATGAGTAAAGTTAAGCATGTATGTTGTTGTTTACAGGACTGGAGTTTTACGTTTTAAGAAAATATAAAATTATACAGGAAAAATGGAATTTATTTTCAAGATATAGAAAGGAAAGGGAAATAGAAGTGAGATTAGAACAGAAAGGAGTACAGACTATATGTATTCAACTTCATTATCAATTGCTGCAGACTTGTAAAAAAAAGAGAAAATAAAAAGAACTGAAATATGAACTTAGCTCCCTTTTGGAGCTAAACTGATAACAAATCATAAATAAAATATTAATGTAATGAACTCTATTTTTATATTTTAAGAAACAGTAGTTTCTTCCTCTGGCATTTGTTTCTGAATTTTGAAAATTTCCATTTTCGTTTGCCATCTTACAGACGCTCATGCAAATGCAAATTTACCTGTGCAAATAGCCCCTCCACTGTGTGTTTGCAAGTATTACACAGCAAAATCCTGTCTACTGTTGAATATTGTAAAGTTTGGATCCTTTGTTATTATCACTAGCTAATATTTTTATTACTTCCATGCCTAGAAGTCCCAGTTGAGACCAGGGCCTCCTCTCACTAAGTACCACATATGCACAGAGTAAAGGAATTCCTGCCCCATAGATCCTACAATCTCAATACCCAATGGTTCAATGCACTGCTTGTGGGGGTAGCCCTGCACCCACACAGAGCCCCACTGAAGTCAGAGGGATTATGCACAGGCACCCAGCTGTGTCCTAATAAACAGATGGAGAACTGAGGCATGAATCAATTAAGTGACTTACCTAAGGATACACAGGCAGTTGGTGACAGAGTCAGAAACTGAACCCAAATCTCCTGAGTCCATTGCTTTTTAACCACAAGACCATCCTTCTGCTTTCATTTATTTTAAATTTCCTGCTCCAACTTTCCCAGATGACTATCAGATGAGAGTATCTAGCTGACAAAAATATTTACTAAGTATAAAAAAGTGTTCCTGTGATTAGCTGAAATAGTGTACTTTGGAAGATGGTTTGATGTTATTTTCATTTGTCATATAGATTCATACTGCCTCATTTCATTCACAACTATGTTGGAGTTAAAGGGTTTTCCTTTCCCAAGCTGCATAACTGAATGAGTTTTAAGTGAATGTATCAGTATTTCCCATAAGAATTAACAATGGACACTACTAGCAATACGCGTGCATATGAACCTCATCAGCCATCATTTACGTGCTATGTCATTTGTTAATAATTCCTCATGGAGTACATAATCATAACCTTAAACAAGCAGCATTTTTGCAAAATAATTTCTAGAAGAAGGAAATGACACACCAAATCCTGTCTGCAGCTGTTTATACTGCTGCTCAAGACAAAGCTGCTGTCTTCACTTCCATTAGCACTACAGTGGCACCCCAAGGCGGAACAGCATGTCAAGGTTAATCACAGGCTCACCATATGCCACAAACAGAGAGGTTAGGTTTAGGCCAGAAGCTGAAAACTGGTACAAAATGTGCAGGCCCAGAAGGTCAATAAGGGTCTGAGCCTGAAAATTCCTTACTCACACTCTTAGTGACATTGAGTTTATGGGACTAATTCACATGAGCATGGACTGTTCATGTCAGTAAGGTCCTGCAGCATCAGTCCTAAGAAATGCAATTGACTATTAAGAACTGGAATTTAAGGAGGAGATGAACTCTGCTAAAAAGAAATCTGCATGAAAAAGAATCTTGCAAATCTGCCAATGTCCAGACTACTGATACAAAAACATGGAGAGGAATGGGAAGATTTCTGAATAGGAATGAGGCATGAACTTAGCTGCCCTACATGAATTCTAGGTGCCCATCTTTCCACTGGAAATAGCAGTGAATGCATTTTTTGCTCAAGCCTTTCAAGACACAAAGCAGATAATGGAACTGAAACACTTGGAGATTCATTGTAATTTACGGAGCAATAGAAATCACAGATGCCTGGAGCATAGACCTAACAAATATCACAGATTCTCTGCAAATGAGGGAAATCAACCATGATTAATACACAAGCCCCACGCATGCACTGAGAAAAGTCAGCTGTTTTCAGTTTCACTGAGAATGCTTTTTAAGGCTTCACATAAGCAAGGCAATCTTTTACACAGTCAGCCAACTGGGGAAAAGATGAGAGGTTGTTTGATTTTTGTTCTCTACTCACACTGGGAGGACTTTGCTGCACTCATTTTTTTAGCTCTTAGGAAGATTTGACTTGTGTCTTGTTTCAAATTAGACTGTAAACTCTTTAGGGGAGGGACTGAGTCTTTCTGTTCATTTTTATAGGGCCTAGTCCAAAGAGGACACAGTCCTGATTGAATCATTACTCAAATAGAAATACATCATAATAATTTGACAGGGTAACAAGCCTTGTGGATGGTGGGGGGGAAGTGGTAGTCATGGCTTGTCTTGACTTTAGTAAAGCCTTGATACTGTCTCACATGACCTTTTCATAAACGACCTAGATGGAGCTACTATAAGGTGGGTGCAAAACTGGTTAGAAAACCGTTCCTAGAGAGTAGTTATCAGTGGTTCAGAGTCATGCTGGAAGGACTAACGAGTGGGATCTTGCAGGGATCAATTCTGGGTCTGGTTCTGTTCAATATCTTCATCAACGATTTAGATAATGGCATGGAGAGTACACTTATAAAGTTTGCAGATGATACCAAGCTGGGAGGGGTTGCAAGTGCTTTGGAGGATAGGATTAAAATTCAAAATGATCTGGACAAACTGGAGAAATGATCTGAAGTAAATTGGATGAAATTCAATAAGGACAAACGCAAAGTACTCCACTCAGGAAGGAACAATCAGTTGCGCGCATACAAAATGGGAAATGACTGCCTAGGAAGGAATACTGCAGAAAGGGATCTGGGGATCATAGTGGATCACAAGCTAAATAATGCTGTTGCAAAAAAAGCAAATATCATTCTGGGATGTATTAGCAGGAGTATTGTAAGCAAGACAGGAGAAGTAATTCTTCCACTCTCCTCTGCGCTGATTAGCCCTCAACTGGAGTATTGTGTCCAGTTCTGGGCACCACATTTCAGGAAAAAGTGGACAAATTGGAGAGAGAAGAGAAGAGCAATAAAAATGATTAAAGGAAACATTGGATACTTTTAAGAGCAGGTTGGACAAACACCTGTCAGGAATGGTCTAGATAAATGCTTAGTCCTGCCATGAGTGCAGGGACTGGACCAGATGACCTCTCAAGGTCCCTTCCAGTCCTATGATTCTATGATTAGTGCTATGGCCAGAAGTTCCAGAAGGAAAACACCTTTCCACATCTTCTATTGGTGAAAAAGAAAAAGAGATTCATTTGTAGGCTACCTACCCACAATTCCTCTTGTGACATAGGGAGTCACCATAATTACATATGAACTTGGATTTTGAGGGATAATGGGCTTCTAGAGAAGCTCAGAAAGGGGAAAGAATTCTTCCCTTGTGGGAAAGAGGTCATGTCCAAGCAGCTAAGGCTCTGCTCAGGGGTCCTGTTCCATGAGAGAAGACATAGACTGAGGACTATGTGAGAAAAGATGATGTAAGTTGAGGACTTTGCTGACGAAGGTGACACAGAGGACAGCAGCAGAGCTGAGCAGTCTCTGGTGAATCCCCCCACCCTTCCCAGAACTTTAATACAGATGAATGGGGTTGCATCCCTGACCATCTTGGCTAATAGCCATTGATGGATATATCCAGAGGACGCAGAGGACAGCAGCAGAGCTGAGCAGTCTCTGGTGAATCCCCCCCACTTCCCAGAACTTTAATACAGATGAATGGGGTTGCATCCCTGACCATCTTGGCTAATAGCCATTGATGGATATATCCTCCACAAACTGATCTAATTCTTTTTTGAACCCAGTGACACTTTTGGCCTTCACAACATCCCCTGGCAATGAGTTCCACAGGTTGACTGTGTGTTGTCTGAAGAAGTACTTCCCTTGTTTTAAACCTGCTGCCTAGTAATTTCATTGGGTGACCCTTGGTTCTTGTGTTTTGTGGAGTAAACAACACTTCCTTGTTCATTTTGTCCAAACCATTCATGATTTTATAGTCCTTTATCATAACCCCCCCTTAATCTTCTCTTTTCCAAGATGAAAAGTCCCAGTCTTTTTAGTCTCTTCTCATATGAAAGCTGTTCTATACCCATAATCATTTTTGGTGTCCTTCTTTGTATCTCTTCCCATTTTAACTTATCTTATTTTGAGATGCGGGGACAGAACTGCACACAACAGTCAAAGTATCGGTGTACCATGGATTTCCAGCTCTGGCCATCTCTGATGCTTCAGAGGAAAGAGACAAAAGAATACCAAGCAAACCTCCCTCCCCACAGCAAATACTGGGGGACGGGGTGGGAAGGGCTATCCTGAAGGCCTGAAGCATCTTTCCCTCTCTTTCAGGTATGAAAGACCCATGTATTTTGAAATTTGGGGACCACATATAAAGCCAAATGGAATCCTCTTTCTTTTGAAATAAAAAAGACAGAAATAGATTTTTCATGTCCTAAAATTTACTAGACCGGCTAATCTCCTATATCTCCCTTCTTACAGTGCCTCCAACCCATCCGAGAGAGACTCAATGCACTAATGATTGCTTCAGACACTCATCTTGCTTATAAAGCTTAGGTCATCCTGACAGAGAATAAAAGACATGCCATGCAATTTATTCAGATGAACATTCACAAAGACCAAAGTTATCAATATTGAGGACTTGATACAAACAATTGGCAAAATACTTAAAGCCCCAAGTATACTCACAAATACAATGAATCAAACATTAAACATAATGAACAAATTCATAGATATCATCATCTAGTAATATTATTCAGCAGTCAACTGAAGGAATCAAGGTAGATTTCTGTAGTGTGAGGAACTATTTTCTAGACTAGCACTTTAGGAGAAGAAAATGGAATATGAGAACAGATCTCTGGGAAGAAGATTGTGAAAACTGTTCATGTAAATTAATCCAGATTTGCCAACCAGCTTTCTGCTCTCTGAAGTTGTTATCTTAAGTGACTGGCTGAGCTAAAATGTGTAGGAATTTAAGGCATACATTTGGATCTCTGCTAAATGGATAGTGATGTTTCGATAAGAGGCAAGTGACTTGTTCTCCTGAGACAGCATTTAGAATACCTTGCTGTTAGAGAAGACATGAATAAGTCGTGACTTGCTTTGAGTTTGTGAATATTGGGCATCTCTGCTGCACTATGATAGACTCTCTTAAATTATACAATTTTATCTGCTCACTGGGCCAGAGGATCTGCTTCTTCAGTTTACAGGATAGTGAATCAATAAATATCCAGTGTTACAAGAATCCTATGAACACTATAGATAATAAAGATGGTTAGCATCTTTCTCTCCCTAAGGCTCCAACAGCTTTTGAAGGAATTTTGCATTATGGTTTGGGCAGAATGAAATTTTATCCATATAAAGTGAACAATGAATGGGAATGGGGGAGAATAATAATAATTTTGAGAGGTTTTACTGTACGTAAAAGACAAATGTCAACAACATGGGTTTTTTGCATTGCAAATATGCAACCTGTATCTCACAGCAGAGGGGAAAGGGAAATGGAAAGCTCAGATGGGAAATGTTGTTCCCAAGTCCCACATTTCTGTGAGCTAAACCAAGTTTAGGGAGGTAATTGGGTTGGAGGAGTATAGAGAAACCAGGAAGCCACTGGGAGAGTGGAAATCATTTCCCTCCCATTGTTGTAATCTCCTGTAGATGGCTCCCTCAGAACCCATTACTTCTCCTGATCTCCCTCAATTTTTTGCATGTGTTTGTATTACCAGGAGAAAATTATAGTGAGAAAAATTATCAGCTGAATGGGGGATGGATCCCGACAGTGAAAGAAGCAGACACAATAGACAGATGTCAAGCAGCCGGTTTCATCTAACCTTCCAGAAGTCACCAGAATAAGTAAGTTGCGGGAAATGTCAAAGAGGGAAAAATACAGTAGGAGTTATTTCATGCATGGAGCCTAAAGGCTAGGCCATCTAAGCAGGTTGGAGCAAACACCACCTCCCTTAAAGGCTCCCTAGCAGGAATGGGAAGCTTCAGCTCCCATCTTCAAAAAATATTAATTTATTCTGGTGATGATAAGAATGTAACAAATTCAGCCAGGGTAATCCCAAGTGACCAAGAGAGAAAAGCCCATGAAGAGAAACAGGCAAACGCAGCACACTCAGACAGCCTTATTACTAAAAACAGAATAATAGTGGACAAACTAGATTTTCTAGAAAGACTTTTCCAGGCTTAGAACCAAAAATTGCTAGCTTTACCCATTTCTTATGAGGAAGATGACATGATGATTTTTTTGGAAACCCAGCTGTGGGAATATTTTCCTTGAAGGTAAAAGAAGATTCCATTAATACAGAATAATTAGAGTGAATCTCCATTCACAAGCTGTATCTAAACAGCACACAGGTTAATGCAACAATTTTCTTGATCTCAGACTTCCATGACAAATAGGATGCTTACTGCAGGACATCAGCAGAAGGAAATCTTACATCAAGGTAATAATATCTATGCCAGAGGAAGGGACCAAACCAAAAGTGAGGCATAATCACCATTCACAGAGGAAAGCAATATGTTTGGGGCATTCAGGAACTAAGGACCTGCTGAGTGTTGTTGATGGAAAGCAAATCCCTTCTGAATGGGAAGCTGGGGTGGTGTGTATCCTGAAGAAATATACAGATCCAAATTATGCAAACCTCACGAACATGCAGATCCCACTGAAGTTTCAGTGATAATATGATTTTTTGCATGATTTCCACTATATTTTTAAGAAAGTACCATGATACCACACACAGGTAATCAGACAGCATTTTTGGAGTATATGTGAATTAGTGCTAAGATTTCCATCAATTTTAGGAGATACTGAAGGAAAATAAGATTACTGCAATTTCCAGAGGACAAGAGCTAGTGTTCAGTTTCTAATATTAATGGGAAATAAGAAATAGCCTGAATTGCTTATGCCTGGGCAACCACAGGTTTCCTTTACCTGGGTGGGTTTGGATATAATACTAAAAGCTCTACCCACCCATCTCCCTGTTGCACCTACACAGCAGTCAGGGAGTCTTGAAGACTCTGTGCTCATAGAGAGTCATATACTTCAAAGAGGACAGGGAGGAAACAGGATCATTGCTATCCACTGGCAGCTATATACTCACTAGCAGAGTTGGCCAAGAACATGGTGCTAGAGGTATACTGCACCCAATGAAGAAGTGTAGCAATGGGTTGTACTCCCTCTGCAGGGCTCCTCACCATCCTCAATGCATGTGAAAAGGGAACAAATAGAGGTGACACAAGGACTTCTTATTTTCTGGTCCCAAATATGGCTCCTCATTTCCTAAGCAGTCAGGATCTGGAAGCACTGTGGAGTCAGTGTACTGAATCCTGAGGAGGAATGAACAATGCCTTCCAGTCCCTTAGCCATATTGATTGGCTCAAGACAGAGGTGTCCGGTCCTCATTGGTCAACACAAGAAAAGGCTCTTTAATGGGAAGTAGTAAGTGGGCAAAGTGGGAAAATTACCTGATTTCTCCTCTAACACCAAACTATAAGCCCACAAATAGTTGATAAATAGAGCCCTTTGGCTTCAGTTTCCAAAACAATTAGTGTTGGCCAAACTACTATTATTGAAGTCAATAGTAAAACTCCCATTCACTACAATGGGAGCAGAGATAGGCCAATTCTAGGCAGTTTCTAGATTAGTCTTGTCCTCTGAGTTCTTCCTTTGCTAAACAGAAATTGTACCTGGATGTTTTGGGTACTTTCCGAAACCTTCTCTTGTTCGATGTCAACGTTTAGAAGAAAGGCTGCTGCAGCATGGAAGCTGGAGCAGAGAATTAGTGCTAAAAAGTTGTCACTTCATTTATATTACGGTGCCACATGTTACACTCTGTTAAGTAGGCACATATTTTCATCTGTGTAACAATTTGTATCTGTTGGAATACACATAATAATTGGTATATGTTGAACTGGGTTTTGAAAGAATCTTATGTTCTGTATTATACAGTACCTTCAGTCTGATACTTTTAAACAAGGTACATTCTGGAACAACTACTTTGGATCTTTGCCATAAAGTCCTTTTTCTTTCTGGAGCATTACATGGATTCTAATGACTATACAACATATGGTTCAATCTGACTGCCTTGCATCCACATTCCTTTCTAATTTTTTTTAAGATATAGAAAATAAGAAGAGTATTTATGGATCTCATAATGCTTGAAAAAATTAATGACATATACTCCTTTGAGGTAGGAAAGTCCTCATTTTTTTGAAGAGGCAACTGAGGCACGGAGCAGTTAACTTGCCCACAGCCATTCATAAAGTCTGTGGTAGAGGCACAACCAGAACATCAAGATCCTTACTTCAAATCTTGTGCTTTACCTACAATGCCATTCTCAACACAGAACAAAGTTTGGACTAACCCTTACTATTGTTCAGAATTAATGCTTTTTTTTTTCAATGTGTGAGAGTAAAATTAACTCAAATTTATTAACCCCTACTTTTTTTTAAATCACTCTCCCACAACTATAACCAGTCAAAAACAGAATGTGTACCTAGGCTGAGACCTTATAATGGGAAGTTGGAACAGATGTTTATAGATGAGTTATAAACTGCTGAAAATAGTGGGTTTTAATGGAACTGCTGATCAACTTTTCATACCCTGCTCTAAATAAGGAAAGATTCCTGGCGCTTGTATTGCCATCTAACCATTTTTGTTCCATTCATTAGTGGAACATCATATAACTTAACATAAATTAACATATGTAAAGAATTGCATCCCACAGGGATTTCTTGGAACAAAGAAATAATTTTCTATAGTTGGCATGTTTGGTAAGAGCTCATTTTCCAATATACAGTAGTTGTTAAATTCACAAAAGAGTGAACTCTCTCGCCAGATTTTTTTAACCAAATGCACCATTCTTTGGCTTTATGTCTTGGCCTTGTATGTCCTAAATAGAAATAAAAGCACAAAATTCCACTCTCCAAGCTTCTGATTTTTTTTTAATAACCTGATTCCCTTAGGGGCTCAACTCATTATTGAAATGATTTACTTTAATGGGTGTTGTATTCCTTTCCACTGGATTCTTTTACTTACTGTGCAGTAGGTATTGGGCTGAGTACATGCCAGTTCAAAAAGCAAACACTGAAGGCAAATGCTAGAAACAAACTGTTCTACATGCGGTCAGCATTTATACAAATACATGAACTCAGCAGTGAAATCTATTCTGATCAACAATTCCATTATATACTTTCAGTGCCTGAAGATACAGGTTTGCTCTGGTCTGAGGTTAGGCTTATACAAGCCAAGTTCTGTCCTCAGACGCATGTTAACAAGCACATCCAAGGGCAGATTTGACCAATTGTCTCTTGGCATTGTCAACCCTCAAAAGGTTTGGATTTAGTTCAGCTAGGCACCCAAAAATGTGGCTGCTCATTTATCTGAAGTTCTGGGGTCTGATTCTCCACTTGCAGTGTTTTAGTGTCATTCTGTTGACTCCACTAGAGTTCTGGTTTTCTCTGTTGAGAATGAGAGAATCTAGTCCATAAAAAGCTGAACTCGACATCTATGAGAAAAGGGAATTTCCACATCTTCTCTCATTCAAAAAAATGGCATGTATAGAATATGGCAAATAAGGCAAAAATGCTTAGCTTCCTTCTGAACCTTCCAGAAACCCAGAAAAGTGGATTTGCTTCTTTAAAAGGGTGAAGGTTATTTTATTCATATTATATTACCGAAACCAGTTCACCCTCGTCTCTGTTCCAAAACAGCACGAGCCCAACTTCAAACTTCAGAAGAAGGGGAGTACATGTACTTTACTCCTGCATCTGAATCCTGTGCACCCACCTGGCCAAACTGGAGGATGGTCAAGCCAGAGAGGAGGAGAGCCCAGAATGTTGCCTTTAGCAGGGGCTCATAGAGCTCAAAAAGCAAGTAAATGATAATACTACACTTCTGCTTAGCTTTCTGTTGATCCAGCTCACATAAGAACATAAGAATGGCCATACTGGGTCAGACCAAAGATCCATCTAGCCCAGTATCCTGTCTTCCAACATTGGCTAATGCCAGGTGCCTCAGAGAGAATGAACAGAATAGGTAATCATTATGTGAACCTTTCCCTGTCGCTCATTCCCAGCTTCTGGGAAGCAGACGCTAGGGACACCATCCCTGCCCGTCCTGACTAATTGCCACTGATGGACCCATCCTCCATGAACTTATCTAGTTCTTTTTTGAACCCTGTTATAGTCTTAGCCTTCACAACAGCCTCTGGCAAACAGTTCCAAAGGTTGACTGTGCATTGTGTGAAAAAATACTTCCTTTTGTTTGTTTTATACCTGCAGCCTATTAATTTCATTTGGTGACCCAGCTTCTCTGCATATACTATGCAACTGCTTCCCTTGGGGCAGCAGCAACCCCCATGAAGCCACCTGAAAGAGAGACTGGGAATGGAGAAATTCACTGTCACCCTAACCACAAGGTGAGGCCCAAAGTCCCCCAATGACAGCTCCATTCAGACTCTGTTAGGCATCTTGTAGGTTGATGGCGACCTGACCTAATCATTCTTCACTGCTGCCGCACAGCTGGGGAGATGCTGCCTTCCCCATATTTGCACGAAGCATTGGGGGAACACTCTCTCCCATGATGTCATTGCTCTGCCCCAGTACTGCTATATAAGTTCCTGGGGGAAGAGAAAAAGGCCCCACCACCTTGTGAGGAGCTAAGCCGGAAGGGGAAGGCCAGCGAGCCCACTGAGGAGCGGGGTAGGCCCTCAGTATGTAGCTGGGAGGTCACTGAGTCTTCAGTATTTAACGTCCTCTCCATGACTGCAGGGTCTTGCTGAGCTGGGGAAAATTGTGAGAGCTCACCCTGCAGTGAGCAGCATGAGTCTGTGGTTTATAACACAAATTGGCAATTCCCAGGGAACTCAGAGTCTGAGCTGGCAATCTCATCCTTAATTCAGACCTGTTTTTCTGCTTTGGGGTTTGTGTATGTGTTTTGTATTTTTAATGTGAATGGATTCCCATTGAAAGCAATGGCAAAATCCCTACTGATTTCAATAGAAGCAGGATCAAGTTCAGCAAGAGTGAAGGAAAGAATATCAGTCTGAGTTCTGCACCTCCTAGATTTTGTCCAAGTCTGTTCTGCCACCCCTTCGATGTTATTTAAACTCCCTCAGGGGTTTTTGGATTTTAAGATACACATACATTTTCCAAGGTGGGATTTAATTACTTTTCAGAGCACATTTAGTAAAAGCTTCACATTAAAAGCATGAAAGAGCAGCACCCACAGGAGAGCAATCACATTGCTAGCAATTGTTAATGTACATTTATTTTAAAAATGATCTGCTTCCCTGTTCCATTGATGCCATTAGTATGCTGTGTATCCTTCTGCAGGTTTGAATCCTAGCGTTTGTAGCTAAGGTGCTCATCATATTCAATTTTCACATTACCGACCAGAAGCCTCATAGGATCACAGCACAAAATTGTCGATGACTGGCAGCAGCTTCCGTGGCAACTGAAGTGCCAAGAGCGCTGGTGTCTGTCTTATTTAGGGATTCTAGTCTTGCATTGTAATCATGCAAAAAAATTCAATACAATGTCAGTTTAGCTTCAAAAACGCATTAAAATACATGCTGGAAATAATTACTTAGGGGCAGATTCTCTTACCTTTGTAGGCAGTCCAAAAGGTGCAGAGACTGGCCATATTCCCCTACCTGGGGATATACCCCCGCAGAGGGTAGCCTCCGGCCCCAGCAGGCAGAGTGCCAGCCTAACTGCTCATTTCTGTTCCACCCGCCCTGCAGTCCCTGGCACAGGGAGCATGTCAGGGGTGGGGAGTAGGAGGGGCTGGATCATGATATGCCTCCAACTGTGCTCAGCTGATGGATGGTCCCTTGCACAGTATCGTCAACTAGTGCAAATTAGAGCTGCCTGGGGCCTGCTTCAACTTGTAGGGAATCACTGAGCTGCTGCTATGTACTTGATGCCCTCACCCCTATTTTGCCAAATATCTCAGAGAATCAGAGAATCTGACCCTTCGTCTTTGTGTTGTATTGATATCAAAGGTCACTTTGAAGAAATCAGACCGCATTCTACTTTTGATCTGGACAAATAAAAAAGAAATGGGCAAAAGAAGCAAACTTGTTCTCCAAACTGTGGTCATTTTTTTCTATTGCACATCCATCAAGGAAACGAGTACATGGATCAGGGCTGAAAATATCACACTGACATGTGAACCTTGCACTTGTCAGACATGTTTATCCTGCTTTTCAGTTCCACACACATTTTCAAAAAACATGCATCAGTATATTACCTATTTTACAAACCCACGCGGGTTTCTTTTTCGGGTTATTTGGGGTGTACCAAACTCCGGGTGGCCCATCCGACCCAGTGTGTCTTGTCCAGTGATCGCGTTCATGAATTATTATTGGTTTTAATCATTACGAGATTCCCATCTGTCGCCTAGGGGTCCCTTTGGGCTTGGCTTCAGGAGGTGTGAGATGTCCCTTTCCTATATTGGCAAAGAGATTGACAATGTCCGTGGAGTACAGGAGAGCTCTTCGGCTGAAGCGTTTAGCAACTCTTCCTTGAGCGGAGTCCGACATACCAAGGGCCGAGAGCACTTGTTCGTTTATTTTGGGCCACTTTCCTCTAGCACCCACGGGGAAGCCAAAGTATTGCACCTTTGTGGCTCCCGTTAGTTTTCTGACTTCGGCAGTTAGAGGTGCATAGTGCCGAACTTTCTCAGCCGCTGCATCAGAGAAAGTTTTGTCCTTGTATTCAAAGCGAACAGTGACATCGACCACCAGGGCTGTTCCATCTCTGACAAAAATGAAGTCAGGCTTTCGTAGTTCATTATTGGCAGTGTGCAGATGTGGTTCTTGATAAATTGTCCACTTAAGTTTACGGGCTTCTCGCGCGAGTATTCCGCATAACTTGTTGTGCCTGTTGATACGTGCACTTTGAACTGCCGGACATTGTCCCAGAACATGAGAAAGTGACTCATATGAGGCATTGCAATGCCTGCATTTCATGTTGTGATTGTTTTTGCCACGCCCAAGGTATTCCCTGGTGGGATACACATTCACTCTCAGTTTTAAGGCAGTGAGGAATTGACGTTTGGAGAACTCAGGATGGTGTTTCAGCCAGTCATTGCTGATCGGGTCATTTCTAAAGTGACTGACTCCACTGCCTTGGCATGGTAGATTTTCCCAGTTGGAGAATTCAGCATCTCTCCAATTGCAAGGGGTTGGATAGACCGTCTTGGGAGCCGGCCTCTCCCATTCGTTCAGTAACTCCAGGACGTGCTGTGGCAGCATGTAATTGCTGACCACCGGATCTGTTATTTTAGGCATAGCCTCCTGGTCTCTTCCCACGGCCAGCCATCACTTTTGGTATTCGTCCTCTATGCCATTAGCCAATGCGATGTACTGAATTGTCCAGTTTTTAGAGTGTGCAACTCTGTGTAACCGCCTCGCCAGTATAGAAGGGATAAGGCTGGCGAGCTTTGTTACTCCCAGTCCTCCGTCCCTGGATCTGGTATAGATGAAATTGTTACAGGTGTCGGACGGTAAGTGCAACCACTCTTTGATCCCTCTTGATGTTGTCATCGAGGGAAGAAAGCAGTGCCTTCTTTCAATCAGTGTGGTCAGCTAGATAGATGACTCGTGGTACGGTGAAGGTATTAAGCATTTCCAGCTTTTGTGAAGGCTTAAGAGGGGCCCTGTTGATCCTCTCCAGCCAGGTGTCAAGCTTGTCGGATAATGCCGGTTTGGTGAATACGATCCATGGGTCGACCTTGAATCCCAGGTATTTCTCCGACTCTCCTGGAGCAATCATATTCAGGCTATCACAACCGATTTTCCAGGCTTCACAGTTGTTGACAGTGAAAGAGTCATGGGTTGGGCTTAGGAGAAATCCATGGCATTTCCTGGCTTGCACCTTGAGTCCAGAGAGCTTGCAGAAGGACTCGAGAATCTGGATGTTTGCATTCATACCTTCCCACAGATCGCTGAGCATGACCAAGTCATCAGCAAAGGCAAGAGCAGTTACTTTTTGCGCACCAACTGAGAATCCCAAACCAGCCGTTTCTAGCGTTGAAATCAGAGGATCAAGCGCTAGGTTAAATAGCAGTGGTGACATTGGGTCTCCTTGCTTAACCCCAACTTCGATAGCAATAGGCGAGGTGAGCTCCTTCCCTACTTCCATACGGGTATGGACGTTCCTATAGGAGTCACTGATGATGTTGATCATGTGCTGGTCCAGGCCCCTTTCCCGCAGCACCCACATGATGTGATCGTGGGATACTGAGTCAAATGCTTTGGCTATATCTATAAATACGACGCCTAGGGGCTTCTTTTCTTTTTTGGCTTGCTTGGTGATGAGGTGGAGAACTTTTAAGTTCTCTGAGCAGCCAGGTGCCGCAATGAACCCCCTTTGCCTCGCATTCAATGGGCACGCTTTCGCCAGCCTGTTTGTCAGTATTCTCGAAAATAGCTACAGCACGATGGACCCGATGGTAAGAGGCCTCCAATTCCCTAGATCCTTCAGAGCCTCTGGGTCCATCATTTTCGGGATCAGTAAGGATCTGCATTCCTTAATACGATCCGGTATGATACCTGTAACCAGCCATGCATTGAATAAGCCCGCCAGTGTATCGCCCTCTGAATTCACGCGGACCAGATCACTCAAGCTGACTTGATCAGGACCTGGAGCCGTTCTCATATTCATCTCCTTGATATTTTTCAAAACTTCCTTAGCACTTATGAACAGATCAAAAGCAGCTCAGCTGTAGCATGAGATTTGAATTGGCCCAGCCCTTCAAAGGGAGTTTGGGTCTCCCATTTGTCTTTGTACGCATGAAAGACCTCTTCGAGTGGAATTTGACACTGAAGGCATTCAGTGCTGTCAAGGATGAGGGAGGCGAGTTTGCACCTGTCGTTCTCAAAGAGGTGCTCGTACCTCCGATAGGTACTTTTCTAAGCCGCCCTTTTTGTCATCCAGGGCTTGTTCTTTCCACTTTTAGGGTTTTGGGCTTTTTGGTTCCCTTTTTCTTTAGGCTCATGCTCAGGTGCTAGGAAGGAGGAGAGAACATCAATGGAAGTTGTTTCGACAACCGATCTGATATTAGGGTCCCCCGCAACCCATACACTAAGGATCTCGGACTCAAAGGTAGCAAGACCCAGATGGTGTGGTCCTTTGCTTTGGTCAGTTAAGCGTTGCTTAACTTCGCGCATATACATGTTCTTGAGCCCCATGATGGTAGGCGGCTCATCAGATCGGACTTCCAGATGGTATGCGTTTGCTCCAGGTCCTGGGTCAGCACTCTCAGCTTTGGACTTGCTGCTTAGGTTCAGCAGTCGACGTTTGTCGCTGATTTGTTTAGCCATTTTGGTCTTCATGGCTTCAGTGATGAGTTTGTTAATGTACTTTTCGCCCGAGTACATTTTGTCAAAATCGGTAAGGAGCAACTCTTCCTCGGCCGACCAAAAACTCTTGTGTTTTCCACGCTGAGAGTTTTGTTTAGGACTGGCTTCGATTCTTTCTGCATTGCGTACCATGAGGTGGGCCCATCTCTTGTGTTGGGAGAGACCTGATTTGGTGCCAAATCGTTTGGCACAGACCTCACACGCCCAGTCACCAGTTGGTTCCTGTGATGTCAGCCCCTTGCATTTAGGGATGTGACATAGGATGCTGTGTGCTTTAGGATCGGTCTTATCACACAAGGAACATTGGAATTCCACATCCTTCCCTCTGTGGTGACGTTTCAGATGTACATGCAGAGCAGTTGGTTTCCCTACATGATCCCCGCAAAAGGGACATGCTGGGTTATCATTGGGTAATCTCACCAGAACCTTTCCCTGCACCCTGGTATTGCATTCTCCATCTGTTGCCGCGACAGTGGATATCGTGGGAGAAACACTGATGGCATCGTTTCTCTCGTCTGCCAGTGATTCAGAGCCTTCCACATCTCTTTCCTTCGCACTGGCAGGAGTTGTTGGGACGCAAGGTCCGGGAGATGTGTCAGGCCTCAGAGTCTCACCGAACACCGAGTTGAGGATCTCCAGAGGTAAGGCCAGGAGGATCTCCTCGGTTTCAGTCTGTGCTTCAGTAATCCTACTGACAGCACCGGTGTTGGTGATCATCTGTGAGGGACCCGGGATGGGATACACCTCACCTGCGGTAGTGGTAGTCTGCGAGGACCGCAGACTTGGGTGTCTCTCGCCATCGGTAGTTGCAGGACTCTCAGTCTGAGTAGCCACTGTCGAGACTTGGACTCGGTATCGAGCCAGGGGTTCGAAGGGTCTGAAGATGCACCTACCCCAAGGTACAATCTCCGTATTGTGCACGGTCAAATTAGCCCTTCGACTAGGGCATAGCTGGGCACTCGCCAGTGCTGCCATCATTTAGTGTTTTTCACATAGTGTTCTACTGCCTAGCCGGTGTACCAGGACAGTAGGGCAGGGAAGTAAGCAGCTGAGCCTCAGTCAGTCAACTCCCTTATAAGAATGTTTCTGTTAGTTCCACTATTGCTCCTCCAATATTTTTGCTTTTAATGCAAAACTAATTTTATATATGTGCACACCTTTACCTACGTATACTTATTATATGACAATTATTGTTTATATTACTTTAATTGTGTGGAAAGCATGGTATATTAATAAAAGTCACTCCTCTGAGTAGCTTACAACCTAGAAGCCTGATTCAATTCCCATTAGAGTCAATTGATAGGACTCTAAATTAGACAGACAGCACATAAACTAGTATCTATAATAAATGTTGCAATAGAGACCATTCAAGTACTGATCGCCCATTTAAACTGGCCTTAATAGAAGACCAAATAAATAAACACCTCTCTAGCAATCAGCTTGGTTTATATTCTACTTTAATATCAAGGCTGGAGAATTATCTGATGACTTGACTTTACTCCTCTATAGATCAGGGATGTAAATGTAGTAGCATCTTGGATTCATTGCTGCATAGTAGTCATTAGTGAAAGAAACAGATCTGTACTTGCCATGCCCAAGTTTTCTTACTTTGTATAAAGTAAGAAAAAACAAAACAAAAAAATGTAAAGAAAATTGTATCTTTTCTTAGGGCAATAATGCAACCTTTACTTTGAATGTGGACTGATGCATCTTTCATCCCAAGATCTCAAAATCCACTACATGCATTAATAAATTAGGGAACCCATAGGATTAAATGCAAGAAAAGCAATGCTGTAAAAAACAATTGACTTTATATTTTATAAAACTGAGCCAGACTTTGGTCTGAACCAGACACACAAGGGACCCAGGGAACCAATGACAATTGTTTTATTGCTCTTTGGTAAACTGGAAAATATGAGAATTTTCCTCCTGCTTGAGAAGGCCAGTGAATGAGATGACTAGCCAATAAGGTGGACAACTGTTAGCAAACTGGGAAAAAGGGCTCCAGTTGGAAAATATTATTCTTGTCTGGAGAGTATATGAATGAAGTACGAAAGAAAGATGGAATATGCGCCAATCAAGTTATTTCACTGAAAGGCAATCTAACCCTCCAGGGTAATATAAAAAATGTATTTTTCTCCTTGCACGGGGTGGAGTGGGAGATGAGGGAAAGAAGCTGCATCTGTTTTCTGCTTACTTGAGAACAAAAGTGTGAGCAATGTAATTTCTGTAATTGTCTTACTGGAAACATCTTTCTCAAGTTTGGTTGTAGACAGTGTCAAATGTATTAGCTTTTGTAGTAATAACTTATTTCTGTATTTATTTTGCACCACATGAATGTCAAAAACATTACTCAAAATTCTGACCTTACACAGTCTACATATAGGGCAAAAGTTTCAAACTCTGGCCTACCATTAATTTTCACAAAATTGCCAACAGAAGTGTGCACAGACACTTTAAGGCAGCAAATACTTGTCTCACTGGCAATAAGTAGCAATGCAGCAAGCAAGAAGAGTTGTAGGAAAAAGATCTTTATTGAGCATGGATAGAAGCCAGTGTTACATGCTGAGAGGCTTGTGTTTAGCAGGTAGCAGTCTAGCCCAGCTTGCATTCCTGACACCCTGGTGGATCACCAACTGAGATCCATCCCTAAAGCTTACCCTCTTTCAATAGCTCCACTCATCATACTACAATACCTGTACATGAAAACATCTAACACCTGTATACACGTAGTTCTAAACACTTGCATGCAGGTATTGATATCTTTAAAGCGCAAATGCATGTAATTTCATTGCAAAGTGCAGGCATGGTAGCACTAGACAACCCAGTCAAGGATCAGGTCCCCAGTGTGCTAGACACTTTATATATAAGTAGCAAAGAAAGAAAGTAGCAAAGAAAGAAAGTTATTTCCCCAAATAACTCACAATCTAGTTATCAGACAGGACGAAACAGGTCGATGAGATGGACTAACTGGGAGAGGGGCAAGAGACCATGTCAGCAGAAGTCTTGGCCCCTTGGCCAGCCAATGTCACATGGAGTGATTTCATGCCTGAGAAAGAAGCAAACAAGCAGGTGATTGATGCTGCCATCACTGCCAGAGTGAAGATGGCGGTCTGATAAATTACATTAATAGGCCTTAAAAGCAGCAATAGCGTTCTTGTCTCTGATATGATGGAGGACGGGGAGCCAGTGGAGTGAAGCAAAGAGAGGCATGACGTAGTCAGAGCTGTGAGCCAGCAGGATGATCCTAGCAGTGACATTTTGTATGGGAAATTGTGTTCTTGCGTATTTCATATATAACATACTGTCTATGGCATATCCTGCCCCCCACTTTGTACGTGCCACTCCTGGTAACAGAGGCTGTGTATGAGTCAAGAGGAGACTGGTTCCTCTGACTAGTACAAGGGGTCCCTTTTCAATTTTTTTTAAGTTAAAGTTTCAATTTTTAAAAATTTCAGATTCCAGTCTAGTCAGCAAGCTGAGCAAATCCAAACCATCTGTGTATTCTATAATCACTTCATTCCCACCAAGTGGCAAACAGTCTCTATTTTCCTCATGCTCTATTGTTAAAGCGGGGGTTAGGAAACTGCACTGCCATTTTTAGAAGCTAATTCAGTGAATGGACATGTACCATGTAGAGAGAAATTGCATTTACGCTGAACTATTTCCTCAGCTAAATTGTTTAGGACACCAACAACGGCAAATTACATGTGGATACTGAATTACTCCCCAAAATGTGCAGTAGTACCAGTTTTGTAGATTTGTATTTGTTTGACAGCAAGTCCCATAATCTTTGTGAGCAGCAGAGCTGCAGTTTCAAATTATTTAAATTTTTTAAAATATGGCTACCCTGTGTATTGCATAATAGTATGGCTTATCAGAGCAGCCTCAGTTTCTAAGAACAGTTGCTGTCAAAATCAGATGGGTTTGGTAATAGAATACAGGGCATTTTCCCTCTACTTTGTCAGCTTACATACAGCCTAAATTAGTAGTGACTGAAAGTTGCCAACTAATGTCCTATGTATAATTAGTCTGGTGGTTATAGATATCACTGGTGTAAGTATAAGGCAGGACTTTGGCCCCTGGAGTCATATGATGACAACAGAATCTAAGTTTATATTCTTTTAAATAGTATTTCTCACCCTCTTGGTTGCTCAGAAAAGCTTGAAAATGTAAATCAAGTATACCTGCTTCAGTGACATCTTCCTAAGGCTGCAGACAGCCTGAAACATTACAACTGTCAGATGTGAGCTACTCCACTAATGGAAATGGCTAGTTAAGTCTGCAGTCTTCTATGTGAGGGTCATGAATACCACCCCATCTGAGAACTATGGGTCAGGAGGGGCCCCTGCTACTGCCACTCCTTTATGGCCTTTGCTAGGTTGGTTATGGTAGAGATCCCAGAACACACTCCTCTGTTAAAGTGTGCTGGCACTAACTCCTCTGTGAACAAAGACAGACTTCCAAAGATGGGAGTGGAAGACATCACTTTGCTGAATGGCAGTTGGATCCCTCTTCTGAACCAAGGGGGCAAGAACAACAATTTAGATGCAATTAGGCTTCATTAGACTCACAGTTACAGGAATTGAACTCTCATACAGATCTCTTTTGAGTTTGGCCCATGATTTCTTATGTTTTAAGACGTCAGCTTAACATGGCATGATAATTTCTAACAAATCTTTTTGTAAAAAACATAAAAATATAATGTTTTAAAAAATCAACTTCTGGATGCTTTTCTTAATGTAATTTCACTCAAAGACTTGGCATTTTGAGCAAAAGCTATACCTGTTCCACTAAAAAGCACAAGCAACTTATTATGGACTTTTTTGCTCATTAAATAGGTGTGTGTACAGGAAAGGGGGATTGAAATAGATTTTGAACATTTACCTAAAAATAAATTACTAACTGTGGGTGTGAAACACTTTCTTTAATACTGCAGATGCTAGTCCTTACTGGGGAAGTACATGGGGCATGTAGCAGCTAATGAAATGCTAAGTTTGTTCTTTAAAAGAAAAAAAACTTTGATCAAGCTGGCACTTTACACTGCCAGGATGCAGAAAGTATAGCTACTCCAAAAACGGCATGCACCTTTGTGTGGACAAGACTTTGGACCATCCTACATGCTAGCACAGGGGAAAATAAGAGTACAAGATACCTCTGGCCAGGTTATCTACATCATGAGTCATTTCATAGTATGGGAGAACAGCCTCTTCAGTCTCTGTGCAGGGGGGCAGCAGATGAGCTGGTATGGCAGCAAAAGTAATCTTCTGGTAGAACCCAGTAGCATCTTGCTTCCTACCTGAGTAAGAGAGGGTTGGGGAGAGGATTGAAACTCCATGAGTTGCAGTTCCCAACAAGGTCACCTTCTGGGGCAGCACTACTATGCACTTCCCTTTACTATGAGTTTAGAATAAGTTCTCAGTGTACACCTCTAACACTACCAACATTTCGTATTACCTGTATTTAATCTCTTATGATCTGAAATGGTAAGAGGGAAGTAAAGCTAACCCTGAGGTGCAGGAAATGGCTAAGTGAATCACTGATGCCCAGCTCAGTTTGAACAAACTACATGATGAACAAAGATATTTTGGCAAGGCTAATGGATTAAAAAATACCTAAAAGATGCCATGGGATTGTTAGGGCCAGATTTTTAGACAGTGGCCTCAATCCTGTGGGGCAATTGGGAATGCAACTTTGCATGTTCAGGAGAGATTTTCCAAGTCACAAATGCCAATTAGGTGCCCAACTCTTACTGAAAGACCCTAAGGCTTGGGTGTCCAATTCCCTGAGGCTCTTCTGAAACCCCCAGCCACAGTCATTTGTGACTGTGATTTAGGATGCATAGGCTCTGTCTCTGCAATCAGGGCCTTAGGAACATAGAGCTGCAGAACTGTAGTTACCTGCAAAAATGGAGGCTGTGTTAAGGTGGGGCTGAAAATGTGGCTCTTTATTGGTATGTGAGGCTCCTACCACTGGGGTATCTGTCCACACCAAGAGACAAGACCTTTATTTATAAGGTTTCTTCCAAATAGTCACAAAGAGGAAAGTGATTAGGATTCTGTGTCTCTGCATTGCAGGATCATGAGCTGAGTCAACCCTGCTGGGATTCAACCCACATTCCTGGGAGACTAAGTATTTCATCTCTGATGCTTAAACCTCTAACCAAATAAAATTCCCACTGTGTGATATTCCAATGTGTGGTCAGATTTTATTGTGCTTCTCTTTGATGTTCAGTTCCAGGTAAGAGAAATTACCACACTTTTCCCAGCACGCAGCATTTGTGATGTTTATCTATTCACCTCTCCTTTTCAGGAATATGCCAAAATGTCAATGAATTTAGAAATAGTTCACCCTCAGTGTTATGCTACTAAGATCTGCAAACTGTCTCAGTTTTATGCATGTTCAGTATCCAATACTCAATTATTAATTCATTAATGTCTGCAAAGTGCTTTGAAGATGAAAAGCACTATATTGTATAACTGCTAACTGATGCTCGAATGCTACCGGTACTGTTTTTAAAGCTTACAGAAAATCTGCCTGGAACACATCCCCAAGGCCATATGATGAGGAAAGGTCACCCAGGGGCAGCCATTTATGCAGAAGAAGGAAATCACATTGAAATTCCGGGACTGCACCAGTGTTTTTCTAGTGCAGATTCCAAACGTCACCAGAGTTGTAAGGCCAGATTTAAAAAAAAACAAAAAAACAGAGCATATATACCTATTAAATAGATCAAAGAAAAATCAACACTGGGAATAATTTACAGTAACAAAGTGAAATGTATTTCCCATTAGCTCATTGTAAAGCAGTGTTCTGGGGTTCCCATTCTTTCCCTCCAACTAAGTGAGTTTAAATGAATCAGGCCTTTGGGCAGCTGTAAAGGATACAGGGATATTTGTAGTTAGGGTTCTGGCTGCATCAAAGATACTATGATTTCAATGCACTGTGGGTTTGGCTTTTCATTCAAGTACTTTGGATGATTCCCTACACTGGTGAGAGAATTAAGGATGTTGCTAAGCCAAAGTCAAGCCAGCAAAGAGAAGCATGATCCTGAGCATCTATCTCAGGGAAAGCCAGGAAAGGGCTGAAGAAAAGTCAAAAAGAAAAGGAGTATTTGTGGCACCTTAGAGACTAACAAATTTATTTGAGCATAAGCTTTCGTGAGCTACAGCTCACTTTATCGGATGCATTTGGTGGAAAATACAGTGGGGAGATTTATATATGCACACAAAGAACATGAAACAATGGGTTTTATCATACACACTGTAAGGAGAGTGATCACTTAAGATGAGCTATTACCAGCGGGGGGGAGGGGGGAAAGGAGGAAAACCTTTTATGGTGATAATCAAGGTGGGCCATTTCCAGCAGTTAACAAGAACGTCTGAGGAACAGTGGGGGGTGGGGTGGGGGGAGAAATAACATGGGGAAATAGTTTTACTTTGTGTAATGACCCATGCACTCCCAGTCTCTATTCAAGCCTAAGTTAATTGTATCCAGTTTGCAAATTAATTCCAATTCGGCAGTGTCTCATTGGAGTCTGTTTTTGAAGTTTTTTTGTTGAAGGATAGCCACTCTCAGGTCTGTAATCGAGTGACCGGAGAGATTGAAGTGTTCTCCATCCTAGCCACTATGGATGTAGAAGTCCTCTACACCAACATTCCACACAAAGATGGACTACAACCCATCAGGAACAGTATCCCCGATAATGTCATGGCTAACCTGGTGGCTGAACGTTGTGACTTTGTCCTCACCCATAACTATTTCACATTTGGGGACAATGTATACCTTCAAATCAGTGGCACTGTGATGGGTACCGCATGGCCCCACAGTATGCCAACATTTTTATGGCTGACTTAGAATGTTTCCTCAGCTCTCATCCCCTAATGTCCCTACTCTATTTGCATTACATTGATGAACATCTTCATCATTTGGACCCATGGAAAAGAAGCCCTTGAGGAATTCCACCATGATTTCAACAATTTCCATCCCATCATCAACCTCAGCCTGGACCAGTCCACACAAGAGATCCACTTCCTGGACACTACGGTGCTAATAAGTGATGGTCACATAAACACCACCCTATATCGGAAACCTACTGACTGCTATTCCTACCTACATGCCTCTAGTTTTCATCCAGATCACACCACACGATCCATTGTCTACAGCCAAGCTCTATGATATAACCGCATTTGCTTCAACCCCTCAGACGGAGACAAACACCTACAAGATCTCTATCATGCATTCCTACAACTACAATACCCACCTGCTGAAGTGAAGAAACAGATTGACAGAGCCAGAAGAGTACTCAGAAGTCACCTATTACAGGACAGGCCCAACAAAGAAAATAACAGAACGCCACTAGCCATCACCTTCAGCCCCAACTAAAACCTCTCCAACACATCATCAAGGATCTACAACCTATCCTGAAGGATGACCCATCACTCTCACAGATCTTGGGAGACAGGCCAGTCCTTGCTTATAGACAGCCCCCCAACCTGAAGCAAATACTCACCAGCAACCACACACCACACAACAGAACCACTAACCCAGGAACCTATCCTTGCAACAAAGCCCGTTGCCAATTCTGTCCACATATCTATTCAGAGGACACCATCATAGGGCCTAATCACATCAGCCACACTATCAGAGGCTCCTTCACCTGCGCATCTACCAATGTGATATATGCGATCATGTGCCAGCAATGCCCCTCTGCCATCTACATTGGTCAAACTGGACAGTCTCTATGTAAAAGAATAAATGGACACAAATCAGATGTCAAGAATTATAACATTCAAAAACCAGTCGGAGAACACTTCAGTCTCTCCGGTCACTCGATTACAGACCTGAGAGTGGCTATCCTTCAACAAAAAAACTTCAAAAACAGACTCCAAGACTGCTGAATTGGAATTAATTTGCAAACTGGATACAATTAACTTAGGTTTGAATAGAGACTGGGGGTGCATGGGTCATTACACAAAGTAAAACTATTTCCCCATGTTATTTCTCCCCCCCACCCCCACCCCCACTGTTCCTCAGACGTTCTTGTTAACTGCTGGAAATGGCCCACCTTGATTATCACCTTATCCTCCCGCCCCGCCCCCGTTGGTAATAGCTCATCTTAAGTGATCACTCTCCTTATAGTGTGTATGATAAAACCCATTGTTTCATGTTCTCTGTGTGTGTATATAAATCTCCCCACTGTATTTTCCACCGAATGCATCCGATGAAGTGAGCTGTAGCTCACGAAAGCTTATGCTCAAATAAATTTGTTAGTCTCTAAGGTGCCACAAGTACTTCTTTTCTTTTTGTGAATACAGACTAACATGGCTGCTACTCTGAAACCTGAAGAAAAGTCAGGTACTGCAAGAGAAGAGGGGGAGGCATGGAGGCTCTGTTGAAGTAACCAAATTTAGAAAAGAAGGAGATTCTATACCAATTTGGGAGGCCTGAAAACTTAATGGGGTATTAGAGCATCATGCCACTGTCCTGGAAGAATTATAATTGTCCTGATTACAGTTGTCCCATCTGGCTGTGAAAATCTGTAGGTGCCAAAGCCATGAAGGAAGCCCACAAGCAAGACATTTGCTACTCCTGAGGGAATTCTGCACCAAAAAAATAAAATTTCTGTGGCAAAAAAAATAAAAAAATAAAAAAATTCTGTGCACAATATTTTATAATGCTGCAAAATTCTGCCAATTTTATTTTTCAATAAATAAATGTGGAGACTCCAGCATGGCAGTGGGGAGCACAGGCCACTGGCTGCACAGAGGTGGGAGGTCACGTTGCAACCCCCCCCCCCCGCACACATCCCCTACCCCCATGCCAGGACACAGACTCAACAGACCTGACACAGCACAAGGGCCAGGCCTGCCCCAGAAACACCCCTGGGCCCTGACCCTCCACACCAAGCACACCAGGTTTGAGCAGGCAGGCTCAGACCCACAAGATCCAAGTGTGGAGGGGCTTAGTGTGGGAGGCCCAGGTGTGAGGTGGGAGGGTTCTGTGTGGGTCAATCTGAGTCAGTGGTTGGTCTGGGTATGTGTGTGTGGGGGTGAGAACTGGATGCACAAGGGCTCATTGGGTGGTTCTGGGTGCAGGGGCAATGGGTCTCTGGAGGGGGATCCAGGTGAAGGTGGTTGTGGCTCAGAAGGAGGGTCTGGGTGTGGAGGACGGGGCTTGGCGTGGGGGGCTTGGGGGGTGCTCAGCAGGGGGCCTGGATGCAGGGGTGAAGCAGGCAGTGTGGGGGTTCAGGTGTGGGGGACTTGGTAGGGGGTTCTGGGTACAGAGGGATGAGGCTTGGTGGGGGGGGGATGTGGGTATGGGGAGATTTGGATGTATAGGGGTTGGATGGAAAGGGGAGAAGCTCCTTGTGCAGTGTCCCTCCCCCATGTCTGAGGAGCACTGGGGAAAAGAAGCAGGGTTGGGGGTGCAGAGCTTCCTGCAGCCAAGGGAGGTTTCTGGGGGTGGTTCTGATCTGGCCCCTTCCCGGCCCTGACTCCTCCTTGCAAGTCCACTCCTCCTCCGCCCCCCAGCCCAGCCAGGACTAGCAACAGAGCCAGGTGGAGGGTAGAAGCTACTGGGAGGGGCATTCCCAGCTCCCTCCTTTCCCCCACAGTGATTTCTCTCTCCACTGATTGCTCTGGGCACCCAAAACATCGCACCTGTGCTGCTGAGGAAGGGGCGCGTGACTGCTCTTGCAGCTTCTGTTTGCTTCCCCACCAGAATATCATTTTTCTGCAGGCAATCAAAGAAATCTGTGGGGGACATGAATTCTGCATGGTGCAGAATTGCCCCAAGAATAATTTGCTGGTCAGAGACATAACACAGCTTTGTGATAGCATCAAGTGAACCACATCTGGCTGCAGATGGTGATGCTGCTACTTTCACTCCCCCCCACTTGTGAAGGAGAAATTGAATTTGAGGGTTAAACCAACTGTACAGTCAGGTAATGGGAAGAAATCCTCTCTGGAGTAGAAAAGATGTCTGGCTGGAGGCTCCAGCTACTACCTTCTAGAACACTCTGGAGAACATAAGAACGGTCATACAGGGTCAGACCAAAGATCCATCTAGCCCAATATCTGTCTTCCGACAGTGGTCAATGCTAGGTGCTTTAGAGGAAATGAACTGAATAGAAAATTATCAAGTGATCCATCCCCTGTTGCCCACTCCCAGCTTCTGGCAAACAGAGGCTAGGGACACTGTCCCTGCCCATCCTTGCTAATAGCCATTGATGGACCTATCCTCTATGAATTTATCTCATTCTAGATACTTGCCTACGTGGATTAAATATTACCTTTCCAAGAGCTTGAAGAGTTAAGTCAATTAAATCATTGGGCAACTGATCAGACACACATAAGCAATCTAATTTTTAGCAGCTGCACAAACCCTGAGGTTTCAAGCAGCCAGTATCAGACCCTGGGTGAGAAGCACACAGGCAATACCCCAGCTGTGGAAAATATACTAGAGTGGCTATGTGTCTGCGTCAGATCCTAGCACTGTGTGAAAGATGAGGCTACTGAATGGGTGAGTGATTAGACCATCTTCTCTCTCACAGGAGTAACTATTGAAGTTAATGAAGGTACACTGATGTAAAACTAATGCAAATGAGATGAAAATCAAGCCCATTCTAAGGAAGGTGTTAGAACTGCATCACCTAAAGGTGAACCCTGTAAAGAGCAGGTTGTTCTAGTGTATAATTGTGTTCATGGGCACATTATTAGTGGGCAGGGAATCTTCACTGTCAAATTAAGGCATACAGTAGTGTATAGACAGATCCCTATGATGTTTACTAATTATGAGATTGGTTCTGGGTCTTGCGGCATACTGTTGAAATGTACATGGGGAGGTTCTGAAGTAGTTGTCCCATAGTGTAGATTGGCAGAGAAGGGAAAACTACTTCTCTTGGTGGTTAGGATGCCATGCACATATAAAATATCTACAAATATGGAAACTTGTCGCAATGATATCTTTTAGAAATGCTAGCAGCACATGGAAAACTTTATATCTTGGAGGTCTCAATACATTTACTGTTCTGTAGTGATTCCATGGTTGCTTGGCTAGATGAATTCTGGAGGAAATCAGTGATCTATATAGCACACAAATTTAATTCTGATTGGTGATTATAGTAATACAGAAACCAATGTCCCAGAGTCTGATAGTCATGGGCAGCACATGAACCGCTGGCTGTGGGAGGCTAAAGGACAATGAATGCTTATTCCCTCCTAGTAGGTTCCAGAATATTAGAACAACTTACAACCTTTTACCCACAAGCATTCTATCTAGGTACTCCTCAAGGACGCCCATCTCATTGTAATCTTTTGACTTATATATGTATCACACCACTTCTGCTAATAAAGACTTTTCTTTAACTCACTGGGTTAAGAGCTTTTGTTTGGGGGGGGGCAGAAGATCTTACCTAGTCAAAACTCTACTGTAGTTTAAAATGAAAGGCCTATAGACCCTTGCTATTTCTAAAGGAATTTCAACCATATTTGTTTCTTGAAGGGACATTCTCACAGATTGTCTGTTGGGGAGACTTATGAGCTACTCCTATTCCTTGCCTCTGGTTTTCTGTTGAAGCATATTTGTTTGGTCAGTTGCAAACAACTGGAATTGGATGCCTGTTCTGAGAAAAGCAGGAGATGCTTAGCACAGCCATAGATTGAGAGCCTAGAAAGGAGATACTGTTGGAATGGCAGCTAGAGGCAAGTACTAGCAAGCTAAGAAGGCCCAGATACAGATGTGAGCCTTAATGAAGTTCACAGGCATTAACAGGCACATAACGCAGGACAGTCTGCTGCAATGAGTGCTACTTCAGCTGAAAGAAGAGATTTATTTGCGGACTTCTATTAAGGATCAATGTCTCTGTGGACCAGCCACTGGAGGGCAACACAATCACATAAAAAGTAGATTCAATTCAGCTGAGGGCAGAGTCATAGCTACACACTAACCTTTATACTTCAGACTCCTTATCTCCTCTCCTCCCATTATACAAAGGAGCTGAAATCCAACAATCAGATGCTGCTCAGATGACCATATGTGCTCCTTCATTGTCATTTAGTTGTCATGGATATAGAACTCATGATGTTCCATTCCAAAAGCACAAGCCCTACCACTTGAGCTAAAGGAGAATCTTTGGTAGCTGTGACTGCATCAGGACTTACATTTTCTGAGTGCAGGGAACTGCAAAGTGTCATCTGAGAGCAGGTCTGGATTTCCATCCAGATACACATACTCTCCAAGCCAGTATATTATGTGCCCAATTCCAGTTTACCAAACCACTACTTGCTCTTCATTCAAATCCCTCCTAACAACTGACTACTTCCATTTCATCTCTCTCTCTCTCTCTGTATATCTCCTCCCATAGTTATTTACTACTCTGGTACCCCAGTGTTTCCCTGACTGCAATGTCTCAGTCTTGTTTGGATTCCAGTCCTCTTGGGCAGTGTCATCTGCATTTTGTGTCTCAAATGAATGCTGAGCACATTCTTGATCATTAACAAATAAACAATAAAACATAATAATGATGCTAACAAAGCGCAAACTGCACTCTGAAGTTCTTCCCTAAATACAATATTAATTCTATGACTGCCATGTTAGTGATGATATGTGTATTAGAAATGACATGCATCCGATGAAGTAAGCTGTAGCTCACGAAAGCTTATGCGCAAATAAATTTGTTAGTCTCTAAGGTGCCACAAGTACTCCTTTTCTTTTTGCGAATACAGACTAACACGGCTGCTACTCTGAAACCTATGATTATTATTATTTCTCTTAGACCTCACCAAAAAGCATTCAATCACTAGTTGCTGCAGTCATTCACTGAGGAACGCAGACCAAGAATTCCATTTTCAAATGTCAATTTATGCTGTTAAATTAAATGAGAATGTGGATCAGTGTGATACATCATCATCTAAAGTAACTACTGAGGAAATCACTTGAGTAATGCTAATAGCATTGCCTGCCACTTTCTAAAGTGTTCCAGTAGACAAAAAACAGATTGTGTGGTGTTTATTTGAGATGGTTGTATGCTGAAATGCTCCTCCTGCCAAGATTTCAAATATCTAATCTACCCCTCACCTTGCATAGCTTTACAAGATGATACTTAGAATCGATGCAAAAGTGCTGTGTGGTCTGAGGATATGAATGGGGGAAAGGAAACTCAGGAGTTGTAATTCCTGCTCTCACAGTGACTCTGTCTCTGGCCTTAAGTACTGCATGTAACTCCATTTGCCAGCTGAGAGAGACTAAGTTAGCCTATGTTTGTAAAGTACTAAGAATTAATATGATTTTGTCATGGAGGGGTTCTGCATGTTTGTGCTTTGCAGGGAAAAATCATAGACTAGGGCCAGCAGGGGGAAAAATTCACCACGATTCCCCCATACAGAGTTTCAGCTGAATTGTTCCATCAGAAGCAGCAAGTCCAAGCCCTACTCCCTGTGGATCTATCAAAACCCTGATAGATCTCAGGAAGATGTAGGAGGGACAGGACTATTTGCACAGACACCCTGTGATTTTGTTTGAGCTTTCAGGCCCCCGATGCTTTCTCCACATGCACACATGGCTCTCTATAATGCAGCTCCATTGGAACTTACCTGCCAGGATCTTCCTAGTCTGGACTTGCTGTTAAGAGGAGGGTTGCACAGCATGGGAAGGGAAAGCTGTGTCAGAAAGTTAATGAAGCCTACACAGTATTAGATATCCTGATAGAGCTGCTTGGAAATTTTTCAGATGAAAAGTGCAGATTTATTGAAACCAAAATTTAAGCAAACATTGTTGGGTTTGATGGATTTCCCAACTTGACAAAATGTCAAGCAAAAAAATTTTGAAACTGTCAAAATATTTTGTTTTGACAGTTTCAAAATGAAAAATTCTTATTTTTCAGTTTCAAATTATTTTCCCCCACAAATTTGAACTAGTTACAGGGAAAAGCATGAAAATCAAAGCAAAACATTTAAAATTATCAAAATGAAATGTTTCAGTTGATCTGATATAAAAGAAAAAGGTTTGGTTTGTGAATTTTCTCAAGATTTTGACTTTTTGTGCGAATTCGAGATAGGAAATCATTTCAAACTCTTGAAAATATTCACATGGTGGGAAAACCACTTACCACCCTGAGTTAGTCCTGAATATTACCCAAGGAGTTGGTATAGAAACATCACATGTCCTACATGGCCCTCATGACACATTTCTGCTTTTGTATCCCAGTGCGCACCTCCTGAGCCCTACAGAAGCCTGGAACAGAGTCCTAGCAAAGTGATAGTGGTACTGCAACCTTAATTGCACAGGGGCATTTTGCATTTCATTATGCACAAGGCCTGGGCGCAGTTTGGGGAAGGAAGTGGGGGGCACTGCCCATCTCCCCCAAACTGCAAGTCTCAGGCAGGAGTGGAATTTGCCATTTGCCCACACACACATACAGTCCCATTGGCCTGACAGGAGCAGCGCCCCATAAATATTAAAGTCAAACTATGCTTATAGCTCAAGGACAAAGAAAGTCAATTGTGGATAGTATGGGCCTTGTCGCTGCATTGATACCAATGGAATGATTTTTGATTTACACCATCATCAGTCAGCTGAGAATCAGGCTCCATAAATCTAAACCAAAATGGTAATAAGCAACTTTTGGTGTAGATGTAATATTATCCTCCACAGACAAACCTAATGTAACTAACTCCCGTCTGGCACCAAACCAGAGGTTCACCTCTCAGGAACTCAGTGTCATGAGGATTCTCCCATGGAATTTAGTAGTCAAAACAAGCCCTCCTCACTCATATGTAGCAGTCTGTGGTCCTCTGATAATCACATCCACAAAGCCCAGGAAATAATTTGCAACATCTGGTTGCAAAAGTACTTTCTTCTTCTACCTAAAAATGTAAAGGCTCACTCCTGTGAGCTAAAGGCACTTCCTGGAAGGCGATGAGCACTCACTACTCCCACAATAAGAAAAGGAGTACTTGAGGTACCTCTAAGGTGCCACAAGTACTCCTTTTCTTTTTGCGAATACAGACTAACACGGCTGCTACTCTGATACTCCCACAATGAAATTATCAGCTTCCAAGAAGTGCTTAGCACCTTGCAGGATCAAGTGTCTTCAGTAACGCGGCCAGTAGAGGGTTCCTAGACACTTTGAGCAGGTGTGAAATTCAATCCAGTAGTGGGCAATAGTACTCAGTACACATAAGTACAAGAATAGTTTTCATTTGGTGGCACAGCAACCTCCAAAATCAACCAATTTAAGATTGGCATCCAGTCAAAGAAGAGGGAAATTTGAAAAGCTCTAAGGATTCTGGGCTTTACCATCTATGAATCTTCCTAGCCTTGCATCAGAGCAGAAGAATTATTAAATGCATTGATTTGCTCCAGCCTGTTTCTTAGGCTGGTCTCTGTAGTAATAAAGTATGAGTTTCTGAGCCAGATCATCAGCAGGTGCAAATCAACATAGTTCCATTGACTGCAAAGGAATGCTGCTGATTTGCACCACCTGATGATTTACAAAACAAAAGAAAAAGGAACACAAAAGATCACCCTTTGATTTTAAGTTAAAACCTTGCTGGGGTATGAATATTAAACTAGGTTTGGGCTTTTTAAATTTTTTAGAAAATATACATTAAAAATTCTACAAAAATCCCATTTCTGTAAGCGTTGAAACCTGTTTGTAGTAAGAGTATGGAATTAGCAGGCCCTAAATATTTTAGCACACTTGTTGGGGACTTAGACTCCCCAGGCCTTTGGGGGTATCAATTTTTAATATATTTGAAGGGAAATAATATTTTAAATAGCTAAATATTGCTCCTAAAATGATGAGCCATAATTTGTCTACGTCTTAATTCAAAAAATTGACAATCAAAGAATATTAACACCACAAACTGAAATCCTTAACCACAATGAACTTACTTTTCATTTTACTAAAACATAAACTGAGGTAAAATAAAATGTACTTGGTGAAGAGGTTTAATGTGATTTAGAACCCTTCAGTTTTATCGACAGGCGGTGTACCTAGCGCTTTTTCAATGTTTCAAGGTCTTTTAAAGTTACTCAGAAAAAAAAAACATATGCTGACATATGTTGCCTCTACTCTGACACAAAAAACAATATTAGAAAGAAAAGGTCAACTGTCAGGCTGAAATGTGACAGGTTGCAACTCTACTTCAGAGGTGCTGGAACAATTTGTAGAGAAGGGGTGCTCACAGCCATTGAATAAAACTGTAAACCCCATATCAGATGGAAACCACTTCAAGCCGCACGCCCAGCACCCCCTAGCACTTATGTGCTACTTCCATCTCATCACTGAAGTTCAAAAGAACTTAGGCGACACCCAGACCTTTAAGCATTTGTGCAGTCAGTAAGCACAGAGACACGTTTCTGAAAAAAAAGCTAAGTATCAGCATAACAAGGAAAATTAAGGCTAAATAACAAAAAATGGAACTGAAGCTTTTAAGCAGAAAAAAATTCCTGGGAGAAAATGGCAGGGTAATGCCATTAATGGCTCCAAATTGAAATAATTGATTAAGAAACTAGTGAAAGCAGGAAAGGACCTGTCTTTGAGCTTTTACTCAGTGATTTCAAATCTTTTCAGAGATTCCTACAGCCATTTATTTCAAAAGTAGGTGATAAATTAGGCTTGACAAAGGCACTTATCAAATCGTTGTCAGTTTATAAAGTAAATTCATTGCTATCTTTCAGACTAATAGCTTCTGCATTGTGATATATGCCAAATTCTTGAGTATTATTGATTTGTCATTATTGTTTGGCTGGATCACATGATCTGGAACATGTGGTTGAAGCTGCCCAGATACTATTCCCCAGAGCAGTATTGGATATCATGATCTGCTCATGAGATCTCTCTCGCTCCATATCCTGTCTCCAGGAGTAGCCAACAATACCTTATGCTTCAGAAGAAGTTGAACTCAACCCTATTCTTTAATAATGCATGTATAATGACTCATATTCTGGAAGCAACCACCTTATCCCATTTTGTCCAGTCACTATTCTCTCTTCTTTTGAGTCCCTTTTTAATTCTACAGGTGAAATGCTGGCCCTATTTAAGTCAATTGGAGTTTGCCATTGCCATTCGATGGGGCCAGGATTTCACCCTATTTCTTGTCAATATCTACAAGAAGTGACTTTATAATTTAAAAAGCAGAATGCTAGAGTCAGATTCTGCCACCCCTTACTTACCTGGTTTATTATTGACTGCACGAGTAAATCCTTCCCAGATGTCATACTTGCCTCTGAAGTTCTCAATGTATCCCTCTTCTAAACATCTAGTTTCAAGACCGCAAGGTCTTCAGGAGAAGAACTGTCTTTACATTTTCTATGTTCTTTACAGAAGTCTACACATTGTTGGTGCTAAACAAGTAACAAAGAAAAGAATAACTATAATAATAAGGTAGCCAATTTTGTAATGATTCACACTGGGGTAGGAGCTGGAATTGCTCCCAGAGACATTCTAAGAAATGATAAAATTGGTGACAAATGTACAGTCAAAATAGACTTTCTGAGAACCAAATGAACAGCAGCTATTTTGAAAAGAGAGGAGCAATTACCCATTATTAGACATACATAGTCACTAAGCTAGTTTATTTGCACAGTGCTCTGTTAACTACTAAGGAAGGGATTGTGGGAGAGGATGGCTTAATATAAGTTTATAATCACCCATTAAATGTTAAGCCCTGAATCATCTTGAAAAAAAAATGCATGAGGCATAGTGTCCTCAGGAAAAGGCTGGGGAACAATTTTCAACTCAAGCTGAAGAATTAAATAACTTCCACCTAATCCAGGGTGGGGTGATATAATTTTTCACCTTTTTGAGGATTTAGAAGAGAGTCAATTGTCTTAAATGAGGAGGTCACTGCAGGCATCTTTTGCTAGTTTAAACTACTAATGAAGTTAATAATGATAATATTTGACATTTATATTGTGTCTTTCATCTCAAATCACATTAATCAATTTGATATCCAGCAAGACACATCTTTTAGCACTTTAAGAAGGCTGAAGTGAAAGCATGGCAGCAACAACATAATATAATATTTTAGCACAGGCATTGAAGAGCATTCCTGTATCCAATTGAAACTGACTTTGAAGTAGACAAAAATGATTACATCAGTTGGAATTTAGCCATATAAGAGTAGGAGCAAACACCCCACCTCTGAAGAGGTTTGGTGGTTTTTGTTTTCTTTTGGGGTTTCACTTGATCCATTCGAGCCTGAGTGCCCTCAAATGTGCTGTCGTCAACAGGCTTTGAGGTGGTACAACCTCTTGCTGGACTGGAGCTACAGTTAGGGAGTCCACTTGATCCAACATTTGGCACACTTGAGTTTTTCCCCCCAGTATTAATAAGGATACTCCTATATAGTATAGTGAAAGGTCAAGGAAATGCCAAGCACCCACTGAATGGTAATCCTTTAATTCATCTGCCATCTGCTACTACACAGAATACACATACAACAAAAGGCACCCTCATTTACATTTTGGATGCGGAGATTTTTTAAAAAAGCAGGTCATGGAATATAATGTAGCTGGCTGTGTCATAGGCCCTGATCATGCAAGCACAGGTGCACACGCTTGAATTTAGGTATGTGAGTTGTTTCATTGAAATAAATGGAACTGCTCATGTAAGTAAAGTTGAGCGTATGCATAACTGTTTGCACAATCAGGGTCTTAGACAATGCAAAGCTAAAGGTAATACAGCAAATCTCTGGCTAACCAAACCAATCCTAAAGAAACTCAGGAAATTTCCATTCCTCTGTATCATGTGACTTTGGTAAAGAATCACAGACAGCTGATTTCTGCTAAAACTGAACAGGGATTTGATTAAAATAAGGCAAGTGTTATCATCCTTCATGCTATTCTGTTTTGTTTGTTTTTTGCACTCTCTGCTTCACTGTAGAGCTTCCCACCTTCCAAATTTTCTTGGACTTGTTGAATTGTGGATCTAATGGGAAGCATCATTTCTTCAAATCTAGGAAAATAGTCATTGTCAGCCAACCAGATATGTTCTGTTGTTCACATGGATCTAGTGCTATTCCTTTCCAAGGCCCATCAAGTTATGCAGGTATGAGACATTTCTTGATTTGTGATATTATGCTTATTCCACAAGGCATAGATATTTTTAAATTGCATAAATATAGATCTGCTTTTTGTAAAGTCTTGATTAAATCATGTCCTGACCCAATAGGCAAGTTTTCTGGATTCTGTTAGATAGAAAAGCACTGGCAGTTTCACTATTTCCCTAAACATTCCTCCTTTGGGTACATCTACAATGCAGCTGGGAGAATACCTGACAGACCAGTAGACAGATTTGCACTAGCTCTGTTCAAGCTAGTGAAGTAAAAATACCAGTGTGGTCTCTGTGGCACAGGCAACAGATCAGGCTAGCTTGAGTCCAAACCTGGGTCTGACCCCCGGGTCAGAGTTTGGGTGGCTAGGCAGCTGCAGTGGAGACATACCCTTAGAGCATTCTCTTTGTTGGGGTTGTGGACCGGGTGATTATGAAAGTTTGACATCTAGTCTTGATCCAGCAAAAGAAAATTTGTGGTTGTTCAGAACCACAAAGGAGCCTGCCTCACTATCTTGTGGTCACATCATATGTATTATATTCTTGAGAATTCAAATGAATCCTGATAATTATTTCTGCCATCTTGAAAATATCCTCCAAACACAGCAGATGGAAAGAAGGAGCCAAAGGTAGTTGATAATGCTGGAATATTAAAACTCAGGCCAGTGCTCATGCTGTTTTGCCCAAGATGAGAGTGGTAAAGCCTGGCAACAAATGAAGACAGACCTGGACATATGACATACTTCAAAAACAAAAAATAACATGTTCAGTCACATTACTGCTTTATGGCAATTCAGTTTAAGCAAATATTTGTTGCAAAGTCTGGGGAAATACAATATTAAGAAACTGTTAGAATTAGTGACTAGTGATCTATTAACTTAATATAGTTGGGTGAGTAGTTTTCTCTCTCTCTCTCTCTCTCTCACACACACACACACACACACACTGCTAACAATAGGTGTAGATAAAAATACTTGCCTGAATTAAGTCTGCTATGAAGGAACTTCACACAAGATGACCCTGCAAGAGATTTGTGCTGACCCAAGTAATTTCTTATGGTACTTGATAATACAGACAGCAACCATTCAGTTTAATGCCAAGATTAGCAGCTGTGGCATTAGGGAAGATGGAGATTTTTTTGTTTGTTTTACAAATACACACTATAATATTATAACACATTTAAACAATAACAAAATACATTTAGATAATGTTATGCTTTTGGGACGTAGGGATGTATATGTGGCACTGGTCATTGAGCGGCTACCTAATTGACTGGCTAGGAAGAAGGTGAACAAAGAAGAAACCATTTGGAAAGTTACAAATTCCAGAGAGAATTAAAAGGTAAACCAGGAGGTTCTCTCTTTATTTTTTGGCTGAGGTTCCTGGCCTTGGCAGGCATTTTTGTTGACTGTTATTGGCAGACCTTCTACCCTTGTGCTGCACTCTTGTCAGATTTCATATGCTAAAGGCAATCAGGGGTAATAAATACTTAAATGGGAAATCTCCAAGGAAATCCCAGATGCTACAGGAAATGGTGTTGATGACTCAGTATGTGGCATCCATTCTTTGGAGTGTGTACAAAATCAGTACCAAAATATGATGCTAGAGGGCATTCAGTTGTTGGAAGCACCATCTTGTGGAAGACATGAAAGATTATGGTCTTCAGCACTACTTTTGGTCATTCCAGCTTCCTTGGTATAGTTCTTTGGGGAGAAAGTGTGATGTGTAGGCTTGCCAAATTTCAGTTAAGGAATTTACGCTTACTTAAATCCCACCGGCTTTTAATTGAATAAGTTAGTTTTCACTTCCCCAGATAAAACAAATGTTGGATAGTGTGCCATATAGAATGGCTTGTGAGTTTCCACTGCAGAGGTTTTATATCAATGGTGGTTGATTTCCAGTGAATACAATCTGTAAGCATTATGGGATCTTTCAGGGTGAAACGTACTATCTAAATATAAAGTACTGTATTATTTGTAGCAAGGACATTGTTCTGTGTGGATTCTCTCAGTGTATGCAGGTGGCCAGGTATTTTCTTTTTGTTCAGACCCCATTTACTATTCACCACCATGATTCCATGAGACCAGCACAAAAATTAATCATAAACAAAAACAAGCACTCGTAGTATAGACACATACCCTAAAAAAATCAGTGCTATTTACAACAACAGAAGAAAAAAAGAACCCACTGAGCTGCAGAGGGCTTGTGACTTGGATCCAAACAAAACATTGCACCAAGACAACCTAGGAAAGCTACTTGGGGTGTCAAAATGATGTAAAAGAAAATTTCTGCCCCCAGGCCACTCTGTGTACACACATCCTTATAGCCATCGGTGGTGTATTGTAAGGCACAGACCAATTACGAAGAGATGACAGTTGAATCCAAGAGGAAACCTAGACTTGTCTATATCAGGAAAGTCATTCAGGGGGAAAGGGAGAGAATCATCTGGCCTTTCCCCCTGTTTATTCCTTTTACTTCCCTACTCTCTTAAAGGACCCAGATGCAGTTACTTCTGGTGAGAAGTCTTCAAAGCACTTCTCTCTGGTATCCATCTGTCCAGCCCCTCCAGTTAGGCAAAGGGCGTTGCTGAAGAATAACAAAAGGCACTTCCTCATCCATGGGCTGATAGTTTACTACTGTTAGGGAGTGAGCCAATGCCCATTGAATTCAATCGGGCTTTGATTCTAGCCCTTAAATGCATAAAATATTCTTACACCCTTATGTCAGCTAATCAATGTATATGAAATACATATTTACCCAATATTGTACCTCTTTGCTTCATCTTATGTGATCACATCATACAATATCATCAGGGCTTCTGTATATTGTAATGAGTAATCTCTTCATAATGTTCCCGACTGCACTTTACCATAGTACTTTTTTCAAATAGCACTATGTTAAAACACACTAGCGAACCTTTTGTGTACACAAGCATGGTCTACATGGACAAATTAATATGCAACAGTGCACTTTAGAAATAAGACCCCTGTAGTCCACTGCTCTGTGTCAAGAAGCTCTTAGGTACAAGCAACCATTTCCAGTGTTTTTTCTAGTGTTTATTTGATAAACACCCATTTCTTATCAGTTAAAACCTAAAATCAGAAGCCCTACATAGGCAATATTTTCTACACTCCTAGATTAATGTGTGTACCAACTTGAAATTTCTATCTTTTTTTGTGTACACTAAGACTATTTTCATTGTGATAATGGCCGAGAGTATTGTTGTCATCTTATACTTTTTATGGGATAAATTCTCCTCTTTCTAAGATATGTCTGTAAGTAATTCAGGCAGAAACTTTGTATTACCCAATTGCTTTTCAACCCGCAGTAAAGTCTTCCATCAGAAAATTAGCAAAGGCAATTTAGCTGCAAACTTAGGTGGCCTATATGTTGCAGCAAATCTGTTAATTGTGTACTTTCTATGTAAATGATTTCCATGGACTCAGTTGTCTAACCTATACAGAGAACATAAACATATAAGATGTTAACCTTAGCCTTCCTTTGGCGGGTTCAAGTCACAGCCTTTATACATTACCTTAATGCAGTTCACGTTTCTTTCCTATTTTTTTTAAAATCAGTCATATTTCTTATCTGGGCCACCTCCACTGACACTGTATCAACTCTGATGGAGTGTTAGGATGTACATGACAGAACTGTCATAATATCAGTCTCATCATTAAGATGCCATCCTATGATAGCATCTGGAAGTGAATCAGACACTTTCACTGATGTTGTAACTGCAATGTGTGAAAGATACTTCTGTTCCTTCAGATGTGCATGAGACACTTTCATTTACAATGGGCACCATTTTAAGTGATGTTCTGTATATAATGTGATACAGCATGGGAAGAGTGCAGAGGGCAGTGTTAGAAGGGAGCCTTATTCCCTGTAGAGGGAAGAAAGTTTGCTGTAAATTAATTAAAGCACCTGAAGCCAATTAAAGTACCTGAAGCCAGTCACATGATGAAACCCTCCTGCTTCAATCCGACAAGGGGAGTTGCAGCAGAGTGGATTGGTGTTGGAGCAGAGAGAAGTTTGGAGGAGTTGAAGCAGAGTGGATTGGTGTTGGAGTAGAGAGCACTTTGGAGGGAAGCAGAGGAGAATTTCGGGAAGTGCTGCGGTGGGCTAAAAAGACCAAGACCCTAGGTAAAGGGACACCTGGTTTGTGCAGAGGGAGGGCAGAAAGCCCACAAGCTGAAGGGCAGGAGAGGGAAGTAGCCCAGGGGAAGGAACCACTAGTTCTAGTGTTTAACGCTATCTCTAGGGCCCCTGGGCTGGGACCTGGAGTAGAGGGCGGGCCGGGTCCCTCCCTCTCCACTCCCCTCCTCTAGAACACTAGTGGGGCAGTTAATACCCCACTTCAGGGGCAAGAAACGGTGCCCTGAACCTCCCCCCCCCAAGAAGAGAAAGCGCAAGACCCATCACAGTAGTGCTGGCAATTTGTCACAATAAGCATTTGCAAGGGTCTTCGGGGAAATCAAGGGAAGCTGGTGTCAGTACAAACACCACCTCTATTGAGTTTCATCAGTTCCCACTGTCCATCATAATTACTCATCACCATTCAACTGTCAGTGTTGGGAAGTGAAGAGTTTTCCACTGACATTCTACTGTTTTGTTGATTTTATAGCACCCCCGCCCCATCAACAAAAATGTAAAGAGTGTGAGTTCAGTTAACAACCATCTGATTTTGCTTTGGGAAATTTTTTTAAAGAAAAATATTGTTGGTGGGAAACTATCTACTCACAACGTCTGAGAAAACAAACTAGAAAGCAACCTATTTCCACTCTGTACCTTTCCCTTGCTATACAGTAGGTTCCATCCCAGCTATTCTTTCAGTTTATTTTGTTGTGGAAACATTCTTCTTCTTCTTGAATCCTCCTTTGCCTTGTTGCCTCATGCATCACTATAGTTGGGACCAATACCAGCCCTGGAAACTGCTGCTACTTCAACAAGGGATGGGACGTTTGGTATAAATTAAAACATATGTTTGTGAGTTTCCCCTAACAGAAGAGCAGGGACTGTTAACAGAGTATCAGTGGGGTTACAGGTAGAAGGGAATGGGATTAACAGAGCAGGTAGAGAGCTTACAGAAAAACACACAGAGAGCCATACAGTGGTCAGCTACTGCAATGATGGGGTCATATGAGCACCTAGATAGAAAGGTGTGATATTAAACTTTTCCGTTTCTTTCACTTAAAGATGGAGTGTAGTAGCAAAAGTGACAATGTAAAGAGGAAAAAAAAAGGGTTTATTCTGGAATAAACTTGACTGTCACCATCAAAATAGTATGTCATGAAACTGGTGAAATGTACACTTGGCTAGTTGCGAGTATGCTATTTAAAACAAATTATCATACGTACCGCAGAATCATTCACATTTACTAGCTCCTTTATTTTTTCAAAATACCAAAAGGCCATAGTAAGAGGGCACTGTCTTCAAGGTTGTTGCTTTGTTGTTTTCCTTTGAGAAGCTATTTTTAGCTTCAGCAATTGAGGGAAAAATAAAAAGAAGAAAAGAAACTTTTAAATAAATAAAAACCCCTAGGACCTGAATCTGAATTCATTTATGGTGTCAGTTAGGAGTCACTGGAGTTATACCTGGCACAGTGAGATTAGAATCAGGCTATTAAAATCTATTTTTGCACTCTAACATTATAAAATGATTTCACTATTTTATGCCACTTTAGAATAATAGTTTGCATCAGGGCTGACAGCCTGTCAACCATGCAGATGAGACAAAAAACTATGAAGAAATAAAATTAGTGTAATGGAAAAGACGTCTGGAAGCCATACCACCATGGGCTGTGAGCTCATCAGAGAATATACACTAAGCGGTGTTGACTTGGTCACTACATAGATGGGAGATCTCTGAGGAAATCTCCAACAGTGCTGCAGGAAGTGGTGGTGGTGACTTTGTAGGTGGCACTCTTTGCTTGTGAGTCACTGTTCAATCAATGCTTTCTGTAATGCTAGAGAGCACTGTTCTGTGAGACGTGCTGACATGCAGACAAGATGTAAAACCAAGGCTCTTACAACATGAGGCTATTTAAAGATCACGCTGGACTCTGTGTGGAAGAGTAGAGCTGTTAACCCCAACATTCTGGTCCAATCCCAATGTGAACTTTTTTTTCATGTTTCAGAGTAGCAGCCGAGTTAGTCTGTATTCGCAAAAAGAAAAGGAGTACTTGTGGCACCTTAGAGACTAACAAATTTATCTGAGCATAAGCTTTTGTGAGCTACAGCTCACTTCATCGGATGCATTCAGTGGAAATATACACTACAAAGTCACCACTACCACTTTCTGCAGCACTGTTGGAGATTTCCTCAGAGATCTCCATTTATGTAGTGACCAAGTCAACACTGCTTAGTGCATATTTCCATTGAATGCATCCGATGAAGTAAGCTGTAGCTCACGAAAGCTTATCCTCCAATAAATTTGTTAGTCTCTAAGGTGCCACAAGTACTCCTTTTTTTTCATGGTTGTTCCCTCTACTTCCAGTTCCATGTGGCTCCGTGGTGTAGAGTAAATAATTAAACTGTGTTCACAGAAATATAAACCTGGACCTCTGTAATTTTCAAAGGGCTCAGGGTCTGATCCAAAGCCTATTGAAGTAGTCTTCCATTTGCAGTTTTGTATTGACTTGAATGAGCTTTGGATTAGGTCCTGTGTCCTTAACTCAGGATTTGGTCTAATGTATTTTGAAGCTCAATATTCTTCTCTTTAGCTATTTTCTTGTTTAGCCCATTCTACCTAGTCAGCCTCCAAACATAGGGGTGGTTCTAGGCCAAACAACTCCTTTTATCCAGGCCCACTTCCTGCTTTTCCCTTCTGGCATATTTGTGCTGTAGTGACATTACATTATTCCCATAAATGATGACACACACCTTAATTATAACTGGTGGTAAAACTTTATTATTCAAGTTTAGATGTAACAGACATCTTTGCTGCCTGAAGATTGTTTGCATAAGAAATACACCAAGAACATGTTTGTGAGTAGAAATGAACATGCACTATGAGAAAAAAACATAAAACATAAAACAAAAAAACCCCCCAACAACAGAAAACAAAAAAACCCAACATATCCATGTTTTGTAAGGACAGAACAACGAGAGCCAACATTCTAGAGTCAAATCAGGGCTACAAGTTTAAAGGTTTTTTTTTTAAAGCAACATGAAATCATTCCATATGAAAAGACATTTCCCCCCTGCTGGTGAATTCTGCTGTAAGTAAAATTTCCAATGGCATTTTAAGAGGTTTCTTCATCCCCGACCTGCCCTTCTTTCCATTAGGCGCTCAGATATATGATGATGGGCACAGTCGAAAAACCTGAATACAGCAAATATGTGGCTGCTGCCACACAGTGTTTATTCTAAGCATTTTGTCATACATTTACTAAATTTATTTTTAACTAAAAATCTTGTGAGATTTATCTGGTTGGGAACCACTAAACTCTTTTTTTAGTGTCTAAAGAAGAGACAAACCACTTCACCACCAATATAGGGTATGTGTTATTATTAATTATATAGCACCCCAACAGCTGCTAACTCTTGAGAGCTCTATGAATCTAATGGGTCCCAAAAGGCAGGAGGGAATCCCATTCTTGGTGGAAAATTCTATGCAAATCACTCCTCCTGGCCCATTCCTCCTTTATGCAGTACTTGTGACTCCACCCTGCCAAGTTTTTACATAATGAAATCAGGAACTGGTGTGACTTTTTCATCTGTTGCCTTTATGGGAGTTAGGGCTGACAAGTCTGTTGCTGACACCTGCCACAAATAACTGTCTCCACTGGAGTGGGAGAAATGCATTCACCGCTCCTCGTTCTGTAGGAGTAAACCTGTAGACTCTTTCACTTTTCCTGACCAGTATTGGGATAAGATGTCAAGTCAGCCAAGAAAAGTCAGTACACAGGCAACAATGGGAAGATAACTACAGAAGATACATGTATTTTAAAATAGCTATAGTTGACATGGAACCCAAACAGATAGTAGAATATATCCTCTGACATGGCAAGCAGGTATTTCTGTCTAATAAATAATTGCACAGTCAGAAGATGGGCTGTTGAGCCTGTCTTTGACCCTCCCACCATCTGCAGGTGCCAAATTGGGTCACCACATTTCATGGCGTCTACATTTTATCATTGTATATTTATCTTAGTGCTGATCTTTTGTCTTTTGTCCCCTTTTTAGCTTGTTTTCTGTCAACTGATCTAAGACACCCACAGAATTTTTCATCCATCTCATCTTTTTGCGATGTCTCCATATTCCCTTTCGTAATGGCTGACACCATTTATTTCTGGTGGAAGTAGGGGGCACAATGGTTAAGAAGTCTCCAACTTCCCTTCTCAGTCTCTATGGATATTGAGCGTACCATATCTATGAAGATTTAAGGGGAGATTTTCATAGTAAACACTGGAAGATAGGTACCTACCTCCTATTGAAAGTGAATGAGAATTAGGCACCTAATTGCTGTTTGTGCCTTTGAAAATCTTCCCACTAGCCTTTACTCCTGTTCAGCAATTAATTACAACAGTTCAACTTCCAAGAGGTGCTGCAGCACAGTGTTACACAGGATATTAATCCTTAATTAGAGAGAAATACTGAGATTCTTAACTAAGGGCAATGTTCCTCCTCAGGCATTTTAAAGATAGATTTGTTTAGGCCTATGTTTTCAAATTTATCTACTAATTTTGGGGGCCATGTTAAAACTGATTTTAAGAAACAATAAACACCCACAACAGCAGCTGAATTTTATGAGTCCTTGGAAATTTAGGCCCTAGGTGCCTCAAAGCTGAGCACAAAAGCATTGACAGTTTTGGAAATTTAGACCTTAATGTTTTGGAGCTGTACATTGATTTGAATCAAAATTCATTATGGCTAGTAGGTCTGTGCCACCCCAGGCTTCAAACTAAGAGCAGTTACTTCTTCTTCTTCTTCTTTTTTTTAAAAAAAATTCAGGACTTTCATTTTTCTCTTCATTAATATCACCGTGTACGGAGAGTGGGAACCCAGGCTATTTCCTCCCACCCCCCAAAAAGACTATTTTTACTTCAAGAGAACAGGTTAGAACAAAATGTCACTACCTTTAGAAGTAGAATTTTTAGAAGACATCAATAGGTCATGTCGAAAACAATGGGTACATTTTCAAATTTCATTTGCACTCTATAGGTACAACGTTAACATTTAAAGCTCTGTCCTGTGCTCTGCACTTACAAGTTCGTATCTTTCCTCATGCCCAAACCTCGCTATGTGTATTGGCTGGAAGGTATTTCCCACATGTTGGCTTCTGCTTTGAGTTTAGCAAGAGGCATAATGAAACACAGGTCTGAGCACAAATCTTTATGATGAACGTGTGCACTACAGAATATTTTCCATGAAGATGCAGCTTCCAGAAGTAGAGAAGCCACAAGAAGTGCTAAGATTTATAGGAAGTATCCCAACACAGTAATTGTGCCAATAACCTCGAGGCGGCCACTTCTGAAGCCAATACAGCTGCTGCTATTTAAGCCTAACAAGTTTTTTGAGAGAGATGATAAGGACACACTGGGCCTCTGACATAACAAGAGGAGAACAATCCATTTCAGTCCACAAAGAAACAGAACTATTGTTGGAGAACAATAGTCAACACAACCAGTCATTTCCTGGCACTGGTATTAAGCAGAAGATTCATCTTAAAAAACAAAACAAAAAACAAACAAACAAACAAACAAACAAACAAACAAACAGAGGGAGAGGAATGTGGCACAATCCTTTGCTAACCTAGAACACCATTAAAGTGTTATAGAATTCAACCAAGAATGGTGAAGAGGGATTGTCTATACACTGCCCACAGTAAATGTGGCTGTTGTGGAAGAAATGGGTGGAGCAGGAAGGAATGCAAGCCTCAGGCTGAACAATAGCCTATTTGTGCCTAACAAATTAGAGGGATTGTTCAATAACTTTTCATCCATGTGAAAATGTAACACGTAAAATACTGCCAAGGTCAGCAAGACCTTTGGGGATCAGCTGTGCAAGTGCTTCTCATGCATGGTGAATTTCTTGCGGGCTGCTTTAACTTGGCACATTTTTCAAAAGATTATCAAAGTGCTGTATGTTTAGGCCAGATCCTCCCTGTTTTATACTTTCTCCAGCCCCTTCTAGACATTTCCCATCACCTTCCATTTCATCCTCCAACCTCCCAGTTTTCCCTGGTTAAGTGTCTCATAAGTGCACCAATTTCTAGAAGGGAGAATGATGAATTTCATGTAAGTTAAAAGCAAGAGCCTTTTTATAGTGCTTTAGTGTCAATTACATGGAAGTCTGAGATAGGTGGCATGTAAGTAAGATCAGAATAGGACCCTTTACATATAATCTCAAGTGAAGGACTTAGGCCGGATATATTTTTATAGAACATTTTAAAAAATAAAATGCATGAATAGAAAAAAAAGGCATCATAATATTAAAAAGACATTTTAAACTTCCTTTGCTGAAACATTCATGAACCAATTGAACTATACCTGCCATTCCACCTTAAGGAACTCAGACCCTGCACTGAGAAAAAGAAAAACCCAAACAAAACAAAAAAGCGACTGCATAATATTGTAACAATGGAGTGCAATGCTACTACAGAATGCAATAAAAACATTAGCACTGTGTAGTCAAACAGCGCTTATCAAAATAATTTCTGAAATGTTTCCTCTGAAACACAGACAAAGCAATAAAAAGAGGATATATGTTTATCATTTTAAGCATAACAATGTGAGTTAAGAGCTTAAGAATACAAAAGTACTTGGAATGAATAGTGCTACCCTTTTTTTCCTAAGTAGGCATAAAAATATTTTCATTTCCTTCTTATTTTTCCATACCATTAATATCAACAAATGTCATTCATTTCATGTTATCGTTTACAACTTTAAATGCACACGCACAAAAAAAGATACCTACTGCAATAGAAATAGTTGCTTCATTACCTTGTTTGCTACATTTGCAAATGTAAACAGCGAGGCAGAGCCAGAGCTGACTCTAATGCATGATGGAATATCTTTGTTGCATATGTACACGGTAGAAAATAATTATTCAATATGTCAGGCACCATTATTTGAAATGTAATACATTAATATTTACTAGAAAAATAAGTTTTTTTTCTATTTGTTCTCCCAACTTCTTTAATGAAATAAGTTAATCTGACAGTGCATCCAGTAGCTTGTAATATCTTCTACATCCCTGTGGCAAACTAATAAACTACTGGCTGGGACATTATAATGAAAAATTATTAAAGTCAGTTCTTTTACACTCTTGTAGCAAGCATGGAGGCTTGTCAACAGCACCTTTAACCAATTGTTTAATATTTAGTTATTTAGCCCTATTTCCCTGAGCAGTTATGCTGCGGAGCTTTCCCTTAATGGAGAGTTTTAACAAAGCTTTAAGTATTAAAAAGTACTATGAAGACATATTGAATGCTACTTAGCAAAAGCTGGTATAAGTTTAGTGAAGGGACTGACTGGTACATATACCAACATTAAGTCTACGTAGAAGTAACTTTAGATTCCAAGGTTTAGAAAGTACAGCTAATCAGAAAAAAAAATACAGCAGGTTACCTTGTTCTATGCAAATTAAGCCCAGAGTGGTGGCTTCTATATTAAAGACAATTTATTTGAGCAAAACGTTTTTAGTCTACACTATGCCAGAAAAGGTATAGTGATAAAATGGTAACTTAAAATTGGTTGAGTCTGACAAATGTCTTGATGAAACCAACGCCAAAGCTTTGACGACAATGTGACACTAAGGCATGTTTTAAGGCAGAAATTAGCCCAAATTAAAAATACTAAATGACTTCTGGACATTTGTATATTTAAGAAGTCTATTTCCTATATACAGTGTGTATTTGTTCACTATATACCTGCCAGCAATATATACAAACATACATTTTTGTATTCTAGCCAGTTACATAATAGCAAAACTTTTAGTTATCTGGAAAAAAAATGGTCGTGTATATTTGTCCTGATTCATTGAATTCTAGATCGTTTTGGTAGGCCATGTTCCAAATGATTATACTTTTTCCTCTCCAGCCACCATTCAATTTGTTTTTCCTTCTTGGTAACCCTCTCATTAAAAATAATAACAATAATAATAAAATAAAAAACAAAAGAAAAGAGAAAAGAACAAGGTATTTTATATTGGATAAGGCATGCTCTCTATTTGAAGTGCTTTATAGGTCTTCACAAGACATTACAAGCTATTGAATTCCCATCAAGGAAACCTATTTCTGTTTAATTGTGCTAAGTGCTAAGGTTTTACTCTTTAGGTTTTCCATTCTTTTCAGCTTGTGCATTGTTCCTGTGTAGGCCCCTCTGGATGTGAGTTGTAAAGTCATACTTGTCCGTGCAAAGATACTGGCATATGCTGCACTGGAAAGGTCCACTGTCACCATGGCAACTCATATGCAAAGCATACATCACTTCATCCAGAAAGACAATGCCACAGTGTGCACACTTGGTTGAAAGTTCGTCTTGAGTACTTCTATCGACTTTCTCTATTTTTAGTACATTCAAGGGACCTTCATTTTTTACATTTGGTGGTGCCTTAGTTTTCTCCTTGGAGGCACCATTTGCAGTTGGCCCAGGTCTGGAATGCTTTATCGCCAAATCTAGAGGAATGTCATTGTCTGATCCGACAGCTGAAAAATGAGGAGGCAGATTAAAGGTGGGATAAGGCACATAGTTTTGGCAAGGATTTGGTAGGCCAGGCACATGACTCAAGTAGTGTGGATTCCCAGGAACAGACAGCTTATATTTACTCCAGAATCTCAGCCAATCAGCTTCACTCTGAAAGTCATTGTGTACAAATGGAAGTCCAAAGAGTGGGTACTGGTATTTTTCAATAGGGCTTCCAGGTGGTGAATAATTTGGGTGCTTCGCAGGTCTCATGTATTTTTCTATTGGGCTGCCTCTCTCTGAGCTTCCTTTCCCTTCTGATATTGATGAACTATTTCCTGGGTCTCCAGAACTTTCCTGAGGACTTTTTATCTGAATGTGCAAAGGTTGCATCCTTTTGTGAATATCCAGAGTTTGACTGACCAGTATTGGCTGCTGAGTAGAATGGCTTTTAGTCAATGAACCCTGGGCCTCATATTTACTCAGGCTGGGAAGCTGAATTTCTCTCTGGTGACCTTCAGTTAAGTGATCATCTGACCTCCTTTCTAATGGGCTTCCATTGACTTGTTCCTCACCACTACCCCTCTGATGTTTGTTTAGCTGCTCAGCCTGAAGTGCCTCTGGGTTAAGGCGCTTTCTTGTTCGTCTCCTAATGATCTGTTCACCATTGTTCTGCTTAATGATGTTTAAAGGCCTGGGAGTCTGTATGGAACACATACATAATAAATAAAAGAAACACATTAAGTAAGTCTTAGTGACAATGTTCATGCAAATCTAAGTTGTACTTGAGTTAAGACCCACATTACAGGAAAGCTTTAGGGAATGTCTACTTCTACCAGTAAACAAGGTCAGCTAAAACACTGGAGGCAAACTCTTTAGTTTAATAATAAAGCTATCAACTGATGTCTGTTGTTACCACATTAAATCTTCCATCTCATATCAGTTAACATACTGTATTTGTTTACTTAAACAGTCATTAAGTGCCCAACCCAATATGTGCTCAGTGCTCTCAACTCTTCCTGATGACAAGTTCTGTGTAAGAGCTAGGTAGTATTTATTATTAATTATTATTATTATTACTACTGCTATTACTATTATGTTGGGGAAGTCACAAGGAGTGGAAAAAGATGAAGGAACCTCCAGAAGGGGAGGAAGATGGGACCATATCGAGGAAGGCAGAGGGAGGGAGACACTGAAGTCTTCATCAGGACAGAGAGTACTTAGTTATCCGTTTGCCGTTTGCCTCAAAAATGTAGTGCAGGTGGAGAGAGAACTATTATGAGATACCTCTTATGTGAGCACTGAAAGCACTTTTATAAGAAGCAGAAGGAGCAGGGGGAGGGACCATAGCCAACCCTCTCCACAAGAAAGTGGTGAAAAATGGTGCTGAAAGACGATACGTGCCGCTCTATTGGGCAGACATTAAAGGAGAGCAAGAACAGTCTAAAAGTCATTTCAGTTCGGCATTCTGGTAGCTGATGTTGATCTCAACCAAATGTGCACAGAATCCTAGGGTGGCTAGGGGCCAACAGACTGCTCTGTGCCCTGCCCACTCAGAAGTGTATTTGGATGTTTTTCCCTCTCCTTAATGTCATGTTAAAGTGTTGATTAAATTCTGGACTAAACTCAGTATTTTGAACAACTGGTGCCACATGTGAAATGTTATAATTTATATATCTATAAATTGATAACTTTAAATTAACATTAGAAAGTCCAGTATTGGACTTCATTATTTTTATAGAGCTATTTTCTATCTTGACTTGCCATCTTCGTCTCCCCTTTCACCTATTTCTCCCCCTCAGGTCGCCTCATTCTAATGGTTAATTGCATCCTAGCCACAGCTGCTACTTGTTAAGCTGTTACTTTCTATTAAAAATCTAAATCAGAAGAAATATAAACTTTGATTTAGACATTTAATAAATAGTAAAATTTTAACTCAGCGAAAGAGCAACAACTGAAACACAGTTATCTCAATGGGATAGTAGCAAGTATAAAGTGGGACAAAATTATGTTTAAGAGAAAATTAGAACATTTTAATATAGGTATCATGCAAATAAATTGGATAATTTACATTATTAATAATCATTTTAACATGCATAAATAGGAATATATACTTTCTAGTACTAGCTCAAGGATCTTTTCTCATCATAAGACTATCCTAAGAATGTGTCATAGGAGTATGGTGAAAAGGGTGCTCAATGCTGTTGAAATTTGCTTCATCTCTCACATGACAGTCTTCTTATTCACCCACTGTATTACATTTTCCTAGCAATATGGATTCCTGATCTGGTTTGAGTGCTTAAACAAAACATTAATTTTAACGCCTCATATTACAGGGTGTGAGCCTGTAAATGATTAACACACTTGACTTTACTCATGTGAGAAGAGTTGTCCACTAGCCTATTTGCAGGAGCAATTCTTTAAAATTATATGTCATTAAGGGTACGTCTATACTGCAATCAGACCCACGTGGCTGGGCTGTGCAAGCTGAGTTGGGCTCGCAGGTGTAGGGCTTAGGGACTGTTTAATTACAGTGTAGACATTTTGGCTTGGGCTGAAGCCTGAGCTTTGGGACCCTCCCACCTTGCAGGGTCTGAGCCCAAATATTTACACTGCAATTAAGTAGCCTCTTAGTTCAATTCCTGCGAGAGCGTGTCAGCTGGTATGGGCCAGCCACAGGTTTTTAATTGCACTGTAGACATACCCAAGTGTTTAACATATGTGCCTGATCCTGCAAGTACTTAAGCAAGTGAATTACTTTACTCATGTGTCTATTCTCCAACTGAGTTAAATGGACTACTCACTCACAAACTTAATAGTTCACATGAATAGGCAGCAAACATATATTTTGGTACTTATGGACTGTTCAAGGTATACAGAAACTATACTGGAGCCCTTAATGTGGTGAATAATAGGAAAAAATAGCAAACATTTTATTTTTTAAAAAATCTTAGATTTATCAGATATATTATTACATCTTGCATATTATATTTTTATTATGATCATGTAATTTGTGAATAATTTGCCCAGCTCTCTACAGTTGGTCAAATTATAAAAAGTGTGATTAATTTATTTTAAAAGTATCACAAAATTCACGGAATGCATTATTATTATTAGACCTCTTAGCTGATCAACACGATGTGAAATTGGTGTGACCTGACTATGCTAAAAGAAAGTGAGTCTGATATTGAAGTTCTTACTCCAGGGAAACTCCCACTGAATCTGTTTGGGAATCTGTTTTGACCTGAGTAAGAGCTGTTGAGATAGGTCACGTCATCCAAGTCTGATTAAGATTAGAGGGATGCAATATGAATAAAAATACACTATATTTGTGGCAAAAGCCAAAATGGTTAAATTCTGGTGTTTTGAGAAGAGCGACACTATAAGAAAAAGATCTACTTTTTTGTGTTTACAAATCTACACCCTGTGTATATTCTTGAACATATGGCATTTGTAATGCAATTTGTAATGTAATGTACAATTTTCAGCAATAAAAATATTTTTAAAATTGGCCAGTTGAAAATGACTACAAATGGTAAAATGATTGTGTGTATTTGTGGGGACCATGATGAATTTGTGAGGTTTTGATTAAAACAAGCAACAACGTTCATTGTACCATTTCTTAAAAATAATTAAAAATTAATCAAAAGTATCAAAGAAGTGCTAATGTGAACCACAGGAAAAGCCACTAAAACACAAACCTTTGCCAGTCACTATTAACAAGTGGTATTTGAGATTTCACCAACAAATTTTACGCAACACTGAACTGTTTTCTTCCAAAAATTATAGACTCAAGTTGAAAAAAACTCTTTGAACTTGCCAAATTGTTTCAATCAAAATCCCTCTTCCCCCACCCAAAAAAATCTAAAAAAAATCAGTGTTTTGTTTCAATATTTTTAAACAAAATGTTTCAATTTTTTAATGCAAACAATGCTTTGTTTTAAATTTTATTTCAATTTTCTGTTTTGAAAAGGTAATCTCCCCCACCCTTCAAAAAATCTAATGAACAGAATGTTTCCTTTGACCTTAAATGAATTGTTTTGGAGGTTTCAATTTGCCAAAAAGGACAAAAAAAAACATTTGGGTCAACGCCAAAATAACTTTTTTTTTTTCAGTTTGGAAACCAAATCAAATAATTATTTATTCAGACAGCTCTATCTGAGATATCAGACTTATCTGTTATTTTTAATATAGAGAAACATAGTATTTTAGATACAACTGTATGATTACCAGTGGCGAATATTGACATTATAATGGTAATCACTGTACATATAGATATTAAGCATCTAATCAGAGTTTGGTGATTAAAGGTCCAAAAGCTTGCAAATGTGAGTAATTTTACTCACAAATGTAATATTGTTTAATATAATGGGTTTGCTTACATACACAACTCACCTTACTCAAATAAATGCCCACAGGATTGGGCCCTAAATTAACAATCACATAATCCTAGCCTTCTTTTATAGACAATCTGAATGTTTGATTTTCCAATAATAATCACAAAAGTAAATTCAACCTCCATTTTGGATGCAGAATAGAACTCGGTGACATTTTCCCAATTTATTTGCCAAAAAATGCAGTTTCAGCTTGACCAAAACTATTTGTGAATTCAAGTCAAATCCAGTGAATATTTTTAACCAAAAAATTTTTTTTATGTCAACATGTTTATTTTTGACATTTTAAAAATGAAACATTTGACTTTTCATTCTGAAATGGCATTTGAGAAATGTATCTAGGTTTATTTTTAAAAACCAAACCAAACAAACAAACAAACAAACAAATCCACCAAGCAAGCAAACAAACAAACTAATAATAATAAAAAAGCATAAACAACACCCAAAAGTGAAACAAAACAAAAAGAAAAAAAATTTGGGTCAAACAAAATTGTCTTTCCTTTCAAAATCTTTTTAACACACTCACAAGGCATGCATTTTCTTTAAAACAGAAAACATATTTGGGGCTTGAGGAGAACTTCATGAGTATGTTGTATTCAGACAGTTCCATCCAACATGGTAACCACAGATCATTAGTTGCATGTCAGTCCAGCTTGTCCCAAGATGATGTTTGACTGATTGGGTTGTTTTGTATCTAAAAACTGTTCTACTTAACCCCAAATGACAGCATTTAGCAATTACAGTTGACATTTTAGATTGCTGGTCAGGCTGCAATTAGAATATTGTAAAAAATATATATATTTTCCAGAAAACAGCTGCCGTGGGACTTGAGTAAGCAGTAATGTCTGATGGCTTGCACACGGGACTGGGGATATGATTTCCAAAAGTACCTGTGCCTCATTTTCAAAGTGACTTAGGCACTTAAAAGCCACAGTGTAACTGAAATTCAATGGAACTTAAGATCCTAAGTCACTTTCAAAAATGGGGAGAGGGTATTTCTGAAAATTTTGCTGTGACAATCATATACTCAGATGTCTAATCTTGGCTCTGAGCCTAACTTCACACGTTGCCTTGGCAAAGTCCCAAGAGTCCCAAAACTCTTTACCTTAATTTCCCTTTCTATAGAACAATGATAATTACCCATCTCACAGGGATGTTGTAATGATTAGTTAGTTAATGAGCCCAATTCTGCTCACCTTTCTCTCCCAAGTAATTCCATCAAAGTTATTAGCAGAAGTCACATACGCTCATATTTGACATTTGGGCTCCATCCTAGAAAATTCTGAGTACTGTACTTTAGCCCCAATCCGAAAAAGCACTTAAACATGGCCTTGCTGAGTCACTACTAGGGTGCTCAGCACTTTTCAGGATCGAGCCCAATATTTGAATGATGGAAAGCAACATAGATAACCAGTGATGATATTATTATTATTACTTACTTCATGCCCAATCTAATAAAATGCTGAATTTTACTCCTGCAAAGTCCTGAATGCCTTCAACTGAGCAGCTTCAAAGAAAGTTGAGGGCTCTCAGTATTTGCAGTAGATTATAAGCATCACATAGATTTGGGCTCTGTATATAAGGAAAATAAAAACAATAGAACTTAAAGATATTTATTAAAAGAAGGGAAGGGGGGAAAAGAGAAAAAATATAATTATATAGGCAAGAAGCAATGTTTTTATTTCTGATTTCTAATTTTAGGAACTTTTTTTCTGGACTCCTACACAAATATGAGCTTTGTTCAATTTGGAGAGCTTTTGTTACAACATACTGTATGTATTTAAATGAAATTCCCAGAAAGGAAACCATTTTTCCTTATTCTGTATCAAAATAATTAAATGCATCACTGGTGATCTCAAACATGTCTCCCCACAGCATCCCAGCTTGTTTCATAATGAATCACATCTGATCCCAAAGTGACCATACTGAAAAAAACCCTGTTAGGAAATTAACTGCAGGCCAGGGAGTGGTAGTAATCATACAACCAGACAAGACCACAGCTGCCCAGCTTCAGCTTAGCTATATAAACCTTTTTCCTGAACAAACTAGCAAGTTCTTCCTACCGAATGAAGCTTCTGATAGAGGCCACACGCATTGCATACATATCCACCATTTGCATTCTTTCGCCAGAGAGAGGTCTTTGTGGTGAGGCAATTGGCACAAAAAACTCCTGAGCCTCTACGTCTCTGAAACAGGAAGAAAAAAAAAAGATAGGTCAAAGGTGAGTCACATGATCTGCGGAGTTAGGACAAATCAACACAAGCGTTTTGTCTCTAGACTGGCAACAATGACAGTATAAAACCACCCTGCCCATAATGAGGTCAGGTTCAATTGTGCTTAATAGTCACCACTGATTTTCATTATAATTAACCCTACAGTGATGGATGAGGTGTGTGAAACACCAAAGCCTTTTCAGAATAACAGCTTTAACTTTTTGAACTTTAGATTTTGGGACTTTAATGTTGGTTTCTAAATGCTGAATTCTGAAATACACTCTTTTGAACCTGACAGAGAACACACTGCAAAGCTTTGCTGTTTTTTTCACTGCGCTTCCATTGCAAACCATTTTTTTTTTGGTTTGTTTTATTTCAAAGTGAGATCAGCAACAAGTCTAAAAATACATCATTTCCAATTAATTCCAGTTTGCATCTGCTCATACCAGTTCCTGTAACAGAGCTTATACTTCATTAACAGACTGCATGCCTTTCAATTACAGTCTTTCCCCACTTAATTCTAAAATCTACATATACTGCCACATATTTCCCACAGCCAGCTGAGAAGCAGGAGTAACCTCTGCCAAACAAATAAGAGTACAGTGATACTAATGATACATCTTTTGAACTTCATCCGAAACCCAGACAACACGGTCTCATCAATGGATTGATTAATTTCTTTTATTTTAGTCAGGCAAAGAAAGACATGGCACAGTTCCTCCAAATACAAATTGATTTTTAACCAGGCTGAGCGCTGCATTCATCAACTTTAATAATGATCCAAGAATATTTAGAAATAGACACGTTTATGAGTATTGCTTGTTACATTTTTTCTATGGAATAATGATTTCATTAAACTTCTCATTTAAACAAAAGTAAGGCTGTGTTTGTGGGCACAAATACTAACAAGCAGAAAATGGAATTCTTTAGCTGAAAAAAAATCTGAATTTCAACTCTGCTCCCCACTTGCAAAGAAAAGAATTTAATAAGAAGTTTTCATCTCAGATAAGAATGGATTGGTATGGGGGAGAATAGTCTGGGTGAAAACTAATTTCATTATAAATTAAAAATTACTAATACTATAACTCAAAATTTCAGGGTTTCATAAAATTTAAGTAATTTATTTAACTTTAATCCATACTGTGGAAGAGTGGTATTCATGCCAAAAAAATACAATGGTTATAATTGTACTCTGATACATTTCAAATGGAAAGCTTTCTGCAGACATAATTTTGGCTTCAAGACTGGAACACTTTCTTGGCATTGAAAGGGCATTTGATTCATCGGGTGTTTCACAATGTATCACTAAAAAGACCTGGTGAGCAGCCAGTTCCCTATAGGGTAATTTTTCCATCCAGATGCAAGTGCTATCAGAGGCCCTCGTCAGCTAAACTAATTATGATCTTGCATTTGCTGATGCCTGCTCACTCCAACGTTCGACATCCTCCATTAATCATCAATACAAGGAAAATGAATGAAACGTAAAGAAACGAGGACCGGTAAACTGCACAGCCATAAAAATCTGAAATGAGTGCAATAATTTAACAAGATTGGGGAAATGTTTTTAGTGAGCACAAAGTCAGGCGAACAATTGCCCTTTTAAACCAAGAACACAATTTTGTTAGTATAGCAGATTGTGCTATTTTAAGGTGATATAATCAAATCTAGACCGTTATCGAGATAATCTCTCTTTCACCCCCTCACATAATTCCCTTACTCCTTCCCCTAAATCAGAATCAGCTTTTTCTAAATCTGGATGCTACAAGTCCAAACTGTATATGACAGAGTTCAGCATGCACTCAATTTAGTGCATTTGTTAAATGTAATCCATGTTGGGAACGCATTTTTACCTAATAAGTAAATAACTGAAGCGTCTCATTTCTTTTGTGGCTACCCAGCCAGCTTATCTTTGCCAAACTTCACCTGGCTGCCAAATTATTTTCCTTAGGGTGTAATAAAAGTTTCACTAACCTAACCCCAATTTGGTCCATATGAAGGTTTCTAAATCAAAACAACTTTATATGGCCAGGATGCAGATTCTATCACGGAGCCACTCTGTTATTCCTAGTGTTTCCTCCTTGAGAGTAGAAGTTCTTGCTGTGGTGTATTAAAGAAGGTGGAGTATTAATTTGAGTGAGTCTATCCACCCTTTTCACTGTTCTGTGCCTGACGGCTGCATACAGCAAAATACCCTCTAACAAGGTAATGGAAGACATAATAAATATAAAATTATGACAAGGTAACCCAGGCTGTAGCATGTCCAAATAGCTTGCTCACATATGTGAATGATGGAACCGAAGGTGCACAGAACTCATGGAAAATTTACATCCTACCCCTTTGTTAGGCTCTATGACATTAGTGTAGCATAGCATTGCTCAAAAGAGTAATTTTAATTAATTTTAATAAAGAAGGAAGGTCCTGCCTAGGCTGTACATTAATTCCCACAAAAGAAGATCGTGCTTAGTTTTGAGTAAGTTCCCAAAACTATGGAAAACAGAATCACAAAAGTTATATCTCTGCTGACTCGGTAAATACATTTTTAAAAATATTTTTTGAGATTTTCAAAGCAGTTCAGGGGATTCAGCCACACATCTGCCACCATAATTCATTGAAGATATGTGGATACATTCCCTGCACTGATCTGAAAATTCCAATTACTGCCTTTAATTCATTTAGCTTATTTTTTTACATCTTATTTCTATGTCACTTTCAGTTCATAGTAAGATAATCAGAGATAATCTTCCTTCCATCTGAGGATCTCAGTGTGCTTTAGGAGCATTAATGAATTAAATCTCATAACATCCCCACAAGGCAGGTAAAAAAATATTATACCTATTTTTTTTTGAAGCAGACACACAGAAATTTTAAGTTGACTTGTTTGAGGTCACTTAGGAAGACTGTGGCAGAATCAAAACTCCTGACTCCCAGTTCTATTAACCAGAAAACATCCTTCCTCTCAAAGTATAACCAAGTATAATGCTCACGTCTTGTGAGAAACCAAGGGAGCTATTTTTATAAGCGTACATTTGTTTACCTTAAAAACATCATTGTTATGTAGTTTCCTTCTCCTAATGAAAGCAGTCTTTTAACAAAGAAAATATAAAAGTATCCTTTTTGCTCTCTCCAAATAGTTTCTGTGATATTTAAAGTTTTACGAAGGCTGATGTCCAGCACAGATTATCAAAAATATTTATTCTGTGTAACTTTTGTTTTTAACCCATATGTATTTTTATGGATTGAGCCAGCCTAGTTTTTACTCTACAACCTTTGTGTTCGCTAGTAACTTCCAGTGATGATGGCAAATTCATGGATCCTTTTTCTATGTCCTTTGTTAAGGAGCAGTCATTATGGTCCCAGGTCAGCAAAGCATATAGGTACTTAAGTTCATCCCTCTTCAGCAAAGCACTTATGTACATCCTTATGGCCCTCTAACTTAAATAAGACTTATGCATGTGCTCAAGTGCTTTGGTGAATATTGGCCTATGGCAGTAATTAATAGAAATTTGTTAGATTTTTTGGGCTTTCGTTCACATGAACACATACACTATCATAGCCACAACAGTGTCACAACAGCAGCCCAGGAAAATTACAGTGACATAACCAGTCATAATAGGGTTTGACCCACAGACAAAATGGTCTAATTCTTCAAACAATGCCACTAGTACTAATTGGAGTTATCCATGTAAATGTCCTTCCTGGGAGAATAAACCCAAAGGGTGTAAATAACTAAAATATGTGTCTACTCAGTCAATCTTCAGTCGTCTGGATCCTTATAAATGCTATATAGTAATCACAAATCCTGAAGGGACCACTATAGTTAGGAGTCTGTCACTGTTTCCATTCCAGTTCCTAGATTTGGGTGTTTAATATCTCGGTTGTCTCAAATCACATAGGGCTGAAACTTGGCACACAGGTTTGTCAGCCCAGATGTTGCTATTTTTTTGTACTGAAAACTTTATTTAAATCTGTTCAGCTGTTTATAATATGGAGACCGGCCAAAAATGAAAAAAAAAAACCCCTCTGGTTTTTAGAAACATTTTGACAAATCTAGGGCTGTAAAGGCTTAGTTTTAGAAAAAAGAAAAACATCTTCAACTCTGACTAGCAGCAAGGCATCCACATGGGTTATTATTTTGGGGGGAAAGGGAAAATAATTTTATACAATTAAACTATGAAAGTTTGTAATTAGTCACTGAGCATGTGCACTAGATCACTCTTTCTAACTGTTTTCTATGAATAGGAACCATATTGAAACCATGTAATTGCATAACATCCCTTGATATGAAGATTATTTACTCACATTTTTTATGGTTTCATATCTTGGCCGTTTTAAATCAAATCAGTCTGAAACTTGGCATAGATGTTGTCAAGCCTGAATTTCCCCCAAATATTTTTTTATCTCCTTAAGCTATTCTTCAGTTTCCAATACTTTCTTTAAAACAGTTATCAGTAATTTTTAATAAACAATATACAATATCAAATGAATAGTCCCAGTGCATTCATTAGGAGTATTTGCAGAATCAGGTCCTTGTTTTAGAAGAGTAATAATGCACATTTAATAGTACTTTATAATTAAAAAAAAACAGTGCAGCTTAGTATAGTTTGTGATTAGAGCTTTGCAATTATTGTAGCAGTGTCACTATGCTTTATGCTTGTTACACAAGCACTTAAAATATAATGAACCTATCCCATTTATGGGACTTAGCTTAGAAAGCACACTCCTTCCGCTCCCCCCCCCCCATAACAACATAGCCAAAACTACCGCTTAAGAACTTTGGGGCTTTAGCTAGCTAGACTAAGTAAGGGTTCTAATACTATTCGGGTACCAATGAAAGACATTCCTCCTTTCAAAATTCATGTCAAAGGATGCTTTTTAGAAACTCAAAAAGGCTCCACTGGCATCACGCAAACATTTTTCTTCCATCACCAGTCTTGGTTCTTGGACATAACAATACATGCCTGCTTTGCTGATTACTTTCACTTCTCCATCAGGCAATAATGAGGGATGATGCCTGAATGGGATTCTTTGACATTTCTGACTTTCTATTATGCTAGAAGTGGAACATACTGCAATCTGGTTCCAGAAGACAAGGCACACAGAAATCATAAATAGTAGCACAGGATGAGTGCCTGGGTGGTGAGGCTGTATGATACTCTCCTCCATTAGGGATAAAAGACGGAACCTTTCAGCCCTAAAATATTTGACTGCATGCTCACTGCACAATTTACACACTTTCCTAAATTTGTTTGATCAAAACTGTTTCCCCTTTCAAACTTATGAAAGCTACCGCACATCATCAAGGGTTCTGTCCATATGTAATTTTTCAAATTTTAGTTGCCATGTTTACAAGTTAAAAAAATAAATTGTTTTTTTTCTGTGTCTTCATAACTCAAAAGAATCACCATCAAGAATAGACCAGAGAAAATTTCAGCCCCAGAGTTTTTTTCAAAAAGATACAAATCTGAAAAGGGAATTAAAATGGAAATTGTTTTCAACTTTAATTAGGAGTTACCAATCATCTCCTGAAGACATGTCAAAGTGCCAAATCAAAACTCCTCAAATATAAAATACCTACTCTCAGGTACAACAGTAGGAATTACTTATTTTGAAAATGTGTGGCAGAGGGGGGAAAAGGAGAGAAATGCCAAGAGAGAAGTTAATATTACATGCATAATTCACACTAAAAGTTTAATAGAATTTTTGATGGCTTGATGCGACAATATCTTTCAACTTCTGACAACACACTTTGCATTGACAACTATTAACTACAGGAATCAATTCTTAGGGAAAAGCAAAATTCAGCAGAAGTATAGAAAGATCAGAGATTTTTTATAAAAAAAAATAAACATTAATATCAGAGCAGCCTTTGGAAACTCTACTCTTCCATTCCCCTGGGGAAATAAATATTTTGATGTGCAAGTAAAATACATTTCAGTTTTTTATAGCATCATAAAAGAAAGCGAGTAGATTTTGTACCAGGGTTGGTAACATATTTTGTAAGATGTCTCTAAAGATACAGTACCTTTCACTAGCGCAAAAATAAATAAATACAACCTGGCAGTCCACCTCTCAGTTAAAACAACAATAACAAAAGTGTACTGAAATAGCCTACAATACTAAGATTTCACTACCGTTACAACTAGAGAACATTTGCCAGTCAAATCAAGAGGAAAATAAACAAGCACACAAACCAGATATGTAACTAATAGTAAGCACATTTGTTGTATCCTTCATCCATTCCCAATTCCTCACCCTTTCTTTACTGTCTTACCCTGCCAAATGATATTTAATCTTCATCTTTACCCAGGAAGATGCTGGTGCCCGGCAGTTATAGTCTAAGCGCTACAGGCTGGAACTGATCATTATTTAATTATTGGTTAAGAGCTATACAGAGCTATGTGATTGCATACAGAATCATAATAACACGTTCTGTGATGCATTATTACCTTTTCCCTATTGCATTTAAGCACTAACCTGTGACATTCTGGAGTGTGCAGTGTCTCTTCCTGGCAATGCAAATTACAGAGGAATAACTGTAATTTCAAATCTTCCCCCAAGATAATACCGTGTGGACTGACATAAAAAACTATGGAGACATTTGTGCGGATTGTAAATTCTTTGGCACTGAAGCTATTTTCTTATTAATTATGTGTGTGTACAGTGCACAGATAAGCTATTAGAAGTACTTTCAATTGGAGACATTTGATAGCATAGTTTACAATGAGTTAAATGATTAACTGATGAAGCATTGTTTTAAACAAGAGCGGTTTCTTAAAACTGCTATTTTAACTAGATGTGAAAAGCTTTTGGGGGCCTGATCCTGCAAGCTGTTGAGCAGACTTAACTCCTCCTGCTACAGCTACTAAAATATGATATGGGCCTGTTCGGGCAGAGTTTTGCCATTGACTTAAATGGCAGGAGGATTCAGTTCTCCGTGCAGGTAAATCTAATTTCTATTTTTAAAGGTTTTAATAACACTATTTAAAAAATTTATGCCGGAATCCTGAATTTTCTTAACAATAATGATATCATTTTGTAATGACTGAAATCTATTCACGAGGGGAAAAAAATCCTTCTTCAATAACTCACCAAGTCAATTACACAGGAAAGTACTGTAATAGGCTGTCTCCCATCAACTAGCTCACGTACACGACTTCCTTTTCAATTACCAACTTGTCTGCATTGCCATCTGTAAAAACGAACACATACCTTGTGCTGCCAGTTTCTGCTCTTGCACTTCCATTAGTGGAACTGGCTGCAGCTGCTCAAGAAGAAAGCACTGATTGTCTTTTTTTCCTAAAGCTTAGTTCTATTTTTCTCCCTACCATGCACATATCAACTCAAGATAATGCATTGTCTTTACCAGGGTGCACTCAGAAATACTAAGGTCCTGTTTAATTTGTGATCTGTTTTTTCTTCATCAGAGTATACCGTAGCAGAACTACCGAGGAGCCTCTATCAGTCTCTCCATCACCTTTAATACATTCGCACCAGAACAGATTTTATCAGTAGCTCAGTAACCGTTACAAAAATAACTACGTGCTACTGACTAGGCATTTTCACACATTTCAAAACCTTATTGAAAAGAGCACTGCAGCTGTTTTTCAATTAATATTTAAGGACCAATGGAAAATAAAAGTAATTAATTTTAGGATTAATAAAATTACATGTGCAAAATATTGAGTATAATATACTAGGATAGAACAGATAATCACTCTGTGTGTGTGTGACACAGAGTGAAAGCAAGAGAGAGAGCATGTGTGTGCTCTGTCTCTCACCCCAAATACTGACTATAAACTTCTCCCCACTAATGATTTGCTGAAAAGAAATCATGCTCTATTACATTTCTGAACTACTGCCTAAAAATCAACCATTAGTTCACACAGATTACTGCTTCTTGTGTTATTCCTTGTGTTTTGTGGCTGCTGCAGCATAAGCATACTAAGAAATCTCCAGATGAGATTTACATCCTTTATATTAGTTAACAAATTTTTAAAAATAACACCAGAAAGAGTGTAATACAACAAATACAACAGTTATTTATTTTCAAGCAACAACTGTATAAATTATCTTCAGTACCAGTCCTAGACTGGAAATAGTTCCTACACTTTAATTTCTTTAGGGCTAGATCAAAATGTTCAACCTGGGGTGTTTAAAGTTGGGACTGTACATCTATAATTAGGCACTTATATAAATGGACACATTTCCTAAGGTGCAGAGTTTTGTCAGTTGAACCATTTATTTAGACGTCTAAATGTGGAGTTAGGTGCCTAAATTAGGCACCAATATTTGAAAATTTGGGCATAAATACATGGGCAAAGACTCTTCATTTATCTCATGAAATAATTGCATTGGTCAAATGAACCAATAAAAGTGTAGGAACGATCTGTCCATATTTTTTTTAGTTTTGAAGGACTGCAGTAGCAGCCAGCAGACATTTGCAGAGCTTATGTGGTAATAATGTGGTAGTTATTGAAGACCCAATCCTGCAATCACTTCATGCTACAATGAGAGTTTCAAGCTTGAAGCTGCTGGAGTTCCTGCATCTCACCTACTGGTGTCAGATTCCCACTTCCACAGAAACGGACACCACATGGGCAAGATACGTTTTCGTTTTTTAAAACACATTAAAAAGCATTCCCTGACCTTATTAAAGTCTATTTGATCTCTGTTAATCGAGAATGGATTGCAAAGCACTGCTCCCTCTAATAGGCAGGTTTTGAGAGTAAGAACTCTCACTTGCAGATTTCAGACACCAGCTTCCAAAACCAGAGATGGAAAAGCTCTTAAGGGGTAACATTTTCAAAAGCCACTAAGTGACTTAGAATCCTCAGTTCCATTGACTGTAGATGAGACTTAACCTTCTGATTCACTTAGGTGCTTTGACAATGTTACCCAAAGTCTGTCAATTAAATCTGAAAATATTTACAATTTTACTTTTTGAAATGATTTTCTAAAGTGTATCCTCACCCTTAATCCAATTTTAAGACATTCTTTAGGGCAGTGAGGAAAATTTTAAAAAGGCACAAAGGGTAGGGAGATGTCTGATTTGCTATTGCAGATCAATGGGAGTAACTTGCCTAACTGACACTTGAAAAATCTTTCCTGCTATTTGTAATGTTAAAACATTTAATTTCTTAAAAACAACAACAAAACACTTCACATAGGGCAGTTATACTACATGCACTTCTTGAGGAGTTAAAGGAAATACCCCTTCAGTCTGATGACCCCCAATCTCCTTGAGGCATACTGGTATTAGAATCAGATCCACATCCCATTGAAATCAATGGGAGTCTGCCCATTGATTTCATTTAGCTTTGGATCAGGTCTTTATTGCAAGCCTTGTCATGTGCTAGTGCTACAGTGGTTTCCATTAAAAAAAAAACAAAATGTACCAACCAATATGACTCAATTACCATAGTTATTTCCTATTGTAAGCTCAGGGAGTACCTGTGGTATCCCAGATACCACAGTGTAGTAAATTGTGGAAAGTGATGGCCTTTTAATAGTGACCTGCCCGTTTTCATCTGATCCAATCCATCTCAACTAGTTCCAGAGATAAAAAGATAATATGGCACCAAACTTAAGTGGTTAGATCTAGCCTATTCATCTTTTTAAGCCCCATGATCCTACCTTAAGCAAAATAATAGATTTAGGGATGCTTTTTATATTTTATATTCTTATACCTATTCCCCCTTTAAATAAACTCTTCCCTTTTTAACTTAAACTTTCTTTAATATGTTATGGTTTTGGATCAGATATAGAGGTTTTTCCTTCTTTGTATTTGGATAGTATAATGTTATTAAAATAGAAACTTATCGGGTTCGAAACCATTTCCACTATAGATTATGTACAGGTGATAAATTATTTACAAAAGGCCTTCCCTATTCTCTACAATCAAAAGGAAATATATTGGGAATGGTTAAGAAAAGATTAATAAAACATCAGCTATAAGGTCTACAACAATTACAAGGTATGTCCCCATCCCCAGTTCAGATTTAAATGCATATTGTTTTGTTGCAGAATTAATTTAGGGTATTCTGTGGTTTTACTTATAAATACAAAGAAGAGAAGGAAAAAGAACAATTTCCCTACCATTATGGAGACATTTCTTCTTGAGCACTTCCCATCCCTTCCTTTAACAATCCAGGACTTTGGAACAAGTGAAAAGAGCAAGTTCTATTCATGACACAGGATGTGTTGTGAATTTTAGGCCGATACAGATGTACAGACCTTCAGTCTGATAGGATATATTCAGTAAAGGTGTTAGATCAATACTGAGTCACAGACTATTAACTAAAGACTTTTGAAAATCTATGACATAGTATAGGACACTGTACAAAAACTGATAGTTTATCATGAAATCTTAGCATTAATAGATCTGCAAAAACCACAAAAGCAAAACTCCAGGGGTTAGTATTAAGAGGGAAAATCCCTAGATTCCCCATCAAGTTTGGTCCCGTAGAGGTAGCAATGTTTGTAATTATTTGAATCATTTGAATGATCACCTTGAATTATTTGTCCAGAAACACAATTCATAGCAAAAAATTTGGGACAGACCTACTGCATAGTAAAAGAGAACATTTATTTTGTTAACATATCCAAGTAATAATTTGAGGTTCCTCTTCCTGTTGCTGTGCTATGGATTTGTGTTTAATGTGTCCAGTGTATTTTTATTCACAAACATATTCACACAAAAACATGAGAATATAGCTACAGACAAATTATTTTTATTTTATTTTCAGACAAATATGTTTCCAATGTCTCTGGTCTAATTGCTACTTTCCCTTTAACATTAAAAGAAAGGGGCACCCTCTTAACTTGCTCAAGGCAGCAGTTTCAAAGTTCACATAGTTAGAGTCCCTTCTTACCGCATATAGCCTGAACTGCACTGAAATGATTGTTTTTAATTCCAGTTGGCACTGTAAGCCTATTGCTGGCACCAGTCACCATTCTATTAAATGAAAACACTGGAATGCGTTACCTAGGGAGGTGGTAGAATCTCCTTCCTTAGAGGTTTTTAAGGTCAGGCTTGACAAAGCCCTGGCTGGGATGATTTAACTGGGACTTGGTCCTGCTTTGAGCAGGGGGTTGGACTAGATGACCTTCTGGGGTCCCTTCCAACCCTGATATTCTATGATTCTATGATTCTATGATTCTATGAAATGGCATCAGTTTGACATCAGCAATATGGGAACCAAATGTAAGAAACCGAGAGTGCTTTTTCCATTGTGAGTTCTTAACATATAGGGTGAAATTTACCTGCGGAGTGTCAGAGTAATCAGGCTTTATTTGGGAAAAACATAAGGGATTGGGAAGGTAAGATGGGACCATGAGGTACAAAGCAAGCCTTCCTCCATTGCCAGAGCTAATTTACCCTACACTCTTTCTGAGGTACCACTAAGGCTGCTTAAATGAAGTTGCCTGGGAAGCAATGCATTGTAAATGCATTCAGTGCCCTTGCTAAAGCAAATGTAGAACAGCAACTCATCAACATAATTTTCATGGTAGGTAAATATTATTGCATCCATTCTACAAGTGGAGAAGCAAATGTGCAGAGATTGATATGACTTGCCTAAGGCCAGCGGCGGAGCAGAAATTAGAACTCAAAACGAACTCCTAGGTCCTGTCCCCTGATAGTTCACTAGACTATGCTGCTTTGGTTTGTGTACAACACTTTTGTGGCTTCCAGTTCTATACACTAAGCTTCCAAACTACTGGTGCCACAAATGATATGATGTCACCCTGCAGCCTGACCACTGCTATTACCAGAAGGCTCAGAAATACCAGTTTGAAATTAAAATGTTAGTCCTTGAACTTCCCATGCAGCTAATGTGTGGGCAAAATGGCTGCAACTTCTCATTAAGAGGCTATATTAAAAATAATTTCTGTTGTACTGGTGAAGCCATGGCTTTGATCCTCTTAAGAATTTCCTTTTAAATTTGATTCAGTTTTCCTTAGCAATGAATGTCAAATTTCTCTCACTCTGTTTGTATATTTATTATCCGGTTAAATCCTCTTGGCTGACAGAAGAGGTACTCAGGACAGGAATATATTTACAAACTGCAAGTCTGATATTTAATCAATATGCTCAGAATTTTCTCCCTGGGGGGAAAACCAAACCAAACACCCTCAGCCCCTCCAAACTCTGCAAATCTTTGCCAAATGTCTTCTTTGAGGGACTGAACAGGGAAAAGCTCTGTTCTCTTGAAATGTTACAAAAGAAACATGTATTGCTGTCTATGCTGTGAAATAGGCTTTCGCACCTTGTGTCCAGTAAGGTAAATATAGGTCTGGCTATGAAAACTATATCATTTCCTTGCAATAAAATTGGCAGAAGGGTGTGAAGAGCATGGGAGACAATACAAGGTTCACACTGTGACAAACGCTCCACCCAGCAAATAGGGTTTTGGGAAGGCCAACACCACCCATCAATGGCAAACATCCTTAACGCCTGGCTAAGTCAGCCAGGACATGTTGCAGACACAGCACCGTTGCTCTTGTGAATAACCTCTTATCCATTGACATATGAATGCATGTGGCAGATATGGGTTTTTATGGGAAAAGATCATTTTAAAATCAAGTCACTTGTACTGATGAGAAATGTTAACTCTCCGAGTGGTTATACTTCAGATTAATTCCTGTCATCAGCCACTAGGGACATTATGTGCCTGCCTTCTTTTATTACGAGCACTCCTGAACTAATGGGCAATGTTCAGAAGGTACTGGACAGCAGCAGCAAAGTTAAACAAAGTTTCTTTGCTGTATGTTCAACAGAGTTTTGTTTTGGGTTTAATTCAACTTTAACTTCCTTTGCCCAACAAAGAGGCAAATCCTGCCCTATTTTATACCCAATGGAATCTCATTTATTTTGGTGTAGTTGCATGAAGTGAAGGCACAATCTGGCCCAAAGTTGGTAGAAAAAAAAAGAATCCAACCCTACATAGTGTGTCTCATTCCATGATTTTTGCCCTACTGCTTTTAAACTAAGGGACAAAACAAGTCTCTTTATTCCGTATTTGTAATATTAAACGTTTCTTCAATATTGTCGTACATATCTCAGCTTAAATCCATTGAGAGTCTCATTTTTACTAGAACTGTTTAATGATTAATGATCTTGTTATGAAACAGTCTTGTAGCTTTCTTACAGAATATTGCATTCTACCTAAAAACTTGGTCTTGCGTGTTAATTACTGGCAGATTGTAGAGAACAGGCAATTTCACAAATTTGAATATGTCATCTTTAAGTCATGTTCAATTTTAAAAAAATCTGTGGCTCAATTTTGAAGCATTAAAGTACAAGTTTTAATGAGTGCGTGCACACATACCGACACACATTATGCAATTAAATATTTCATACTCCTTCACAATGCACTGTCCTCTCTTCAATCCAGGATAAGAACATAAGAACGGCCATACTGGGTCAGACCAAAGGTCCATCTAGCCCAGTATCCCGTCTTCAACCGTGGCCAATGCCTGGTGCTCCAGAGTGAATGTACTGGACATGTAATCATCATGTGATCCATCCCCTGTCGTCCATTCCCGGCTTCTGGCAAACAGAAGCTAGAGACACAGTTTTATTAATAACAAGAGATCAAATCAGTTGAAAAATGAGGAATGGGGATAGAACTGCTCTGCCTGTTAACTTTTAATGATGGCCACTAACTCAGGGCCAGACGTATATCCTTACTCATGCTGAATAGCACCAGAAGCAGCCCCATTTGAAGTAAATGGTACTACAGTGGAATAAGATACCACTGAACTGGGGTAAAAGTGTTAGAATTTGGCTTTAACAGATCTCATTATTTTAATTTACCCAATCATGGAGAATTAGAAAAGAAAGCTCAGTATTCATCAGTCTACACAGGAGCCTTACCCCCTGTTTTTCCTGCATTTACGTGACACTCTGCTACTCTGTATGGAATGACTAATTGCCGGGAAAGCTGCTACACATTAGATGTAGATCTCTGGATGTTCTGGTACCTTTGAAACATACAACTGATTTCATTATGCACAAAAACCATTAATACGTTTTGCATGAATTTCTGTGCTTTCCATGGTGCAGTAAGTGGGGACAAAGGGAGAGGACATACTTGCGTTGTATTTTAAGTTTTTGCCAGATTTCAGAATAATTCTAATAAAGTATTAAATGATATACTTCTCTGCCTATCTCACTTTTTTTCATTTCATCAATCAATCAGAGGAGAGGAAGGAAATGTGGGTGCTATGGACAGCTACAGTGTTCAAATGAGATAAAGAAGTTGATACACAATAGTTGGCAATATTAAAGAAAATGGCTAACATTAACTAGGTTTATTTTTACTTTATTTAAATAAAAAGTCTTCAAGAGAAAAACTTTTCCAATTTGGTCTCAGCCAATTTTAGGCCACACTGAATGTAAAATAAACTATTATTTAATCAGATTCAGGCATATTAGTCTCACTCCTGCTGACAACTTCAATTAGAATATTTTTGCTTCATACAAAGAAAAAAAAAGCACTCATGATCTTTAAACTACTATGGCTTCTGCAGAACATCTGGTTACAATTTTTGAGATATCCAACCATCAAACTTCTATCTCCATGAAACAGTTTACTCAAGATTTGTTTTAATTATCCTGCATTGCAAGCTTCATATGGCTTTGAAAAGGGAGTGATGGGATCACTCAGATGTTTTCAGATGCAAACATATTCAAAAGGATCATAGGGAGTGATCACATTTACACAAAGAGAAGAGATTTTTATACAACTGCAAAAGTAAGTTTATTTATCAATGCCAAGAAACAAGTGTTACTTTAATTGTATGTTCCTCCCACCTACCCATCTTGTCTTGTGCATTTCGCAATTTCAGCTGTTTTTGTTTGGTCCTACCCAAGCTTCATTTTCAACTTCACTTGTAGCAATGCAATTTTCAAGGAGTTACACCTTTTCTCCTTGTTTTGCCAAAGCCATCATGGACACGGTATGTTTCTAAAATTGTTGGTTTCAAACAGGAGATGAAGTAACAGAAACCACTTTAATGTGACCAAGCAGAGATTAAAAAATGAACTTGTACAGGGGCACAGTAAGGCACTCCTGCAACAAAAGTTATGCACATGCTGAATTGTAAACGTGTGAGTAATCTCATTGATTTTAACGGGACAAGTTACATGCATAAAGTTAAGCATGCACATAAACTTTTGCAGAACTGGGCCTAAAACAAAAATGAAGAAAATTGCTGCTAGAGTCTGGTTTGATGAAGTATATGTACCGTGCTCAGCTGAAGGGACAAAACTTCACTTTTGTAAGCCTGCAAAATGTTTGTGTGGTAAACCAAATCATCACTGGGGCGTCATTGCTAACTGAGATTATTAGTCTTTATGTGGTGGAATCAGTGTAAACTTTGGAGGACATGAAAATTCTTTATTCATTTATTTGCATTACACACACGGATTAAAGGCAAGGTAATGTGGAAACTTAAACTATTTATTTTATGAGGTAACTATTTTGAAATCCATTAAATGAAAATAATGAAAAATGGTCTCGTTATTCCTGTTTTCCAGTCAGCCAACATTTATCATTCCGAGTTAGCTCTTTCAGGAAAACTTAATATTTTTTCCTTTGAGACTCGCTTCAAAGTAGACTCATGGGGGAGTTATGGCATAGCTTATAAGTGTAATGCTATTTCTTAAGCCATGGCCCACACTTCAATCTTCTCTCCACAGCAGCTCAGAAGTAGTCGGCAGAAGGCGTAGTTGTGGGACTGCAACCCATAGCCTTAATCTTCTTGTGAATAGCTGAGCTCCATTGATCCAGGGAGAAGTGAAAGTATTTCTAAACCCAGGTCCCCTACATAGAAGCTTAATTTGTCTCTACTTTGCTACTGGGACAATCTATTTTAATACTCAGGGAGTAAAATTCACCCCGTGGAGGGGGTGGAGCACAGGGTCTAAGCATATAGCTTTGCTCTTGTTCTGTAAGAGGCGAGGGACTCTTAAACTAAACCCCATCCTCCCACTGATCATTTCTGAGAATCAGTGAGGGCAAACCTCAGAAGACTATGTTTCCAATGAGAAAATCACCCCAAGGTTTGAATGCATGGCCTAACTGTGTCTGAACAAGCCAAATCTCTTGAATCTGTAAAACTGGGCAGGAAAGCCCTTGAACAAGCAATCACAAGATTTTGGATACTCTCGGCTTCCTTTGGGGCTGGTAGTATTGTGAAAACAGCTTCACTCACTGAAATTTGGCACTTGTCTTCCAGTAACAACCTGGAAATGGAGCATACAGAATATGCAAAAATCAGACAATATATTCATATTCTAAAGTTATCCAAACATTAGTGAATCTCAGGAGAGGCATGGTTTGCATTTTGGATGAAGGTTGAGATGAAGTCTTATTTTAGCCAAACTAGCTGTTTCATTCTTACTTTTAAAATTCACTCCAGCATAAAGGACTGGCAAAAAAAAAGACTATACAGCACTTAATGGATAAGAACCTATCCCTCCCTCACACCTTCAGTTCAGTTCAGTTCAGTTCCCACCACATCAGAAAGAGGTACATTTGTTGATCAGAGCACGGAAGCTTGTGCTGTCACTGGTTTTATTACCGTGCTACTGTGAATAAAGGATTTCAGTATTCAGTGTTCTAAATTTTTTAAATATATGAAGAAGAGTAAATTAATTTAAAATAAAAATCCATGCTCTTCAGTTTATTGTTCACGCACTTGCTTTCTTACACACATACACACACTCACATGCATACATGGCATGAACAATCAACCAAAAGATATGTTTTTAGTGTGGTGGGAATTAGCCACGAGTTCGATTAATGTTAATGGAAGTCGCGTGGCTAAATCCCTGTGCACCACTTTGGAAATTTACTTTAAAGTTTAAATATCATTAAGGTTGCAACACAAACCAACTAAGGCTAGGAAATGACATTTCATTAGTAACCCATTCTACTGTGAGTACTTTAGATACCTATTGCAGCATTTGTGGTATAGTAATGAACTGGCTAATGTGTATATATAGCACCACTATCTACTGGAGGGAAAATATGGTAAAATATATCCAAGCATGATGCATAGATCCTGCTATAGGCTGTGCTAGGTGACCTATTCCTTTTAATCACTGGGTAGAAGTCTGTGATTTTGGATTTGAAGATATCTTGAGCTCTCTTTCCGATAACACATAGAGTAATGATAGTGATATGTCTGTATTGTATATCATATATTAATATACAGTACTACCTAACACTGCAGAATGTAACACTGAGATATAATTGTGGGAGGAACGTATGGGAGTGGGAACAAGTAGCACCAGTTTTTGCCTAACCAAGCTGATCTGAAAGACAGTAAACTCTACAAGACTGTTTTCCATTTGAATAGTTTAAATCTTCCCACCTGTTTGTAATTATGAAAATTGCCTAGAATAGCTCAGTTAAAGACATTGGAATGTATGTAAATCTTCTCTTACTGTTGTAGAAGGATGGAAGTACCCATCTTTGTGACATGTTCCGCCATATACTGACCCTGCAGGGTCCACTGTAGTGTTCAGGCTATGGAGGTTTGTGGCCAATGATCTTCCACTTTAGGGTGACCAGATGTCCTGATTTTATAGGGACAGTCCCGATATTTGGGGCTTTGTCTTATATAGCGGCCTATTACCCCCCCACCCAGTCCCGATTTTTCACCTTTGCTGTCTGGTCACCCTATTCCACTTCTCCAAATTCATGGTGGAAGCCAGTGTAAATGATTGTAGAGATGGAGAGGAAATGGATGCAGGGATCTGACTCCTCCTGAAGCCAATGGGTAATCTTTTCACTGACTTTAATTTGTTAGACTAAGAATTAGTTAGGTTTAGTTAGATTAAAATCTGCAGGAACCTATTGTTTCCAGCTATGTGGTTTGGAAATTTTTGTAGGGCATTCCTAGAGTCACTACAGTTAGGGGAGCTCCAATTTCTATGAACCAAACAGTATTGACCATAATTGAAATACCTGAGATCATCCATGCAATTTCTATACCATCACCAGAAATAAATAAGATTACGCAGATTTAACAGAGCAGGTTTGGCCTTTTATGTTTTACTTCAGTTTCTGATATAAGCCTAGATAATTTAAACAGGAACAAAACTTAAGATATTTTATTGTAAATCTGTGTAGTTCAATATTTTGTGGTTGAATTTCAGATGAATGCTGCAGTCTTTGCTAACATTGTATGTGGGAAATAACATTGTTTTATTACTTTTATAACACACAAAAACAATGGAGGAGGAGATATTTTAAATTAAAAGGGTAACCTATTGTCATATGATTCATGTGTCCTTACTGCAAAAAAGATTTGGTACTCAACAGAAAATAAATTGGGCAATAAGTATTATATATTATTACATGTCCCTTTACATGAGAATTTTAAGTGACTACTGCAGGGCTGCCTGAATGTTACAAAGGGAAGAATTTGTCTCCTGATGAGTAAATAACATTATAAAGATAGTTCATTTTGGGGCATGTGAAATTTACAAGTGCACTAAGACAATTTAATAATGATCTGGGTTTCTTTAAAAAATTATTAACTGTCTCCTCTTCTTGCATAATTATTATTTAATGTTATTCTTTCTTAAAAAATGAATTAGATCTATGTACCTGCTTTTAGTATAACTCTTTTAGTATAACTCTTAGTGACTCTAGAGTACATAGGTGATACAATATGCCACTTATTCCCAATGACATAAAAGATGTTTGAAGATAGTAGTGGTCTTCAAGATGGCATAGCAATTGAGCCTGGTTAGGGTTTCCTTAATGTATATGTTTCATTTGTCACTTTCTTTCTTTGTGGATTATACACACAGATTCATCAAGACTTATGACACCTGGTTTTCATTTGCTGCATTTAATGCTTCTTTTCTAATCAGTTTTCATTGGTTTGGTGTTACATGTGGTGTCAAAATTAGATTTAATAACCCACGGAAAACAGAAACTAGAAATTCCCAGCTTCCTTATTCATTTAAAACTAAGACCCTTTTCACTTTCCTTTCATGCCTCTTATGTACTTTCCTTTCAAATATGCTGAATAACTGACTTACCACGACCACTCTTAACATAAAAGGAGTGAACAAAACAGTGTACATTTAACAAAGAAGAAAATATAGTTGTATGTTTAGGATCATTACTATAAAATGCATTTCACTTTAATTTATGTAAATTCTACTGATGAGAATAACACGAGCAAGACTGTTTCCTGTAGAACTACAAAATCTTTGTTAGGTTGTACAGTAGTGATGAGATGTTCTCATTTAAATTGTCCTCTACCTTGCTGCTTCACTTTACTTTTCTAAAATACATATCTCTTGAAATATTATCATTCTTTCTTTGTGTCATCAGCAAATGCCAAAAATAGAAAAAGAGAGATCTGATAAAGATAAAGCATGACACAAAAGTTTCATGGATAATTGCCTTCACATACCCAGTTCAGCTCTCATCTCTTCTAATTTGCCTCATTACCATACCTTAAGACAGACCAGCAGTCACTCAACCCCCGTTTTTTTTTCTGTCAAAACTATTACTGACAGGCAAATGGACAACACATGGACCATGAAAGCTATTCTAGACTATTCTTTTACAAGACTAGCCTCCAGCAGAAAACACATAATAGCTCATATATAAACTGTGTATCGTAAATACGCATATAGTGTGTGAATACCGTTCTACTCACTGCTTCAATATGAGTTAAACTAAAACATGTCTGAGAGCCATAAAAAACCTCTTCCCTCATACTATTACAATATTATTATTTCAATGGAATTATATCCGAGAGATCAGAAGACAGTACACCTTACAATTCCCAACTTTCAGTATGACTGATATATTGTATTTTATAACACTGGCCAGTTCACTGTTGCAGGGGAAAAAATCACTAGAGTGCTGTAAACTTTGCATTTGTTCACATAGTGCTGCATTTAGTACACCCATGGTATCCCAAGAAACCTTTTGTTTTTACAAACCATATACAAATGAAACGCTTCATCCAATGTTCTTATTTCTTTGAAATTAGGTCATAAAAATTATCCATAGAAACCTACAATAGTCCACAGGGGCTCAAGAAATATTTCAATATTAAACTTCACTGTCTATCAAAACATTATGGAACATACAGTAAAATGAGAAATTATTGAGACTCTTTACCATGTCACTTTTTTGTTTTCTTAGTTATATATTTATATATTTATATATAAAACTTCAGTTAAAGTGTAGTTTCTTATCAGTGCTGTGTCTTAAGACAATTTAAAATGTGGCATTATATATTAGGTCTGAAAATTTGGGTCTGATGTTTGAAACAAACAGAAAAATCCAATTTTTCTTTTTTTAGAATAATTTAATATTATAGTTTGGCATTTATAATGTTGCAAAAGAATCAAGGAAAGGAAAAATGACATTTCTGTGGCTTTAGCAATGCAATTTTTAATGCTTTCTGAGCCAATTTTAAAAGGCTGGATTTTAGAAAGTTACAGGTTTCTTTCTTTTCCAGACTGCTCTGCAACTTTTTAAATATAACCTTTTTCATGATTTTATTTTGCTTCTGCATGGTGAAAGCTGTGATGCAATCTCAATGGCAACAAAAATCGGGGAAATGGATTTTCTGCACTTTGCAGTTTGGGAAAACTAGCAGTCCATTCAGTGTGACCGAAAAATACCCTGAAGGCTAATATTTACTAAGCATGGCACACACACAGGAGTCTTGTTAAAAATCCACAACAATCTCTTATTGCAAACAAATCCAATAGGCTTGAGAACTGCTGCAACTGTCTGAGTAATGCTGATCCTGACAGTAGAAACTGCATTTTTACCAGTCTAACAGCTAGCTAGATGTCTGTTGGTCTCACACCAAGATTTCACAATTTCCATTTCTTCTCCTTAGTCTTTGCTATATATTCCTGAAATAACCTACTAGAGGGATGAACGGAATCAAATTAAGGCAAGGTTGATAGATTTGTATCCATTTAGTATTCAGACAATATAAATAAACAAAGGCTAACTACTTAACATGATCAGTCAAATAAAGCCATATGAAATTAATGTCTGGGCTACAGTTAGGCAGTTTAAGGGAAAGAAAGGGGGCAAAGTAGAACTCCCAAATAACAGGAAATACTTTCAACTTCACACATAACACTTTAAAATGCATTCCTCCCCTCACCAGCCCAATCAGAGATGCCAGCATAGAAAGTGATGAAAAACACCATCTACTGGAAGAGCAAAAAATTAAAACAAAATGCAGGAACTTTAGTATTTGAAAGGAATGCAATGCAAGTAGGGCAAACCATTACATTATGTACACATAGCA